>NC_092342.1:262931250-263641875 GCF_046630445.1 Rutidosis leptorrhynchoides | reverse complement strand
CGCGCGCAATAACCCTAGCCACACTAGCAGTCCTGCTGGTTCACAGGGCGCGC
The DNA here is from genome assembly GCF_046630445.1 of Rutidosis leptorrhynchoides. Classification (NCBI taxonomy): domain Eukaryota; kingdom Viridiplantae; phylum Streptophyta; class Magnoliopsida; order Asterales; family Asteraceae; genus Rutidosis; species Rutidosis leptorrhynchoides. The sequence continues at coordinate 263,641,822 of NC_092342.1, read as the reverse complement.
GTCCTTCACCGTCGCCTCAAAGAGATACCTCCCCAAATACCCCAGGATCTAGCGCTACTACTTTTGCGCATGGAACTTCATCTGCAGGGAGAGGTGCATCCACAGAGTCACCGGCCTGAACACGCGAGCAACGCGCCCAGAGCCAAGTAAATCTAATCTACGCTTTGATGAATGCCGAGCCAGATGATATGGTGCGTGAGTTTGAGCAACCCGGAAAGGCCGAGCTCATGATTAAAAACTTGTATGCGGGAATGAAAGGAGCACCCGTCAAACCCTCTTTTGAAACAGCTCCCACTGAAGAAAAGTTTTCAGCACAAATACTGAACCACATCTCGACACCGCTACCTGTGATACCGATAACGTTGGGGGTACTATGATGGATTCTCAGACCCAGATGACTTCTTACAAAAGTATGAAGGTATAAAGCGAAACCAGCGCTGGGCTGACGAGACAAAGTGCATGGAGTTCCCGCCGCTACTTTAGGGCGTGGCTCGGCAGTGGTTCAACAACCTGCCAGCGCCAGTTATAAGCTGCTATGATGATCTCCGGACGCGTTTCCTGCTTAACTTTCATAACATGCGCGCGACTCGAAGGACGCATGTTGAATGTCTTGACATCAAACATGAGATAGGGGAGTCCTTGGGGCAGTTCATTGACAGGTATTGCAAATAGGTAGCTAGAATTCCCAACTGCGCAGAGTCACTAAAGGTATCCGGTTTCATACACGGGATCTGTCGGGAGCGCCACCTAACGTTATGGCAAAGGTTAAGGAAGCGCCCTTCAGAGACATTGGCAGAAGCGATAAGGGAAGCAAGAACACATGCGCGCTGAAGAAGACACCACGAGATACTCGAGTTATAGTCTAACAACCCGTCCTTATCCACCTGGACGATGTCATCAACATTTGGTCCCATTGCGAGGCGTTGACTTAAATATGCCATGAACGACTCCAAGTAATATCTCTAAAATGAGCAAATGCACAGCGGAAGGTTTCTTTCTTACCTGAGAATAAACATACTTAAAAGTGTCAACCAAAAGGTTGGTGAGTTCATAGGTTTATCATAACAATCATTTCAATATCTTAATAGACCACAAGATTTCATATACACAAACGTTTTAATAAAAATATTCTAAGTGGTTGAGCACTTGGTAACCATACTTAACATTTAATCAACGTCGCATATTCCCTTTATTATGAAATCTCACTACACTGTACCAAAAGTAGTCACCGAAACGAAGTACTGTGCAACCGTTGAATACTGGTCGTCCAGTCCGGTTGGGGTTGTCAGACCCGATTGATCTATCAACAGGATTCTCGTTTACAATACCACATGTAAATAGTAGTTACCAAGCTATTAGGGAAGATATGCAGGGTGGTACAACTCAACGTAGAATATATTTTAAGTACTTGTGTCTATCTCGTAAACATTTATAAAAGCAGCGCATGTATTCTCAGCCCAAAAATATATTTTTGCAGAAGCAATTAAAAAGGGAGCAAATGAAACTCACCTAATGTATTTTGTGGTAAAAATATATATGACGTCATTGAACAAGTATAGGGTTGATCTCAGATTCACGAACCTATATCATTTATATATATATTAACACATAAAATGGTAATCGAACAAATTTTAGATTTAATTGTTATTTTAATTAGGTTTTTCATTAATAACCTTATTAATTATATTTATTAATATTTATTATTAAAAGTATTAATATAGTTATATTTTGTGTAGTAAATATAGTTTTATATAACTAATAGTTATTTGATAAAATAATATTGATAATAATTATAAATAAAAGTTGTTTTATTTTACAAATAATAACAATAATAGTTATCATGATAATAATATTGATAATATAAAAATAATATTATTAATGTCAAAATAATAATAATAATGATAGTAATAATAATAATAATAATAATCATAATAATAATAATAATAATAATAATAATAATAATAATAATAATAATAATAATAATAATAATAATAATAATAATAATAATAATAATAATAATAATAATAATAATAAATAGATAAACAACTACCTCAAGGAAGTAGCCCTAAACAATAATGCCTAAGTCCGGGTTTGAACCCGCGACATCTCGCTAACGCGATAACACCCTTTACCATTCCTCTGTCATCATCATACATCACTAATCCTAATTATCATCTCATTTCACAAACATCATAATTTTATCTCTATCGTATCATAATCATATCGAATCCTAACATCGCCGTCCTCATCAATTTTGAATTATAATCATCATTAAGTTACATTAACCTCATCATTATCACACCTTTATTCTAATTATTAGTATTTAAATTTGAAATATGTGACTTATGAATTTTCGTTCCAGTAGTACACGAATCAAATACCTAAAGTTATGGCCCATAAAATAAAACAGGGACAAGGTGGCCCAAGTTATATCCCGATTCATGCAGTCCAACTATGAGGTTCAAGCCCGTTTGAATTGAAGAAGTTACCAGGTAACAAATTGATTCTGTGTTGACATAAATTTTATGTAAGTATGTGGGATATAATATGGAATCAATTAGAATAGTGGGCCACGAATTAATTGATCAAAAGAAGTGCATCATATGCGTTTTTAATTTCTTGTACACACATCACCTTTAACTTTAGAGCCCACCCTAATAATTCTTTAATAACATCAAGTGGGGTTATGGCTTATAGTTGTTGGCAAAAGTAGAAAATAAATGGCAGCAGGTATCAATAAAGTTTGATGGTGATTTCACCCATGACTTTTCAGCTAAAAAAGAAAAAAATAAAAATGAGTACTTGATGGTGGCGGTTTGGTGTTTAACGATGGTTAATGGTGATGAGATCAAAATAGAAAATAGATGGTTATATTGGGTTTCGATGGTTAGCTTGTGGTGTGTCTATGGTGGTGATTTAAATGACCTTCGAGGGAAACAACGACTGAAACAGAAAGGTTTAGTAGCAGCAACTTCAGTAATGGTGGGGTTGTTAGGAAGTCGCTGTGGTGGTTGGTTATGAAGAAAAGTGGTGATAAGGTGGCGGCTTCCATTACAGGAAGGGTGGTTCGGTTATGGGTCGAATAGCAATTAGGCTTAGCAGCAGTTGCAGTGATCGAGAGGTTTGTTTGATGATTGTTATTGATGGAGAGCAAAAGAAAGATGATGAGGTGTTAACTTTATGATATTTGATGATTATGGTGATGGTTTGTGATTCGTGTTAAATCGAGCCATAGCTAAAATCATAAACGGCTATGGTGGTTTTGCTTCAATCAGAGTTCATGGAATAGAAATAAGAAGTTGAGAGGGTGATAGTGATGGTAGTTTAAGGTGATGTTGGATGTAGGGTTTGATGAATATTTTGACCAAAAATAAAGAAAATCAAAGGAACTAAGTAGTAGTAGGTGATTAGTAGTTTATATGTGTGATATGTATATATGCATTCCACCACATAGCACATATAAGATGACAAGGAAAGAATAATATAAGAATTATATTAAAAAATAAAAAAAATAAAATAAAAACGTGCATGGTGATAATGGAAATTATGCTTGGCTCCACACGTACATATCTTTATTGTCTTTAACCATATTCCATATCAATAAAGAATCTTGAAGAACTCATGTAAATATTCATGTTCGTGTCATTACATGAGACGCCATACATAAATGAGTTGAAAGTTGGAACACACCCTTAAATTACGGAAGATACGTTTAGATTTTATTTAAAAACATGCATGTGTTTTCAATTAGTGCTTGTATGACATCATTTGAATATAACCATTTAATATATATATATATATATATATATATATATATATATATATTTTATGTTGATTATGAAGTTTGATTATGATTACTAATTATTATAGTATATATATATATATATATATATAATAAATAAATAAAAAAAACACTTTATGTGACTAATATGTAATATAGATAAAATCAGATCATATGAAATAATTATTTTAAATACTTCATGACTATATCGTATATGGACCTCCAAATTCAATCAGATCTATAGTTAAACTACCATTTGCAAGCATCAATCAACATTATGTTTTAATGTTGATAATATTTTAATACTACATGTAAGCCATTCAGCTTAATAACAATACATGTGGAAAGGAGTCAAGTAAATGCAAAGAGTGTATGTTATAAAGCAATTATTAATTGTAAAATATCTTATTTTGAAAATTGATAAGTTTGTAATTGGTAATATTTTATTAATGTGTTTCAAGTAGTTTTATATACATCTATAAGAAAAGTAGTTCGTGAATCGTCGGAAAAAGATCGAAGTTAAATGAATGTATGAAAATATTTCAAAATTTTTGAGACTCAACATAACGGACTTTACTTATCGTGTTAAAAATACTAAATCGTATCGAGAGTTTGGTTCAAAATTTGTCGAAATTTTTCGGGTCGTCACAGTACCTACCCGTTAAAGAAATTTTGTCCCGAAATTTGATCGAAGTCGTCATGGCTAACGATAAAAAAAATGTTTTCATGACAATATGAGTTGAATAATAGAGTTTTATCATCATTTAAGAATAAGGATAAAACGATTTGATTACTTGAAGCGTACGAATGAAGCTATCACTTAAAGAGTGAAATGAAGTAAATAAGTTTCGTCATAACATTTGACGTTGTCTCGATTGAATTCCGGAATTCAAGGGATTTAAAGATAATCTTCGAAATCTATAAAAGATTTGATTTTTCGGTAATTAAGGAATTAGGATCTCTCTAATTAAATGCGGAAATCTGCCTTGATTTCTTTATCAGATATTTCGCTATAAATTAACTTCTTCCATTCCATTACGTTTATCACTCCTATACTAAATTCCCAATTTCAAAAGATTGTGAAAATGCTTAATCCAGTTCTGATCCTTGTCATTATCCTTACTATCGCAACAATCATTCTCCTTTTCCAACTTCCACCGGAGGAATCTGTTTTCTTCTACCTCGCTCTTGGGGTTATAATGTTTTTAATTCTCCCGTGTCTTTATGTTGCGATAAACATTGATATACACGGTTTGTAATTTATGTGTTGTTATCGGGCTTTATATTTTTCCTTATATTTCGGACCTTCATGCTCTTGTTTTCTCTTCCCGACTTCAAGTCAAGTGAATAATGGTCCAGAATTCGTAGGTATGAATTTTCGATTGATCATAATGTTCTAAGCAGGAAAGAACGTAATAGCACGATTTGATTGGGTAAATTACCAGAGTTACAGAAGACAGGACTATCCAGAATATATTTTCTTGATATGTTCAGAGGTTAAGTTAGAATGAAAGAGTTATGTAACATGGCACATAATGATGGTATGATCTACTGTGAATCATCATGTTCCATTAGAAACTCAGCAAGACTTACCGTAATACTTACCGTAATATAATCACGTTGGCCAAGCGTCATTATATTATACTAACTCATGCTTCATTTCCCAACACTTCTCCACAATTCATTCATAATTTATATTTAGATTTTATAGAAGTTTTCAATATAATGGAATACAGAAAACACGAAGAGGTAGATAATTTCGGACAAGAATATTTATGAAAATATCCTCAGAAATATCGAAGATATTTATGATGATATTTTAGAATTTCTAAGTTCGAAAGTTGATGAAGAAAAATTTTCCGCAAGATTTTAACATGACTTCGGAGCAGAATATTCTCTAAAGATTTCATCAGGCATTGAATTATTTGGATTCTTTGAATATAAGGTTTGGTCCTTGTATTTGTCCTTGGTCTCCTTCATGGTTAGCTCAATCCGTTTTTCAGTTCCAACTTTTCTGAGCTTTTCCAACATACCATTCTTATTGTCAAGCTTTTGGCCATTAAGACCATCTATTGCTTTCGCTGCTTCGTCAGCATTTTCAAAGTTAACGGATCTGGTTCATCGGTTATCAAATCGAGGTGTTTTCAGGAAAATGCGTTTTGAGATGATTAAACGCTGATGGTAGTATGGTGGAATATAAAAGGTTCTCTGGTAACAATAAATGAGCACGCATATATATCAAGGTTATAATAAGGTTGATTTGAATGAGAAGTCGAAGTTGTCTTGTTGGAGCTGTGACAAAATTGACTAATTTGGAAAGAGATTGCATGGTTATTTTCGGTAATAATAACGCTAAAGGAATTAGCACAGCTACGCGTTAAATGTTTATTCTGTTTTCGAGAGTTTTCAGGTGCATAACTATATGCATAGATCTTTCCCTCCGTAAATAAAGTGTAGTTGGTTCATCCTCTCGATTGAGGTGTTTTCAAGAATCATGAAGGTTTGAACGCAAATTATAATCGTCAAGATACAAATGAGGTTTAAGATGAGATCAAGTGGCAAACTTGAAGAATTGTTTAGTTTCATATGTTATAATTAATATTTTAATTCATTTTAATTGTCCAATATTATTAGTCCACAGTTAACAGTCCAATAATTCATATATAGTTTAATATATAATATTCGAATTAATTAATATGTATCGTGACCCACGTACATGTCTCAGACTCGATCACAACTCAAACTATATATATATTATTGTAGAATCAACCTCAACCCTGTATAGAGAACTCGATCATTACTGCATATAGAGTGTCTATGGTTATTCCAAATAATATATATATATATATATATATATATATATATATATATATATATATATATATGCATCGATATGATATGTCAAAACCTTGTATACGTGTCCCGATATTTAAAGTGCGTAAAATAAATAACAGAAATTAAATGACGATAAATAAAGTGCGTAAAGTAAATAACAGAAATTAAATGACGATAAATAAAATTGCGAGAATATAAATTGCGATAAATATAAGGTAATCAGTTAGCTAGGAATAGTTAGCTAGGAACAGTTAGCGTGGATTCTTATCAAAATTCTCATAGTTAATTTGTTTGTTTCTAACAATTTTTATTTTGTCCAATGTTTTCTTCATTATGCCACTTGTCGGATTCTGATAGGTCAAAATCTAAATATGAAATTGAATGAAAATGGTTATTCTGTGGTGAACGGATACGTGCATTGGTGGATGTAAATAGGATAGTAAATGACTGTTGAATCAGATTTGATAGAATATACAGTGTAACTTATTAATGTGAAATCTAAATATTCCTCAGGTATTACCTACCCGTTAAAATATTTTCACCATTAACAGTTTGTACAAAAGATTTTTTTTTATTACAATCTTTATGAAAACATATATACGTATATATTTTCTTCAGATGTAATCATGGATCTAATGAGTTAATTTGATATTAATCTCATTTGCTTTTCGGTTTGTGCTAGAATAAGTAATCTCTAAAATTATTAGGAATCACATATTCTTCGCAGAATATTAATGAAGTTATGAATCAATACTTCATCGTTAATTATTGTTGGTACACTTTGGTATCGATGGTGCGTATGATGTTGATGTTTGAGGTATAGATTATGGTGTCGAGATGTGTGATGCGGATGTTGTGGTTAGTGATACTGGTGCTGCTGGTACTGATGTTGGTGGTACTGTTAGTGCCGGTGATACTGCTGGTGCTTGTAAGTTTTGAACCATATTCTCCAAGGTTAGCACTCGAGCTCGAAGTTCTTTAACTTCTTCTACTAACCCTGGTTGGTTATCAGTATGAGGTAGAGATCGGATATCTTCTCTAGTTCCGTTAATGGTAGTCTCAAGATGAAAAATTCTCGCAAAAAGGGTATAAACGGTGTTGCGAACAGGTTCGCCGGTAAGCGGGTCGAGTACTCCAAGGTTAGGTGGTAGATTCGGTTCATGATATGGAGTACCTTATTCCCTTCTCCATAGGGTGAGTATGTCGCGAACCCACCCCCATTTTCTCCAGTAATCACGGTAGTTGATTGGTTGGTGTGCTCCTGTCACGTTGTCTTCGGAGTCAAAGGAACTTGGTCGATTCGTAGAGGCCATCTTACGCGATCTCAAGAAAGATTTTTGGTATGAAGAGTTTAGTGACAGCAATTGATAGTTGGATGGTATTCTCAATGCATAATTGTTGGGATTTAACAAGTTCCATTATGTATAAAACATTTTAAGATTCAATTAAAAGCGAAAGCATGTAATTACCATTTTAGAACATGTTAAACTTTAACCAATTAAAGTTAAATCCCAATTAGGATCAAGTTGTGAAACATACTTACAAACTACAAGCAAGAAAAGAGTTTATACCTACTCCAAGCTTGTTGATAAGTAATGAAGATGATGATGATGATTGGAGCTCCAAAAGTATGAAACCTCAAGTTGTTATACCCCAAACTTTGCACCAACACCTTGTACTTTGGTTAGGATTTGATAACACTTGAATGTAGCTTGGGAAAAAAAATAAAATGAACTCTCTTATGGCCAAGAAAGGTCACGGCCAGCTGCAGTAGGAAAAGGGAGTGCAGAATTTTTTTTGCTAACTTGATATGTTTGAATGCAAGTGTTGGTTCCAAAGAGTCTAGACTTGCATGTATATGGAATGGGAATTTTATTTGACCAAGATGGAATCTCTAGCATGCTTACATCCAATTCCAAGGCCACTCCCTTCCTTTTATAAAATAATACTTGACATATTTATAAGTATGCATCTTTTATAAACTTGTTTTGTAAAATTAGATTTTATAAAACAAATTTTATAAACTTACATTTTATAAATTATGTTTACATTATTTATAAAACTAATTATATAAAATTCCATATCATTTGTTATGTATACTTTATTTTATAAAACCAATTTTATAAAATGCAACATAACTTAATTAATTATTTAACCTATAAATAATTAAATCCTTATTATATAAATCATTCCATGATTTATATATATACATATCAAGTGTTATTTAAGAAACCAATTTTCTTAAAGTTCAAGTGTCGCGTATTTAATTAACTATCCAACTGCTAAAATCAAATACGAATAAGGTGTCGGTAAGTTTGTTATTGGGTATGACCCGACTTGGATCAAAACATATTAGCCACGTTAATTTAATATGTCTCTCGGGCATACGAAATACCTTCAATCTCCCACTTGCACGAGAAACATAAGAAATTAATGCAAGTGATGGATACCACCTAACGACCGTCCATCACCCCCAATATGTTATGACTTAGTGCCATTCAATAACATCATCCCTTTCGAGTTCCCATCTCGAATATGAATAGGTGAATCTTTTCATTACATCCTTTCGTCCTAGATGTCATGTTAAATCCAAGAGACACAGAGCGATCACTCTCTTTTAGATTTAACTTTATTAGGCCTTAGACATCTGACTCTCAATGAATAAGATGGACAAATTCCATCTTGACTAAATACGTCCTAAATATGTACCTTGCATTATGCCTGAGCTCTTCCTTGTGAACTACCATATTTCAGAATAGCGAAGGAAAGAATCAAGGTACAATACTTGGTAAATATCCGAACCCAATATGTATCTCAGGTCAGAGGATACAATGGTATTCGCCTTTACTCAAGATTACATGTGATCAACCACAAAGGCTCCATTTAGTAAGTCTTGAGGGCGGGTCTTCCAATATTTGTATCCCACAAATATCTATGAACCTTGGTTGCAACCTTGCACCACATTCATCCCGTGAATGTATACCAATCCGAGTTCATAATAGTCTAAACCTCACATTTGCTCCCACAAATGTGATCGACTACGGAATTTAGAATAATTACTTATTCATGGATAAAATATGCAAAATAGGAACATAACTCAAAATAAATTAATACCATAATTATATTAATGAGTTTGAATAATTTCGTTCCGTTACAATACTTAAAACAGATCATGACCAATCACTAGAATATCGAAGCCCTAATGCACAAACATGTCCTGCATGTTTTGATCCATGTAAGAGCTTCGTGAGAGGATCCGCTATATTAAGATCTGTGTGAACTTTGTGAATACATATCTTTCCCTTTTCAACTTCATCCCTTATGTAGTTGAATCTCCGCTCAATGTGAAGGGTCTTTTGGTGAGCACGAGGTTCCTTGATTTGAGCAATCGCACCCTCGTTGTCACAAAAGATCTCAAGAGGGTCCTGAATGGAAGGGACTACTCCTAAGTCATCGATGAATTTCTTCATCCATGCAGCTTCCTGAGCTGCCAATGATGCGGCGATGTACTCCGACTCTATAGTGGATAAAGCAACAACATCCTGTTTTGAACTCTTCCAAGAGACTGCACCTCCATTTAACGTGAAGACATAACCGGATTGTGATCGAGAATCATCTCGATCAGTTTGGAAACTCGCGTCCACGTAACCTTTTACAGCGAGTTCCTCCTCACCAGACCCATATATTAGAAGCATATCCTTAGTCCTCCTAAGGTATTTCAATATACTTTTAACAGCAATCCAATGACTGTTTCCTGGGTTATTCTGGTATCTACTTGTCAGGCTAAGAGCGCATGACACATCCGGTCTAGTGCATATCATTGCATACATGATTGACCCAATAGCAGATGCGTACGGGACTTTCTTCATTCTCTCTTGTTCATCTTTCGTGGTAGGACACTGAGATGGACTGAGAGGCGTTCCTCTTTGAATAGGTACCAAACCTTTCTTAGAGTTGTCCATCTTGAACCTTTTCAAGATCTTTTCAATGTATGCAATTTGATTCAAACCTATCAGTTTCTTGGATCTATCCCTGTAGATCCCAATCCCCAAAACGTATTGTGCTTCTCCAAGATCCTTAATAGAGAAGCATTTACTTAGCCAAGTTTTAACACCTTCCATTGCCGGAATATCATTTCCAAATAACAATATATCATCCACATATAGTACAAGGAACATGATAGTGCTCCCAATAGCCTTCTTGTATACACAAGCTTCATCACCATTTTTAATGAAGCCAAATTTCTTGGCCTCCTCATTAAAATGATGATTCCACATTCTGGATGCATGTTTCAATCTATAGATTGATTTCTTTAACTTGCATACCTTATTAGGATATTTCGGATCCACAAAACCTTCAGGCTGAACCATATAGACATCTTCCTCAAGATATCCATTTAGGAAAGTGGTCTTGACATCCATCTGCCATATTTCATAATCATAATGAGCCGCAATGGCAAGTAATATTCTAATAGACTTTAGCATTGCCACAGGCAAAAAAGTTTCATCATAGTCAACCCCTTGAGTTTGAGTGAAACCTTTTGCTACAAGTATAGCTTTATATGTATCCAAGTTTCCATGTATATCGGTTTTCATTTTGAAAAGCCATTTACAATCAACTAGCCTAGAGCCAGGAGGTTGCGCAACAAGTTCCCAAACTTGGTTGTCATACATGGATTGCATCTCAGCGTTCATGGCTTCCTGCCATTTATCTTTATCAATCCTTGATAAAGCATCTTGGTAGTTAGTTGGTTCATCCAAATAAAGCACATAGCAACCATCTATGAGAAACCCATATCTCTCAGGAGGATTACTAATCCTACCAGATCTGCGAACGTCTTGTGTATTTTGATCATCCATTTGATCATTCTCAACATTTTCATGTTGAGTGCTAGTGTCAACCAATTGTGTATCATCTAATTCATCTTGAACCTCCTCAAGATCTACCTTTCTTTCACTATTACCTTCCATTAGGAACTTAGTTTCAAGGAATTCAGCCTTTCGAGCAACAAATACATTCTGCTCGGATGGATCATAGAAATAATATCCCATATCATCCTTGAGATATCCTATGAAGATACACTTCGTGGATCGAGCATTCAACTTATTAGGGACGTAACGCTTAGGATAAGCTTCACATCCCCATACCTTTAAGTATGATAGAGATGGAGGTTTTCCAAACCACATCTCATGAGGAGTTCGTTCCACTTTCTTGGTTGGGGCCTGATGTCGTAGGGGGTGTATACAAAATAGTATTATTTTTAGTGCGAAATACTATTAAATACGATACAATTTTACACAAGATATTTATTTATTTATAGAATGGATATACTTAAACCTTGCTACAACACTTATAGGCAGTGTACCTAATCGTACAGTAGTGTAGTTTTTAGTAAGTTCGGTTCGTTCCACAGGGAAAATCTTTAAACAAAGCTTAACGCTATATTAGTTTACTTTTATAAAAATACAAATATATATATATATATATATATATATATATATATATATATATAAGTAATATTATTATTATAAAGGGGGGTTTTTACCGTTTAATGACCGGTTTGTCGATTTTAAAACTTTAGTCGCAGTTAAAACCAAATGTAAAATATTAAAAATGAATACAAGACTTAAATTAAAGCATAAAGTAAATAACGATAATGAAATTGCGAATAATAAAAATGCGATAAAATAAACTTGCGATAATTAAAAAGTACGATAATTAAAAGTGCAATTAAATACAATAATAATAAAAATGCGATATTTAGAAGTGCAATTAAATATAAAATAAAGGAAATTAAATATGAAATAAAAGAATTATGCTTATTTAAACTTCCGTAATCATGATGTTTGACGTGTTGATTTTAGTTTTATGCCCATGGGTTAATTGTCCTTTGTCCTGGATTATTTAATATGTCCGTCTGGTTTTTGTCCATAACAGTCCATCAGTCATAAATATAAAGTGCGAGTGTCCTCGTCAAATTATTCTTATACCCGAAGTTAAATATTCCAACTAATTGGGGACTTAAACTGTAACAAGATTTTAATACTTTGTTTAATAATTACACCAGGATGTCGACTGAGTGTAACCCAAGGTTTTAATATTTTGTTATCAATTATACCAAGTGTCCTTGTACATAATTTCACCCCTGTTTTAATTATTCTAGTGGCTATTAATCCATTCCCGTGTCCGGTTAAATGAACGATTATTCGTACATATAAATACCCCGCCCATCGTGTCCGATTGAGTGTATATGATAATTTATAGGGACGCCCAATTGTAAATCTTTATATTAACATTAACAAACTATCATTTAGTTAAACAAATATAAAGCCCATTAATAGCCCATAGTCTAATTTCCACAAGTGTCGTTCTTTTGTCCAAACCCCAATTATGGTACAAAGCCCAATTACCCAATTTTAGTAATTAGCCCAACATCATGATTACTTCGTTCTAAATAAGCATAATAATAACTTAGCTACGAGACATTAATGTAAAAAGGTTGAACATAACTTACAATGATTAAAAATAGCGTAGCGTTACACGGACAGAATTTCGACTTACACCCTTACAATATTCGCTAACATACCCTTATTATTAGAATTATAATTAAAATTAAAATTAAAATATAAATTATAAATTTAAATATATCGTATGAATGAGGAGAAAAAAGATGATCATTTGCGATCAGAATTCGGTTGCTTTTATAGGAAAAGTCGACTTTTGGGGCTCCGCGACTCGCGGCATTTTTGCCTTCAAACTCCGCGAGTCGCGGAGAATGAAATTACAGCTCAGTCCCTTTGGAGTCTTTCTTGCCGACGGTTTTTATTATTTATTATAATATATAAATAATTATAAGAATTATTTAAATATTATATTTTATTTATGTGCATAGTTGACTTGTAATTTTTAGTCCGTTGCGTCGAGCGTTGAGAGTTGACTCTGGTCCCGGTTCCGGATTTTCGAACGTCCTTGCGTACAATTTTATATTTTGTACTTTGCGTTTTGAATCTTGTACTCTTGTAATTTTGAGACGTTTCTTATCAATAATTGGAACCTCTTTGATTGTCTTTTGTACTTTTGAGCTTTTTGGTCGTTTGCGTCTTCAATTCGTCGAATCTGTCTTTTGTCTTCACCTTTTATTATTTAAACGAATATCACTTGTAAATAGAACAATTGCAACTAAAAGCTTGTCTTTCTTGAGGAATAATGCTATGAAATATATGTTCGTTTTTAGCATTATCAGGGCCATATTTAGAATACGAGCCACGGAGCATAGACAATAACCCCAGAATGATAGAGGTAATGAGCTTCTAGCCATCATAGATCGAACCATATCCATTAGGGTTCGGTTCCTCCTTTCGGATACACCATTAAGCTGTGGTGTCCCGGGTAGAGTAAGTTGCGAGATAATCCCACAACTTCTAAGATGATCTTGGAAAGCATCACTTAGGTATTCACCTCCTCTATCGGTACGAAGTACCTTTATTGTCTTGTTGAGTTGATTTTGTACTTCGTTTTGATATTCTTTGAATGCTTCAAAGGTTTCGTCCTTGTGTCTTAATAAGTAAGACATATCCGAAACGACTAAAGTCATCAATGAAAGTAACAAAGTATCTTTCACCATTCCTAGTCATGGGTTTAAAGGGTCCACATACATTCGAATGTATTAATCCCAATAAATCTTTAGCCCTTTCATAGGTCCCTTTGAAAGGTGCTTTAGTCATTTTGCCTTGTAAACAAGATTCACATACAACAAACGAGTCCATCTCATTTGATTTCAAGAGTCCATTCTTTTGAAGTGTACACATTCGGTTCTTGTTTATGTGACCAAGGCGACAATGCCATAAGTAGGAATCACTCAAATCCCTTTTGAGTTTCTTGGTGCTAGTATAGTATATTGAGCTACTAGATGATGTATCATCATGAACCAATTCATAAATTCCATTTGAAGGCGAAGCCTTAAAATAGAATACATTATCTAAATAAATGTGGATATCATTATTAACAAAATTAAGATAAAAACCACATTGTTTTAAACGGAAAACTGAAATAATATTTCGACATAAATCCGGTGCATACAAAACATTGTTCAAAATAAGTTCCAAACCACTTGGAAGCTTTAATACAAAGTCTCCTTGAGCCTTCACTTACACTTTGGCTCCATTACCCATAAAGAGACTTGATGTTCCCGTTTGCTTGCTACTTCTTTTGAACCCCTGCAGAGAATTGCAAATGTGAATTCCACATCCAGTGTCTAATACCCATGTATTAGAAGAAGTAATACTAAGCTCTATATATACCATATATATATTACCTGAGGTTTTCCCCGCATCCCTCTTTTCCTTCAACTCCTTAAGGTAGACTGGACAGTTGCGTTTCCAATGACCCATTTCACCGCAACCGAAGCACGGGTCTTCCTTGGGGTTTTCTTGTCCGGCAACCTTTTGCTTCTTGTTCTTGTTTTTGGTTGGGGTAACCATCCTCCCCTTTCCCTTGCCTTGATGGGCAGGTCCTTTCCTCTTAGCCGCCTTTGGCTTAGAGGTGTTGTTACCTTTGGACCCACCATCATTGATCATTAGCACGGGTGAAGCCCACTTACCCATGCTAGTTTCCGCTGTCCTAAGCATGCCATGAAGTTCGCCAATGGTCTTATCCATCCCATTCATAATGTAATTAATTACAAATTGGTCAAACCTCTTTGACAAGGAGTTTAGGATAAGATCCGTGGCTAGCTCATTAGATATGTTGAGATTAAGATGGTTTGCGCGATCAATGAGGCTTTTCATCTTAAGGACATAAGATGAAACGGATTGGGAGTCATCCATACGACATGCATGAAGCGCTCGAACTGTAGTGACCCGAACTTTTCCATGTTTATATATATTAATTGAGATTGATATTTACATGATTAAATGTTTCTAACATGTTAAGCAATCAAACTTGTTAAGACTTGATTAATTGAAATACGTTTCATATAGACAATTGACCACCCAAGTTGACCGGTGATTCACGAACGTTAAAACTTGTAAAAACTATATGATGACATATATATGGATATATATATAGTTAACATGATACTATGATAATTAAACATATCATTAAGTATATTTACAATGAACTACATATGTAAAAACAAGACTACTAACTTAATGATTTTTAAACGGGACATATATGTAACGATTATCGTTGTAAAGACATTTAATGTATATATATCATATTAAGAGATACTCATACATGATAATATAATAATTTAAAATCTCATTTGATATTATAAACATTGGGTTAACAACATTTAACAAGATCGTTAACCTAAAGGTTTCAAAACAACACTTACATGTACCGACTAATGACTTAACGACTCAGTTAAAATGTATATACATGTAGTGTTTTAATATGTATTTATACACTTTTGAAAGACTTCAATACACTTATCAAAATACTTCTACTTAACAAAAATGCTTACAATTACATCCTCGTTCAGTTTCATCAACAATTCTACTCGTATGCACCCGTATTCGTACTCGTACAATACACAGCTTTTAGATGTATGTACTATTGGTATATACACTCTAATGATCAGCTCTTAGCAGCCCATGTGAGTCACCTAACACATGTGGGAACCATCATTTGGCAACTAGCATGAAATATCTCATAAAATTACAAAAATATGAGTAATCATTCATGACTTATTTACATGAAAACAAAATTACATATCCTTTATATCTAATCCATACACCAATGACCAAAAACACCTACA
This sequence comes from Rutidosis leptorrhynchoides, assembly GCF_046630445.1. Taxonomy (NCBI): domain Eukaryota; kingdom Viridiplantae; phylum Streptophyta; class Magnoliopsida; order Asterales; family Asteraceae; genus Rutidosis; species Rutidosis leptorrhynchoides. Next base: position 263,625,449 of record NC_092342.1, on the reverse strand, counting down.
AACACTTTCATTCTTCAATTTTCTTCATCTAATTGATCTCTCTCAAGTTCTATCTTCAAGTTCTAAGTGTTCTTCATAAATTCTACAAGTTCTAGTTACATAAAATCAAGAATACTTTCAAGTTTGCTAGCTCACTTCCAATCTTGTAAGGTGATCATCCAACCTCAAGAAATCTTTGTTTCTTACAGTAGGTTATCAATCTAATACAAGGTAATAATCATATTCAAACTTTGGTTCAATTTCTATAACTATAACAATCTTATTTCAAGTGATGATCTTACTTGAACTTGTTTTCGTGTCATGATTCTGCTTCAAGAACTTCGAGCCATCCAAGGATCCGTTGAAGCTAGATCCATTTTTTTCTTTTCCAGTAGGTTTATTCAAGGAACTTAAGGTAGTAATGATGTTCATAACATCATTCAATTCATACATATAAAGCTATCTTATTCGAAGGTTTAAACTTGTAATCACTAGAACATAGTTTAGTTAATTCTAAACTTGTTCGCAAACAAAAGTTAATCCTTCTAACTTGACTTTTAAAATCAACTAAACACATGTTCTATATCTATATGATATGCTAACTTAATAATTTAAAACCTGGAAACACGAAAAACACCGTAAAACCGGATTTACGCCGTCGTAGTAACACCCCGGGCTGTTTTGGGTTAGTTAATTAAAAACTATGATAAACTTTGATTTAAAAGTTGTTATTCTGAGAAAATGATTTTTATTATGAACATGAAACTATATCCAAAAATTATGGTTAAACTCAAAGTGGAAGTATGTTTTCTAAAATGGTCATCTAGACGTCGTTCTTTCGACTGAAATGACTACCTTTACAAAAATGACTTGTAACTTATTTTTCCGACTATAAACCTATACTTTTTCTGTTTAGATTCATAAAATAGAGTTCAATATGAAACCATAGCAATTTGATTCACTCAAAACGGATTTAAAATGAAGAAGTTATGGGTAAAACAAGATTGGATAATTTTTCTCATTTTAGCTAGGTGAAAATTGGTAACAAATCTATTCCAACCATAACTTAATCAACTTGTATTGTATATTATGTAATCTTGAGATACCATAGACATGTATACAATGTTTCGACCTATCATGTCGACACATCTATATATATTTCGGAACAACCATAGACACTCTATATGTGAATGTTGGAGTTAGCTATACAGAGTTGAGGTTGATTCCAAAATATATATAGTTTGAGTTGTGATCAATACTGAGATACGTATACACTGGGTCGTGGATTGATTCAAGATAATATTTATCGATTTATTTCTGTACATCTAACTGTGGATAACTAGTTGTAGGTTATTAACGAGGACAGCTGACTTAATAAACTTAAAACATCAAAATATATTAAAAGTGTTATAAATATATTTTGAACATACTTTGATATATATGTATATATTGTTATAGGTTCGTGAATCAACCAGTAGCCAAGTCTTACTTCCCGACGAAGTAAAAATCTGTGAAAGTGAGTTATAGTCCCACTTTTAAAATCTAATATTTTTGGGATGAAAATACATGCAAGTTTTATAAATGATTTACAAAATAGACACAAGTACATGAAACTACATTCTATGGTTGAATTATCGAAATCGAATATGCCCCTTTTTATTAAGTCTGGTAATCTAAGAATTAGGGAACAGACACCCTAATTGACGCGAATCCTAAAGATAGATCTATTGGACCTAACAAACCCCATCCAAACTACCGGATGCTTTAGTACTTCGAAATTTATATCATATCTGAAGGGTGTCCCGGACTGATGGGGATATTCTTATATATGCATCTTGTTAATGTCGGTTACCAGGTGTTCACCATATGAATGATTTTTATCTCTATGTATGGGATGTGCATTGAAATATGAAATCTTGTGGTCTATTATTATGATTTGATATATATAAGTTAAACCTATAACTCGCCAACATTTTTGTTGACGTTTTAAGCATGTTTATTCTCAGGTGATTATTAAGAGCTTCCGCTGTCACATACTTAAATAAGGACGAGATTTGGAGTCCATTCTTGTATGATATTGTGTAAAAACTGCATTCAAGAAACTTATTTTGTTGTAACATATTTGTATTGTAAACCATTATGTAATGGTCGTGTGTAAACAGGATATTTTAGATTATCATTATTTGATAATCTACATAAAGCCTTTTAAACCTTTATTGATGAAATAAAGGTTATGGTTTGTTTTAAAATGAATGCAGTCTTTGAAAAACGTCTCATATAGAGGTCAAAACCTCGCAACGAAATCAATTAATATGGAACGTTTTTAATCAATAAGAACGGGACATTTCAGTTGGTATCCGAGCGTTGGTCTTAGAGAACCAGAATTTTGCATTAGTGTGTCTTATCGAGTTTGTTAGGATGCATTAGTGAGTCTGGACTTCGACCGTGTTTACTTGAAAAATGATTGCTTAACAAATTTTGTTGGAAACTATATATTTTTAACATGTGAATATTATGTGATATATTAATCTCTTAACGTGTTTGATATTATGTGATAGATGTCTACCTCTAGAACAAGTCCCATTGACTCACCTAATAATAATGAAGAGTCAAATGTAAATTGGAATGATTCGTGGACTGATTCACAAGTTCCCGAAGAGGAACCGGAAGAAGAGTCGGAACCGGAAGAAGAATCGGAACCGGAAGAAGAATCGGAACCGGATGAAGAAATAGAACTGGTGGGGGAAATAATAAAACGGTTAAGTAAAAGAAAATCCTCAACCAACCGACCAAGGGTAATTATGGTCAATGGTGTTTCCGCCAAGGAAGAAAAATATTGGGAGGATTACCAATTCTCCGATGAATCGGATTCCGACGAGAATTCCGATGATGTTATAGAAATTACCCCAACTGAATTTAAAAAGGCAAAAGAAAATAATAAGAGAAAGGGCATAAAAATAGAGAAATCTAATTCCAACCCCGATGAACTTTATATGTATCGTCAACCCCCGAAGTCCTTAAGTTGTAACAATGACCCGGGAACCTCTAAACCACCAGGTTTTTCTAAACCAATGTGGAAAATGACGGCTCGTATTAGAGGAACATCATATGTCCCTAGAAACTTAGCAAAGCGAACCAAAACCAAAGAAGAAGAAACAAGCGAGTCGGAATAAGATAGTTGTATTCGTGTGGTGTAATATATGTAATATAGTGTGCTTATGCTTTATGATATATGTAAAAATTGCTTGTATTAATAAGTATTTTTTTATGAATCTAACTCTTGTCTATTTTACAGTATAAAAACACAAAATAGATAGACAACCCAATATTTTAAGAGACCTACCCGGAGACATGATTGATGAAATCTTGTCTAGAGTCGGTCAGAATTCTTCGGCACAACTATTTAAGGCGAGATCAGTTTGTAAGACATTCGAAGAACATTCCAAGAATGCCTTGGTTTATAAAAGGCTTTCGTTCGAAAGATGGGGGATATCACATTGGGAAATCCATAAGTTACGATGTGTTTACTTTGACGCATATATTGCGGGGAACCCAAATTCTATTTTACGCAATGGGTTAAGAAATTATTTTGACTCAATATATCCGAATATTGGACTTCATGATTTAGAAAAAGTGGCTAACATGCAACATAAAGAAGCATGTTATGCTTACGGATTAGTAATGTTCGCTTCTCACCAAAGTGAGAACAAGAACATCGGGCTACAGCTATTAAACAAAACGTTCCCACAAGTGACGGAGTCGGTAATTGGGGTAAGAAATGAGGTTTTTAGATTGTTACGGGACTGTTGGACATTACGTAACCCTCGTCCCTTTGACGACGTTACAACATGCTGTCTTATCAACGGCCATAACGGTTATGTTCCACAAGACCAAGGATGGGAAGTAATCCTAGTAAAACCAGAATGCATGACTTGTTTCTGGACGTATGAATTACGTGTCTTTATTGCCTTTGCTGAATGACTTATGTACTAGCTAGAATTATCTTCACAACCATCTTGTATCAAATTTATTGTGTGCTATATTTCATACTATATGTAAAATAAGCGGTATTGTAAGTTTGTAAAATATTGTGTAAAAGTTTGAACGCAAAATATTATTATAATCAGTTTTTCATATAGAATTGTAGTAGTTGAATTGTATATTAGCTACTAAGAATGAACTTAACGGGTAGGTACTACCCGAATTTAAACTTATAAAACGCTAATATGAAGAAAAAGCTTTTATAAATGAGTTCATATTATGCTACGAAATACTATTAACTACTCTTAATATTCTGTATGATTAACTTGTTCCATTTGACTATTTTGAAGGAAATGGCACCGACTACTCGACACTCCGTGAATATGAATGAAGAGGAATTCCGTACATTTCTAGCTTCAAACATAGCCGCAGTACAGGCTGCGCTACATACCAATAATAACCTTGGATCTAGCAGTACAGGAAATCGTGTAGGATGCACCTACAAAGAATTCACTGCCTGCAAACCTTTGGAATTTGATGGAACCGAAGGACCGATCGGATTGAAACGGTGGACCGAGAAGGTCGAATCGGTGTTTGCCATAAGTAAGTGTACTGAAGAGGACAAAGTGAAGTACGCTACGCATACCTTCACAGGTTCTGCGTTAACATGGTGGAATACCTATCTAGAGCAAGTGGGACAAGACGATGCGTACACACTACCGTGGTCAGCATTCAAGCACTTGATGAACGAGAAGTACCGTCCCAGAACCGAGGTCAATAAGCTCAAAACAGAACTTAGAGGGTTACGAACCCAAGGATTTGATATTACCACGTACGAAAGACGATTCACAGAATTGTGCCTATTGTGTCCGGGAGCATTCGAAGATGAGGAAGAGAAGATCGACGCATTTGTGAAAGGATTACCAGAAAGAATCCAAGAAGATATAAGTTCACACGAGCCCGCCTCCATACAACAGGCATGTAGAATGGCTCACAAACTAGTGAACCAGATTGAAGAAAGAATTAAAGAACGGACTGCTGAAGAGGCCAATGTGAAGCAAGTCAAAAGAAAGTGGGAGGAAAACGGTGATAAGAATCACCAATACAACAACAACAGCAATTACAACAATAATCGCAACAATTATCCCAACAATCGCAACATCAATCGCAACTAAAACAAACGGCCCAACAACAACAACAACAACAACAACAACAACAACAACAACAACAGCAGCAACTACAACAATCATCCCAACAACAATAATAACCGCAACAACAACAACAATCAGAAACAGCTATGCCAAAGGTGTGAAAAGTATCACTCGGGGTTCTGCACCAAATTTTGCAACAAGTGTAAAAGAAATGGTCATAGCGCAGTGAAGTGTGAGGTCTACGGAGCAGGGGTTAATAGAACGAAAGGAACAAATGGTGTCGGAACGAGTAATGGCAGAGCAAGTAGTGTCGGAGCAAGTTATGCCAATGTAGTTTGTTATAAATGTGGAAAATCGGGCCACATTATTAGAAATTGCCCAAACCAGGAGAACACGAATGGACAAGGCCGCGGAAGAGTTTTCAATATTAATGCGGCAGAGGCACAGGAAGACCCGGAGCTTGTTACGGGTACGTTTCTTATTGACAATAAATCTGCTTACGTTTTATTTGATTCGGGTGCGAATATAAGATATATGAGTAGAGATTTTTGTGCTAAATTAAGTTGTCCATTGACGCTTTTGGATAGTAAATTTTTACTCGAATTAGCAAATGGTAAATTAATTTCAGCAGATAATATATGTCGGAATCGAGAAATTAAACTGGTTAGCGAAACATTTAAGATTGATTTGATACCAGTAGAGTTAGGGAGTTTTGATGTGATAATCGGTATGGACTGGTTGAAAGAAGTGAAAGCAGAGATCGTTTGTTACAAAAATGCAATTCGCATTATACGAGAAAAAGGAAAACCCTTAATGGTGTACGGAGAAAAGGGCAACACGAAGCTACATCTTATTAGTAATTTGAAGGCACAAAAACTAATAAGAAAAGGTTGCTATGCTGTTCTAGCACACGTCGAGAAAGTACAAACTGAAGAAAAGAGCATCAATGATGTTCCCATTGCAAAAGAATTTCCCGATGTATTTCCGAAAGAATTACCGGAATTACCCCCACATCGATCCGTTGAATTTCAAATAGATCTTGTACCAGGAGCTGCACCAATAGCTCGTGCTCCTTACAGACTCGCACCCAGCGAGATGAAAGAACTGCAAAGACAATTACAAGAACTTTTAGAGCGTGGTTTCATTCGACCAAGCACACCACCGTGGGGAGCTCCTGTTTTGTTTGTCAAGAAGAAAGATGGTACATTCAGGTTGTGTATCGACTACCGAGAGTTGAACAAACTTACTATCAAGAACCGCTACCCACTACCGAGAATCGACGACTTATTTGATCAATTACAAGGCTCATCTGTTTATTCAAAGATTGACTTACGTTCCGGGTATCATCAAATGCGGGTGAAAGAAGATGATATTCCAAAGACTGCTTTCAGAACACGTTACGGTCATTACGAGTTTATGGTCATGCCGTTTGGTTTAACTAATGCACCAGCTGTGTTCATGGACCTTATGAACTGAGTGTGTGGACCATACCTTGACAAGTTTGTCATTGTTTTCATTGATGACATACTTATTTACTCAAAGAATGACCAAGAACACGGTGAACATTTGAGAAAGGTGTTAGAAGTATTGAGGAAGGAAGAATTGTACGCTAAGTTTTCAAAGTGTGCATTTTGGTTGGAAGAAGTTCAATTCCTCGGTCACATAGTGAACAAAGAAGGTATTAAGGTGGATCTGGCAAAGATAGAAACTGTTGAAAAGTGAGAAACCCCGAAAACTCCGAAACACATACGCCAGTTTTTAGGACTAGCTGGTTACTACAGAAGGTTCATCCAAGACTTTTCCAGAATAGCAAAACCCTTGACTGCATTTACGCATAAAGGGAAGAAATTTGAATGGAATGATGAACAAGAGAAAGTGTTTCAGTTATTGAAGAAAAAGCTAACTACGGCACCTATATTGTCATTGCCTGAAGGGAATGATGATTTTGTGATTTATTGTGATGCATCAAAGCAAGGTCTCGGTTGTGTATTAATGCAACGAACGAAGGTGATTGCTTATGCGTCTAGACAATTGAAGATTCACTAACAAAATTATACGACGCATGATTTGGAATTAGGCGCGGTTGTTTTTGCATTAAATACTTGGAGGCACTACTTATATGGGGTCAAAAGTATTATATATACCGACCACAAAAGTCTTCAACACATATTTAATCAGAAACAACTGAATATGAGGCAGCGTAGGTGGATTAAATTATTGAATGATTACGACTTTGAGATTCGTTACCACCCGGGGAAGGTAAATGTGGTAGCCGATGCCTTGAGCAGGAAGGACAGAGAACCCATTCGAGTAAAATCTATGAATATAATGATTCATAATAACCTTACTACTCAAATAAAGGAGGCGCAACAAGGAGTTTTAAAAGAGGGAAATTTAAAGGATGAAATACCCAAAGGATCGGAGAAGCATCTTAATATTCGGGAAGACGGAACCCGGTATAGGGCTGAAAGGATTTGGGTACCAAAATTTGGAGATATGAGAGAAATGGTACTTAGAGAAGCTCATAAAACCAGATACTCAATACATCCTGGAACGGGGAAGATGTACAAGGATCTCAAGAAACATTTTTGGTGGCCGGGTATGAAAGCCGATGTTGCTAAATACGTAGGAGAATGTTTGACGTGTTCTAAGGTCAAAGCTGATCATCAGAAACCATCAGGTCTACTTCAACAACCCGAAATCCCGGAATAGAAATGGGAAAATATTACCATGGATTTCATCACTAAATTGCCAAGGACTGCAAGTGGTTTTGATACTATTTGGGTAATAGTTGATCGTCTCACCAAATCAGCACACTTCCTGCCAATAAGAGAAGATGACAAGATGGAGAAGTTAGCACGACTGTATTTGAAGGAAGTCGTCTCCAGACATGGAATACCAATCTCTATTATCTCTGATAGGGATGGCAGATTTATTTCAAGATTCTGGCAGACATTACAGCAAGCATTAGGAACTCGTCTAGACATGAGTACTGCCTATCATCCACAAACTGATGGGCAGAGCGAAAGGACGATACAAATACTTGAAGACATGCTACGAGCATGTGTTATTGATTTCGGAAACAGTTGGGATCGACATCTACCGTTAGCAGAATTTTCCTACAACAACAGCTACCATTCAAGCATTGAGATGGCGCCGTTTGAAGTACTTTATGGTAGAAAGTGCAGGTCTCCGATTTGTTGGAGTGAAGTGGGGGATAGACAGATTACGGGTCCGGAGATTATACAAGAAACTACCGAGAAGATCATCCAAATTCAACAACGGTTGAAAATCGCCCAAAGTCGACAAAAGAGCTACGCCGACATTAAAAGAAAAGACATAGAATTTGAAATTGGAGAAATGGTCATGCTTAAGGTTGCACCTTGGAAAGGTGTTGTTCGATTTGGTAAACGGGAGAAATTAAATTCAAGGTATATTGGACCATTCAAGATTATTGATCGTGTCGGACCAGTAGCTTACTGACTTGAGTTACCTCAACAACTTGCGAATGTACATAACACTTTTCACGTCTCGAATTTGAAGAAATGTTTGGCTAAAGAAGATCTCACTATTCCGTTAGATGAAATCCAAATCAACGAAAAACTCCAATTCATCGAAGAACCCGTCGAATTAATGGATCGTGAGGTTAAAAGACTTAAGCAAAACAAGATACCAATTGTTAAGGTTCGATGGAATGCTCGTAGAGGACCCGAGTTCACCTGGGAGCGTGAAGATCAGATGAATAAGAAATACCCGCATCTATTTCCAGAAGATTAGTCAACACCTTCAACAGCTTAAAATTTCGGGACAAAATTTATTTAACGGGTAGGTACTGTAGTGACCCGAACTTTTCCATGTTTATATATATTAATTGAGATTGATATTTACATGATTAAATGTTTCCAACATGTTAAGCAATTAAACTTGTTAAGACTTGATTAATTGAAATACATTTCATATAGACAATTGACCACCCAAGTTGACCGGTGATTCACGAACGTTAAAACTTGTAAAAACTATATGATGACTTATATATGGATATATATATAGTTAACATGATACTATGATAAGTAAACATATCATTAAGTATATTTACAATGAACTACATATGTAAAAACAAGACTACTAACTTAATGATTTTTAAACGAGACATATATGTAACGATTATCGTTGTAAAGACATTTAATGTATATATATCATATTAAGAGATATTCATACATGATAATCATGATAATATAATAATTTAAAATCTCATTTGATATTATAAACATTGGGTTAACAACATTTAACAAGATCGTTAACCTAAAGGTTTCAAAACAACACTTACATGTAACGACTAACGATGACTTAACGACTCAGTTAAAATGTATATACATGTAGTATTTTAATATGTATTTATACACTTTTGAAAGACTTCAATACACTTATCAAAATACTTCTACTTAACAAAAATGCTTACAATTACATCCTCGTTCAGTTTCATCAACAATTCTACTCGTATGCACCCGTATTCGTACTCGTACAATACACAGCTTTTAGATGTATGTACTATTGGTATATACACTCCAATGATCAGCTCTTAGCAGCCCATGTGAGTCACCTAACTCATGTGGGAACCATCATTTGGCAACTAGCATGAAATATCTCATAAAATTACAAAAATATGAGTAATCATTCATGACTTATTTACATGAAAACAAAATTACATTTCCTTTATATCTAATCCATACACCAACGACCAAAAACACCTACACACACTTTCATTCTTCAATTTTCTTCATCTAATTGATCTCTCTCAAGTTCTATCTTCAAGTTCTAAGTGTTCTTCATAAATTCTACAAGTTCTAGTTACATAAAATCAAGAATACTTTCAAGTTTGCTAGCTCACTTCCAATCTTGTAAGGTGATCATCCAACCTCAAGAAATCTTTGTTTATTATAGTAGGTTATCATTCTAATACAAGGTAATAATCATATTCAAACTTTGGTTCAATTTCTATAACTATAACAATCTTATTTCAAGTGATGATCTTACTTGAACTTGTTTTCGTGTCATGATTCTGCTTCAAGAACTTCGAGCCATCCAAGGATCCGTTGAAGCTAGATCCATTTTTCTATTTTCCAGTAGGTTTATCCAAGGAACTTAAGGTAGTAATGATGTTCAAAACATCATTCGATTTATACATATAAAGCTATCTTATTCGAAGGTTTAAACTTGTAATCACTAGAACATAGTTTAGTTAATTCTAAACTTTTTCGCAAACAAAAGTTAATCCTTCTAACTTGACTTTTAAAATCAAATAAACACATGTTCTATATCTATATGATATGCTAACTTAATGATTTAAAACCCGGACACACGAAAAACACCGTAAAACCGGATTTACGCCGTCGTAGTAACACCGCGGGCTGTTTTGGGTTAGTTAATTAAAAACTATGATAAACTTTGATTTAAAAGTTGTTATTCTGAGAAAATGATTTTTATTATGAACATGAAACTATATCCAAAAATTATGGTTAAACTCAAAGTGGAAGTATGTTTTCTAAAATGGTCATCTAGACGTCGTTCTTTCGACTGAAATGACTACCTTTACAAAAATGACTTGTAACTTATTTTTCCGACTATAAACCTATACTTTTTCTGTTTAGATTCATAAAATAGAGTTCAATATGAAAACTTAGCAATTTGATTCACTCAAAACGGATTTAAAATGAAGAAGTTATGGGTAAAACAAGATTGGATAATTTTTCTCATTTTAGCTACGTGAAAATTGGTAACAAATCTATTCCATCCATAACTTAATCAACTTGTATTGTATATTATGTAATTTTGAGATACCATAGACACGTATACAATGTTTCGACCTATCATGTCGACACATCTATATATATTTCGGAACAACCATAGACACTCTATATGTGAATGTTGGAGTTAGCTATACAGGGTTGAGGTTGATTCCAAAATATATATAGTTTGAGTTGTGATCAATACTGAGATACGTATACATTGGATCGTGGATTGATTCAAGATAATATTTATCGATTTATTTCTGTACATCTAACTGTGGACAACTAGTTGTAGGTTATTAACGAGGACAGCTGACTTAATAAACTTAAAACATCAAAATATATTAAAAGTGTTATAAATATATTTTGAACATACTTTGATATATATGTATATATTGTTATAGGTTCGTGAATCAACCAGTGGTCAAGTCTTACTTCCTGACGAAGTAAAAATCTGTGAAAGTGAGTTATAGTCCCACTTTTAAAATCTAATATTTTTGGGATGAGAATACATGCAAGTTTTATAAATGATTTACAAAATAGACACAAGTACGTGAAACTACATTCTATGGTTGAATTATCGAAATCGAATATGCCCCTTTTTATTAAGTCTGGTAATCTAAGAATTAGGGAACAGACACCCTAATTGACGCGAATCCTAAAGATAGATCTATTGGGCCTAACAAACCCCATCCAAAGTACCGGATGCTTTAGTACTTCAAAATTTATATCATATCCGAAGGGTGTCCCGGACTGATGGGGATATTCTTATATATGCATCTTGTTAATGTCGGTTACCAGGTGTTCACCATATGAATGATTTTTTATCTCTATGTATGGGATGTGTATTGAAATATGAAATCTTGTGGTCTATTATTATGATTTGATATATATAGGTTAAACCTATAACTCGCCAACATTTTTGTTGACATTTTAAGCATGTTTATTCTCAGGTGATTATTAAGAGCTTCCGCTGTCGCATACTTAAATAAGGACGAGATTTGGAGTCCATTCTTGTATGATATTGTGTAAAAACTGCATTCAAGAAACTTATTTTGTTGTAACATATTTGTATTGTAAACCATTATGTAATGGTCGTGTGTAAACAGGATATTTTAGATTATCATTATTTGATAATCTACGTAAAGCTTTTTAAACCTTTATTGATGAAATAAAGGCTATGGTTTGTTTTAAAATGAATGCAATCTTTGAAAAACGTCTCATATAGAGGTCAAAACCTCGCAACGAAATCAATTAATATGGAACGTTTTTAATCAATAAGAACGGGACATTTCACGAACGGTCTCGAAGCGCTCGACACGTGCTTGTTGAAGGAACATCTCCTTCAATTGCGTGATCATGTCGTATGCAGTATGATGCTCGAAATCCCTTTGGAGTTCGGGTATCATAGTCCCAAGCATTAGGCAAGCGACTTGCACCGAGCCGGTGCAATACTTATCCCAATAAGCCATGCCTTCCGTATCATCCTCGTCGGGTTGATCGGGAATAGGGTCTTCCAACACATATGCCTTATCCTCAAGTTTGAGGACAATCCTAAGATTGCGGAACCAATCCATAAAGTTCGTATGGTTGAGTTTGTCTTTCTCGAGGAGAGACCTTAACGATAGGTTGTTCAAGTTAATAGGTGCGTTTTGCATGTTGTTGTTATTGGCGGCCATCTACAAAATTTAACAAAGTTGTTTAAGTATTAATTTTAATTTAACAATCAATACCCTTTTAAATTTTAATTGACTTATTAAATATTAGAATCCAACGGTAAATCAAATTTCGGTTAGGTGACCTTTATCCCGTTATTTGATTTAGCTAGGTAGTCATTTATATGACAATTGCAATCCTTTTGCAACTTCTAAATTATGGGATCATGCAATCCTTTTGCATGGCATATTTATCCCATCAACGCCTATTTGTTCCTCATGCTTCGGTGACCCTAAGTTCATGATTCCCAAATCAAGTCGTCCTACTTGTGTAAACATGTAAAATTAACATACAAGTGGTTAGGTGACCTTTATCCCACAAGCATGCGAATTTTACCTTAACCATATTAGTTAGCTCATAACGGTTTGGTGAACTTTATCCCATTATGAGTTCCCTACTATGTTTAAGTGTCCCACAAAAGGATGGCGTTAAACTTGTTTACCTTGTTTTAGTTTTAAAGGGATTTTCGACTTTCTTTATTCTAGTTTAAGAAAACATATATGCCATACACCAACATGCATTTAGTGTATGGTTTATTTGAAATCCATTTTCAAGTCTAGTAATTTTAGCCAATTACTTGATATAAACCATTTTATATATATGATCCTTATCATGTTCTTAATAACCGTTTATTAATGTCCTTTTAGCCGTTTTTAATTTAACCATTTAAATTGACGTTTTGCATGTCGTTAATAATTTAACCAATTAAATTGTAGTTATTCTTGTTGTTAACTTGTGTGATAACTTGTTGTAGTAACATACACAATCCACAATCATACAAGAAATAAAACAACCACGCATGCAAACAAATGTGTTCACAATCAAGTCGATTTGGTAGACATTTGTTTAGCCGAAAACAAATGTCACCGGTTAAGGGTTATAACACTAAGTAGGAGATTTCAAAATCTCCCACTTAATCTTGCATCCAAATGTATCTTTCATGTCTTCATCTTGTATCTTCATTTTTACAAAAAATATATCCTAATACATTTTTCCAGGAAATGAAAATACAACCTAATCTATTTTACATACCAAATATAAAATAAATTACATAACCAAAATAATAAAATTACAAACCAAATTGAATGAATATTACAACCACATGAATGAATTAATATTACATACCAAATGAATAGATTAATTCAACCAAACATGCAACCATCCAAACACAAGGTCAAGGCTTGATTGTGAACTCAACATGCAACCAAAATATAACCAAAGTAGAAGACCCAAAACCCATTTTGGGTCCCCAATAATTCGGCCAAAGTGAAGCTCCCACCCAAACCCTTTAATTTTTGCGTTTTTCTATCATGCATGTACATAAAATGCAAAATATAGTGGGTTTAAAAAAATCATCTCGAAGCATATTCCATCAACCTCGGCTCTAGATACCATTGTTGGGATTTAACAAGTTCCATTATGTATAAAACATTTTAAGATTCAATTAAAAGCGAAAGCATGTAATTACCATTTTAGAACATGTTAAACTTTAACCAATTAAAGTTAAATCCCAATTAGGATCAAGTTGTGAAACATACTTACAAACTACAAGCAAGAAAAGAGTTTATACCTACTCCAAGCTTATTGATAAGTAATGAAGATGATGATGATGATTGGAGCTCCAAAAGTATGAAACCTCAAGTTGTTATACCCCAAACTTTGCACCAACACCTTGTACTTTGGTTAGGATTTGATAACACTTGAATGTAGCTTGGAAAAAAAATAAAATGAACTCTCTTATGGTCAAGAAAGGCCACGGCCAGCTGCAGTAGGAAAAGGGAGTGCAGAATTTTTTTTGCTAACTTGATATGTTTGAATGCAAGTGTTGGTTCCAAAGAGTCTAGACTTGCATGTATATGGAATGGGAATTTTATTTGACCAAGATGGAATCTCTAGCATGCTTACATCCAATTCCAAGGCCACTCCCTTCCTTTTATAAAATAATACTTGACATATTTATAAGTATGCATCTTTTATAAACTTGTTTTGTAAAATTAGATTTTATAAAACAAATTTTATAAACTTGCATTTTATAAATTATGTTTACATTATTTATAAAACTAATTATATAAAATTCCATATCATTTGTTATGTATATTTTATTTTATAAAACCAATTTTATAAAATGCAACATAACTTAATTAATTATTTAACCTATAAATAATTAAATCCTTATTATATAAATCATTCCATGATTTATATATATACATATCAAGTGTTATTTAAGAAACCAATTTTCTTAAAGTTCAAGTGTCGCGTATTTAATTAACGATCCAACCGCTAAAATCAAATACGAATAAGGTGTCGGTAAGTTTGTTATTGGGTATGACCCGACTTGGATCAAAACATATTAGCCACGTTAATTTAATATGTCTCTCGGGCATACGAAATACCTTCAATAATATGCATAGATATATATATATATATATATAGTACCAGGATCCCTTAAGTTACGAAGAAATTTACGGAATATATCAGGCAAAGTCTTCCGTAATTAAATACGCTAAGATATGAATTTGTCTATACACTATCTATGCAATAAATGCAGTATGACGTGTCTAGATTTAGAATGATAAGTAGGTATTTTTGACAAATGGTGGTAAGCAAAAACTTTTAACATGCAGACCAGGTTCAAGTCCAGACTTACTAATATAACCTAACAACTACTAGGTCGAAGTCCAGACTCACTAATGCATCCTAACAACTACTAGTTAGACACACTAATGCAAGACTTGGTTCGCTACGACCAACGCTCTGATACCAACTCTAACAACCCGTCCTTATCCACCTGGACGATGTCATCAATATTTGGTCCCATTGCGAGGCGTTGACTTAAATATGCCATGAACGACTCCAAGTAATATCTCTAAAATGAGAAAATGCACAGCGGAAGGTTTCTTTCATACATGAGAATAAACATGCTTAAAAGTGTCAACCAAAAGGTTGGTGAGTTCATAGGTTTATCATAACAATCATTTCAATATCTTAATAGACCACAAGATTTCATATACACAAACGTTTTAATAAAAATATTCTAAGTGGTTGAGCACTTGGTAACCATACTTAACATTTAATCAACGTCGCATATTCCCTTTATTATGAAAACTCACTACACTGTACCAAAAGTAGTCACCAAAACAAAGTACTGTGTAATCATTGAATACTGGTCGTCCAGTCCGGTTGGGGTTGTCAGACCCGATAGATCTATCAACAGGATTCTCGTTTACAATACCACATGTAAATAGTAGTTACCAAGCTATTAGGGAAGATATGCAGGGTGGTACAACTCAACGTAGAATATATTTTAAGTACTTGTGTCTATCTCGTAAACATTTATAAAAGCAGCGCATGTATTCTCAGCCCAAAAATATATTTTTGCAAAAGCAATTAAAAAGGGAGCAAATGAAACTCACCTAATGTATTTTGTGGTAAAAATACATATGACGTCATTGAACAAGTATAGGGTTGATCTCGGATTCACGAACCTATATCATTTATATATATATTAACACATAAAATGGTAATCGAACAAATTTTAGATTTAATTGTTATTTTAATTAGGTATTTCATTAATAACCTTATTAATTATATTTATTAATATTTATTATTAAAAGTATTAATATAGTTATGTTTTGTGTAGTAAATATAGTTTTATATAACTAATAGTTATTTGATAAAATAATATTGATAATAATAATAAATAAAAGTTGTTTTATTTTACAAATAATAACAATAATAGTTATCATGATAATAATATTGATAATATAAAAATAATATTATTAATGTCAAAATAATAATAATGATAGTAATAATAATAATAATAATAATAATAATAATAATAATAATAATAATAATAATAATAATAATAATAATAATAATAATAATAATAATAATAATAATAATAATAATAATAATAATAATAATAATAATAAATAGATAAACAACTACCTCAAGAAAGTAGCCCTAAACAATAATGCCCAAGTCCGGGTTTGAACTCGCGACGTCCCGCTAACCCGATAACACCCGTTACCATTCCTCTGTCATCATCATACATCACTAATCCTAATTATCATCTCATTTCATAAACATCATCATTTTATCTCTATCGTATCATAATCATATCGAATCCTAACATTGCCGTCCTCATCAATTGTGAATTATAATCATCATTAACTTACACTAACCTCATCATTATCACACCTTTATTCTAATTATCAGTATTTAAATTTGAAATATGTGACTTATGAATTTTCGGTCCAGTAGTACACGAATCAAATACCCAAAGTTATGGCCCATAAAATAAAATAGGAATAAGGTGGCCCAAGTTATATCCTGATTCATGCAGTCCAACTATGAGGTTCAAGCCCATTTGAATTGAAGAAGTTACCAGGTAACAAATTGATTCTGTGTTGACCGAAATTTTATGCAAGTACGTGGGATATAATATGGAATCAATTAGAACAGTGGGCCACGAATTAATTGATCAAAAGAAGTGCATCATATGCATTTTTAATTTCTTATACACAAATCACCTTTAACTTTACAGCTCACCCTAATAATTCTTTAATAACATTAAGTGGGGTTATGGCTTATAGTTGTTGTCAAAAGTAGAAAATAAATGGCAGCAGGTATCGATAAAGTTTGATGGTGATTTCACCCATGACTTTTCAGCTTAAACAGAAAAAAATAAAAATGAGTACTTGATGGTGGCGGTTTGGTGTTTAACGATGGTTAATGGTGATGAGGTCAAAACAGAAAATAGATGGTTATGTTGGGTTTCGATGGTTAGCTTGTGGTGGTGTCTATGGTGGTAATTTAAATGACCTTTGAGGGAAACAACGACTGAAACAGAAAGGTTTAGTAGCAGCAACTTCAGTAATGGTGGTGTTGTTAGGAAGTCGCTGTGGTGGTTGGTCATGAAGAAAAGTGGTGATAAGGTGGCGGCTTCCATTACAGGAAGGGTGGTTCGGTTATGGGTCGAATAGCAATTAGGCTTAGCAGCAGTTGCAGTGATCGAGAGGTTTATTTGATGATTGTTATTGATGGAGAGCAAAAGAAAGATGATGAGGTGTTGACTTTATGATATTTGATGATTATGGTGATGGTTTGTGATTCGTGTTAAATCGAGCCATAGCTAAAATCATAAACGGCTATGGTGGTTTTGCTTCAATCAGAGTTCATGGAATAGAAATAAGAAGTTGAGAGGGTGATAGTGATGGTAGTTTAAGGTGATGTTGGATGTAGGGTTTGATGAATATTTTGATGAATATGTTAGACCAAAAACAAAGAAAATCAAAGGAACTAAGTAGTAGTAGGTGATTAGTAGTTTATATGGGTGGTATGTATATATGTATTCCACCACATAGCACATATAAGATGACAAGGAAAGAATAATATAAGAATTATATTAAAAAATAAAAAAATAAAAAAATAAAAAATAAAAACGTGCATGGTGATAATGGAAATTATGCTTGGCTCTACACGTACATATCTTTATTGTCTTTAACCATATTCCATATCAATAAAGAATCTTGAAGAACTCATGTAAATATTCATGTTCGTGTCATTACATGAGACGCCATACATAAATGACTTGAAAGTTGGAACACACCCTTAAATTACGAAAGATACGTTTAGATTTTATTTAAAAACATGCATGTGTTTTCAATTAGTGCTTGTATGACATCATTTGAAGATAACCATTTAATATATTTTTTTTTATGTTGATTATGAAGTTTGATTATGATTACTAATTATTATAGTATATATATAATAAATAAATAAAAAAAACACTTTATGTGACTAATATGTAATATAGATAAAATCAGATTATATGAAATAATTATTTTAAATACTTCATGACTATATCGTATATGGACCTCCAAATTCAATCAGATCTATAGTTAAACTATCATTTGCAAGCATCAATCAACATTATGTTTTAATGTTGATAATATTTTAATACTACATGTAAGCCATTCAGCTTAATAACAATACATGTAGAAAGGAGTCAAGTAAATGCAAAGATTGTATGTTATAAAGCAATTATTAATTGTAAAATATCTTATTTTGAAAATTGATAAGTTTGTAATTGGTAATATTTTATTAATGTGTTTCAAGTAGTTTTATATACATCTATAAGAAAAGTATTTCGTGAATCGTCGGAAAAAGGTCGAAGTTAAATGAATGTATGAAAATATTTCAAAATTTTTGAGACTCAACATAACGGACTTTACTTATCGTGTTAAAAATACTAAATCGTATCGAAAGTTTGGTTCAAAATTTGTCGAAATTTTCCGGGTCGTCACATACAGGAATTCAGGAAATGGTCGGCATGACGGTTACGATTCACCCAGGGGTGGGCGCCAGTCAGGTGGTTTCTGGAGAAGCCAGCATGACTCTAGCCCCTACCGCCACCACAGCAACAATCACCACAATGATAGGAAGCACCAGCGAAACCACCAAGGGAACAACAACAACCAGTAACATCATCTAAATAGGGACAATGACACCAGGGAAAATAAGCAAGCTTTGATCAGGAGCCTCACTAAGAGTTTGAAAGAGATCTACGTGACTGAGCCAATATCTAAAATGTTTGAGAAGCCTGCGCGCATGTCTTAGTACGCGCGATGTGATAAGTCCAAGTTCTGCGACTTTTACGATGACTTCGGGCATGAAACCAATCACTGCAAAGCATTGGTTGATAAGGTGGTTGCGTGCCTCAAACGCGGAGAGTTGAAACATTTGAAGCCGGGCAAGGATAATGAGGGTATAAGAAGGAGAGCGAAGGAGTTGAGAAAGATAAGGTCATTTACGTCTTCTCGTGGGAGAAGAAGAAGGGGGTTGAGAAAGAACCACTGCAGTTGTATGAGACCCTGAAGGCGCACCTCTCGCGCGAGCCCATTTTCGAAAGAAAATGCGCCCGTCTAGTGGTAGAAGGTTATATGCCTGAATGCACTCAACATATTGACAAAATTCTCATCGATACTGGCAGCTGTGTCAATGTCCTGTTCTTTCATTGTTTTGAGAACCTAAACTACACCGTGAAGCGCAATTTGAGGAAGGTAAGACAGCAGTTCAGGGGGAAAAGTGGGGACCCCGCATGGTCGAAGGGGATACTTGGGGCAGCGTTAACCTTGCGAGACGATGAACACAAGAACAGGGCGCACACGACAGTGGTTGAATTCAAAGTGATACGTGCCGAATCGGAGTACGATGCTATCCTTGGGCAACCGACGCTATCACATTTCACCATCATCACCTGTATCTACCGAGGGATCATAACGCTATCTACCCTGCAAGGAGAAGCCACACTCAAGTCCAAAGTCACTGCAGAGGACTTTCGACTTCGACAGGTACACGCTAACATGTATAATAAATCGTTTTGAAAATTAAAGTCACAGGTCGCGCGTATGCTTTACAGCAAAGTCGGCGCTTGCATACTTCGCTGGATGAAATGCAATAAACGCGCAACCAGTCTGCACGCTTACCGCATTAAAATGAGCACAATCTTACATAATCCAGAACCTAAGACGCATATTAGAGTGTGCCTGCACACATGATAACGCCAAAATTATACATGTTTATTGCCGTTATTTCGATTCAAAGTTGTTCCATTTGTATGTAATTTTTGTACGTATGTATTGTAATTCATGTATATTTGTAAAAAGTCCATTTTGAATGAATAAATGAAGACCAACAGCAAAAACAGAGTTAAAACGAAGATTGAACGCGCAAAACAGCCCGAAACCACTGAAACAGGTCCAAATGCGGCGCATCTCTCTTAGATGCGGCGCATCTGTGCACGAAATAACTCCCGACAGTTTCAGATGTGGAGCATGCAGACTTCTGGACCAAAACAGCCTCAGATGCGGCGCATCTGAGATGGATGCGGCGCATCCAAGCCAGATGCGGCGCATCTGTCCCAGATGCAGCGCATCTGACCCCCTGCCGACAGTCCTGAGTGCAGAATCGATCTGGAATCTACTGAACGTAAAGAGATGCGGCGCATCCCAAAGAGATGCGGCGCATCTGGTTACTTTCTGGCCAAAATACCTAACTTTTGAGGCAATTTAATGGAGCCTTTGGTTACTTACTTCATATACCCTCTACTACTACGTTCTCCCTCAGTTCTAAGATGATTTTCAAGGTTCAAGGAAGGCTGCAAGTCAATCTCCACTCTTTCGACATCAAGATTAAGCTAGGATCGTTTATCGAAATTGGTACTATTGTTTTATATCTTTTTAACATGAATTCAACTTGTATTTACTGTTTCATTAGTTCTACTATGATTATGTTAGGCTAAAAGCCTTGTGTGTTTACTTCAATGTAAGATTTATGGCTTGGGATTGTTCTATACTTTGATGTTATGCTAGTTATACATATGTTTGATTGATTAAATTATCTAGTTCAACCGTAAGAACCATTGTTATGCTTGTTTAGATCTTCACTTCAATTATATAGATTGAAAACCTATTAATGTGAGTTAACTAGGAAAACAATCTATACTTCAATACACCTAGTAATCTAGACGATTAGATACATACACTTAAGTGATTTTGTTATGTGTTTAATTCGGTAATTGAATAAGTTCTAAAGCAACATAGTTATGAAATTACCTCAAGTGATTGTTGTAATTTAGGTTTTACGTGAGTTTAACTGGGTTGGATCTAGTTAGTTAATCGATCTAAATCACAATGTTCTTTCAAAAGATCCATTGTTGTAATCATACTTGTATTTTAGTTCAATTATGTAAGTTATGACTTGGTTTATGTGAGTTTATCAAAGACTATAGCTTATACTTCAACACCTAGTGATCTAGCCACCTATATGTAAATATAGGATGTTAATTGAACGATATTTAGGATATACAATCATGTAGTTTACCTAGAGTGATCGTAGTAAACTAGGTTTTATGTGAATTCAACCATGAAAGAATCTTGTTGATTAAACATAGCTCTTAAGTTTATAGAAATTGTGAAATCGATATAAACTGTTCTATTGTAACTATCTCATAATGGTTTTAATTATAGAAGAACAATCCCTGTCATTTATCAAGCATAGAAGTAAACACCGCATTCTCATTCTTGTTAATTACTATATTTATTCACTGTTTCGTTAAACGAAAATACAACTTCAAACACAAAACCCCCCTTTTAGAATAATTAATCGTGGTAAAACCTTAAAAACAAACTTTTCCCTGTGGATCGAACTGGTCAATTTACTTGCTAGTTACTGCATGATCGGGTTTTAGTTGCCTGTATTATGTGTTAATTATTAAGCATATTGTCTTCATTTTAAAGGTTACGTTTTGACACATCAACTTTTTGGCGCCGCTGCCAGGGAGCGGTTTTGTTTAAAGATTTTAATAAACTGTGAATTATTCGATCCTTTTGTAGGAATTCAATTCCTAGAAAAGCTACTTTTTATTGTAAGCTTGTGTTTTTGCAATTGGTTTGTTTGTGGTGTTGTAATTGCAGGATAGGTATTAATGCATGAATCTACGTTCTTCCAGCTCTAATTTAATTCCTTCATATCCTGAGCCTAAAAGAGAACTTCACGAACGCTTAAGAGCTCAAGAAGTAGAATCTCTTGCTCAGGGTTTAGAATCACTTTCATTTGATTCTAACTCTGAACCAATTATTCAACCAATCATCGAGCCAGTCATTAAAGAAGAG
The DNA here is from genome assembly GCF_046630445.1 of Rutidosis leptorrhynchoides. NCBI lineage: Eukaryota > Viridiplantae > Streptophyta > Magnoliopsida > Asterales > Asteraceae > Rutidosis > Rutidosis leptorrhynchoides. The sequence continues at coordinate 263,603,159 of NC_092342.1, read as the reverse complement.
GAAGAGATGACTGCTACAAATCAAACGATGGATGCTTTGATGAAGGCAACAAGGACAGGACAAGGCCACGCAATTGTTCAACCTACGATGACTGATGGTTTTGAAATAAAGGGGCAATTTCTCCACATGGTGACTAATACATGCCAATTCGGTGGAGCCCCAAATGAAGATGCTAACGAGCATCTTCGTAAGTTTGTAAGCATTTGCAAACTTTTCAAAATCAAAGATGTCTCTGATGAAGTTGCATGTCTAAAAATCTTTCCATGGTCCCTAAAGGATGATGCAAGAGATTGGCTGGACTCATTACCGGAAGGTTATATTGAAGATTGGAATGACATGATGGACAAATTTTTGTCAGAATTCTTCCCTGCTTCGAAAGCAGCAAAATTGCAAAGTGATATAACTCACTTCAAGCAAAAGTCTAATGAGACTCTTTATGAAGCTTGGACCCAATTTAATAAAATGCTTAGGGTATGTCCTCAACACGGGTTGAATACATTCCAAAAAGTCCAAATTTTCTATAAAGGAGTCAATGTGGCTACCCGGAAGGATATAGATGTTGCAGTAGGAGGATCAATCATGAAAAAAACGCCCGAAGACGCTCACACGATAATTGCCGATATAGCAGCCCATTCTCATAATTGGCATCAGGAGATGGAGTTCTCTAGATCGTCAACAGTTGCTAATGTCGAAAGCAACGATGAAATCACTGCATTAAAAGTTCAATTGGCAAATCAAGCAAGGCAAATCGAGAAGGTAACCAAAGAAATGCACGCTATCAGGGTAGGGTGCGAGTTGTGCCAAGGTCCCCATCTCACGCGAGATTGCGACCAAACGACGATGGAAGAGCAAGCAAATTTCTTAGGTTACTTGCGCAAAGGTGAAATGAATTTTGACGACTTTCCGGCGGTTGAAGCAATGAACCGGAAATATCCTCCTGTCAACAGTTATCAAATAGGGGGACCTTCAAGTTCAAACAACAATTACCACGGAGGAAATGCAGGTTACCAAAATAACCGGAATTTCCAAAATCAAAATCAAAGAAATGCATCACCGGGGTACAATCATCTAAACAATCGTAATCAACCTCCACGAAATTACCAAAATAATTTCCAACACAATCAACCACAACCACAACCACAAACACATGTACAACCACAACCCGAGAAGAAATCCGGTTTAGAAGATCTTTTGAGAGATTTTATGGTTAAACACGAGCAAAATGCGGAACTTCAAACTCAGCAAATTCGAAATTAACAAGCTACGATTCAGAATTTAGAAAGGGATGTTGGAAGGATTTCACAGTTACTAGCCGATGGTGCTCTCCCCTCAAATACTCAAGTGAATCCTAGTAACAATCAAACAAGGAATGAGCATATAAATGCTATAATTACTAGAAGTGTTTTAACCATTAACCCAGAGACCCTTAAGTCCCCGGAAGTTCCTTTGTCTCCTTCTGTTTTGCAGGTACCTGTTGATGTAGATGAGCATGTTGAAAAAGAACAAGAGAAAGATGATCCACCGGAGGTCATATCGAAGAAAAGTGAAGAACCACCAGTGAAGGTGTACAAGGCACCTATTCCATACCCAAAAGCATTGAAGAAAGACAGACTCGCGAGCCAATATCAGAAATTTGCGGATATGATCAAGCAAATCAGCATTAACATGCCACTCGTGGAGGTTCTTAAGGGTATGCCCCATTACGGGAAGTTTTTGAAAGATCTCATATCCTCGAAGGGTAAATACCACGATGTTTCTGCCACATTCCTCCATGAGGAGTGTTCGGTAATCTTGAAAAAGCAAAATGTGCCTCCAAAATTGGGAGATCCGGGTAGTTTTATCATACCATGTATGATGGGTGATTTGGTAGTGTACGATGCACTAGCTGACCTAGGTGCAAGTGTTAACCTAATGCCTTACTCGTTATATTTAAAACTTGACTTAGGAGACTTGAAACCAACCCGGATGGGTATTCGATTAGAAAATCAATCATTTGATACTCCCATAGGTATAGCCGAGGATATTCTTGTAAAAGTTGGCTCACTTATCTTTCCCGTCGACTTTGTTATTCTAGAAATGCAAGAGGACACAAAAGTTCCTATCATTTTAGGACGTCCTTTCCTTAACATCGCAGATGCTATCATTAATATCCAAAAAGAACAATTAAGTCTAGGTGTGGGAAACGAGAGAATAATTTTTCATATTGACAAAGCCATGAAAAGACCTACTTCCACCGATGACTCTTGTTTTCAAATTGATGTCATAAATCTTTGTGTTGAGGATGAATTGCAGGAGCTACTTGAAATCGATACCTCAGGGTTTGCCCCGGTAAGTGAAAGTGAATATTTCAATATCGATGAGGCTTTTGATGAGCTGATGAAAGTGGTCACGGATGATGAGACCATGGAAGAAGAAATTCCTAAGGAAGAGGAATCATTTGAAGATATCGGAAATAAAGATTGATTCCGAATAAAGAATTCCTTGGAAGAACCACCCGTACTAGAGCTTAAGGAGCTACCCAAACACTTGGAGTATGCTTACCTCGAAGGTACATCTCAAATACCGGTAATTATTGCTTCACATCTTTCCGGTAACGAGAAGGAAAGGTTAATCTCTGTTTTGAAAACCCATAAAAAAGCTATAGCCTGGAAAACGACCGACATTCCAGGGATAAACCCGTCTTATTGTACACATAAAATTCTCCTTGAGAATGACTTCAAACCAGTAGTACAAAGACAACGCAGGCTAAATCCTAACATGAAATAGGTTGTTAAAAAGGAGGTAGTCAAGCTTCTTGACGCCGAGTTAATCTACCTCATCTCCGATAGTCCTTGGGTTAGTCCAGTACAAGTAGTACCCAAAAAGGGGGGGTACAACCGTTATTGTAAATGAAAAGAACGAACTCATTCCAACTAGAACGGTTACCGGCTGGAGAGTCTGTATTGATTACAGGCGTCTCAATGATGCCATTAGAAAGGATCATTTCCCGTTACCTTTTATTGATCAAATGATTGAATGATTAGCGGGGAAAGAATACTATTGCTTTCTAGATGGTTTCTCCAGTTACTTCCAAATTCCAATTGATCCCAACGACCAAGAAAATACCACATTCACTTGTCTTTTTGGGACCTTTGCCTATCGCCGCATGCCTTTTGATTTATGTAATGCACCCGGAACCTTTCAAAGGTGCATGATGGCAATTTTTGATGATATGGTAGAGGATTGTATGGAAGTCTTCATGGATGACTTTTTCGTGTTTGGAGACTCCTTTGAATCATGTCTTTTTAACCTTGAACGTATGCTTATCCGATGTGAGAAAGCAAATTTGGTCCTAAATTGGGAAAAATGCCACTTCATGGTGAAGGAGGGCATTGTACTTGGTCACAAGATATCTCGTGCGGGAATAGAGGTAGATAAAGCTAAAATTGAAGTTATCTATAAACTACCTATACCGACGAATGTCAAGGCAATTAGAAGCTTTCTTGGTCACGCGGGATTTTATAGGCGATTTATCAAAGATTTCTCTAAAATCGCCCGTCCAATGACCAAACTTCTTGAAAAGGATGCTCCATTTGACTTTGATTCCAATTGTGAGAATGCATTCTCCATTCTAAAGTCAAAACTCACACAAGCTCCCATTATCGTGTCTCCGGATTAGAGTATGCCTTTTGAGTTAATGTGTGATGCGAGTGACTATGCCTTAGGTGCTGTCTTAGGACAACGACCTGATAATCATTTTCGTCCAATTTATTATGCGAGCAAAACGCTAACGGGAGCTCAAATTAATTATTCCACCACGGAAAAAGAGCTCTTAGCTGTTGTTTATGCGTTTGATAAATTTCGGTCATATTTGGTGTTGTCTAAGACCATTGTTTACACGGATCATTCGGCTCTTAGGTACTTATTCTCGAAACTAGATGCAAAACATCGTCTTATACGTTGGGTTCTTTTACTTCAAGAGTTTGACATTGATATACGTGATAAGAAAGGAGCCGAGAATCTAGCCGCAGACCATTTATCCCGACTTGAAAACCCCGAATTAGAAAAACTCGATGATACAATTATCAAGGACACATTTCCTGATGAATCTCTAATGAGGGTTGACAAGGAATCTGAAATTCCATGGTTTGCCCATTTTACAAACTATCTTGCTTCAGGCATTCTTCAGAAAGGACTTTCTTATCAACAAAAGAAGAAATTCTTTGCGGATTTGAAGTCCTATTTCTGGGAACATCCCGACCTATTTCGTATTGGTGCAGATCAAATGATTCGCCGTTGTGTGTATGGAAAAGAGGCTCAACAAATTCTTGAGCATTGTCATCAAGGGCCCACCGGCGGTCATTTCGGACCAAACCACACCGCAAGAAAAATCCTTGACTCGGGCTTTTATTGGCCCAAGATCTTTAAAGATGCCCAAAATTTCGTTCGGGCTTGTAACGCATGCCAACGAACGGGTAACATCACGAAAAAGGATGAGATGCCTCAAACCAGCATCCAAGTTTGTGAAATCTTTGATATTTGGGGAATCGATTTCATGGGGCCATTTCCAAGTTCCCATAAGTGCAAGTACATTCTAGTAGCCGTTGACTATGTATCTAAGTGGGCTGAAGCAAAAGCTTTACCTACGAATGATGCTAGGGTGGTGGTGAACTTCTTGAAAAATCTCTTCTCGCGCTTTGGAATCCCAAAGGCGCTCATATTCGATCGAGGAACACATTTTTCCAACAACCTTCTTGAAAAGGTGTTGAAGAAGTATGGCGTAACTCATCGTTTCTCTACTCCGTACCACCCGCAAATGAGTGGTCAAGTGGAGAACACAAATCGTGCCTTAAAACGCATACTTGAGAAGACGATTGATAACAACCCTAACATTTGGCAACGCAAGTTAGATAATGCGTTGTGGGCCTTTAGGACTGCTTTTAAAACACCAATCGGTACCACACCATTCAGACTTGTATATGGTAAAGCGTGCCATCTTTCGGTTGAAGTGGAACATAGAGCGTACTGGGCATTGAAGCTTTGTAATTTAGACATGGAAAAGGCTGGTGAAAACCGACTCATGCAAACGCATGAATTGGAAGAGTTGAGGTTAGAAGCGTACGAGAATTCGAGCTCGTATAAGGAGAAAACGAAAAGGTGGCATGATGCCCGATTGAAAGAAGTGAAAGAGTTTAAAACCGGTGATAAGGTTTTGGTTTTTAACTCGCGGTTTAAATTTTCTCCCGGAAAGTTGAAGTCCCGATGGACGGGACCTTATTTGGTGAAACAAGCATTTCCATCGGGATATGTTAAGTTGTTTGAAAACGGAAATACTTTTAAAGTGAATGGTCGTCGATTAAAACTCTATTTTGATGGAGTTGATACCACGGTTTAAGATGACATCACTTTCTCTCCCAACGCTAATTAACTTGGGAAGGAGTCGCGTGAACGACTCACTAATAAACCTCACAACATGTACATAGTCTCATTCGTAAGTCTCGTTTCTTAGGATTGATTGCTTTGAGTGTTTTGAGTGATTTTTCAAGTTTTACTACTAACCAAGTTGTTTAGGGACCTTCCGAAATGTTTAATACGCGAAAAAAAAAACATCGAAAACTGGTGCAACAGAGCCAGATGCGCCGCATCCATGTTGGATGCGCCGCATCTGAACACAAAAAAAAGGCTGACAGTTTTTGATGCGCCAAGAAAAGGTCATGCACCGCTTTTGGACCACCAGATGAGCCGCATCTGCTTCAGATGTGATGCATCTGAGCCAGATGCGTCGCATCTGTCACAGATGCGCCTCATCTGTGTCTGAATGTTTGAGTCAGCCCAATTTTTTTTGCACAAATACGGGAGTTTATCATTTTTATTCATTTTTTTCAGCTACAACTCCGAACTTCATTTCATTTTCTCTCAAGTATTCCACCTCTAAACACCAAATCAACCGATTAAACCCATCTTTGGGCATCTAATCCGTCTATCAACATGAGAAAGGTAAGATTAATCTTCATTTCTTCATGGTTCTTGTGTTCTTCATTCTCAAATTCGGATTTAGCTTGTTCTAAGTGTGGGGATGTTTAAATCTTCATGTTTTGGTCATTATATGCTTGCATTGTTGTTACTAATCCTTATTCATGCTCGAATTTCATGCTTAATTGCTCAGAAATTTACTTTAGAAATTAGGCTTATTCATGACTATGGGGATTTCAAAAAAATAACCATTACTTGTTTAAATTGGGATGTTTTAGAGTACAATTACTAGTATACATTAACAAATCCGCATGAACCTTAGTCGAATTATACGAGTACACAAATTATTGAATTTTAGGGTTCTTAAATTGGGGATTTTGACTTTTGTTGACTAGTAAGTGTTCTAGGTGGAATTAAAGCAATGCATTGATTATGCTAAACTCATATATGCCTTAACTTAGTGTTTGTTGGAATTGAAAAGTTTTACTTGTGAAAGTTAAGGATTGTATGCTTAGACTTTTTGATGAAATTGTTGACTTGAGTCGAATTAAGTGTCTAAATGTATGATAACCATTGATTGCATATTGTTTGACATGCTTATTGATGAATGCTAATGGTTTCATACACTCATTTTGGTGAAACTAATTATGCTAGATATGATTGAATTTATAAAGTGATAAAGATTATGAGTCATACTAGTACATGTTTGTTGAAAATGAGATAAGTACATCCATGTTTGACATGAGAGTTTGTGTAATGCGTACAATATAACATATTCTACATGGTTTTGGATGTGCAATATGAAAGATGTTTTGAATTTCTTTAACGCTAATCAACTTGGTTTGTTGTTTTGTTTGTTTGGTTTTGTTGTGTTTTTGTAGACTAGAGCATCATCATCAAACCCAAAATCAAAGAAGCAAAAAGCCCCGGCAGTTATAGATGAGGAAACAAGTGAAGAAGAACATGCTGTTGAAGAGGAAGAAATGGATATTGACAACCGGCAGTTAAATGTCCGTGGATTAACCACTCCGGATTCATGGATCAATGCAGTTTTGAGGCATCCGGAATATCATGAACGGATGAAGACACTTCTACACAAAGACGTATATCCGGGGAAATATATCGATTGGACACCATTAGAAGAAGCCGGCGAATATCAACATTTTTGCAACCTTTTCCTAGTAACGTATCAAGGCCATCGAATATATGCATGGGAAAACCTGTTCAGAATGCAAGAAAGAGTTTACCCACTTTTAGTCAAAGAATTCGTTGGTTCACTTAGGGTTGATTACACGTCACCAGCATCCGGTACCTTTATGAGATTTTGTCTTGGAGGACAAGACCGAACATTAACACTGCTACAATTTGTGAAGGCGTTGGATATCTATGAAGGGTTGCCACATCAATTGATGCAAAATTACTTTAATCAATGTATATAGTATGTTTCTTCTTTTAATCATTCAGAAGCATGGGTGGACATGAGCAATAGCGCATATAGTGCAAGTAAGCAGACATGTAGCAAGCTACATTCCTACGAGCATCGATGCATCCAAAGATTCATTTCAAGTACCATAAACTGTCGAAAAGACAGTAGCGAAAAAGTTACCAACTTGGATATCTGGTATATTCACGCGATAATGGATCACCCCCATGTTCATATTCCACGAATGATTCTCACTTTCCTTCTCGAAGAAAGGAAAAAGATTACACCAATCATGGGCGGCCATTTTGTAACCAGGATCGCCCAACATTTTCGTATCAATACAAGTGGGTTAGAGGAGAAACATATGATTGCCTTTGACAGAGTAAGTTATACAAGGGCAAACATTTTTACTAGGGGGTCGAACGGCCTTCTAACTAGGTATGAGGATCCCGTGAATAGGCAACCAGAACAACCCCAACCGCAGCAAGATCCACAACCGAATGTTGGAAGTAGTTCCGGTCCGGAAAATGATTGGGAGGCTTACATGGTGCACCAGTTTTCAGATATGTGACTCCATAGTGATCGAAACACCCAAAAGGTAATTGATCACTACGATACAAGTAACAGGGAGATACAACATTACATTGATGTAGGGAATGATCGAACATGGTACACTCAAGCGGGGCAGCAAAATCAGCTTAATTGGATACATGAACAGATAGTGTCATACGCTGCAGATCCCTCTAACTATACCCCCTCTCCTTGGCCTGCATACGAACCATGGGTTCGATTGGGTAATCCATATCCTGCGCCTTATCCTCCTCCTCCTAACCCGCCTACTGAAGACACTACTGTCATCCCTGCTCAAGGAACTTATCAGGGGTACAACCCCTCCATATTTTATGACGACGACACGGAAAACCAAACTGAAGGCGGAGCTGGCGCAAGTAACTCTTTTTGGGGATTCTTCTAAAGTTGGCATGATTAATGGTGAAGTGTGTGAACGGTTTGATTGATGTTGGTTTGTTTCAAAAACAATTTATCTTTATGTTTGTTGTGTAATAACTTGATAGTATTTTGGATGATTGTAATTTGAATAATTTAGATAATTATAAGTGGGGTTTTTAGTACATGGAGTACATCCCCATTTATTTGTGTGAATCGTATGGTTCCTTTGTTTGAATTGATACAGGTGAGCATTGTGCTATATGTTGCATTTTTACAAAGACTGGCAGTAAGTTCAGCACATTCTTGATTTGTGATTGTGTTGTGGTTGCAAGAAGCGGATGATGTTCTTATGCTGGCATTCAGTTCAGCGCCATCATCCCGTGAACTTCGGTTTTAGACCTAGAAAGTAATAAACTCTCTTAAACTCTTTAACCCTCTTGCATTTAAATTTTTCTGATTTCATGTAACGAGGGCGATACATGAACTCAAGTGTAGGGAGGAAGTTATAAATTCTTTCGGGTTCTTTAGGGTTTTTGATTCTGGTTAAAAAGGCTTAAAATGGTGAAAATTTTTACCCTTTTATCTTCATAAATTCAAATTTTGTTTAAAATTTGTAGATTTTAAAACTAGGTGTATACACCGAAATTATTATCATGAAACAAATTAAGAAACAACCAGATGATTGAGTTTATTTTGTTAAAAATCATAAAACTAGTAGTCATATAAAAGATATAACCATCATACTCTACCACATTCTGAATGAAAAAGAATCATCAAGTAATTTGTTGTTCTAACAATCTAATCCAATGCTCATCTATGTAATGATTGTGAAGGAAGTCAAGTCTTCCAATTTGACACACTTGCAAACTTATGTTAGAAGATGTAGTCCAGAACAGCTGTAGGTTGACGAAAAATCTTGAAAAGTCATCTCTATCATCGGCTGGAAATCCACCTCACCTCAGCATCAAACAGAGTTTTTGGTGGTCCGACTTATCCTAACCATGAGATGGATATGTCTCGTACAATGGGGAGCACATTGCAAATTAGCTTTTAAGACTAATGAATCTAATCCCCAGATGGATGATCTCCGTAAAGATCAACTGCATCTATGTTGACCGCGGTCAACATACATATGCCATAACAAATTGAGGTGTGCAAACTCATGGTTCACCGATGATATTTGGACACGATATAGTTTCTTCTAAAACCTATGCTATTTTATGAACTATATTATGTAAAACCATTTTTAGGACATTCGGTTTCAAGTTCCATGATACTTCAATCATGGGGGCGAGTAGCTTGCTAAACGCCGACTGAGGCTTCGGCTTTCAGTTACCCTCAATCGGGCTTTGAGGTTAAAACCGGAAAACTTGTTAGTGTAAAAACTAACATGTCTAATTTTCAAAATATAAAAGGTTTTTCGCAAAGGTCCCAATTTCCCTAAGGATCCAAATTTTTAAGAAATGTGGACTTTAAGACCCACCTTTCGACTTTGGTGTGATTTCATTTCGTGTGTGTACTCTTAGTGTGCATATTACATTGTGAAATAAATAAAAGCGTGTGTACTCCAAAGGTGTGTGTATACTCAAAAGTGTGAGTGTGTATATATTGTGACCCGAGTGTGTGTTCCATATAGCGTGAGTTATTGTGTTCCAAAATAACGTGTGTGTCTTATGTATTATTTCGTGTTCTCAATTAAATAAGTGTGTGTACTATAGTAAATTTCAAATTCTTGTAAGTCTTGCTTAAGGCCAAGCAAGGTTTAAGTGTGGGGATTTTGATAACGCCAAAATTATACATGTTTATTGCCGTTATTTCGATTCAAAGTTGTTCCATTTGTATGTAATTTTTGTACGTATGTATTGTAATTCATGTATATTTGTAAAAAGTCCATTTTGAATGAATAAATGAAGACCAACAGCAAAAACAGAGTTAAAACGAAGATTGAACGCGCAAAACAGCCCGAAACCACTGAAACAGGTCCAAATGCGGCGCATCTCTCTTAGATGCGGCGCATCTGTGCACCAAATAACTCCCGACAGTTTCAGATGCAGAGCATGCAGACTTCTGGACCAAAACAGCCTCAGATGCGGCGCATCCAAGCCAGATGCGGCGCATCCAAGCCAGATGCGGCGTATCCAAGCCAGATGCGGCGCATCTGTCCCAGATGCGGTGCATCTGACCCCCTGCCGATAGTCCTGAGTGCAGAATCGAGCTGGTCTACTGAACGTAAAGAGATGCGGCGCATCCCAAAGAGATGCGGCACATCTGGTCACTTTCTGGCCAAAATACCTAACTTTTGAGGCTATTTAATGGAGCCTTTGGTTACTTACTTCATATACCCTCTACTACTACGTTCTCCCTCAGTTCTAAGACGATTTTCAAGGTTCAAGGAAGGCTGCAAGTCAATCTCCACTCTTTCGACATCAAGATTAAGCTAGGATCGTTTATCGCAATTGGTACTATTGTTCTATATCTTTTTAACATGAATTCAACTTGTATTTACTGTTTCATTAGTTCTACTATGATTATGTTAGGCTAAAAGCCTTGTGTGTTTACTTCAACGTAAGATTTATGGCTTGGGATTGTTCTATACTTTGATGTTATGCTAGTTATGAAATGTCCCGTTCTTATTGATTAAAAACGTTCCATATTAATTGATTTCGTTGCGAGGTTTTGACCTCTATATGAGACGTTTTTCAAAGACTGCATTCATTTTTAAACAAACCATAACCTTTATTTCATCAATAAAGGTTTAAAAAGCTTTACGTAGATTATCAAATAATGATAATCTAAAATATCCTGTTTACACACGACCATTACATAATGGTTTACAATACAAATATGTTACAACAAAATAAGTTTCTTGAATGCAGTTTTTACACAATATCATACAAGCATGGACTCCAAATCTTGTCCTTATTTAAGTATGCGACAGCGGAAGCTCTTAATAATCACCTGAGAATAAACATGCTTAAAACGTCAACAAAAATGTTGGTGAGTTATAGGTTTAACCTATATATATCAAATCGTAACAATAGACCACAAGATTTCATATTTCAATACACATCCCATACATAGAGATAAAAATCATTCATATGGTGAACACCTGGTAACCGACAATAACAAGATGCATATATAAGAATATCCCCATCATTCCGGGACACCCTTCGGATATGATATAAATTTCGAAGTACTAAAGCATCCGGTACTTTGGATGGGGTTTGTTAGGCCCAATAGATCTATCTTTAGGATTCGCGTCAATTAGGGTGTCTGTTCCCTAATTCTTAGATTACCAGACTTAATAAAAAGGGCATATTCGATTTCGATAATTCAACCATAGAATGTAGTTTCACGTACTTGTGTCTATTTTGTAAATCATTTATAAAACCTGCATGTATTCTCATCCCAAAAATATTAGATTTTAAAAGTGGGACTATAACTCACTTTCACAGATTTTTACTTCGTCGGGAAGTAAGATTTGGCCACTGGTTGATTCACGAACCTATAACAATATATACATATATATCAAAGTATGTTCAAAATATATTTACAACACTTTTAATATATTTTGATGTTTTAAGTTTATTAAGTCAGCTGTCCTCGTTAGTAACCTACAACTAGTTGTCCACAGTTAGATGTACAAAAATAAATCGATAAATATTATCTTGAATCAATCCACGACCCAGTGTATACGTATCTCAGTATTGATCACAACTCAAACTATATATATTTTGGAATCAACCTCAACCCTGTATAGCTAACTCCAACATTCACATATAGAGTGTCTATGGTTGTTCCGAAATATATATAGATGTGTCGACATGATAGGTCGAAACATTGTATACGTGTCTATGGTATCTCAAGATTACATAATATACAATACAAGTTGATTAAGTTATGATTGGAATAGATTTGTCACCAATTTTCACGTAGCTAAAATGAGAAAAATTATCCAATCTTGTTTTACCCATAACTTCTTCATTTTAAATCCGTTTTGAGTGAATCAAATTGCTATGGTTTCATATTGAACTCTATTTTATGAATCTAAACAGAAAAAGTATAGGTTTATTGTCAGAAAAATAAGTTACAAGTCGTTTTTATAAAGGTAGTCATTTCAGTCGAAAGAACGACGTCTAGATGACCATTTTAGAAAACATACTTCCACTTTGAGTTTAACCATAATTTTTGGATATAGTTTCATGTTCATAATAAAAATCATTTTCTCAGAATAACAACTTTTAAATCAAAGTTTATCATAGTTTTTAATTAACTAACCCAAAACAGCCCGCGGTGTTACTACGACGGCGTAAATCCGGTTTTACGGTGTTTTTCGTGTTTCCAGGTTTTAAATCATTAAGTTAGCATATCATATAGATATAGAACATGTGTTTAGTTGATTTTAAAAGTCAAGTTAGAAGGATTAACTTTTGTTTGCGAACAAGTTTAGAATTAACTAAACTATGTTCTAGTGATTACAAGTTTAAACCTTCGAATAAGATAGCTTTATATGTATGAATCGAATGATGTTATGAACATCATTACTACCTTAAGTTCCTTGGATGAACCTACTGGAAAAGAGAAAAATGGATCTAGCTTCAATGGATCCTTGGATGGCTCGAAGTTCTTGAAGCAGAATCATGACACGAAAACAAGTTCAAGTAAGATCATCACTTAAAATAAGATTGTTATAGTTATAGAAATTGAACCAAAGTTTGAATATGATTATTACCTTGTATTAGAATGATAACCTACTGTAAGAAACAAAGATTTCTTGAGGTTGGATGATCACCTTACAAGATTGGAAGTGAGCTAGCAAACTTGAAAGTATTCTTGATTTTATGAAACTAGAACTTTTGGAATTTATGAAGAACACTTAGAACTTGAAGATAGAACTTGAGAGAGTTCAATTAGATGAAGAAAATTGAAGAATGAAAGTGTTTGTAGGTGTTTTTGGTCGTTGGTGTATGGATTAGATATAAAGGATATGTAATTTTGTTTTCATGTAAATAAGTCATGAATGATTACTCATATTTTTGTAATCTTATGAGATATTTCATGCTAGTTGCCAAATGATGGTTCCCACATGTGTTAGGTGACTCACATGGGCTGCTAAGAGCTGATCATTGGAGTGTATATACCAATAGTACATACATCTAAAAGCTGTGTATTGTACGAGTACGAATACGGGTGCATACGAGTAGAATTGTTGATGAAACTGAACGAGAATGTAATTGTAAGCATTTTTGTTAAGTAGAAGTATTTTGATAAGTGTATTGAAGTATTTCAAAAGTGTATAAATACATATTAAAACACTACATGTATATACATTTTAACTGAGTCGTTAAGTCATCGTTAGTCGTTACATGTAAGTGTTGTTTTGAAACCTTTAGGTTAACGATCTTGTTAAATGTTGTTAACCCAATGTTTATAATAACAAAAGAGATTTTAAATAATTATATTATCATGATATTATGATGTACGAATATCTCTTAATATGATATATATACATTAAATGTCTTTACAACGATAAACGTTACATATATGTCTCGTTTCAAAATCATTAAGTTAGTAGTCTTGTTTTTACATATGTAGTTCATTGTTAATATAATTAATGATATGTTTACTTATCATAATATCATGTTAACTATATATATAATCATATATATGTCATCATATAGTTTTTTACAAGTTTTAACGTTCGTGAATCACCGGTCAACTTGGGTGGTCAATTGTCTATATGAAACCTATTTCAATTAATCAAGTCTTAACAAGTTTGATTGTTTAACATGTTGGAAACATTTAATCATGTAAACATCAATCTCAATTAATATATATAAACATGGAAAAGTTCGGGTCACTACAGTACCTACCCGTTAAATAAATTTCGTCCCGAAATTTTAAGCTGTTGAAGGTGTTGACGAATCTTCTGGAAATAGATGCGGGTATTTCTTCTTCATCTGATCTTCATGCTCCCAGGTGAACTCGGGTCCTCTACGAGCATTCCATCGAACCTTAACAATTGGTATCTTGTTTTGCTTAAGTCTTTTAACCTCACGATCCATTATTTCGACGGGTTCTTCGATGAATTGGAGTTTTTCGTTGATTTGGATTTCATCTAACGGAATAGTGAGATCTTCTTTAGCAAAACATTTCTTCAAATTCGAGACGTGGAAAGTGTTATGTACAGCCGCGAGTTGTTGAGGTAACTCAAGTCGGTAAGCTACTGGTCCGACACGATCAATAATCTTGAATGGTCCAATATACCTTGGATTTAATTTCCCTCGTTTACCAAATCGAACAACGCCTTTCCAAGGTGCAACTTTAAGCATGACCATCTCTCCAATTTCAAATTCTATATCTTTTCTTTTAATGTCAGCGTAGCTCTTTTGTCGACTTTGGGCGGTTTTCAACCGTTGTTGAATTTGGATGATCTTCTCGGTAGTTTCTTGTATAATCTCCGGACCCGTAATCTGTCTATCCCCCACCTCACTCCAACAAATCGGAGACCTGCACTTTCTACCATAAAGTGCTTCAAACGGCGCCATCTCAATGCTTGAATGGTAGCTGTTGTTGTAGGAAAATTCTGCTAACGGTAGATGTCGATCCCAACTGTTTCCGAAATCAATAACACATGCTCGTAGCATGTCTTCAAGCGTTTGTATCGTCCTTTCGCTCTGCCCATCAGTTTGTGGATGATAGGCAGTACTCATGTCTAGACGAGTTCCTAATGCTTGCTGTAATGTCTGCCAGAATCTTGAAATAAATCTGCCATCCCTATCAGAGATAATAGAGATTGGTATTCCATGTCTGGAGACGACTTCCTTCAAATACAGTCGTGCTAACTTCTCCATCTTGTCATCTTCTCTTATTGGTAGGAAGTGTGCTGATTTGGTGAGACGATCAACTATTACCCAAATAGTATCAAAACCACTTGCAGTCCTTGGCAATTTAGTGATGAAATCCATGGTAATGTTTTCCCATTTCCATTCCGGGATTTCGGGTTGTTGAAGTAGACCTGATGGTTTCTGATGCTCAGCTTTGACCTTAGAACACGTCAAACATTCTCCTACGTATTTAGCAACATCGGCTTTCATACCCGGCCACCAAAAATGTTTCTTGAGATCCTTGTACATCTTCCCCGTTCCAGGATGTATTGAGTATCTGGTTTTATGAGCTTCTCTAAGTACCATTTCTCTCATATCTCCAAATTTTGGTACCCAAATCCTTTCAGCCCTATACCGGGTTCCGTCTTCCCGAATATTAAGATGCTTCTCCGATCCTTTGGGTATTTCATCCTTTAAATTTCCCTCTTTTAAAACTCCTTGTTGCGCCTCCTTTATTTGAGTAGAAATGTTATTATGAATCATTATATTCATAGATTTTACTCGAATGGGTTCTCTATCCTTCCTGCTCAAGGCATCGGCTACCACATTTGCCTTCCCCGGGTGGTAACGAATCTCAAAATCGTAATCATTCAATAATTCAATCCACCTACGCTGCCTCATATTCAGTTGTTTCTGATTAAATATGTGTTGAAGACTTTTGTGGTCGGTATATATAATACTTTTGACCCCATATAAGTAGTGCCTCCAAGTCTTTAATGCAAAAACAACCGCGCCTAATTCCAAATCATGTGTCGTATAATTTTGTTCGTGAATCTTCAATTGTCTAGACGCATAAGCAATCACCTTCGTTCGTTGCATTAATACACAACCGAGACCTTGCTTTGATGCGTCACAATAAATCACAAAATCATCATTCCCTTCAGGCAATGACAATATAGGTGCCGTAGTTAGCTTTTTCTTCAATAACTGAAACGCTTTCTCTTGTTCATCATTCCATTCAAATTTCTTCCCTTTATGCGTTAATGCAGTCAAGGGTTTTGCTATTCTGGAAAAGTCTTGGATGAACCTTCTGTAGTAACCAGCTAGTCCTAAAAACTGGCGTATGTGTTTCGGAGTTTTCGGGGTTTCCCACTTTTCAACAGTTTCTATCTTTGCCGGATCCACCTTAATACCTTCCTTGTTCACTATGTGACCGAGGAATTGAACTTCTTCCAACCAAAATGCACACTTTGAAAACTTAGCGTACAATTCTTCCTTCCTCAATACTTCTAACACCTTTCTCAAATGTTCACCGTGTTCTTGGTCATTCTTTGAGTAAATAAGTATGTCATCAATGAAAACAATGACAAACTTGTCAAGGTATGGTCCACACACTCGGTTCATAAGGTCCATGAACACAGCTGGTGCATTAGTTAAACCAAACGGCATGACCATAAACTCGTAATGACCGTAACGTGTTCTGAAAGCAGTCTTTGGAATATCATCTTCTTTCACCCGCATTTGATGATACCCGGAACGTAAGTCAATCTTTGAATAAACAGACGAGCCTTGTAGTTGATCAAATAAGTCGTCGATTCTCGGTAGTGGGTAGCGGTTCTTGATGGTAAGTTTGTTCAACTCTCGGTAGTCGATACACAACCTGAATGTACCATCTTTCTTCTTGACAAACAAAACAGGAGCTCCCCACGGTGATGTGCTTGGTCGAATGAAACCACGCTCTAAAAGTTCTTGTAATTGGCTTTGCAGTTCTTTCATCTCGCTGAGTGCGAGTCTATAAGGAGCACGAGCTATTGGTGCAGCTCCTGGTACAAGATCTATTTGAAATTCAACGGATCGATGTGGGGGTAATCCCGGTAATTCTTTCGGAAATACATCGGGAAATTCTTTTGCAATGGGAACATCATTGATGCTCTTTTCTTCAGTTTGTACTTTCTCGACGTGTGCTAGAACAGCATAGCAACCTTTTCTTATTAGTTTTTGTGCCTTCAAATTACTAATAAGATGTAGCTTCGTGTTGCCCTTTTCTCCGTACACCATTAAGGGTTTTCCTTTTTCTCGTATAATGCGAATTGCATTTTTGTAACAAACGATCTCCGCTTTCACTTCTTTCAACCAGTCCATACCGATTATCACATCAAAACTCCCTAACTCTACTGGTATCAAATCAATCTTAAATGTTTCGCTAACCAGTTTAATTTCTCGATTCCGACATATATTATCTGCTGAAATTAATTTACCATTTGCTAATTCGAGTAAAAATTTACTATCCAAAGGCGTCAATGGACAACTTAATTTAGCACAAAAATCTCTACTCATATAGCTTCTATCCGCACCCGAATCAAATAAAACGTAAGCAGATTTATTGTCAATAAGAAACGTACCCGTAACAAGCTCCGGGTCTTCCTGTGCCTCTACCGCATTAATATTGAAAACTCTTCCACGGCCTTGTCCATTCGTGTTCTCCTGGTTCGGGCAATTTCTAATAATGTGGCCTGGTTTTCCACATTTATAACAAACTACATTGGCATAACTTGCTCCGACACTACTTGCTCCGCCATTACTCGTTCCGACACCATTTGTTCCTTTCGTTCTATTAACCCCTGGTCCGTAGACCTCACACTTCGCCGCGCTATGACCATTTCTTTTACACTTGTTGCAAAATTTGGTGCAGAACCCCGAGTGATTCTTTTCACACCTTTGGCATAGTTGCTTCTGATTGTTGTTGTTGTTGCGGTTATTATTGTTGTTGGGATGATTGTTGTAGTTGCTGTTGTTGTTGTTGTTGTTGTTGTTGGGCCGTTTGTTGTAGTTGCGATTGATGTTGCGATTGTTGGGATAATTGTTGCGATTATTATTGTAATTGCTGTTGTTGTTGTATTGGTGATTCTTATCACCGTTTTCCTCCCACTTTCTTTTGACTTGCTTCACATTGGCCTCTTCAGCAGTCTGTTCTTTAATTCTTTCTTCAATCTGGTTCACTAGTTTGTGAGCCATTCTACATGCCTGTTGTATGGAGGCGGGCTCGTGTGAACTTATATCTTCTTGGATTCTTTCCGGTAATCCTTTCACAAACGCGTCGATCTTCTCTTCCTCATCTTCGAATGCTCCCGGACACAATAGGCACAATTCTGTGAATCGTCTTTCGTACGTGGTAATATCAAATCCTTGGGTTCGTAACCCTCTAAGTTCTGTCTTGAGCTTATTGACCTCGGTTCTGGGACGGTACTTCTCGTTCATCAAGTGCTTGAATGCTGACCACGGTAGTGCGTACGCATCATCTTGTCCCACTTGCTCTAGATAGGTATTCCACCATGTTAACGCAGAACCTGTGAAGGTATGCGTAGCGTACTTCACTTTGTCCTCTTCAGTACACTTACTTATGGCAAACACCGATTCAACCTTCTCGGTCCACCGTTTCAATCCGATCGGTCCTTCGGTTCCATCAAATTCCAAAGGTTTGCAGGCAGTGAATTCTTTGTAGGTGCATCCTACACGATTTCCTGTACTGCTAGATCCAAGGTTATTGTTGGTATGTAGCGCAGCCTGTACTGCGGCTATGTTTGAAGCTAGGAAAGTACGGAATTCCTCTTCATTCATATTCACGGTGTGTCGAGTAGTCGGTGCCATTTCCTTCAAAATAGTTAAATGGAACAAGTTAATCATACAGAATATTAAGAGTAGTTAATAGTATTTCGTAGCATAATATGAACTCATTTATAAAAGCTTTTTCTTCATATTAGCGTTTTATAAGTTTAAATTCGGGTAGTACCTACCCGTTAAGTTCATACTTAGTAGCTAATATACAATTCAACTACTACAATTCTATATGAAAAACTGATTATAATAATATTTCGCGTTCAAACTTTTATACAATATTTTACAAACTTACAATACCGCTTATTTTACATAAAGCATGAAATATAGCACACAATAACTTTGATACAAGATAGTTGTGAAGACAATTCTAGCTAGTACACAAGTCGTTCAGCAAAGGCAATAAAGACACGTAATTCATACGTCCAGAAACAAGTCATGCATTCTGGTTTTACTAGGACTACTTCCCATCCTTGGTCTTGTGCAACATAACCGTTATGGCCGTTGATAAGACAGCGTGTTGTAACGTCATCAAAGGGACGAGGGTTACGTAATGTCCAACAGTCCCGTAATAATCTAAAAACCTCATTTCTTACCCCAATTACCGACTCCGTCACTTGTGGAAACGTTTTGTTTAATAGTTGTAGCCCGATGTTCTTGTTCTCACTTTGGTGAGAAGCGAACATTACTAATCCGTAAGCATAACATGCTTCTTTATGTTGCATGTTAGCCGCTTTTTCTAAATCACGAAGTCCAATATTCGGATATATTGAGTCAAAATAATTTCTTAACCCGTTGCGTAAAATAGCATTTGGGTTCCCCGCAATATATGCGTCAAAGTAAACACATCGTAACTTATGGGTTTCCCAATGTGATATCCCCCATCTTTCAAACGAAAGTCTCTTATAAACCAAGACATTCTTGGAACGTTCTTCGAATGTCTTACAAACTGATCTCGCCTTAAATAGTTGTGCCGAAGAATTCTGGCCGACTCTAGACAAGATTTCATCAATCATGTCTCCGGGTAGGTCTCTTAAAATATTGGGTTGTCTATCCATTTTGTGTTTTTAAACTGTAAAATAGACAAGAGTTAGATTCATAAAAAAAATACTTATTAATACAAGCAATTTTTACATATATCATAAAGCATAAGAACACTATATTCCATATATTACACCACACGAATACAACTATCTTATTCCGACTCGCTCGTTTCTTCTTCTTCGGTTTTGGTTCGTTTTGCCAAGTTTCTAGGGATATATGATGTTCCCCTAATACGAGCCGTCGTTGTCCACATTGGTTTAGAAAAACCTGGTGGTTTAGAGGTTCCCGGGTCATTGTTACAACTTAAGGACTTCGGGGGTTGACGATACATATAAAGTTCATCGGGGTTGGAATTAGATTTCTCTATTTTTATGCCCTTTCCCTTATTATTTTCTTTTGCCTTTTTAAATTCAGTTGGGGTAATTTCTATAACATCATCGGAATTCTCGTCGGAATCCGATTCATCGGAGAATTGGTAATCCTCCCAATATTTTGCTTCCTTGGCGGAAACACCATTGACCATAATTAACTTTGGTCGGTTGGTTGAGGATTTTCTTTTACTTAACCATTTTATTATTTCCCCCACCGGTTCTATTTCTTCATCCGGTTCCGATTCTTCTTCCGGTTCCGATTCTTCTTCCGGTTCCGACTCTTCTTCCGGTTCCTCTTCGGGAACTTGTGAATCAGTCCACAAATCATTCCAATTTACATTTGACTCTTCATTATTATTAGGTGAGTCAATGGGACTTGTTCTAGAGGTAGACATCTATCACATAATATCAAACACGTTAAGAGATTAATATATCACATAATATTCATATGTTAAAAATATATAGTTTCCAACAAAAATGTTAAGCAATCATTTTTAAAGAAAACACGGTCGAAGTCCAGACTCACTAATGCATCCTAACAAACTCGATAAGACACACTAATGCAAATTTTCTGGTTCTCTAAGACCAACGCTCGGATACCAACTGAAATGTCCCGTTCTTATTGATTAAAAACGTTCCATATTAATTGATTTCGTTGCGAGGTTTTGACCTCTATATGAGACGTTTTTCAAAGACTGCATTCATTTTTAAACAAACCATAACCTTTATTTCATCAATAAAGGTTTAAAAAGCTTTACGTAGATTATCAAATAATGATAATCTAAAATATCCTGTTTACACACGACCATTACATAATGGTTTACAATACAAATATGTTACAACAAAATAAGTTTCTTGAATGCAGTTTTTACACAATATCATACAAGCATGGACTCCAAATCTTGTCCTTATTTAAGTATGCGACAGCGGAAGCTCTTAATAATCACCTGAGAATAAACATGCTTAAAACGTCAACAAAAATGTTGGTGAGTTATAGGTTTAACCTATATATATCAAATCGTAACAATAGACCACAAGATTTCATATTTCAATACACATCCCATACATAGAGATAAAAATCATTCATATGGTGAACACCTGGTAACCGACAATAACAAGATGCATATATAAGAATATCCCCATCATTCCGGGACACCCTTCGGATATGATATAAATTTCGAAGTACTAAAGCATCCGGTACTTTGGATGGGGTTTGTTAGGCCCAATAGATCTATCTTTAGGATTCGCGTCAATTAGGGTGTCTGTTCCCTAATTCTTAGATTACCAGACTTAATAAAAAGGGCATATTCGATTTCGATAATTCAACCATAGAATGTAGTTTCACGTACTTGTGTCTATTTTGTAAATCATTTATAAAACCTGCATGTATTCTCATCCCAAAAATATTAGATTTTAAAAGTGGGACTATAACTCACTTTCACAGATTTTTACTTCGTCGGGAAGTAAGATTTGGCCACTGGTTGATTCACGAACCTATAACAATATATACATATATATCAAAGTATGTTCAAAATATATTTACAACACTTTTAATATATTTTGATGTTTTAAGTTTATTAAGTCAGCTGTCCTCGTTAGTAACCTACAACTAGTTGTCCACAGTTAGATGTACAAAAATAAATCGATAAATATTATCTTGAATCAATCCACGACCCAGTGTATACGTATCTCAGTATTGATCACAACTCAAACTATATATATTTTGGAATCAACCTCAACCCTGTATAGCTAACTCCAACATTCACATATAGAGTGTCTATGGTTGTTCCGAAATATATATAGATGTGTCGACATGATAGGTCGAAACATTGTATACGTGTCTATGGTATCTCAAGATTACATAATATACAATACAAGTTGATTAAGTTATGATTGGAATAGATTTGTCACCAATTTTCACGTAGCTAAAATGAGAAAAATTATCCAATCTTGTTTTACCCATAACTTCTTCATTTTAAATCCGTTTTGAGTGAATCAAATTGCTATGGTTTCATATTGAACTCTATTTTATGAATCTAAACAGAAAAAGTATAGGTTTATTGTCAGAAAAATAAGTTACAAGTCGTTTTTATAAAGGTAGTCATTTCAGTCGAAAGAACGACGTCTAGATGACCATTTTAGAAAACATACTTCCACTTTGAGTTTAACCATAATTTTTGGATATAGTTTCATGTTCATAATAAAAATCATTTTCTCAGAATAACAACTTTTAAATCAAAGTTTATCATAGTTTTTAATTAACTAACCCAAAACAGCCCGCGGTGTTACTACGACGGCGTAAATCCGGTTTTACGGTGTTTTTCGTGTTTCCAGGTTTTAAATCATTAAGTTAGCATATCATATAGATATAGAACATGTGTTTAGTTGATTTTAAAAGTCAAGTTAGAAGGATTAACTTTTGTTTGCGAACAAGTTTAGAATTAACTAAACTATGTTCTAGTGATTACAAGTTTAAACCTTCGAATAAGATAGCTTTATATGTATGAATCGAATGATGTTATGAACATCATTACTACCTTAAGTTCCTTGGATGAACCTACTGGAAAAGAGAAAAATGGATCTAGCTTCAATGGATCCTTGGATGGCTCGAAGTTCTTGAAGCAGAATCATGACACGAAAACAAGTTCAAGTAAGATCATCACTTAAAATAAGATTGTTATAGTTATAGAAATTGAACCAAAGTTTGAATATGATTATTACCTTGTATTAGAATGATAACCTACTGTAAGAAACAAAGATTTCTTGAGGTTGGATGATCACCTTACAAGATTGGAAGTGAGCTAGCAAACTTGAAAGTATTCTTGATTTTATGAAACTAGAACTTTTGGAATTTATGAAGAACACTTAGAACTTGAAGATAGAACTTGAGAGAGTTCAATTAGATGAAGAAAATTGAAGAATGAAAGTGTTTGTAGGTGTTTTTGGTCGTTGGTGTATGGATTAGATATAAAGGATATGTAATTTTGTTTTCATGTAAATAAGTCATGAATGATTACTCATATTTTTGTAATCTTATGAGATATTTCATGCTAGTTGCCAAATGATGGTTCCCACATGTGTTAGGTGACTCACATGGGCTGCTAAGAGCTGATCATTGGAGTGTATATACCAATAGTACATACATCTAAAAGCTGTGTATTGTACGAGTACGAATACGGGTGCATACGAGTAGAATTGTTGATGAAACTGAACGAGAATGTAATTGTAAGCATTTTTGTTAAGTAGAAGTATTTTGATAAGTGTATTGAAGTATTTCAAAAGTGTATAAATACATATTAAAACACTACATGTATATACATTTTAACTGAGTCGTTAAGTCATCGTTAGTCGTTACATGTAAGTGTTGTTTTGAAACCTTTAGGTTAACGATCTTGTTAAATGTTGTTAACCCAATGTTTATAATAACAAAAGAGATTTTAAATAATTATATTATCATGATATTATGATGTACGAATATCTCTTAATATGATATATATACATTAAATGTCTTTACAACGATAAACGTTACATATATGTCTCGTTTCAAAATCATTAAGTTAGTAGTCTTGTTTTTACATATGTAGTTCATTGTTAATATAATTAATGATATGTTTACTTATCATAATATCATGTTAACTATATATATAATCATATATATGTCATCATATAGTTTTTTACAAGTTTTAACGTTCGTGAATCACCGGTCAACTTGGGTGGTCAATTGTCTATATGAAACCTATTTCAATTAATCAAGTCTTAACAAGTTTGATTGTTTAACATGTTGGAAACATTTAATCATGTAAACATCAATCTCAATTAATATATATAAACATGGAAAAGTTCGGGTCACTACAAGTTATACATATGTTTGATTGATTAAATTATCTAGTTCAACCGTAAGAACCATTGTTATGCTTGTTTAGATCTTCACTTCAATTATATAGATTGAAAACCTATTAATGTGAGTTAACTAGGAAAACGATCTATACTTCAATACACCTAGTAATCTAGACTATTAGATACATACACTTAAGTGATTTTGTTATGTATTTAATTCGGTAATTGAATAAGTTCTAAAGCAACATAGTTATGAAATTACCTCAAGTGATTGTTGTAATTTAGGTTTTACGTGAGTTTAACCGGGTTGGATCTAGTTAGTTAATCGATCTAAATCACCATATTCTTTCAAAAGATCCATTGTTGTAATCATCCTTGTATTTTAGTTCAATTATGTAAGTTATGACTTGGTTTATGTGAGTTTATCAAAGACTATAGCTTATACTTCAACACCTAGTGATCTAGCCACCTATATGTAAATATAGGATGTTAATTGAATGATATTTAGGATATACAATCATGTAGTTTACCTAGAGTGATCGTAGTAAACTAGGTTTTATGTGAATTCAACCATGAAAAAATCTTGTTGATTAAACATAGCTCTTAAGTTTATAGAAATTGTGAAATCGATATAAACTGTTCTATTGTAACTATCTCATAACGGTTTTAATTATAGAAGAACAATCCCTGTCATTTATCAAGCATAGAAGTAAACACCGCATTCTCATTCTTGTTAATTACTATATTTATTCACTGTTTCGTTAAACGAAAATACAACTTCAAACACAAAACCCCCCTTTTAGAATAATTAATTGTGGTAAAATCTTAAAAACAAACTTCTCCCTGTGGATCGAACTGGTCAATTTACTTGCTAGTTACTGCATGATCGGGTTTTAGTTGCCTGTATTATGTGTTAATTATTAAGCATATTGTCTTCATTTTAAAGGTTACGTTTTGACACATCAACACATACTCACGCTTTCGTTGATTTGTAACACTATTTGACTGGTATCCGCAGATCTGAAGTATTCAAGCCGAGGCAAAGGTGACGAGAGATGGGGCCGGCTCTTCTGGAGCAGGAAATGATGAGGGAGATGAAATTGCTGGCGTGGACTACGAGTTCGAAGAATACAAGGATGAGAAATTGAGAGAGGACAGAGCATGTGGCTATAGTTATTATTGGTATTGAAGAATTTGGAAATTTGTCTGCGCGTTTTGTTTAGCGCATTTTTGGAAATTTGTAATGACAATCCTTAAGCGCGTTACGCGCACTATCTATGCATGTTTAATTAATTGTCTCCAAGTTATCGTCTGCCATAATCTTTGTACCATTATATGTAAAGTAGCTCTGTAACTTGAAAATGGTGCGCACTCCTGCCTTTGAAGGGTTGCTTTCTCTGGCACCCGTGCGGCTGAAGATTGTTTGGCGACAAGCTAGTCTATTATAACCGGACGGTTAAGCGTCATTGGGTTGACCTAACCAACCCGCGCAGAACTCGAGATCTGCAAGTCATGACTATAAACGACGGCGTTGGTCGTGCCTGACCTCAATCCTAAGTGTTGGCGCACTTAGAAGACTCCCGATTCGCACACATGGATGCTTAACTTAAGCATATATTGTGTGCACAACAATATATGTGATAAGTTAAACGTTGACATGCCCCGAGTATAATTACGATGAAAATCAATGAAAACTTAGCCAAACATTTTAACAAACGATCTTATACGCATGATCATACAAGAATCGTGAACATAACCCATATACTTGGTCGCACTAATATTTCACAATTATAACTTAGAAACATACAAGTGGCAAAAGACAGATTCAAGTCTAGCGCGCATACACAACCTATGGCTGACAATGCAATATGCTTAAAGTATAAATTGCTAACGCGCACTTGTAAACTGTGAAGCACACTATAACATGCGAACCACGCACAATATAGACAAGTAAACAAGATAAATTTTCATTATTATCAAGAAAGTAATTACATTCTTAAAGAAAATTACAAAATTACAACGGGTCGTGTAATAAACGGTCAGCATCAGCAGTGGGGTCTTCAGATAAAGCCACAAGTGAAGGGACCCTGATGTTAACAGCGTCGGCTCCACCTCCTTGCTCTTCTACGCTGCAAGGGGATCCACTTCCTTGGCAATGAGGGCATCCAAGGCCTCAGAAGATTGGATGTAAGGCTGAATCTTTTTCCAGAAAACAAGCCTCTCCTCTGTCTTAAAGGCAAAAATGGCGTCAACAAGAAGATCGCTCACGTATTTCGAGTCGCAAGCACGACCAACAAGCATAGGGAGACCCTTCTTCAAAGTCTCAAACTGACACTTTGCTGTATCACGATCGATCTGACAAGAAGTTAAGCGATCAATCAAGTTTTCATGCTCTCTTTCCCAAGAGCTCTTTTCAGACTCGAGGGACTTGACCTTTTTAGCCAACTCCTCAACTTGAGAAGCCAAGGACGCTTTCTCTTTAGCTAGAACCGACTAGGTGCTGACTGCCTCGTTACGAGCCTTTTCTGAATGCTCGAGATCAGAAGTCAGATGCGCGATGCGGTCATGCATCTGCTCAGCAGTCAGCGCACCCGGCGTGGAAGAGCCGACGCCATCCAGGCGCACCTTCGCCTCCTCAAGGCAGCTTTTAGCACGCATCAAGTTCAGCATAGCCAACTGAACGTCAAAGCGCCATGCTGCTACGGGCGAGAGATGCCCAAAGTATTTGGGAAGCTTGATGTCTTCCAAGTAGTCGAACTGACAGGCCGTCGTAGCCTCCAGAATAGACAACTGATCATTCATGCCATAAAACTGCAGGAGAGCTTCTACAAATAAGAAGGCAACTGGTTAGTAACAAGAAAGGCAGCGCAATGTCCCAGCACTTGAAAAAAGGAAAAATTACCTTTTCCCTTTTTAGCGCGCTTGCGCTTACTCCCACCTTTAGTTGGGGGCACTTGCCTTGCCCCCTTCAACGTCTGTCTGATGAGAGTCTTCATCCGCATGACTCTCGCGCTGACTAGCGCTACCAGACCCACTGGCGCCAATAGCGACATCACCCTGAACTTGCCTATCAATGTCCATGTCCTGATCACCCTGATTCTCCACGCCGGGCTTCTCAGTATGAACTCCCTCGATGTCGCGCGAAGCAAGAAGTCTGTCTAGACGCATCTCTACAAATAAAACATGCTAAGTTAGACACAAGTGATGAAGAGAAAGTAAGTACAAAAATAACGCCCATCTACCGCCTACCATTATCATCAGTGTCTAAGATAACTGGCAGGGCAGGCGAATAGAGACACATATTTGCAACCCGTAAAATATCAGAGCTATATATTGACGGATAGGGAGTTCGCGGTTGTAAAAATGAACAAGTCTCTGCTGCTCCTCTGGGGAAAGGGGAGGCCTAATGTTTAACTGCGCATTGGTAGCGTCAGTATGCCACGCACAGATATTTCTATAAGCGAGCGGGATAAATGAATCATCGATAAAGAAGAATGAGTTCTTCCACTTCTTGCGCACCCCAGCTTTCAGGCGCTGTACAAACTTAATCCTGTCGTTGAAAGAATACCAGCTCTGTTGATTCTTACGATATGAAAAGACATTCTTAAACAAGTTCAGCGATGGAGGAAATTGGTAGTGCTGGCAAATCATCTCGAAGAGAATAACGCGACATGCGCTATAAGGATGCAGATGTCCGATGCCAACATTGAAGTGACTAAGAACCTCCATGAAGAAAGAAGTGGGAGGATAGCACACATTCCCATCCACCATAATCTGCCTATATATGGTAACCTTACCATCGATAACATCGCTAGCGCGCTGATCAGCCAGGGGCGCTACAGGATTCAAATTAGCCAAAGGTGGGAACCACTCCACCAACTGCGCGACTTTGCGTCGCGTCATAATAGACTTAATAACCTCACAATTCGAAGGCTCAGAAGCAGAGGAAGAAGATGCCATCTATTAACAAATAAATCAAAGAATCGTAAAAAGAAAGACTAAATAGGCGCTAACATGAAAAAGCTAAAAGACGAGGTCGAAGTAGTAATCTGATAAGATTTGCAGGAGGATGAAGAGCACAGATGAAGTAAAAAATTGAGAAAGATGATTATGAGGTATTTATAGGAGAGTGAAAACATGAAAGAGGCCCTAGGGGAAGTTGAAATGGGCGGTTAAAACATGAAGGGCAGAGATTGAGCCACGTGTCAAAAGATGGAAAGGGAAGAGTACGAGGCAATCAAAGCCGGCGAAATCGGCGGAATGGCAACTGTAGCATCTGACAAAACATCGATTTGGTTTTTCTGCATTTAATTCAACAGGACAAAATATTTTAAATATAAAAATAGAAGAAGGTGAAGGCGCACAGTAAAGAATAGCTGAGTGGCAGTTATGAGCTGTGTTCAACGCCATGCGCTGTACCTGTGAAGACCCGTCCTAATCCATCCGGACAAAGTCCACATCGATTATAAATGATTCACAATAGTTGATTACATCGCGAGGTATTTGACCTCTATATGATACATTTTATAAACATTTCATTCGTTTTGAAAAGACAAACTTCCTTACATCGAAAATTGACGATATGCATACCACTTTATAATATATCTAGCTATAATTGACTTAATAATAATCTTGATGAACTCGACGACTTGAATGCAACGTCTTTTGAAATATGTCATGAATGACTCCAAGTAATGTCTCTAATATAAGCAAATGCACAGCGGAAGATTTCTTTCATACCTGAGAATAAACATGCTTTAAAGTGTCAACCAAAAGGTTGGTGAGTTCATTAGTTTATCATAACAATCATTTCTATTATTTTAATAGACCACAAGATTTCATATTTCAATACACATCCCATACATAGAGATAAAAATCATTCATATGGATTGAACACCTGGTAACCGACATTCACAATATACATATAAGAATATCCCCATCATTCCGGGATCCTCCTTCGGACATGATATAAATTTCGAAGTACTAAAGCATCCGGTACTTTGGATGGGGCTTGTTGGGCCCGATAGATCTATCTTTAGAATTCGCGTCAATTAGGGTGTCTGTTCCCTAATTCTTAGGTTACCAGACTAAATAAGGGGCATATTCGGTTTAATAATCCAGCCATAGAATGTAGTTTCATTTACTCGTGTCTATTTTGTAAAATAGTTATAAAAGCAGCGCATGTATTCTCAGCCCAAAAATATAAAGGGTAAAAAGGCAAATGAAACTCACCATAATGTATTTTGTAGTAAAAATACATATGTCTATATTGAACAATGCAGGGTTGGCCTCGGATTCACGAACCTATATCATTTGTGTATTTATTAATACATATAATCGTAATCGAATAATTTTGTATGTATTATATCTAAAATTATATGTCTTATATATTTGATTTGTACAAATATTTAAAATAATTAATATTTATATTGTTTAATATATTTATGCGATTAGTATTATATTAAAAATCGATAATAGCCTATATGTAATTGTTTAATATATATAATTATAAATATATTCTTATATAGAAAATATTTATTTATTATAATAATATGTTAATATGGAAATAATAATAATAATAATAATAATAATAATAATAATAATAATAATAATAATAATAATAATAATAATAATAATAATAATAATAGTAATAATAATCTTGATAATAATAATAATAAATTTAATATAAAAAAATTGATAATCTTAATACTAATTCTTATACTAAAAGACACTTTTCATAATAATCTTAATAATAATGTTAGTTTTAGTAAAATGACCATTTTAATAAAAATGATAATTTTTACTGTTATTAATAATAATAATAGTAATAATAATAATAATATTTGTAATTTGATACAGATACTAATATTAATAATATTAATAATATTAATAATATTAATATTAAGGTTATAAATAACTAATATGATAATAATAACATTAGTTAATAATAAAGCTAATAATAATAATAACAATAATTAATAATAACAAAAATAACAATATTTATAATAAAATCTCTAATAATCATAATTATACCTCATCTATATGGATCATTCTTTAATGGCGGCTTCCACAAATAACAGATCGAAGAAACCCAAAAAAAAAATTATACGATGCAGAGGGAAAAAAAATTATCATTCGATTAATCAGTCAAGAATCATAATCAACATCATCAACAGATTAATCAAAGGGTAATTATCGATGAGCAGCAGGTTATTCGATTCGTCATCAACCTCATTCAATCTTCATCGTCGATCTTCCTCATCCTCCCCCATCAATCGATTAGTCGATTCATCAATTGATCGAGTAGGTAAGCAGTTAATTGATATATATCCTTAATTTCTTCATTTCTCTAAATATATACTCTATAATTTTTAATTGGATTAAACTTAAGTGGTAATAAATGGTGTTCTTGGTAGTAGTCGACTATAGTCAACGATCTAATTATGTTTTCGATTAATATTAGCAGAAGTAGCGAATAACAAAGATTAAACAGCAGCCTAATTGGGTTTTGATTGTTAATGGCCTTCGTTTTTGAATGGTTTTCAAGGGTTTTGGTTTTGATCTGAATTGAAGTTTGAAACAGGAGGTATTGCCCTGCAACAATATTTGTGTTGAGCAGAGAACAAGAAATTTTGATGGTGTGTGTGTGATGTGTTGTTTAATGACAGGAAATAAATAAAAGTTCCAAATGGTGGTTTAAAGCTTCAAGTGGTTGTGATGGTTGATCGTGTAACAATAGCAAGCTAGTAGGCAGTGATAATGATAAATTGTTAAAGAAGTTTGGTTCATGATTTTGGTTCAACAATAATAAATGGGTTTTGAAATTGATCAGAAACAGTAATATAAGCATAGCAGCAACAGAAATCGATTTTTGTGATTTGGGTTCGGTTTGCAACATTAAACTGTAAACAGAAATGTACTAGTAGCTACAATCGTGGTGCTGGTGGGTCTGATTCTAGCTGATACAGAAGTGAACATGGTGCAGTAGCAGTAGCTGCAGTGGTTGTCGTGGTATGTGGGTGTCGAGTAGCTGCAGACCAGGAAGGAACAAGCTGAGCAGCAGCTCGATAGTGATGATTGTGGTCGTATGGTTTAGCAAGGAAAGGAAAACATAAAGGTGATTTAGGTGATGAGTTTGATGGTGGGTTAGATAGTTCGATGGAATTAGAAGCAAGAAAACAGGAGGAGTTATAGAGAGAACGAATTGATGGGGATTACAGTTGTGTTAGCTCAATGTGTCTCATTATGTATGTGTGTTATATGTATACTACTCATAGTTGAAGTAAGTGGAATCTGAATCCACATTTAACAGCCACTCTTGGATTCTTTTACATATGTCGACACTTTTTAATTTGTTAATGGCTAGTGGGGTTATTGGATGTTTTGATAATTGTTGAATTTGATAAATGATGAGTTGTTGCAATAAGAGATGTATGATTAGATTTCTTTTAATAAATTCCTATTATGAAAAATGAATGTGAAGTAGTGAGTCACTAGTGGGTTATTTACATATTTAAGTTATAATGTAGTAGAGAAAGATTATAATCGATTGATGAGATTTGATGATGGTGTCGAGTACCATAAATTGAGAAAGGAACAATAATTAGAAAGTGGCCTAGTAGGTTTGTGTATGTTGAGTAACTATGAAAGTTGCATACACATTATTTGTTTTTGTCTACAAAAGCAACCACAAGTATACATATAATACTTACGTATATTCTAACTTGCAATTAATCATACTATAGTAAGAACATATATTAGTCGCCATTTGTTTTTTGTAAGTGTATTGTAGACACAAGTATCTAATTATTTAGACTTCATGTTTTTCACAGACTGTTCTATATTATTACTAATGAAAAGACATTCGAGTGTTACTAACGCTTTCCTAACTAGATTCAAAATCACAAAATATATTTTATATATTTTATTTATATAAGTAGATATGTTTTATATAATAATTATCATAATATCATATTTTTTTATTTATTTTATTTTACATAATTAATTTTAATGCAACAACATATAATATATAAAATAATTTCCAAATTATTATATTTATATATACATATACATATATATATATATATATATATATATATATATATATATATATATATATATATATATATATATATATATATATATATATATATATATTTAAATACACACAATTCTATTTACAATTATCTGTTCGTGAATCATCGAAATAGTCAAAATCAAATGCATTTATGAAAAATAGTTCAAACATTTTGTGGCCCGATTTAATAGACCTTGCTTATCGTGTCAGAATCTCATAAAGATAAAGTTTAAATTTGGTCGGAAATCTCCGGGTCATCACAGTACCTACCCGTTAAAGAAATTTCATCCCGAAATTTGGTTAGGATGGTCATGGTAGACACTAATTATGTTTTCATGACTCATATTGGCTGATAAATTGAGTTTTATTACCATTGAGTAATAAGGATAAAATAATTCGTTTATTCGAAGAGTACGAATGAAGCTATCACCAAAGAGTGAAATAGGAAAGTAAAGATACATCTTAACTTTTGACAGGGCCAGGGTTGAATATAGAAAATAAGGTGCATCTTAGCTTTTGACGTTGACTCGGTTGAATTCCGAAATTCAAGGGATTTAAAGAAAATCTTCAAATTTTAAAAGATTTGATTCTTCGGCGAGTAAGAAAATTAAGATCTCTATAACTAATTACGGTGATCTGCCTCGATTACTCTGTCTGATATTTTCACTATAAACCAAACTCTTCCGTTCCATTATCCTCACCATTCCTATACTTTCTTTCTTAGTTCATACATCAAAAAGATCGTGAAAATGCTTAATCCCGTTCTAATCCCTGATATTTTCCAAATTATCATTTCTGTCATCCTTCTTTACATTCATCCACCAGAAAAATCTATTTACTTCTACTATTATCTTGGGGTGATACTATTCTTAATTATACCGTGCCTTTATATTGCTATTCGTATTAATATCCACGGTTTGTAATCTCCGTGTTGTTGTTAGGCTTTATATTTTCTCTTATATTTTGGAGCTCTTTTGCCTTTTTATTCTCTTCTCGACCTCTAGTAAAGCGAGTAATGGTCCAGAATTCGTAAGTATGAAGTTTTGAATGAACTTAATGTTCTAAGCAAGAAAGAACGTGATAGTACGATTTGATTTGTCAAATTACCAGAGTCACTGAGAATAGAACTATCAAGAATATACTTTCTTGATATGTTCAGAAGTTAAGCAGAATGAAAGAGTTATGTAACATGACACATGATGACGTTATAATCTATGAATCATCATGTTTCATTTAGAAACTCAGCATGACTTACTTTAATATAATCACGTTGATCAAGTGTCATTATATTATACTAACTCATGCTTCAGTTCCTAACACTACTTCAAAAACATTCATAGTTTAAGCTCGAAAGTTTACATAATATAGAAACTAACGGTTTCTATATGATGTAACACTGATAGTACGAAGAGATTAATGATTTCAGATAAGAATAGTTATGAAAATATCTTCAGAAATATGGAGTATATTTATAATGAAAGATACGATGATATCTTGGAATATCTAAGATCGGCGGATGATAGAAACTATTGTCTGCAAGGGTTTAGAGTAAGGAGCAAGATATTCACTAAAGACTTTAGCAGACATTGAATCATTTGGATTCTTTGAAGTCAAACTTATTCTTTGTGATTTGTCCATGGCTTTCTTCATAGTTTCGCATAATCTGCTTTTCGGTACTAAATTTTCTATTGAATGTTTCCAATATAATAATACACAGGAAGCACGAAGAGGTATATAATTTCGGACGAGAATATTTATGAAAATATCCTCAGAAATATCGAAGATATCGATGATGATATTTTGGAATTTCTAAGTTCGATGGTTGATGGAGAAAGATTTTCTGCAAGATTTTAACATGACTTCGGAGCAAGATATTCTCTAAAGATTTCAACGGATCCAGAATTATCTGGATTCTTTGAATATAGGGTATGGTCTTTGTATTTGTCCTTGGTCTCCTTCATGGTTAACTCTATCCGTTTTCCAGTTCCAACATTTCTGAGCTTTTCCAACATATTATTCTTTATCATCAAACTTCCGACGGTTAAGGTCGTGTACAGTTTTTGCTGCTGTATTCAGCTTTTTCATAATTTGTAGTTTTGATTTGTAGACTGAGTGCTTTTCAGAATTTCAGAATAAAAGATCATAATTCTAAGAGATAAATGTTGTACATATAACTGTTGATGTAAATATGCTGTGAGTTTTTCAAGGTACTGATTGCTGATTCTCGGTATTTGGTACGACAATTCTCGTTATCAGATGCAGATGAGTAGATGATAGGATTTCAATGAATATAATAACTTTTCATAAGGTCAAAGATCAATGATGTTGCTGGTAAATTTGCTGCTAATGTAGTGAGATATAAACGGTTTTCCGGTATTGATGACGAAAGGCAACTTTTATATCAGGGTTATAATAAGGTTGTTTCGAACGAAAATTTGAAGTTGACTTGTTGGAGCTGTGACAAAATTGGCTAATTTGAAGAGAGATTGTAAAGTTACTTTCGGTAATAATAACGCCAAGGAGTTAGCACAGATACATGTTAAATGTTTACTCAGGTTCCAAGTGTTTTCAGGCGCATAACTATATGCGTCAATCTTTTCTTTCGTTGATGAAGTGCGGTTGGTTCATCTTCTCGATTGAGGTATTTTCAAGAATCATGAAAGGTTTGAACGCAGATTGTAATCGTCAAGATACAAATGAGGTTTAAAATGAAATCAAGTGGCAAACTTGAAGAATTGTTTAGTTTCATATGTTATAGTCAATATTTTAATTCATTTTAATTGTCCAATGTTGGTAGTCCACAGTTGATAGTTCACAGTTAGCAATTCAATAATTCATATATAGTTTAATATATAATATTCGAATTAATCAATACGTATCATGACCCGTGTACATGTCTCAGACTCGATTACAACTCAAATTATATATATTATTGTAGAATCAACCTCAACCCTGTATAGAGAACTCAATCATTACTGCATATAGAGTGTCTATGGTTATTCCAAATAATATATATAAATGCGTCGATATGATATGTCAAAACCTTGCATACGTGTCCCGATATTTAAAGTGCGTAAATTAAATAACAGAAATTAAATGACGATAAATAAAGTGCGTAAAGTAAATAACAGAAAAATTAAATGACAATAAATAAAATTGCGATAATAAAACTGCGATAAATAAAATGTAATCAGTTAGCTAGGAACAGTTAGCTGGAAACAGTTAGCGTGGATTCTTAACAAGATTTTTCGTAGTTAATTTGTTTGTTTCTATCAAATTTTATTTCGTCAAATGTGTTCTTCATTATGCCACTTGTTGTATTCTGATAAATCAAAATCCGAATATGAAATTGAATGAAAATGGTTATTCTGTGGTGAACAGATTCGTATATCGGTAGATGTAAGTAGGATAGTAAATAACTGTTGAATCAGATTCGAAGAATGTACAGTGCAACTTATTAATGTGAAATTTAAATGTTCCTCGGGTATTACCTACCCGTTAAAATATTTTCGCCATTAACAGTTTGTACAAAAGAATTTTTAATTACAATCTTTATGAAAATATATATACATATATATTTTCTTCAGATGTAATTATGGATTTAATGAATCAATATGATATTAAACTCATTTGATTTACCATTAGAACAAGAATATATAATCTCTAGAACATTAGAGATTACATAATCGTCATGTCGAATGAAGATAATGATGTAGAACGACTCGCAGATTGATGTTTATACTCGAGGTACAGAATGAGATGTTGAGGTGTGGATTGTTGATGGTACTGGTGCTGTTACTGATGTTACTGTTGGTGTCGATGATATTGCTGAAGCTGGTAAATTTTGCACCATATTTTCCAAATTGATTACACGAGCGCGAAGTTCGTTGACTTCTTCTATTATTCCGGGATGATTGTCGGTCGGAATGAGCGGATGAATAAGATCCAGAATTTGAGATAGTATATAATCATGACGGGATACTCTGGAAATGAGAGAAAAAATGGTGTCTCGAACAAGTTCGCCGGTAAAAGCTTCGGGTTCATTGTCAAGAGGTGAATTCGGTTGGTGGAAGGGATCGCCTTATTTGCGTCTCTATTGATTAAGTCGACTACGAATGCATCAGATGAATTGGGGATGGCTGATTGGCTGAATCATTCTGGTAACACTGCTTCTGGTGCTTAGGTGAACATTCATGTCGGAATAGTTGTCGAAATTCGAGGAATTCGAACTGGTTGAGTGATTCATCTCGTACGATCAGATGAAGGATTTTCGATAAGAAATAGACTATAGGATGTAGATTAGTACCCTGCAATACATAATTTACATATGCATATATAATACTAAAATCCCATAAGTTACGGAGGAATTTACGGAATATATCAGATAAGTCTACAGTAACAGATACACTAAGATATGAATTGTCAGATACGCTAAGATATGAATTTTTGTCTATACACTATTCATGCAGTTAATGCAGTAAAACGTGTCTAGACTAAGAATAATGAGCAGGTAATTTCCTAAGGATGATAAGCAGATGATTTCCAACAAAAACAATAAGCAAAACTTTTGACAAGCAGACACGGTCAAAGTCCAGACTCACTGATGCATCCTAACGACTATCAGTTAGACTCACTAATGCAAGACCTGGTTCGCTAAGACCACCGCTCTGATACCAACTGTGAAGACCCGTCCTAATCCATCCGGACAAAGTCCACATCGATTATAAATGATTCACAATAGTTGATTACATCGCGAGGTATTTGACCTCTATATGATACATTTTACAAACATTTCATTCGTTTTGAAAAGACAAACTTCCTTACATCAAAAATTGACGATATGCATACCACTTTATAATATATCTAGCTATAATTGACTTAATAATAACCTTGATGAACTCGATGACTCGAATGCAATGTCTTTTGAAATATGTCATGAATGACTCCAAGTAATGTCTCTAATATAAGCAAATGCACAGCGGAAGATTTCTTTCATACCTGAGAATAAACATGCTTTAAAGTGTCAACCAAAAGGTTGGTGAGTTCATTAGTTTATCATAACAATCATTTCTATTATTTTAATAGACCACAAGATTTCATATTTCAATACACATCTCATACATAGAGATAAAAATCATTCATATGGATTGAACACCTGGTAACCGACATTCACAATATGCATATAAGAATATCCCCATCATTCCGGGATCCTCCTTCGGACATGATATAAATTTCGAAATACTAAAGCATCCGGTACTTTGGATGGGGCTTGTTGGGCCCGATAGATCTATCTTTAGAATTCGCGTCAATTGGGGTGTCTGTTCCCTAATTCTTAGATTACCAGGCTAAATAAGGGGCATATTCGGTTTAATAATCCAGCCATAGAATGTAGTTTCATTTACTCGTGTCTATTTCGTAAAACAGTTATAAAAGCAGCGCATGTATTCTCAGCCCAAAAATATAAAGGGTAAAAAGGCAAATGAAACTCACCATAATGTATTTTGTAGTAAAAATACATATGTCTATATTGAACAATGCAGGGTTGGCCTCGAATTCACGAACCTATATCATTTGTGTATTTATTAATACATATAATCGTAATCGAATAATTTTATATGTATTATATCTTAATTTTGTATATATATATATATATATATATATATATATATATATATATATATATATATATATATTTAAATACACGCAATTCTATTTACAAATATCTGTTCGCGAATCATCGAAATAGTCAAAATCAAATGCATTTATGAAAAATAGTTCAAACATTTTGTGACCCGATTTAATAGACCTTGCTAATCATGTCAGAATCTCATAAAGATAAAGTTTAAATTTGGTCAGAAATCTCCAGGTCGTCACAGTACCCGCGCATACCATTGAACTGGGGGACTTAATGATACGCATACCCGAATAGATCGTGTAGCGCATCAAACAGCATCGCCACAAGGACTTACGAGGGCGCGCATTAAGGAATAGAGCGCTACGCTCATAGCGGGGCGCCAGTTCCATCTGCGCGCGTGATCGGCGCCCATATGCCGGGCGATGCTATAACTGGCAGAGGACACCTGGCAGACTAGGTCAGAGCCGACAAGAACACTTTTTACTTTTGTCGGATCAGCTCACCTGAAGACGTACTATTTGCAGGCCACGATCCTTTTAACCTTATTACGTGGCGATAGAAGACAAGAAAGGTTATCCTATAAATACAAGAATTCATCCACAGAACAAGGGATCCTGGAATTCACTTTCATACACATATATTCTGAGAACAGCAGCGCATAGCGCAATTATACCCGCACTATCGGACTCATAGCCTTACACTAGACATTCTTGATATATAGGTAACGTTCCATGAACATAAACCCTAACACCTAGCGCGAGCCATCGATGTCCGATCTACCTGCCGATGGTGGGTCTACGTTTAACCACCCCTGTTGAGATCCTCATCTCGCAAGGGGTTATTCACGGTATTCCGGACCGGAGAGTTGAACTCAATTGACCCTTAAATCCCCGCTTATTGATGTCAAGCATGGACCAAACCCGACCAGATTATTCTATGCTTGATCACCTGTTATGACCCGAAGCCCAAGACTATAGTTTGATAAAAACACCCTCTTACGAGACCCGTAGCCAGTTTAGATGGTGCGTTTTTCTTATCGTTTCCAAGTAGATCCCTAACCTTGTAATGTAATCTTTTAGTTGACTAATGTCCATCAAGAACCCTGGTAGAATCATTGCATACAATAGCTTCTCAAACGCGATTTTAGGGGTTGTTCTTTCTCTATTGAAATTGGCTTCACTTAGATATGTAAAGATCGGATGGGCTCAGAAGATAGATCCCACAACATGGATCTTGTTACCCACTAAGATTTTTTATTCATTAACAAATCTTCAAATTGCCCCGTTTCCTCCATAACCACAACACCTTATTTTGAAAGTTCATCCACCTAATTGTTTAATTCCATAAAACCCATCAACAACATTAATGTATTTTGTAGAAAATTATGTAAAACCGATTACTTAATAAAAGTAAGTACAAAATTATAGCTTGGTCACCCCTCCTATTATTTTCAATAATAATGGTATATTTGACATCACGTTTGGGCCCGTCACTAACTTTACATGTCGTTGAAAAAAAAAATTGCTAAAGAAGATTTTACAAGTGATTTTTTTTTAATATCAAGTAAAAACTTTTAAAAGTATTTAATCACTTGAATCAAATTTGTGAAAAGATTTATACATAATTAGTCATATATAATAATTTACGAAAAAGGTATAGACGAAGATAAAAGTTTAATGATTTTATCATGATTATGATTAATCCAAAAGAAAAGTATAACAGATTTAAATGGGGCCTTAATTCATTACTATATATACGTATAAGGTACAACTACTTAAAGTCTTAAAACAATGATAATCTAGGTTACAAGAGTGTTTTAGTAATTAAACAATTCAAGGCTAGGATTATGAGGTCATAAACAAGATTAGGAGAAAATTAAAGGTCTAGATCATTGATGATTAATTTAATGAATGGCTAAGATTAATTTTACTATCTAAAAATGATCTATTTTAACTTTTGTTATTATATATAGAATAGATATAGAATAGATTAGTCATAGTAGATGAACACTAAACGTGCTTCATGTGGCTATTTTGTCTTGTAGCAGGTTTTTTAGAAAAAGATTTCGGACCAAGTGGGCCGGACCACCATCTGTCCATCTAATTTATTTTATAAGCAGGGTCGGGCTTGATGACGTGCGGGGTGGGCGACGATACTGGGCAACAAAAATCAAGAGGCATCAATTTAGGAGTTCAATTTCATATATACTACTCATTTTGGTCCATAGTTCTAGCTGACATAAACTCTTAAAAAGGGAAAATAGCCCATATGCATACATGGATTTGAAAAGAAAAAAAAAAGAAGCCCTTTTACAACAACCGATCATTGGACATCTAAAGGTCCCTATACTCGCCAGTTCCCCAAATATCAATCAAAGTAGTTGTTTAGGTTATTTTCTATCATGTCGTCACCTGCCCACCCATCATCTCATGTACTCATATTCAAGTTTTCAAGATTCAATGCACAATAAGAACTCAAAAACAAATAAAGACTTTCTATTTTCACTCTGTTTTTTTGTGTGACATTAATAAAGCTTTGAAGAGAAAAAAATAAGGAAGACAATCGTATCGTTTGATGACAATCGTGATGTTGGGGTTATTAGAAATATAAATTTATAAATAAAATAAAAGGTAGTTTGGTACCCAACAAATGAATAAATAAAGTCATCTATTTTGTTTTTCGTCAAAGTCAACAATTGTACTGTGAAAACAATCGTATGGTTTGCCGACGAAGTGTCAATCACTCATTCAAAACCAACAAGGTTACTCTTTGTCCTCTTGCTTATATAAATATAATATAATATAATATATAATATTGATTAGAGGTTAGAACTTTTAATTTGAGGGATGATTCTAACACACCCTTTTTTGATCCTCACACACCTATTTTAACCTTTTACTCTTCTAATAATACTCCATTTCTTTAAATTGGTGTGTGAGGATCAAAAAAGTGTGTGTGAGAATCATCCCCCTTTTAATTTTAATATATGAGGAATATTTAATTCGATTATTCTATTTAAATTTTATATTTCTTATAATTGTTGCTTAGCACTCTTTAATTGTTTAATTTGTCTATATGAAAATTTTCTTTTTAGATCGTTTATTTGTGTTTGTATGAATCTTTTTAAGAAATAAAACAAGTATGCCCCCCAGATACAATCATCCGGTGCCCAAATAGAAAAAGAAAAAGATAACAACAAGAACTTACTCAATCTTTACAAGGATATTTAAATATGTATTTTGTTAGACATGTAATGAAAATATAGCTGAAAAAAGTAGAAGTGTTGATATGTCTAGCTCGCCTATAATAGTAGAGGAGTTTTATCTAGTGTTTCTAGTCATAAAAGGTAGATCGGGTTTAGGTCTTTTCAACGCATTACATAAAGCTTTAAAATCCCTAGATTTGGATATTAAATATGTAAGAGGACAAGACTACGATAACGGGTTTAGGTGATTCGTATGTTGTAACTTACAATTATTGTTTATTTGTAAAATTGTAATGTGTTTATTGAATAAAAATCGGCGTATGGATGAGCCGCATAGCTTGACTAAGTTTCAAACCTGTAAAAATTATGGTGTGCAATTTAAAATTTTGATAGAGAGCATATTTTCGACCATCTCGCACTGGGCATCCGAATTCTCAGGCCCGACCATGTTTATAAGCTCAAGTATCTTATATTCTTTAATAGATCAAAATTTAAGAGTGCACTGAAAAAAAAAATAGTTTTGATAATTATAAGCTTTTGTCACTAGTTTTGCCATATACACCGTGCATGACTAATTAAACTGGTGAATATATTTTACATCTTTAAACTATGAATGATTGACATATATGCCTAACAAATCCAAGAGCTTTGATTCATCCATTTCATGTACAACAGTCATGGGCGGAGGCGTAAGTAGTTTGAGAGTTGAGACAGGGTGGTGGGGCAGAAATCGTAAGCTCAAATTTTTGTATTTTTTAATATCGCCCCCAATGGGCCAGATTGTTTAAGCTCAAAATTTGGGAATTGGGCCTTAAAAATAACTCTCCACCTCAAATAAGTATGCATTGTATTTGTGTCTTGCTTCCGTGTCGTGAAAGTAGATGACAGAGAGAAGAAGAGAAAGCATATTTATCTAAAGGTTCATATTCTGCCCTTACATATTTAAAAATTTTACAATTCAGCCTTTAACAATGGTAATTTTTAGGAGTAAGTATTTAACAAAATATAATATTGTAACAGCCAATAGTCCAATACAATTTGCATATTATTACGTAGACTATTGACATTCTAATTAAATTAAACACATTATTATTATTAGTTTAAAATGAACTCTCATATTTTAGGGTATGAAATATATTTCCTTCTTAATATTAATTGCATAAGTTGTTTATGTTTGTTTAATGATGTATATTGAAATATTTATTAATGTTTTGACGATATTTTACGTTAATTTTTCATCGATAACTATTTACCTAATTTTATAGTTCCCGATGAAAAAAAAATTATTAATTCTTTACTGGTCGGTTTAACTTGTCTTCCAGTGTTCCGAGTCTTCGTTGTACATATATACCAATAATTTGTGACAACCCGGAAATTTTCGACCAAATTTAAACTTGATCTTTATATGTTTCCGACACGATAAGCAAAGTCTGTAATGTTGAAATCTCAAAAACTTTGAACTGTGTTCATGTAATCAATTACCCTTTGACTGTGCTCGTGTGTATATAGATATGTATATATAATATAGTTATATTAATTGAAAACGTTAACAAAGTATTAGATGTATAATACTTTACATAAACGTATTTGTTTCAATATATGTTTAATATAATTACCGACGGAATTAAAAGATAATATTAAATGATTGAATTATCATATACATTGTGATATAATTACGGGTCTATGTTATGAGGTCCACTGTGATTTAAGAAATCTATTCTTTTTGACAACATTCGGAAAATGGTAAAGTGATTTATAAGTAAGAACAAATGTGTCAATTAACGGGAACTAGACAAGGGTTAGTGGAAATTCCTGTTTAATTTCCAATTCATGTTTTATAATATTTTTCTCGTGACCTTGATAAGATAACTATGTTAACTTTGATTTCATTTAATGTGAAAGTAAGAACGTGGAATGTAAATAACTTAGATGTTGGATATCGACAAGTTAAGTAACTCGACATTTTTCAGTAAGATGATTTCATACGTTTATTTAACCTTTGGACTTTATCCCATGCTTCACCAACAGACTGTAATTTAAAAACTTGAAACCTATTATGAATATATATAATTCTACTTTTCTAAAACGTTTTATGATATAACGATTTTCATTATTTTAACCTTTTAACAAAATGATTCTTAAATATATTTAGTTTTGGAAAACAAAATTATCATATTTATTTGATTTAGTTTCAAACGTACAAAAACGTTTTTAGTTTAAAAAGAACTTTATTATTAAAACGTATATAACTTTTATAAATATCTAGAACCACTTTTGACAACTCATTTTTTAACCAGTATGATAAAGATAACGATATTTATATTTTATTTTATTAAATATATATAATAATTTAAATTAATATTATATATATTTATACGCGTATTATACGTACATAGTTTTATACTTTTTACTATACTTTAACTATACTTTAACTTTACTTTTACTTTACTTTTATTTTATTTTAACTTTAATAATTCACTTTAATAATTCACTTTAATAATTCATACTTTAATAATTCACTTTAATAATTCATATTTTAATAATTCACTTTAATAATTCAAAAATCTATTATAAATAGAATTCAATAGGTTTCATTATTTCATAGAAACTTGAAAATATATTTCTCTAAACTCTCTCAATCGATTTACATATATATATATATATATATATATACTTACTCAGTATTATTTTAAGATATTATTAGTATACATAAAATACTACGACGGAGTTATGTTCAGGCGATTTCAAAATAAGTTTTCAAACGGGATAGAGCTAAGGAAATTATGGGTTATAGCTATGGAGGTTATGGGTATTGTTCGAGGGTATTGCTCGTGAGGTCAACCTAACGTTTATCATTTTCGTTGCGTCTAAGTACTTTCCTGCAATATTGAATCACAATATTGATATGTGAGCATTCATATCTTATCTTTTATATATTAATAGTGTATCCCTGACTAGTGCTCGAGTATATATGATTATGCATGCTTGTATGCTTAGTTTCGTTGTTATATAGTTTATGATAAATCATGAATT
The DNA here is from genome assembly GCF_046630445.1 of Rutidosis leptorrhynchoides. Lineage (NCBI taxonomy): Eukaryota > Viridiplantae > Streptophyta > Magnoliopsida > Asterales > Asteraceae > Rutidosis > Rutidosis leptorrhynchoides. The sequence continues at coordinate 263,559,192 of NC_092342.1, read as the reverse complement.
TAATACATATGCTACTAAGATAAGGTATATGATATGCATGTCGTTGGAAATCTGGCGAAAAATTAATAACTTTTCATTTAGAAAGCTTATGGTTTCGATGAACGGATTAAAAGATATGGTCAACTGAATTATTATTAATTTTAGTATTATTATTATTATTATTAAAATGATTATTATTATTACTATCGTCGTTATTATCGTCGTTATTATTATTATTACAAAATAATACAACTTTTATTATCAATATTATTTTATCAAATAAATATGTGATACAAAGATATTTTTACCACACGTAATATAATTACATTAATAATACATATCGCTATATTTTTATGATATTAAATGAACTTTATAAATTTTATTACTTGAGATATATAAAAGTATATTTTTATCATATATAAATTTTAATATAAATTTTAGTTATTAATAAATGACTTGTATTTTTACTCTAATAAAATCTGATAAATATATTTAAATATACATAACGACCATATTTAAGTTATATAATAAGCATATATAGATTTTGGAAGTCATTTTTGGATTAGATGACTTTTGTGACTCTTGCATGATAATCTCGAGCATTAGGATTGTGATACTCTACGGTTTGACCTAAATTGTTAGACATTTATTTGACCAACATATACTAATATAGGTTCGTGAATCCGAGGCCAACCTAGCACTTGTTCAATGCCGTCATATGTATTTTTACTACGAAATAAAGTATCGTGAGTTTCATTACTCCCCTTTTAAATGCTTTTGCAATATATATTTTTGGGACTGAGAATACATGCGCTTTTATAAATGTTTGACGAAATAGACACAAGTAATCGAAAACTACATTATATGGTTGGATTATCGAAATCGAATATCGCCCTTCAAGTCTGGTAACCTAAGAATTAGGGAAATGGCCCCTAATTGACGCGAATCCTAAAGATAGATCTATTGGGTCTAACAACCCCCATTCATGTCTATGGATAGCTTTAGTACTTCGAGATTATTATTATACAGACGTCGATGTCTGTGGGGATATTCTATGCATTATGGTTAATGTCGGTTACCAGGTGTTCAATCCATATGAATGATTTTTATGCAGATGGCTATATGCATGCATGATGTTTATGAGAAATGAAAATATGAAATCTTGTGGTCTATTAAAAATGATGAAAATGAATATTGATGATAAACTAATGAACTCACTAAACTTTTGGTTGACACTTTAAAGCATTTTTATTCTCAGGTATTAAAGAAATCTTTCGCTGTGCATCTGCTCATTTTAAAGATATTACTTGGAGTCATTCATTGCATTTTTTGTGACGACCCGAAAAATTTCGACTAATTTTGAATCAAACTCTCGATACGATTTAATATTTTTGAAACAATAAGTAAAGTCTGTAATGTTGAGTCTCAAAATTTTTGAACTGTTTCATTTCATTCATTTAACCTCGACCAGTTTCAACGATTCACGAACAATTAATTGTAAATAGTTATGTGTGTGTGTATATATATATATATATATATATATATATATATATATATATATATATATATATATATATATATATAATAATTTGAAATATAATTTGAAGTATTATATAAATAAAAATATGATATTATAATTATTATATATATATATATATATATATATATATATATATATATAATGTATATTAAAATATATATTAAATGATTGTAATATTAGTTTGATGATCCCATTAATATTAAGCAAGTTAAATTCAAACTTATATGATTTTAAGAATAAATGGTGATCCAAAAATGAGTGATATAATTTATAGACATATTAGAAATGTATTTAGGAGCTAATGATTAAATTTGAACACTTTTCATATTTTACCCATAATCGAGTGGGACACTTGAAGTAATTTTTATTTAATAATTTAATGATCGAATTTTATACCATAATGACCAAAATAAATAAATATAATTAATTTAAAAATATGGGATTTCTCTGAACACTTTTATTCGCCACTGAGTAAACAACGGAGTACGATATAGTAGCCCGTAAAAACTGTCGGTAATTAGAATCCAAATTCATGGCTGCTAATATTTCTTTATTATTACTTTTTGATACACGTTTATATTTTTAATTATATTATAATTATTATTATATTATTAATATAAATTATTGGAGTACTCTGTGTTTGTCTAACGAATATATCTAGATTATATATATGAAATATGTATATGATATGTTGGACCACCAAGTAAACATCTCAGCTCCTGTCTCTATTTCTATTTCATTTATGTTTTTCTTCATTCACCATCATAGCATCATCATCAATAAATGTCACCATGAATGAAACTACTACTTCTTGATATGATCCCGATCATCAACAAGACATATTACAAAACCCATTAACAAATCACTTTTCTGTTTTCATCTTCAACCCATAAACCGTAACCCACCATGAACTACACATCCTAACCAACCCATTTATTTTTCCCTTTTATTCGATCAACACCACCCTCTTGCAAACCACCATCGAAACCACCATGGTACCGTTTCACCATCTGTTTCATTTTGAAAGGAACAACCACAATCCACCACCTTTCTTTTTGATTCAACCCTCATCATCACCATCTTCAAAAACTGCATTGAATTATTATTATTTTTTTCTCGGACGACACCTAAAATCCACCCACTACACCATCAACACTTCTCAACCATCGTTCTTCATTCGAATCACCGAGACCTTCTTCAACCTTCGATCACCCCACAACCACCATGAACAACCCACAACCACCGTCACCTTCACTAGATCACCACTTAAAATCACCACCTTTATCACCACCATCACCTCCGTGAACCACCACCTCTCACTTTTACTCTCCCTCCTTTTTCTGCTTTGAAACCAAACATAAACCATAGTCACCACCATCAACTGTTGCATCTGCTTGGTTACTTCTATTCCTAGTCAAAACCATCTAACAAAACAACAGCCTCATCTCGAACTAATGCAGGTATTCTGTTTATGTTTCTATTACATTCAAAAATCACCCTACAACTATTCGATACTCGTTTACTATTTTCTGTTTAAAACCAAATATATCTTTCGGCTACAACCCATTGTCTATTTCTAACTAAACAGCTACAACTGTTCGGTCCTTCCTATTGCAATCAACCCAAACCCATAGTTGCTACATATCCGCGTTTCTGTTCGATATAGACGATCACACCATTGCCCTTACAACACCCAACACCACCTGCAACTACCTTTTTCCTGTAAATAACTGGTTGTCTTCAATATTGTTACAACTGCTGCTGTGAACTATACCTTCCTCCTTCTTCTGTCGAGTAAATTAACAAAAAGAATGGTGGAGTTTATGTTCACAATATAAATCGTCAACTGGTATATATAAAATACATTTGTGCATCTCATTTTCAATAAAGTATGTAGAACAAAGTGGATATGGCTGACCATTTCTAAAGTGATGACCCACTTGTACAATTTAGTGATTAGATGATACAGCTACTGCTACTTGACATCTTAAGTTTCGTTTCTTTCTCTGTTCGAAAATCTAACAAAGCTGAAACCCATTTGTTGATTTAAAATCGCTACTTGGGCTGTGTTTTGGCCCCAATTATAATTGGGTTACTTTTAAAAGGAAATGGACTTTTGTTTATTAGATTTCTTTTTAATTGGGCCGGAACACTAGTAAATATCATAGGGTACCGATACTTTGGCCACATTTCTGTTTCTATTCTTTTTGAGGATCATAATGATGATGCCATATTGTGATAATGATGACGGATCGTGATTTTATGATCATGATGATCATGATGAATGATGTTGAAGATATGAATACATGATGATACATGATACATGATGATTATAGATGATAATCGAGATGATGCTAAAAAGATGATGATGGTGATTCTTGAATAAGATGAGGATGATGATTATGTTATGCTGATAAAGAGCGGTGATGATTAGAAGAAGAGAAACAGACAGATGTATTAGGATAAAATGATTCAGGCTGTGAATAAAATAGAAATGAAAGTGTAGCGTAATGGTTTAGGTTGTTATCGGGACGTCGCGGGTTCAAACCCGGACTTGGGCATTTTTTTTAGTGGAATACTTCTTGAGGTAGTTTACTTATTATTATTATTATTATTATTATTATTATTATTATTATTATTATTATTATTATTATTATTATTATTATTATTATTATTATTATTATTATTATTATTATTATTATTATTATTATTATTATTATTATTATTATTATTATTATAATAATTATTATTTTTATTATTATTATTATTATTATTATTATTATTATTGTTATTATTATTTACATTAATTACTATCAAGTATTATTAATAAGTATTATTAGTATTAAGAGTTAGGATCAAAATTATATAATACAATTTTTATTATTTATTATCATTATTATTAAAATTAATATTTTTATTATCATTATTATTATTTTTATCATTATCATTATTAGTATTAACATTATTAATAATATTTTTATCATTTTTAAATATTATTACTATCATTATTATTACTTTTACCATTATTATTATTACAACTATATTATTATTATTATTATTATTATTATTATTATTATTATTATTATTATTATTAATATTACTATTAATATTATTATTATTACAATAAAAGTTAGTTATATAAAAATATACTTAATAAAACTACATTTTATAAATTATTTATTTAAAGTATATAAAGTAAATATAATTAAGTTAATAATGAAACACATGAATTACTAAAAATAACAGTTATATTAATAATAATATATAAATTTATTTGACTTCAATTATATGTGTTAATATATATATATACATGATATAGGTTCGTGAATCCGAGGCCAACTTGCATTATTCAGTTCCGTTGTATGCATATTTTAACTATAAAATATCGTATCGTGAGTTCATTTGCTCCCTTTTACTCTTTACATTTTTGGGACTGAGAATACATGCGCTGTTTTTATAACTGTTTTACTAAATGCTTTTGAGATATATTTTTGAACTGAGAATACATGAACTGCTTTTATAAATATTTGATGAAATAGACACAAGTACTAAAAACTGCATTCTATGATAGAATTATTTGGATTCAGAGGTTCGATTTCTATAAGATTGTATTATTGACCATCGATGAGATGATTTTGCATTGCATGACGCATTAGCTAACGAAATAGTTCGATTTAGTAGTTAGTAACGGTAAGATGATTTTTCATTGCACGACGCATTAGCTACCGTTTTAGCTACCCTCGGTGAGATGATTTTGCACTGCACGACCCATTAGCTACCGTTGTAAAATTATTTACGGTGAGATGATTTTGCATTGCACGATGCATTAGCTACCGTTATTGAAATTATATTGTATTAACTACCACGGTGAGATGATTTTGCATTGCATGACGCATTAGCTACCGTTGGTGAGTTTGTTTTTGAAAGGTTCCGATGTTCTTCATATGAATGATTTTTACAGCAGTGAACAGACCTGCACAGATTGTTTTAGAAATAGGAGTATATTGTGGTCTATTATATTATTGGAAATGATTGTTTATGATAAACTAGTGAACTCACCAACTTTTTGGTTGACACTTTTAAGCATATTTATTCTCAGGTATGAAAGAAATATTCTTCGGTGCATTTGCTCATTTTAGAGATATTACTTGGAGTCATTCATGGCATATTTCAAAAGACGTTGCATTTGAGTCATTGAGTTCATCAAGATTATTATTAAGTTAATTATAGTTGGATATATTATGAAATGGTATGCATGCCTGTCAACTTTCAATGTAATGAAGTTTGTCTTTTTAAAAACGAATGCAATGTTTGTAAAACGTATCATATAGAGGTCAAGTACCTCGCGATGTAACCAAATGTAATGTATTCATCTAGATGGATTAGGACGGGTCATTAAATTTTTCAAAAGACATTGCATTCAAGTTGTCGAGTTCGATAAAGATTATTATTAAGTAAATGATAGATTAAGTCATTTATAGTTTGGTTATATTATGAAAAGGTATGCATGACTGTCAACTTTCACTGTAATGAAAGTTTGTCTTTTAATAACGAATGCAATGTTTGTAAAATGTATCATATAGAGGTCAATGTAACGACCCGGAAATTTCCAACCAAATTTAAACCTTATTCTTTATATGATTCCGACACGATAAGCAAAGTTTGTAATGTTGAGTCTAGAAAGATTGAAACAATGTTCATATATTCAATTACCCTCTGACCAGTTCCGACGATTCACGAACAATAGATATGTACACGTATTATTATTAGTACTGGTATTATTTTTAGTATTATTTTTATAAATATTATCATTATCAAAGATTATATATTCTTTATACAATTATATTATTATCATTAGTATTATAAATTATTTTTATAAATTCGAGTATTATTAATATCAATATTATTATTATTATTATTATTATTATTATTAGCATCTTGATTATAATTAATATAACTATAACTATAGTTATTAAGTATTAATTCTTTATTTATTAATAATAAACCGTATATCTAGATTTGGTAAATCAAGTTTGTTTCAAGTCATTATCCAATCTGTACTGGTTGTCTGCTCAATGGAATCTTACAAACGAATTAGTCCAACCATTGTGTGTTTTTTTATTTATTATAATTCTCTTCCTGTTCTAACTTTGTTTGTGTATTAAAGAATCGACATCCACATGTGTTTTTATAAATGGAACAACTCCACTTATATAACATCTAACGACTTTATATTATCATTTATAAATTTCAAACACTCTTGTGATCTTCTTTCTTCTTCTTAACATCACCCGTGACCACCTTGCAACACCTTCAATCTCTTTTCTTTTTGGTTATATGACGAACAACAAACCTTACGGCTACCATAGTAATTATTCTTGTTACTTTTGTTTCAAACCGAAACCCACTCCATCACCTCCGTGAGAATCAATCGCCACCACCACTATCTTGTCTTCTTCAAAATTAACTACCAAAAACCACCATATAACCACTACCTATATGTTTCGAATACTGTTGTTGCTGCTATATTTTTCTGTTAAACCAAACACCTCCACCACCGAGAATAACCGTTTACAACCACCCTTACTCCATCTCCAAAATTAGCAACTACCATCTCCACGCCACTCAAACACCACCACGAAAACCCACTACCTTACCCTCACCATCAACTCCATGAACTTATATATATATTTACGATTAACCATACCATCTCACAATCTCTTTCGACCTTAGTCACTTTCTACAACCGGGAACCAAACACCTACAACCAACGGCCACTTGATCTACACCACCGTAAACCACCACTCTCGGTTATCATTATGTGCAACCACTTCAACGACACCACCATCGTCACCAGGATTAACACCACAGCCGTCATCATACCACCTCACTCACCTACTCTCTCTCCTCTCTTTCACTCTCTCTTATCGTCAACTAATCATCACCTTGATCCATAACCATCTTTGTGAAACCACAACCCATATCAACAACCATTGAACCACCCTTCACAACTCAAGAACACCACCTTCATTCTCTTCGTCACCACATTCATCATTAGAACCACCATAAAAACCAACCATTTAAACTCTTTAAACTGTTACTGTTATATGACGGCTGCAACTGTGTTCCCCTTATGTTTCTTTTCGGTTTTAAGAAAGATGGTTTAAAAATGATGATTTGCTTATAGAAGAATCGATTATTACTAAAAGAAATGATACATACAATATTGTGTTCTCCCGTTAATTAATAAAGAAGTCATGAAAGTGGAAACATGTAGACCCACCGAATAAAGGGGAGAGTGGTTGTGCTGTTACAATTATCGATCTTCCTTTTTGCGTTTGACAAGATATACCGTAAATCTAGCCACACAATGAATCGATTAATAAATTGTTGGGTCTAGATAATTTAATTTGGGCTTAGGAAACTGCTAATTGGGCTGAGATGTTATTCTCGGTTGTGGGCCGAAAGTTGTGAAGTTGGGCTTGACCGATTAAATAAAAGAAGAATCAATAAGTAAACGGAACTGAAAGGGAACGGGTTTTATAGGTTTGAAATAATATTAATTCAGAAAAATACGAATAGTCCGATGGTTATGTGGTGGTGTTGGTTAGCAGGAGGTTGCAGGTTCGAGCCTCGCTAGGAACAATTCTTTTTAGAAAAGTTTTCAAAGGGTATACACACTTATTTTCTCATTTTGGTTATTATTATTATTATTATTATTATTATTATTATTATCATTATTATTACCACTACTATCATTTTTATGAATATTATAATTATTATTACTATCATTATTATTTTTAACATTAAAATTATTATATTTATTACTATCAAAACTATTATTTTCATTAGTAAAAATAATAATTATTATTAGCATTATTTTTATTATTATAAAAAAAAATATGATTATTATAAAATAATACAACTTGTTGCTCATTATTAATATTACCTTATCAAATAAATAATTATATAAAACATATATAAAAATATCTATATATAAATAAATATAACAATGGAAATGATATATGTTACTAAACTTAATATGTAACTTGTTCAAGTACAATTATATGAATTAATATATATACCTGATATAGGTTCGTGAATCCGAGACCAACCTTATATTTGATCAATGATGTTATATGTATTTTTACTACAAAATACATTAGGTGAGTATATAGTCCCTTTTATTCTCTAAATATTTTTGGGCTGAGAATACATGCGCTGTTTTTATAAATGTTTTACGTTATGGACACAAGTGATCAAAAATAAAATCTACGTTGAGTTGTACCATGGCATATCTCTTTATACTTGGTAGCTAATATTTACGTGAGGAGCGTAAACGCGAATCCTGTTGATAGATCTATCGGGCCTGACAACCCCAACCGGGCTGGACGACCAGTTTTTAACAGTTGCACAGTACTTCGTTTCGTTACTACACTTGGTACGGTGTAGGGTTTATTTAAGAATATGCTGCTGTGATTTAAATGTTAAGTATGGTTACCAAGTGCTCAACGACTTTTCCATACACGAGGAGTGTATTATGTATGAATATGAAATCTTGTGGTCCATAGTTATAACGCTGCTAGCATCAAACCTATATATCTCACCAACTTTATGTTGACGTTTTAAAGCATGTTATTCTCAGGTACAAATTAAGTCTTCCGCTGTGCATGTGCTCATTTTAAGAACATTACTTGGAGTCGATCATCGCAATGGAACCAAATGTTGAAGATTTCATCCAGGGGGATAAGGACGGGTCCTCACAGGTGGTATCAGAGCGTTGGTCTTAGAGAACCAGGTCTCCCATTAGTGTGTCTAACTGGTAGTTGTTAGGATACATTAGTGAGTCTGGACTTTGACCGTGTCTGCCTGTCAAAAGTTTTGCTTATCATTTCTAGTCGGAAATCATCTGCTTATTATCCTTAGGAAATTGCCTGCCTATCATTCTCAAGTCTAGATACGCTCTACTGCATTTAGTGCATCGATAGTGTATAGACGAAATTCATATCTTAGCGTATCTAATAATTCCTATCTTGGCGTATCTGTAGATTTGCCTGATATATGCCGTAACATCCTTTGTAGCCTACGAAATCTTTAGTATTACATATAGATATTCTATATAGTTAGAATATCATCCGATATCCGGAAATCATTTCACATTGAAGATCCTTTCCATCCATCCAATTACCCCTTTGGCAATGAATCTGAAGCACTTACCGGCGAACCTATTCGAAACATCATTTTCTCGCCCATTCCTAGAGTATCTCGTCACGATTACATAATATCCCATCTCACAAATCTTGTTTATTCGCTCGCTTCAACCGTCAATCATCCTGTAGTACTAGAAGGAGTTAACAAACTACACGCTCATGTGACGACTTTGGAGAAACTGGTGCGAAAGTTACGAACACCATCAGCATAATCAGTACCAACATCATCGACGTCGACAGTACCCTTATCATCCCTAAACCATAACCGCGCCGTAACTCTCAACATCACAATCTGTACCTCGAATATCAACATCACACGCCTCAATATTACCGTCTGTATTTAGAGTATGATCTTCGTTCTACATATCGTTCTACATCGATTAATTTCGTTCTACGTATTGTTCTATCTCATTTACCTTCGTTCGACATGGCAATTATGTAATCTCTAATGTTTTAGAGATCATGTAATCAAGTGCCAACAATAAATCAAATGAGTATAATATTCTATTGACTCATTAAATTCATAATTACATCCGAAGAAAATATATATGCAAGTATATTTTCATAAAGATTGTAATTAAAACTTCTTTTGTACAAACTGTTAATGATGAGAATATTTTAACGGGTGGGTAGTACCCGAGGAATATTTAAAATTCACATTAACAAGTTACACTGTACATTCTTCGAATCTGATTCAACGGTTATTTACTATCCTACCTACGATCACCGATATACGTATCCATTCATCACAGAATAACCATTTTCATTCAAATTTCATATTTGGATTTTGACTCATCAGAATCCAACAAGTGGCATAATGAAGAAAACATTGGATATAATAAAATTGTTAGAAACACACGATTTAACTAATTAAAAATCTGTTAAGGATTCCACGCTAACTGTTCCGGCTAACTGTTCCCAGCTAACTGATTAATATTTAATTTATCGCAATTTACATTCTCGCAATTTTATTTATTGTTATTTAATTTCTGCACTTTACATTTTAAATAACGGGACACGTATACAAGGTTTCGACTTATCATATTGACCCATCTATATATATATTTCGAAACAACCGCAGACACTCTATATGTGAAGGTGGGAGTTGGCTATACAGGGTCGGAGTTGATTCCGAAATATATATATACTTTGAGTTGTGATCGACACCGAGACCGGTACACGGGTCACGATACGTATTAAGTAATTCGAATATTATATATTAAATTATATATGAATCATTGAACCATCGGACTATTGGACTGCTAACTTTGGACAATTAAAATGAATTAAATTAAAATATTGATTATAACATATGAAACTAAATAATTCTTCAAGCTTGCCACTTGATTTCATCTTAAACCTCATTTGTATCTCGACAATTATAATGCATGTTCAAATCTTTCATGATTCTTGAAAACCCCTCAATTGAGAGGATGAACCAACCGCGTTTCATCTACGGAAGAAAAGACTTAGGCTCCTGTAAGACTCTCGGAGACTGAGTCAACGTTTAACACGCAGCAGTGTTAATTTCTTTAGTGTTATTATTACCCAAAATAACTTTGCAATCCCTTCTCAAATTAGCCAATTTTGTCACAGCTCCAGCAAGTTAACCTCGACTTCTCAGAAAGGTTAGTTTCGATATATATACACGTTATTCTTTCGCTGTCGTTACCGGAGAATCTTTTATATTCCATCATCAGCATTTAACCATCTAAAAACACAATTCTCCTGAAACCACCTCAGTTTGATAACCGATGACCCAGATCCGTTAACTTTGAGAATGCTAACGAAGCAGCATGTTGTAGATGGTCATAATAGCCAAAAGTTGATGATAAAGAACGGAGTATTGGAAACACTCAATAGAAAATTTAGTATCAAAAAGCGGATTATGCGAAACTATGAAGTAAGCCGTGGACAAATCACAAAGAATAAGTTTGACTTCAAAGAATCAAAATGATTCAGTGCCTGCTGAAACTGTCAGTAAGAACCCTACTCTTTATCCTAAACCTTGCCCGGATGATATTCTTCATCATCATCTTATATTAGATATTATAAGATATCTTCATATCTTTCGTTATACATATTCTCCATATTTCTGGAGATATTTTCACAACTATTTCTATTTGAGATCATTTATCCTTCCGTAACTTCTGCGTTGCAATACGAAAGGAACTGTATTAGTTCCTAAATTCTAAAACTTTCGAGTTTAAAATAGGAATGTTTGAAGTAATGTTGGGAACTGATGCATGAATTAGTATAATATAATGAAACTTGATCAACTTCATTATATTACAGTAAGTCATGTTAAGTTTCTAATGGAATGTGATGATTCACAGTACCGTCATCATGTGCCATGTTACACGGCTCTTATATTCTAGCTAATCCCCAAACATATTAGGAACATATCATCCTGATAGTTTTATCTTTTCTAGGATATTCTGGTAATTTGACAAATCGAACTCGTGCTATTACCATTTCTTTCTAAAAGCATTAGTTATGTTCATTTCAAATTTCATGCTTACAAATTCCTGATCATTATTCGCTTGACTCGAGGACGGGAAGAGGAAATGAAAGAATGGAGCTCCAAAATAGAATAGGAGCATAAACCACAGCAAATTAGATAGAGCATTAACTGTGGATGGCAATGATTACATAAGACAAGAGTAGGAACATCGAAATATAAGGGAAGATATAAAACCTAACAACAACCCTGAAACTACAAACCGTGCATATCAATACGTATTGCCGCGTAAAGGCACGGGAAGATTAAAAACATTATAACCCCAAGATAATAGTAGAAGTAAATAAAACCCTCCGGTGGTAGATGAAATAGAAAAATAACGGATATGAAAATTAAGAGTATATCAAGAATTAGAATGGGATGAAGCATTTTGACGAATGTCTTAAGGTAGGAATAAGGAGAGAATAGAAGATGTGGGATATGGAAATAAGGAAATGAAGAACGTAGTTTTATAGTGAAAGATCCGACAAAGAAATCAAAACAGATTTGCCGCATTAAATCAAAGATCGCCGAAGAACCAAATCTTACTACGTAAGATTTTCCATAACTCCCTTAAAATCCGGAAATCAATTGTGACTATGACATTGGTCAAAACGATTCCATATTACTCATTTCATTCTTTTGTGATAGCTTCACTCGTGTGCACCACATGATTGAATCGTTTTATCCATATCCTCCAATAATGATAAAACTCTATTATTACCTCATATTCGTCATGAAAACATTCCTATTGTTATTTATGACAACCTCTACCAAATTTCGGGGACGAAATTTCTTTAACGGGTGGGTACTGTAACGACCCGGAAATTTCCAACCAAATTTAAACCTTATTCTTTATATGATTCCGACACGATAAGCAAAGTTTGTAATGTTGAGTCTAGAAAGTTTGAAACAATGTTCATATATTCAATTACCCTCTGACCAGTTTCGACGATTCACGAACAATAGATATGTACACGTATTATTATTAGTACTGGTATTATTTTTAGTATTATTTTTATAAATATTATCATTATCAAAGATTATATATTCTTTATACAATTATATTATTATCATTAGTATTATAAATTATTTTTATAAATTCGAGTATTATTAATATCAATATTATTATTATTATTATTATTATTATTAGTATCTTGATTATAATTAATATAACTATAACTATAGTTATTAAGTATTAATTCTTTATTTATTAATAATAAACCGTATATCTAGATTTGGTAAATCAAGTTTGTTTCAAGTCATTATCCAATCTGTACTGGTTGTCTGCTCAATGGAATTTTACAAACGAATTAGTCCAACCATTGTGTGTTTTTTTTATTTATTATAATTCTCTTCCTGTTCTAACTTTGTTTGTGTATTAAAGAATCGACATCCACATGTGTTTTTATAAATGGAACAACTCCACTTATATAACATCTAACGACTTTATATTATCATTTATAAATTTCAAACACTCTTGTGATCTTCTTTCTTCTTCTTAACATCACCCGTGACCACCTTGCAACACCTTCAATCTCTTTTCTTTTTGGTTATATGACGAACAACAAACCTTACGGCTACCATAGTAATTATTCTTGTTACTTTTGTTTCAAACCGAAACCCACTCCATCACCTCCGTGAGAATCAATCGCCACCACCACTATCTTGTCTTCTTCAAAATTAACTACCAAAAACCACCATATAACCACTACCTATATGTTTCGAATACTGTTGTTGCTGCTATATTTTTCTGTTAAACCAAACACCTCCACCACCGAGAATAACCGTTTACAACCACCCTTACTCCATCTCCAAAATTAGCAACTACCATCTCCACGCCACTCAAACACCACCACGAAAACCCACTACCTTACCCTCACCATCAACTCCATGAACTTATATATATATTTACGATTAACCATACCATCTCACAATCTCTTTCGACCTTAGTCACTTTCTACAACCGGGAACCAAACACCTACAACCATCGGCCACTTGATCTACACCACCGTAAACCACCACTCTCGGTTATCATTATGTGCAACCACTTCAACAACACCACCATCGTCACCAGGATTAACACCACAGCCGTCATCATACCACCTCACTCACCTACTCTCTCCCCTCTCTTTCACTCTCTCTTATCGTCAACTAATCATCACCTTGATCCATAACCATCTTTGTGAAACCACAACCCATATCAACAACCATTGAACCACCCTTCACAACTCAAGAACACCACCTTCATTCTCTTCGTCACCACATTCATCATTAGAACCACCATAAAAACCAACCATTTAAACTCTTTAAACTGTTACTGTTATATGACGGCTGCAACCGTGTTCCCCTTATGTTTCTTTTCGGTTTTAAGAAAGATGGTTTAAAAATGATGATTTGCTTATAGAAGAATCGATTATTACTAAAAGAAATGATACATACAATATTGTGTTCTCCCGTTAATTAATAAAGAAGTCATGAAAGTGGAAACATGTAGACCCACCGAATAAAGGGGAGAGTGGTTGTGCTGTTACAATTATCGATCTTCCTTTTTGTGTTTGACAAGATATACCGTAAATCTAGCCACACAATGAATCGATTAATAAATTGTTGGGTCTAGATAATTTAACTTGGGCTTAGGAAACTGCTAATTGGGCTGAGATGTTATTCTCGGTTGTGGGCCGAAAGTTGTGAAGTTGGGCTTGACCGATTAAATAAAAGAAGAATCAATAAGTAAACGGAACTGAAAGGGAACGGGTTTTATAGGTTTGAAATAATATTAATTCAGAAAAATACGAATAGTCCGATGGTTATGTGGTGGTGTTGGTTAGCAGGAGGTTGCAGGTTCGAGCCTCGCTAGGAACAATTCTTTTTAGAAAAGTTTTCAAAGGGTATACACACTTATTTTCTCATTTTGGTTATTATTATTATTATTATTATTATTATTATTATTATTATTATTATTATTATTATTATTATTATTATTATTATTATCATTATTATTACCACTACTATCATTTTTATGAATATTATAATTATTATTACTATCATTATTATTTTTAACATTAAAATTATTATATTTATTACTATCAAAACTATTATTTTCATTAGTAAAAATAATAATTATTATTAGCATTATTTTTATTATTATAAAAAAAAAATATGATTATTATAAAATAATACAACTTGTTGCTCATTATTAATATTACCTTATCAAATAAATAATTATATAAAACATATATAAAAATATCTATATATAAATAAATATAACAATGGAAATGATATATGTTACTAAACTTAATATGTAACTTGTTCAAGTACAATTATATGAATTAATATATATACCTGATATAGGTTCGTGAATCCGAGACCAACCTTATATTTGATCAATGATGTTATATGTATTTTTACTACAAAATACATTAGGTGAGTATATAGTCCCTTTTATTCTCTAAATATTTTTGGGCTGAGAATACATGCGCTGTTTTTATAAATGTTTTACGTTATGGACACAAGTGATCAAAAATAAAATCTACGTTGAGTTGTACCATGGCATATCTCTTTATACTTGGTAGCTAATATTTACGTGAGGAGCGTAAACGCGAATCCTGTTGATAGATCTATCGGGCCTGACAGCCCCAACCGGGCTGGACGACCAGTTTTTAATGGTTGCACAGTACTTCGTTTCGTTACTACACTTGGTACGGTGTAGGGTTTATTTAAGAATATGCTGCTGTGATTTAAATGTTAAGTATGGTTACCAAGTGCTCAACGACTTTTCCATACACGAGGAGTGTATTATGTATGAATATGAAATCTTGTGGTCCATAGTTATAACGCTGCTAGCATCAAACCTATATATCTCACCAACTTTATGTTGACGTTTTAAAGCATGTTATTCTCAGGTACAAATTAAGTCTTCCGCTGTGCATGTGCTCATTTTAAGAACATTACTTGGAGTCGATCATCGCAATGGAACCAAATGTTGAAGATTTCGTCCAGGGGGATAAGGACGGGTCCTCACAGTCAAATACCTCGCAATGAAATCAATTATTATGTAACGTTTATAATCGATATGAACGGGGCATTTTAGTTGGTATCAGAGCGGTGGTCTTAGCGAACCAGGTCTTGCATTAGTGTGTCTAACGGATAGTTATTAAGATGTATTAGTGAGTCTGGACTTCGACCGTGTCTACATGTCAAAAGTTTTGCTTATCATTTCTTGTCTGAAATTACATGTCTAGACACATCTTACTGCACTGATTGCATAAATAGTGTATAGACAAAATTCATATCTTAGCGTATCTGCTAATTCATATCTTAACGTATCTGTTACTGTAAACTTTGCCTGACATATTTCAAAGATTCCTCCGTAATTTATGGGATTTTGGTATTATATATACATATGTAATTTATGGGATTTTGGTATTATATATACATATGTAATTTATGTATTAAAGAATACCAAATTTAAGTCTTATAATTTTCCTCATATCGAAAAATCATTTCCCTAATCTGTACGAGATGGATCCTACAACCAGTTCCAGTTCCCCGGATTTCGACAGCTATTCCGATATGGAGTTTCACTTGAACTCTGAAAGCAGTGTGACCGGAATGGATCAACTAATTATCCATCATCTATTCTGGATGAATTGGAGATGGGTTTGTAGTCTACTTAATCATTGGAGACAAGAAGAAGGCGATCCCTTCCATCCACCACATTGCCCTCTTGGTGAAGAACCTGAAGCACTTACCGGCGAACCTGTCTGAAGCACAATTTTCTCTCTCATTTCTAGAGTATCCCATCACGATTATATACTATTTCAAATTCTAGATCTTTTCCACCCGCTCGTCCGAACCACCAATCATTCCGGTGTAATGGAAGAAGTTAACGAGCTTCGTGCTAGAGTGGTGGCTTTAGAGAATATGATGCACAACTTGCAAGCATCACAAGCACCACAAGCACCACCAACATCAGCACCATCACCATCAGCAGAACCACCAACAACATCCACATCGCAAGCCTCAATACCACGAACACCAACATCGTTCACTGAGTAAATATCAATAAAAATGAATAATGAAGTATTGTTTCATAATTTCATTTACGTTGAAGAAATAATCCACGAAGATTGCGAAATTTCTCAAGATTTATAGATTACTCATTTCTAGTTCCAGCCGAAAATCAAATGAGTTTAATTTAATATTAACTCATTAAATCTGTATTATAATTAAATCTGTATTATATCTTATGAAAATATACATATATTTTCATAAAGACTGTAATAAAATTCTCTGGTACAAAATATACTCGTGAAATTTTTTAATGGGTAGGTAATACCCGAGAGATATATAAATTCACAATTAATATGTTACATTCTTTGATTCTGATTCAGCAAATTATCAACTATACTCACTACTTTCACAACGATATACATTCTCTCATAGAAAACAGAACAACCATTTTTCATCCAAATTCGATTACATATTCTGATTTTGACAGATCAAAATCCAAGTCAAGAATTAACAAAAGACATCACTCTTAGATCACTACAGCATTCAAAGCTATACTTTGACTTCAAAACTGTGTTAAAACATCATTTCTACCCAGAAAAATATTTGTATCATTCAAAATTCTAGAACATCATATGTATATGTATATTAAGGATTACAATCTGTGTTTAAACCCTTAGAAATTCCTGAAGACACTTCAAATAATGAACAATCGAGAAGATGATCCAACCATACGTTATCTATGAAAAGTAGAACTTATGCATACAGTCATGCACCTGGAAAACTCCCGGAACCCAAGTAGAAGCTTAACACGTATCCGTGTTAGATCCTTTGGCATTTATTACCAAAAATAACTTTGCAATCCCTTTTCAAAGTAGACAGTTTTGTCACAGCCCCAGCAAATCAACTTCAATGGTTCATTCGAATAAGCCTTATTATAACGATTACCCCTTCATCATTGTTATCGGGGAACCATTTATATCCCACCACATTAACAGTAAACTTACCAACAACTTCATTAATCTTTGACTTTTAGAAAAATCATTATATTCATTGAAACCCTATCATATATCATCCGCACCCTGTAACAAGAATTGCCATACCAATTATCGAGAATCAACAATCAGTATTTTGAAATCTCGTAGCATGTCTACATCAACAGTTATATATATACATATAACGTCCATCTCCTAGACTTACATACTTCGAATGTGAAGTTTCTGAAAAACACCCTAAACTGTGAACTAGTTCTCCGAATTTTGGAAAAATGCTGATGAAGCAGCAAAAACTGTAAACGACCTTAACAGTCGAGAGTTTGATGAGAAAGAATAAGGTGTTGGAAAAGCTCAGAAAAAGAGAAGGTTTGGAACTGGAAAACGGATTGAGCAAACTATGAAGGAGGCTGTGGACAAATCACAAAGTCTAAACCTGCCTTCAAAGAATCCAAATGATCCAGTGTCTGCTGAAGTCATTAAAAAATAACTTGCTCCTGACTCTAAACCCTTGCGGACAATATTCTTCATCATCCTCTGATCTTAAATATTATAAGATATCATCATATCTTTCATTATAAACATCTTGGGTATTTCTGGAGATATTTTCATAACTATTCTTATCTGAAATCAATCATCTCTTCGCGCTATCTGTATTACATCAGAAAGGAAACCATTTTAAGTTTCTAAATTCTGAAAAATTTAAACTTAAAATATGAATGTTATTGAAGTAGTGTTGGGAACTGAAGCATGAGTTAGTATAATATAATGACACTTGATCAACGTGATTATATTACAGTAAGTCATGCTGAGTTTCTAATGGAACGTGATGATTCACAGAACATACCGTCATCATGTGCCATGTTACACGACTCTTGTATTCTATTTAACCTTTAAAATATCAAGAAAATATTTCTTGATGATTCGGTCTTTTCCGGGATATTCTGGTAATTTGACAAATCAAGATCGTGTCATTACAATTTCCTTCTTAGAACATTAATTTCGAATTTCATACCTACGAATTCTGGATCATTACTTACTTGACTTAAAGTTGGGAAGAGAAAACAAAAGAATGAAGCTCCGAAATAGAAATTGAAGTATAAATCGCCGCAAATAGGAGAAAACATTAACCGTAGATGTCAATAATTATGGAAAGACAGATACAAGGAAGGATCAGGAAAATCACTACCCCAAGATACAAAGTAGAAATAAATAGATTCCTCTGGCGGGAGTTGGAATAAAAGGATGATTGTTGTGGTAGTCAGAATAAGATCAACGATCAGAACGGGATGAAGCATTTCCACAATCTTTTAGAAATATGAACCGAGGAAGAAAGAAAAGAAGGTGTGAGTTGTGGAAAATAAGGAAATGAAGGGAGTAGTTTATAGTGAAATATCCGACAGAGCAATCAAAATAGATTATCGCATTTAACCAAGGAGGATTCTAATTTTCTTAATTACCGAAGAACCAAATCTTATTACGAAGATTTTCTCTAAATCCCTTGAATTCCAGAAATCAACCGGGACTACGTCACCAGTTAAGACGGACTTGCATTTATTCATTTCACACTTTTGTGATAGCTTCACTCGTACTCTTCACAAAATCAAACTATTTTATCTATATTACTCGATGATGATAAAACTCTAATTTTTAGCTTGTATGCGTCATGAAAACATACTTATTGTCAGCCATGACAATCCCAATCAAATTTTGGGACGAAATTTCTTTAACGGGTAGGTACTGTGACAACCCGGAAATTTTTGACCAAATTTAAAGTTGATCTTTATATGTTTCCGATACGATAAGCAAAGTCTGTAATGTTGAAATCTCAAAAACTTTGAACTGTGTTCATGTAATCAATTACCCTTTGACTGTGCTCGTGTGTATATAGATATGTATATATAATATAGTTATATTAATTGAAAACATTAACAAAGTATTAGATGTATAATACTTTACATAAACGTATTTGTTTCAATATATGTTTAATATAATTAACGACAGAATTAAAAGATAATATTAAATGATTGAATTATCAGATACATTGTGATATGATTACGGGTCTATGTTATGAGGTCCACTGTGATTTAAGAAATCTATTCTTTTTGACAACATTCGGAAAATGGTAAAGTGATTTATAAGTAAGAACAAATGTGTCAATTAACGGGAACTAGACAAGGGTTAGTGGAAATTCCTGTTTAATTTCCAATTCATGTTTTATAATATTTTCCTCGTGACCTTGATAAGATAACTCTGTTAACTTTCATTTCATTTAATGTGAAAGTAAGAACGTGGAGTGTAAATAACTTAGATGTTGGATATCGACAAGTTAAGTAACTCAACATTTTTCATTAAGATGATTTCATACGTTTATTTAACCTTTGGACTTTATCCTATACTTCACCAACAGACTGTAATTTAAAAACTTGAAACATATTATGATTATATATAATTCTACTTTTCTAAAACGTTTTATGATATAACGATTTTCATTAGTTTAACCTTTTAACAAAATGATTCTTAAATATATTTAGTTTTGGAAAACAAAATTATCATATTTATTTGATTTAGTTTCAAACGTACAAAAACATTTTCAGTTTAAAAAGAACTTTATTATTAAAACGTATATAACTTTTATAAATATCTAGAACTACTTTTAACAACTCATTTTTTAACCAGTATGATAAAGATAACGATATTTATATTTTATTTTATTAAATATATATAACGATTTAAATTAATATTATATATATTTATACGCATATTATACGTACATAGTTTTATACTTTTACTATACTTTAACTTTACTTTTACTTTACTTTAACTTTACTTTAACTTTAATAATTCACTTTAATAATTCATACTTTAACAATTCACTTTAATAATTTATACTTTAATAATTCACTTTAATAATTCATACTTTAATAATTCACTTCAATAATTCAAAAATCTATTATAAATAGAATTCAATAGGTTTCATTATTTCATAGAAACTTGAAAATATATTTCTCTAAACTCTCTCAATCGATTTACATATATATACTTAGTCAGTATTATTTCAAGATATTATTAGTATACATAAAATACTATGACGGAGTTATGTTCAGGCGATTTCAAAATAAGTTTTCAAATGGGATAGAGCTAAGGAAATTATGGGTTATAGCTATGGAGGTTATGGGTATTGTTCGAGGGTATTGCTCGTGAGGTCAATCTAACGTTTATCATTTTCGTTGCGTCTACATACTTTCCTGCAATATTGAATCACAATATTGATACGTGAGCATTCATATCTTATCTTTTATATATTAATAGTGTATCCCTGACTAGTGCTCGAGTATATATGATTATGTATGCTTGTCGTTAAATAGTTTATGATAAATCATGAATTTAATACATATGCTACTAAGATAAGGTATATGATATGCATGTCGTTGGAAAGCTGGCGAAAAAATTAATAACTTTTCATTTAGAAAGCTTATGGTTTCTCTAACGACCCGTCCTAATCCATCCGGACGAAGTCCATATCGATTACAAACGAATCACAATAGTTGATTACATCAAGAGGTACTTGACCCCTATATGATACATTTTACAAACATTGCATTCGTTTTTAAAAGACAAACTTTCATTTCATTGAAAGTTGATGACATGTATACCATTTCATAATACATCCAACTATAATTGACTTAATAATAATCTAGATGAATTTAACGACTCGAATGCAACGTCTTTTGAAAGATGCCATAAATGACTCCAAGTAATATTTCTAGAATGAGCAAATGCACAGCGGAAGATTTCTTTCGTACCTGAGAATAAACATGCTTTAAAGTGTCAACCAAAAGGTTGGTGAGTTCATTAGTTTAACATAAATAATCATTTCCATCATTTTAATAGACCACAAGATTTGCATTTCTCATAAATATACGTCCCATGCATAGAGAAAAAATAATCATTCATATGGATTGAACACCTGGTAACCGACATTAACAAGATGCATATATAAGAATATCCCCATCATTCCGGGACACCCTTCAGATATGATATAAATTTCGAAGTACTAAAGCATCCGGTACTTTGGATGGGGTTTGTTAGGCCCAATAGATCTATCTTTAGGATTCGCGTCAATTAGGGTGTCTGTTCCCTAATTCTTATATTACCAGACTAAAAGGGGCATATTCGATTTCAATCATTCAACCATATAATGTAGTTTCGATTACTTGTGTCTATTTTGTCAAACATTTATAAAAGTAGCGCATGTATTCTCAGTCCCAAAAATATATATTGCAAAAGCATTTAAAAAGGGAGCAAATGAAACTCACCATACTGTATTTTGTAGTAAAAATACATATGATTATATTGAACAATGCAGGGTTGGCCTCGTATTCACGAACCTATATCATTTGTATATTTATTAATATTCATAGTTGTAATTGAACACATGTATATATATAATTATATTAGTTATATTATTTTCATGTTAGTATTGTATATATATATATATATATATATATATATATATATATATATATATATATATATATATATATATATATATATATATATATATATATATATATATATATATGTTTTATATGTTCATTTTGTATATATATAAAAATATTAAAATTTTGTTATGTTATATGTGTTAAATATATGTATTTATGTATGTATTTAATTTGTTTAACAAAACAGTAGTTCTATTATACTAAACTAATATTAGTAAAAATAAATAATGATAATAACATTAATAATATACATATATTAATAATAACCCTATTAGTGATAATAACAATGATATTAATAATAGTACTTGTAATAATATTAATTTTATTGTTTATGGTAGTTATGATATTAAATGATTTACCAATAATAATAATAATAACTTTAAAAAAAATGATAATATTAATAAAGATATTGTTAATAATGATACCTTTGTTTAATAATAATAATAATAATAATAATAATACTAATAGTTACAAAAGTGATTCTAGTACTAATATTAATGAGAAAAAATGATAATTTGTATAATATTCCTTAATAATAATGATAACCCTAATCATAATAATATTAATACATATATTAGTAACAATATCTATATTTCATAAATGTTACAATTTAACAATAATCAACATATTAATATTAATAATACTTATAGCAATAATAATAATAATAATAATAATAATAATAATAAATATAATAATAATAATAATAATAATAATAGTAATAGTAATAGTAACAATAATGATTATGATATTATTAATAATCATGGTAATTATAATACTAACACTAATATTAGTTATAATACTTATAATCAGAATAATAACATCAATAATCAATAGTAATCAAATTAATAACAATAATAATAATAATCATAATAATAATTAATAACTAATAATAAAAATATAATAGAATTGGAAAACTATCTCAAGTGAAAAGAGTTCCAAAAATAATTATGACAGCCCCTGGACTCGAACCCGTGACCACATGCTAACCCGACATCCACTCTAACCATTCCTCTGTGAACTCTTTTCTGTTTTATTTCGACGCTTCTTTTTTTTTTATATAAACTCGTTTATTCTGTTTCCATATTTATTCATCTTCTTCATACAATTCAAGGGACCAGAGATCAAACCCAGTGCTAACTATCAATTTGTTGTTTTATCTAGGACTTGTGATAGAATAGAAACAATTAAAGGTGGTTCAAATCAATTAAAACAGAAAAAATAAATTAAACTGAACAAAAAAAATGAAGGACCCGTTGTGAAACCCAAAATCGAATTCGGTTATAGAGGCTGTTATAGACAACCATTACTTCATGAAAAAGTTTTCAAATCATAATTAGAAACTGTCTGAATTGTTAATTTAACTTAAAACGTAAAATCAAACTCGTATTCCTCCATAAACGAACTGTTTGACTTTTTGATACAAAATCTTTGACTTCAAAATTCTCAAACAATAAAAGGAATTGGATTGTGAAACTTTGCAGGTAGATTAGATATAATATTCCTAACATGTTTGTATTATTATATTTTGAAATTTCATTCGATTTCGAGCTTTTAAAAAAAATGAAGCAACAGAGTCTACCTGTGTTCTTCGGTTTATTTTCTGTTTTAAAACTCGAATTTGGAGCGTATAATTATTATAATGTGGTTGTGTGAGTTAGTGAATGATTAAAGAAAATCAATTGAAGTGTTTAACAACTAGATTGATCGTTTTATATATAAAAAGGGATGTCGACAGAATTTTTCAACGAGACAAAGGGAAGAAACAAAAAAAAATAAAAGCAGATAGTGATTTAAAACGGAATCGTACTATATCTGATACAATTATCTCTCAAATTCGACAGGAAACAAAATTACAACAGCTTCGATCGTGATATCTAATAGATGGGATTCGTACGTATGATTTTATATACTTATTATTAATAATTAATAATTATAATTATATTAATAATAATTAAATTTCTATTATTATTAATAATAGATTTAATAATAATACTAATATTATCATTATCAAATAATACAAAACGATTTTTAATAATATTATTAATAATCATAAATTGTAATATTTTTTAATAATTATAATAATGATAATTCTTAATAATGATATTTAATAATAATACAAGTAATATACAAAATATAACAAGTTATATTTATTCAATTACATATATATATTTATATTTTATATTAGAATAATAATATTAGTAATACACATGTCAATATTATTATTAACATTAATAATAATAATGAAAGTAATGATGATAATATTAATATAACACTTATATTTTAACTTGTAACTTAATATATTAATACCCTAATTTATTAATTATGTAGTACTTAATAATTACATAACATATATATATAATAATATGCTTTTAATATATAATATTACAATATACATATAATAATAATTATATATATAGAAATCATACATTTATATATAAACTCATTTTAATTGCAACTAAATTATTTTGTATCTCATTTAACATATTCAATTTTAATACTTTTATTATTTTCAATTATTATATAAGGACATACATTTATATTTATATTTATAAGTATATATATATATATATATATATATATATATATATATATATATATATATATATATATATATATATATATTCATTTACTAATAATTGTTCGTGAATCGTCGGGAACAGTCGAAGGTCAATTGTATACAAGAACATAGTTCAAAGCTTTTTTGAGACCTTAACATTACAGACTTTGCTTATCGTGTCGGAATTCTATAAAGATTAAGTTTAAATTTGGTCGGAAATTCCCGGGTCATCACAGTACCTACCCGTTAAAGAAATTTCGTCTCGAAATTTGAGTGAGGTGGTCATGGCTAACAATAAAAATGTTTTCATGACGAATATGAGTTGATAAATTAAGTTTTATCATCATTGAGTAATATGGATTAAACGATTCGGTTACTTGGAGCGTATAAGTGAAGCTATCGCAAAAGATTGAAATAGGAAAAGTAGAGATTTATCTTAACTTTGGACAGAGTCAGGGTTGAATTCCGAATTCAATGGATTTTAAAAAAATCTTCGAAATCTAAAAGATTTTATTATTCGGCGAATAAGAAAATTAAGATCTCTATAATTTAATACGGTGATCTGCCTCGGTTACTCTGTATGATATTTCCATTATAAATTTAGCTCTTCCGTTCCATTATTCTCACCACTCCCATACTTTCTTTCCTTAATTCATACATCCAAAAGATTGTGAAAATGCTTAATACCGTTCTCATCCTTGATATTTTCCTAATTATCATTTCTGTCATTCTTCTTTTCAATCTTCCACCAGAAGAATCTGTTTACTTCTACTATTACCTTGGAATGATACTATTCTTAATTATACCGTGTCTTTATATTGCTATTCGTATTAATATATACGGTTTGTAACCTCCGTGTTGTTATTGGGCTTTATATTTTCTCTTATAATTTGGAGCTCTTTGCCTTTTTATTATCCTCCGGCCTCTAGTAAAGCGAGTAATGATCCAGAATTTGTAAGTATGGAGTTTTGAATGAACTTAATGTTTTAAACAAGAAAGAATGTAATAGCACGATTTGATTTATCAAATTACCAGAATCACTGAGAATAGAACTATCAAGAAATATATGTTCTTGATATGTTTGGAAATTAGGTAGAATGTAAGAGTCGTGTAACATGGCACATGATGACGTTAGGGTCTGTGAATCATCACGTTTCATTAGAAACTCAGCATGACTTACTGTAATATAATCACGTTGATCAAGTGTCATTATATTATACTAATTCATGCATCAGTTCCCAACATTACTTCAATAACATTCATATTTTAAGCTCGAAAGTTTACAGAATATAGAAACTAACAGTTTCTATATGATGTAACACTGATAGCACGAAGAGATTTATGATTTCAGATAAGAATAGTTATGAAAATATCTTCAGAAATATGGAAGATATTTATAATGAAAGATATTTTGGAATTTCTAAGTTCGATGGTTGATGAAGAAAGATTTTCCAAAAAATTTTAACATGAGTACGGAGCAAGATATTCGTTAAAGATTTCATCAGAAACAGAATCATCTGGATTCTTTATGTACAAATTTAGTCCTTGTGATTTGTTCATAGTCTTCTTCATGGTTTCGCATAATCCGCTTTTCGGTACTAAATTTTCTATTGAGCGTTTCCAACACTCCATTCTGTATCATCATACTTTTGACTGTTAAAGTCATCAACAGTTTTCGCTGCTTTATTAGCTTTCTCAAATTTTAAAGAACTGATTCGTAGGCTAGAGTGCTTTTCAGAATTTCAGAATGAAGGATCATAATTCCAAGAGATAAATGTTATATGTATACGTATAATTGTTGATGTAGTCATGCTGTGAGTTTTCAAAGTACTGATTGCTAATTCTGGTAATTGGTATGGCAGTTCTCGTTACAAGATGCGGATAAGTATATGATAGGGTTTCAATGAATAAATATAATGATTTATCAGAGAGATTTAAGCCAAGAAGCAACGAGGTTGCTGGTACGTCTGCTGGTAATATGGTGGAATATAAAAGGTTCCCTGGTAACAATAAAAGAGCACGCATATATATCAAGGTTATAATAAGGTTGTTTCGAACGAAAAGTCGATGTTGACTTGCTGGAGCTGTGACAAAATTTGCTACTTTGAAAATGAATAGCAAAGTTATTTTCGGTAATAACAACGCCAAAGGAGCTAGCACAGATACGTTTTAAGCGTTTACTCAGGTTCCGAGTGTTTTCAGGTGCATAACTATATGCATCAATCTTTTATCCCGTAGATGAAGTGCGGTTGATTCATCCTCTTGGTTGAGGTGTTTTCAAGAATCATGAAAGGTTTGAACACAGATTGTAATCTTCAAGATACAAATGAGGTTTTAGGGTGAAATCAAGTGGCAAACTTGAAGATTTGTTTAGTTTCATATGTTATAATCAATATTTTAATTCATTTTAATTGTCCAATGTTGGTAGTCCTCGATTGATAGTCCACAGTTAGCAATTCAACAATTCATATATAATTTAATATATAATATTAGAATTAATTAATACGTATCGTGACCCGTGTACATGTCTCAAACTCGATCACAACTCAAAGTATATATATTATTATAGAATCAACCTCAACCTTGTATATAGAACTCGATCATTACTGCATATAGAGTGTCTATGGTTATTCCAAATAATATATATATATGCGTCGATATGTGAAAGGACCCGTTCAAATACATTATAAACGATTCACAATAGTTAATTACATCGCGAGGTATTTGACCTCTATATGCTACATTTTACAAACATTGCATTCGTTTTTAAAAGACAAACTTTCTTTACAACGAAAGTTGACGGCATGCACACCATTTGATAATACATCCAACTATAATTGACATAATAATAATTTTGATGAACTCAACGACTCGAATGCAACGTCTTTCAAAGTATGTCTTGAATGACTCCAAGTAATATCCTTAAAATGCGCTAATGCACAGCGGAAGAATTCTTTAATACCTGAGAATAAACATGCTTTAAAGTGTCAACCAAAAGGTTGGTGAGTTCATAGGTTTATCATAACAATCATTTCAATATATTAATAGAATACAAGATTTCCGTTTATAAATATATGTACACTCGCAAGTGTATAAAAGTATTCTATAAGTTGTTGGCACCCGGTAACAAGCCTTAACGTTCATGTTTTACCCTCTGAAGTACACCAGATCAGGTGTGTTTAAAATAACCTCGAAGTACTAAAGCATCCCATAGTCAGGATGGGGTTTGTCAGGCCCAATAGATCTATCTTTAGGATTCGCACCTACCGTACATAGACAAGTAGTTTAATGTTACCAAGCTAAGGGTATATTTCTGGTTTAAACCCACGTAGAATTAGTTTTAGTACTTGTGCCTATTTCGTAAAACATTTATAAAAACAGCGCATGTATTCTCAGTTCCAAAAATATATTGCAAAAGCAAATAAAAAGGGAGCAAATGAAACTCACCATACTGTATTTCGTAGTAAAAATACATATAACGTCATTTAACAAGTGCAAGGTTGGCCTCGGATTCACGAACCTATATTAAATATATATATTTATATGTTGGTCAATATTTATCTAACAATTTTTGGTCAAGTCATAGTGTACCACAATCCTAATGCTCGAGACTAATATGCAAAAGTCATCAAAAGTCAACTTGACCCAAAATGACTTCTAAAATTTATACGTGTTTATTATATAACTTAACTATAGTCGTTTTATATATTTAAATATATTTATTAGATTTTATAATAATAAAAGTCATTTATTAATAAAAATTTATATTAACGTTTATATATGATAAAATATACTTTTATATATCTTAAGTAGTAAAATTTATAAAGTTCACTTAATATCGTAAAACTATAGTGGTAAGTATTATTAATGTAATTATATTACGCGTGGTGAAAAAATATCTTTGTATCCCCTATTTATTTGATAAAATAATATTGATCATAATAATAATAAGTAAAAGTTGTATTATTTTGTAATAATAATTATTATTATTCTATAAAAAAATAACAATATTTATATTTACTAAAAATGGTATTATGATAAAATGATAATACTAACATAATAATAATAATGATATTTTATAATAACAATGATATTTCAATTAAAATAATAACGACGATAGTAATAATAATCATTTTAACAATAATACTAAAATTCAGTTGACTATAACTTCTAATCCGTTCATCGAAACCATTCGATATCTAATGAAAAGTTCTTAATTTTTCGCTAGCTTTCCAATGACATGCATATCATATACCCTATCTCAGTAGCATATGTATCTAATTCAGGATTCAACAAACCTATCTAAGGACAATATCGAATGTACAAGCATGCATAATCCTATATACTCGAGCACTAGTCAGGGATACACTATTGATACATAAAAGTTAAGTTATGAGTGCTCACGTATCAATATTGAGATTCAATATTGCAGGAAAGTACGTAGACGCAACGAAAATGATAAACGTTAGGTTGACCTCACGAGCAATACCCTCGATCAATACCCATAACCTTCATAGCTATAACCCATAATTTCCTTAGCTCTATCCCATTTGAAAACTTATTTTGAAATCGTCTGAATATAACTCCGTCGTAGTATTTTATGTATACTAATAATATTTTGAAATAATACTAAATAAATAAATATATATATATATATATATGTAATTCGATTGAGAGAGTTTAGAGAAATATATTTTCAAGTTTCTATAAAATAATGAAACCTATTGAATTCTATTTATAATAGATTTTTGAATTATTAAAGTGAATTATTAAAATGAATTATTAAAGTATGAATTATTAAAGTGAATTATTAAAGTATGAATTATTAAAGTATGGATTATTAAAGTGAATTATTAAAGTATGAATTATTAAAGTGAATTATTAAAGTATGAATTATTAAAGTGAATTATTAAAGTATGAATTATTAAAGTGAATTATTAAAGTATGAATTATTAAAGTGAATTATTAAAGTTAAAGTAAAGTAAAAGTAAATTAAAGGTAAAGTTAAAGTATAGTAAAAGTATAAAACTATGTATGTATAATACGCGTATAAAAATATATATAATATTAATTTAAATCATTATATATATATATATATTTTTAATAAAATAAAATATAAATATCGTTATCTTTATCATACTGGTTAAGTAATGAGTTGTCAAGAAAAATAGATTTCTTAAATCACAGTGGACCTCATAACATAGGTCCGTAATCATATCATAATGTATCTGATAATTCAATCATTTGATATTATCTCTTAATTCTGTCGATAAATATATCGAAACAAATATGTTTATGTAAAGTATCATATATCTAATATTTTGTTAATGTTTTCAGTTAATATTATATATTATATATACATATCTATATACACATAATTGTTCGTGAATCGTCGAACACGGTCAAAGGGTAATTGATTACATGAATGTAGTTCCAAACTTTTTGAGATTCAACATTACAAATTCTGCTTATCGTGTCAGAAACATATAAAGGTTAAGTTTAAATTTGGTCGGAAATTTCCGGGTCGTCACAGTACCTACCCGTTAAAGAAATTTCGTCCCGAAATTTGATCGAGGTCGTCATGGCTAACTATAAAAATGTTTTCATGACGAATATGAGTTGATAAATAGAGTTTTATCATCATTGAGTAATATAGATAAAACAATTTGATTACGCGAAGAGTATAAGTGAAGCTATCGCAAGAGAGTGAAATGAGTAAACGTATATTCGTTTTAACCGATGACGTAGTTATGATTGATTTCCGGAATTCATGGGATTTAAAGAAAATCTTTGCAATAAGATTTGGTTCTTCGGCGATTAAGGAAATCAGGATCTTCTTTGATTAAATGCGATAATCTGTCTCGATTTCTCTGTCTGATATTTTACTATAATTCCACCCCCTTCGTTTCTTTATTTCCACAGCTCACACCTTCTAGTCTTTCTCCCCAATTCATACTTTAAAGCATTCGTTAATATGCTTCATCCAGTATTGATTCTTGATATACTTTTAACTTTCATATCTGTCATTCTTCTTTTTCATCTACTACCGGAGGAAGTTATTTTCTTCTACCATTACCTTGGGGTTATTGTGTTTTTCATTCTCCCATGTCTTTATATTGCTATACGCATTTATATACACGGTTTGTAATTTTGGGGTTGTTATCGGGCTTTATATTCTCCATTATATTTCGGAGCTTCATGCTTTCGTTTTCTCTTCTCGATCTTAAGTCAAGCGGATAATAGTCCAGAATTCGTAGATATGAATTTTTGGATGAACATAGTTAATGTTCCAAGAAGAAAATCGTAATGGCACGATCTTGATTTGGCAAATTACCAGAATATCCGAAAATATAGAGCTATCAAGATGATATGTTCTTAATATGTTTGAAAATTGGGTAGAATGTAAGAGTCGTGTAAACAGTACATGATGACGGTATGTTCTGTGAATCATCACGTTTCATTAGAAACTCAGCATGACTTACTGTAATATAATCACGTTGATCAAGTGTCATTATATTATACTAACTCATGCTTCAGTTCCCAACACTACTTCAAAAACATTCCTATTTTAAATTCAAATTTTTTTTTTTTTTAAATTTAGAAACTAACACAGTTTCTTTTTATGTTGTAACACAGATATTGCGAAGAGATAAAAGATATCGGATAAGAATAGTTGTGAAAATATCTTCAGGAATATCGAAGATATTATAATAAAAGATACGATAATATGGATGATGAAGAAGATTTGTCTGTGAAGGTTTAGAATAAGAAGTAAGGTGTTTGCTAACGATTTCAGTAGACACTGAATCATTTAGATCCTTTGAAGGCAGGTTTAGTCTTTGTGATTTATCCACAGCCTCCTTCATGGTCTGCTCAATCCGTTTTCCAGTTTCAAACCTTCTCTTTTTCTCAGCTTTACCACCATACTATTCTTTATCATCAAACTTTTGACTGTTAAAGTCGTTTACAGTTTTTGCTGCTTCATCAGCATTTTTCCAATTTCGGAGAACTAGTTCATAGTTTGGGATGTTTTTCAGAAAATTCACATTCGAAGTATGTAAGTCTAGGAGATAGACGTTATATGTATAACTTTTGACGTAAAATTGTCGCGAAATTCAAAATACTGATTGCTAATTCCTAGTAGTTGGTGTGACAATTTTTGTTACATGATGTAGGTGAGTACATGATGGGGTTTTAATGAATAAGTATAGTGGCTTTTCGGAGAGGCTTAAGTCGAAGGTTAATGAAGTTGTTGATAAGTTTACTGCTAATGTGGCGAGATATGAAAGGTTCCCCGGTAACAATGATGAAGGGGTAATTGTTATAATAAGGTTTATTCGTATAAACAAATGAATGTGATTTGCTGGAGCTGTGACACAACTGTCTATTTTGGAAAGAGATTGAAAAATTATATTTGGTAATAAATATCAAAGGATCTGACACGGATACGTGTTAAACTATAACTTTAGTTTCGAGAGCTTTTCAGATGCATGACAGTGGGTAATAGGTGGTTGGATCATCATCTCGCATGTCTTTAGGAATTTCGAAGTGTTTGAACACATATTGTAATTGTTAATATACATATGATGTTCTAAGATTTTGAATGATACAAATATTTTTGTGAGTTCCATGAATAGAAATGAGGTTCTAGGACAGTTTTGAAGTCAAAGTATAGTTTTGAAAGATGTAGGAATCTAAGAGTGATGATTTCGGTTATATCTTGAATCGAATTCTGAGCTTTCAAAATCAGAATATGTAATTAGATTTTGAATGAGTATGGTTGTTTTGATTTCTATAAAAGAATGTATATTGTTGTGAAAGTAGGGAGTATAATGGATGATTTGCTGAATCAGATTCGAAGAATGCAACATATTAATTGTGAATTTATATATCTCTCGGGTATTACCTACCCGTTAAAAAAAAAAATTCACAATTAATATTTTGTACAAAAGAATTTTATTACAGTCTTTATGGAAATATATATGTGTATATTTCTTCAGATGTAATATTGATTTAATGAGTTAATATTAAATTAAACTCATTTGATTTATGGTTAAGGCTAGGATAGATAATTTCTAAACTTTAGAAATTACATAATCACCGTAGAATGTTTCCCCAATGAAGTTATGAATCAATACTTCATCGTTGTGGTATTCCTTGGTATCTACGTGGCGTATGACGTCGATGCTCGTGGGATAGATTGTGAAGTTGAGGTTTGCGATGCGGTTGTTGTTGGTGGTGGTAATGGTACTGTTGATGTTGTTGATGGTGGTACTGGTTATGCTGCTGGTGCTACTTCTGGTGTTTGTAACCTTTGCACCATATTCTCCAAAGTCACTACCCGAGCGTGAAGCTCGTTGACTTCTTCTATTACACCGGGGTGATTGTCGGTTCGGACGAGCGGATAAATAAGATCTAGAATTTGGTGTAGTATATAATCATGACGAGATACTCTGGAAATGAGAGAGAAAATGGTGTTTCGGACAGGTTTGCCGGTAAGTGCTTCAGGTTCATCGCCAAGAGGGCAATGTGGTGGATGGAAGGGATCGCCTTCTTCTTGTCTCCAATGGTTAAGTAGATTACGAACCCATCCCCAATTCATCCAGAATAGATGATGGCTAATTGGTTGATCCATTCCGGTCACACTGCTTTCGGAGCTTGAGTGGGATTCCATATCGAAATTCGAGGGACTTGAACTAATGACGAATTCCATTTTGTTCGAGTGAATAAAGGATTTTTCGATATGAAATGATTTTTCGGCTATCGGGTGGTATTCTAATTACATAGAATATCTATATATATAGCGCAAAAGATTTTGTAGATTACGGAGGAATTTACGGAATATGTCAGGCAAAGTTTACAGTAACAGATACGCTAAGATATGAATTAGCAGATACACTAAGATATGAATTTTGTCTATACACTATTCATGCAATCAATGCAATAAGATGTGTCTAGAATAAGAATGATAAGCAGATAATTTCCGACAAAAATGATGAGCAAAACTTTTGACATGCAGACACGGTCGAAGTCCAGACTCACTAATGCATCCTAACGACTATCAGTTAGACACACTAATGCAGACCTGGTTCGCTAAGACCACCGCTCTGATACCAACTGAAAGGACCCGTTCATATACATTATAAACGATTCACAATAGTTGATTACATCGCGAGGTATTTGACCTCTATATGCTACATTTTACAAACATTGCATTCGTTTTTAAAAGACAAACTTTCTTTACAACGAAAATTGACGGCATGCACACCATTTGATAATACATCCAACTATAATTGACATAATAATAATTTTGATGAACTCAACGACTCGAATGCAACGTCTTTCAAAGTATGTCTTGAATGACTCCAAGTAATATCCTTAAAATGAGCTAATGCACAGCGGAAGAATTCTTTAATACCTGAGAATAAACATGCTTTAAAGTGTCAACCAAAAGGTTGGTGAGTTCATAGGTTTATCATAACAATCATTTCAATATATTAATAGACCACAAGATTTCTGTTTATAAATATATGTACACTCGCAAGTGTATAAAAGTATTCTATAAGTTGTAGGCACCCGGTAACAAGCCTTAACGTTCATGTTTTACCCTCTGAAGTACACCAGATCAGGTGTGTTTAAAATAACCTCGAAGTACTAAAGCATCCCATGGTTAAGTAATGAGTTGTCAAGAAAAATAGATTTCTTAAATCACAGTGGACCTCATAACATAGTCCCGTAATCATATCATAATGTATCTGATAATTCAATCATTTGATATTATCTCTTAATTCTGTCGATAAATATATCGAAACAAATATGTTTATGTAAAGTATCATATATCTAATATTTTGTTAATGTTTTCAGTTAATATTATATATTATATATACATATCTATATACACATAATTGTTCGTGAATCGTCGAACACGGTCAAAGGGTAATTGATTACATGAATGTAGTTCCAAACTTTTTGAGATTCAACATTACAAATTCTGCTTATCGTGTCAGAAACATATAAAGGTTAAGTTTAAATTTGGTCGGAAATTTCCGGGTCGTCACAATATGATATGTCAAAACCTTGTATACGTGTCCCGATATTTAAAGTGCGTAAAATAAATACAGAAATTAAATGACGATAAATAAAATGCGTAAAAAAAATAACAGAAATTAAATTACGATAAATAAAATTGCGAGAATGTAAATTGCGATAATTAAATTGCGATAAATAAAATGTAATCAGTTAGCTAGGAACAATTAGCTAGGAACAGTTAGCGTGGATTCTTAACAAAATTTCACATAGTTAATTTGTTTGTTTCTAACAAATTTTATTTTGTCAAATGTTTTCTTCATTATGTCACTTGTTGGATTCTGATAAATCAAAATCCCAATATGAAATTGGATGAATTTGGTTATTCTGTGGTGAACGGATTTGTATATCGGTGGATGTAAGTAGGATGGTAATTGACCGTTGAATCAGATTTGAAGAATGTACAGTGTAACTTATTAATGTGAAATCTAAATATTCCTCGGGTATTACCTACCCGTTAAAATATTTTCACCATTAACAGTTTGTACAATAAAACTTTTAATTATAATTTTTATGAAAACATATATACATATATATTTTCTTCAGACGAAATCATGGATTTAAAGAGTCAATGTGATATTAAACTCATCAGATTTACGGCTAGAACTAGAGTATATAATCTCTAAAACATTAGAGATTACATAATCGCCATGAAGGACGGAGATAGTATATGTAGAACGATTCGTAGATCGATGATTATGTTTGAGGTATAGATTGCGAGGTTAAGACGTGTGATGATATTATTGCTGTTGGTACTGGTTTTGCTGCTGGTGCTGCTGATGGTGGTACTGTTGCTGTACGTGCTACAAGTGTTATTGGTGCTGAGGTTGGTGATGATGTTGGTGTAGTAAGTATAGCTTGTAGATCATGCACCATTGTTGTCTGGTTTTCTATCCTACCCTCTATCATTTCTATCCATCCACTCATCTAATTCGATAGATCTTGATTATCAATTCGAAGTTCCCTAACTTCTTCTAATATTCCCCTTCGATTGGTATTCGGGAGTAGAGGTTGAATATTTTCTGAGATTGCAGTAATGCGACCTTCGAGGTGGAAAACTTTAGCAAGAATGGTGAATACAGTGTTGCGCATAGGTTCACCAGTGAGTACATCGTTTTCTCCGATGTTAGGAGGTAAGTTTCGTTCGCGGTAGGACTCGCCTTCTTCATTTCTCCATCGGGTGAGTAAGTCTCGGACTCACGCCCATCTCCTCTAGAAAGAAAAATAACTAAATGGTTGAGGCACTTCTGGTTCATTGACTTCGGAGTCTGCTTCAATATACATCTCGAAGTCGCTTCCGGAACTAATGGAATCCAAGCTAGGTGTTGGATCCATCTCTCACGATCAGTTAAAGGGTTTTGATATGAAATGATTTTTGAATATCGAATGATATTCCAATTATATATAGAATATCTATACATACTTCCAAAGATCTCGTGAATTATGGAGAAAATTAAGGAAACGTGTTAGATAAAGTCTACAGTGAAAGATACGCTAAGATATGAATTAGTAGATATACTAAGATATGAATTTTTATCTATACACTATTCATGCAATCAATGCAGTAAGATGTGTCTAGACTAAGAATGATAAGCAGATGATTTTCGACTAGAAATGATAAGCAAAACTTTTGACATGCAGACACGGTCGAAGTCCAGACTCACTAAGGCATTCTAACGACTATCAGTTAGACACACTAATGCAAGACCTGGTTCGCTAAGACCACCGCTCTGATACCAACTCTAACGACCCATCCTAATCCATCAGGACGAAGTCCACATCGATTACAAACGAATCACAATAGTTGATTACATCGCGAGGTACTTGACCCCTATATGATACATTTTACAAACATTGCATTCGTTTTTAAAAGACAAACTTTCATTTCATTGAAAGTTGACGACATGCATACCATTTCATAATACATCCAACTATAATTGACTTAATAATAATCTTGATGAATTTAACGACTCGAATGCAACTTCTTTTGAAAGATGCCATAAATGACTCTAACTAATATTTCTAGAATGAGCAAATGCACAGCGGAAGATTTCTTTCGTACCTGAGAATAAACATGCTTTAAAGTGTCAACCAAAAGGTTAGTGAGTTCATTAGTTTAACATAAATAATCATTTCCATCATTTTAATTGACCACAAGATTTTCATTTCTCATAAATATACGTCCCATGCATAGAGACAAAATAATCATTCATATGGATTGAACACCTGGTAACCGACATTAACAAGATGCATATATAAGAATATCCCCATCATTCCGGGACACCCTTCGGATATGAT
Source organism: Rutidosis leptorrhynchoides (assembly GCF_046630445.1). Classification (NCBI taxonomy): domain Eukaryota; kingdom Viridiplantae; phylum Streptophyta; class Magnoliopsida; order Asterales; family Asteraceae; genus Rutidosis; species Rutidosis leptorrhynchoides. The sequence goes on along the minus strand of NC_092342.1, from coordinate 263,521,512 downwards.
ATAAATTTCGAAGTACTAAAGCATTCGGTACTTTGGATGGGGTTTGTTAGGCCCAATAGATCTATCTTTAGGATTCGCGTCAATTAGGGTGTCTGTTCCCTAATTCTTAGATTACCAGACTAAAAGAGGCATATTCGATTTCGATCATTTAACCATATAATGTAGTTTCGATTACTTGTGTCTATTTCGTCAAACATTTATAAAAGTAGCGCATGTATTCTCAGTCCCAAAAATATATATTGCAAAAGCATTTAAAAAGGGAGCAAATGAAACTCACCATACTGTATTTTGTAGTAAAAATACATATGACTATATTGAACAATGCAGGGTTGGCCACGGATTCACGAACCTATATCATTTGTATATTTATTAATATTCATAGTTGTAATTGAACACATGTATATATATAATTATATTAGTTATATTATTTTCATGTTAGTATTGTATAGTATTGTATATATATATATATATATATATATATATATATATATATATATATATATATATGTTTTATATGTTCATTTTGTATATATATATATATATATATATATATATATATATATATATATATATATATATATAAATATAAAAATTTTGTTATGTTATATGTGTTAAATATATGTATTTATGTATGTATTTAATTTGTTTAACAAAACAGTAGTTCTATTATACTAAACTAATATTAGTAAAAATAAATAATGATAATAACATTAATAATATACATATATTAATAATAACCCTATTAGTGATAATAACAATGATATTAATAATAGTACTTGTTATAATATTAATTTTATTGTTTATGGTAGTTATGATATTAAATGATTTACCAATAATAATAATAATAACTTTAAAAAAATGATAATATTAATAAAGATATTGTTAATAATGATACCTTTGTTTAATAATAATAATAATAATAATAATAATAATAATAATAATAATAATAATAATAATAATAATAATAATAATAATAATAATAATAATAATACTAATAGTTACAAAAGTGATTCTAGTACTAATATTAATGAGAAAAAATGATAATTTGTATAATATTCCTTAATAATAATGATAACCCTAATCATAATAATATTAATACATATATTAGTAACAATATCTATATTCATGAAAAAGTTTTCAAATCATAATTAGAAACTGTCTGAATTGTTAATTTAACTTAAAATGTAAAATCAAACTCGTATTCCTCCATAAACGAACTGTTTGACTTTTTGATACAAAATTTTTGACTTCAAAATTCTCAAACAATAAAAGGAATTGGATTGTGAAACTTTGCAGGTAGATTAGATATAATATTCCTAACATGATTGTATTATTATATTTTGAAATTTCATTCGATTTCGAGCTTTTAAAAAAAATGAAGCAACAGAGTCTACCTGTGTTCTTCGGTTTATTTTCTATTTTAAAACTCGAATTTGCAGCGTATAATTATTATAATGTGGTTGTGTGAGTTAGTGAATGATTAAAGAAAATCAATTGAAGTGTTTAACAACTAGATTGATCATTTTGTATATAAAAAGGGATGTCGACAGAATTTTTCAACGAGACAAAGGGAAGAAACAAAAAAAATAAAAGCAGATAGTGATTTAAAACGGAATCGTACTATATCTGATACAATTATCTCTCAAATTTGACAGCAAACAAAATTACAACAGCTTCGATCGTGATATCTAATAGATGGGATTCGTACGTATGATTTTATATACTTATTATTAATAATTAATAATTATAATTATATTAATAATAATTAAATTTCTATTATTATTAATAATAGATTTAATAATAATACTAATATTATCATTATCAAATAATACAAAACGATTTTTAATAATATTATTAATAATCATAAATTGTAATATTTTCTAATAATTATAATAATGATAATTCTTAATAATGATATTTAATAATAATACAAGTAACATACAAAATATAACAAGTTATATTTATTCAATTACATATATATTTTTATATTTTATATTAGAATAATAATATTAGTAATACATATGTCAATATTATTATTAACATTAATAATAATAATGAAAGTAATGATGATAATATTAATATAACACTTTTATTTTAACTTGTAACTTAATATATTAATACCCTAATTTATTAATTATGCAGTACTTAATAATTACATAACATATATATATAATAATATGCGTTTAATATATAATATTACAATATACATATAATAATAATTATATATATATAAATCATACATTTATATATAAACTCATTTTAAGTGCAACTAAATTATTTTGTATCTCATTTAACATATTCAATTTTAATACTTTTATTATTTTCAATTATTATATAAGGACATACATTTATATTTATATTTATAAGTATATATATATATATATATATATATATATATATATATATATATATATATATATATATATATATAAATATATTCATTTACAAATAATTGTTCGTGAATCGTCGGGAACAGTCGAAGGTCAATTGTATACAAGAACATAGTTCAAAGCTTTTTTGAGACCTTAACATTATAGACTTTGCTTATCGTGTCGGAATTCAATAAAGATTAAGTTTAAATTTGGTCTAAAATTCCCGGGTCATCACAGTTTCAAATCCATACCAACTTTATTGCATTTGGGTAATTTTCTAAAAACACTAGATTTTGTGTTCTTGATGTTTTTAACTTAGAGAAGTGTTAATTAGTGTCTATGGCTCAAGTCTGACATGAATATATGATTTGTATGCTTGCTCTTGTCATTTTGATGTAACTAGCTTAAACTTGAAATGGGTGTGCTTAATCTTGAGTTTTGGTGGATCATATGTTGTTTGATGTTAAAAGTGCATGTATTAAATGTGTTACTAGCATCACTAGCTTCAATTTGGTATGTAAATTGACTTGGAAAAGCCTCATTAACATGATTAAGGATTTTATGATTGTTGGTTAGGGTTTGGTAGCCTTGAATGTGATTTTTGATGCATTAAAAGCCTTGCAATGTTGTTTGTAAGTGTTTAGTAGTATCGTGTGTGTAATTACCTATGAAACGTTTTTATTATATGTGTGTAGCAAGTTCCCGAATCATCTTATGCGTTTTACGAACTTGAAACCTTGATAACGAGCTTTAAATGATCAATTGACGAGAATTCGATTATTGTAAATGATGTTTTTGTTTGATGAAAAGTGTTTAGTTGTATTCCTTGTTAAATTACCTTTCCAACGATATAAGATACGTGTTTTGAATGTTTACGGTTCATAAGTTATGGTTGTTTGAAGTTGGATTCGTTTAAGTGTTCAAAACTGCCAGACTTGCTGAACAGATACATGGAGCAGCGCTCCAATACCTGGAGCGGCGCTCCAAACTCGACTGGCCAAAGTTTCACTTTTTTGTTTAATTCTAACTATGCTACGCACCTCCGATTAATATGAAACTTGTTCTAACATGCTCATATATGATTAAAAACCTCAGAAAAATAGTTCGGGACCCGACCAGAACGTGTTGACTTTGACTTGACCAACTCTTGGGTCTCGCCAGGTACTATCATAGATTTATCGAAAACTTCTCTTTGGTTGCACGTCCTCTAACCGCGTTAACTCACAAGGGAAAGAAATTCATTTGGACGACCGAGCAACAATCCACGTTTCAAGTCTTGAAGACAAAGCTAACCACCGCTCCTATCTTGTCACTTCCCGAAGGTAATGATGATTTTGTGGTATATTGTGATGCCTCTAAACATGGTTTTGGGTGTGTATTGATGCAACGAAAGAAAGTCATTGCTTATGCCTCTCGACAACTAAAAATTCATGAACGGAACTACACGACACATGATCTCGAACTCGAAGCCGTTGTCTTTGCACTCAAAATGTGGAGACACTATCTTTATGGAACCAAGAGTACTATCTTCACCGACAACAAAATCCTTCAACACATCTTCGATCAAAAACAACTAAACATGAGACAACGACGGTGGATTGAAACTTTGAACGATTACGATTGCGAGCTTCGTTACCATCCCGGGAAGGCAAACGTAGTAGCCGATGCTTTAAGTCGAAAGGAAAGAGCGGTGCCTCTTCGTGTCTTAGCTTTAAACATCACCATTCACACCAACCTCAATAGTCAAATTCATGTAGCCCAAGACGAGGCTCTCAAGGATGAAAACATCTCTCTCGAACACTTGAACGTCCTCACCTCTCGATTCGAAGTTAAAGAAACCGGACTCCGATATTTCGCTGGAAGAATTTGGGTACCTAGTTATGGGGACCTACGAAGCCTTATTTTAGACGAAGCCCATAAGTCAAGATATTCGATTCACCCCGGTGCTAATAAGATGTACCACGACCTCAAGGAACAATATTGGTGGCCGAACATTAAAAGGGGCGTCGCTACTTATGTTGAAAAATGCCTAACTTGCTCCAAAGTCAAAGCCGAATATCAAAGATCATCCAGACCACTTCAACAACCCGAAATCCCGCAATGGAAGTGGGAAAGGATAACGATGGATTTTATCACCAAACTACTAAAGACGGTGGGCGGTTATGATACTATTTGGGTTATTGTTGAACGTCTCACCAAATCCGCGCACTTCTTAGCCATGAAGGAAACCGACAACATGGAAAGACTTACACAACTTTACATTAAAGAGATCGTAGCCCGTCACGGTGTGACTTTATCGATTATTTCCGACCGAGATGGCCGTTTTGTTTCTAAATTTTGGCGTACTTTACAAGAAGCGTTGGGAATGCGTTTAGACATGAGCACCGCATATCATCCATAAACCGACGGACAAAGCGAACGCACAATTCAAACCTTGGAAGACATTCTACGAATTTGCGTTATCGATTTCGAAAAAGCTTGGGACAAGCACTTGCCTCTTGCCGAATTCTCCTACAACAATAATTATCATGCGAGTATCAACGCCGCAACATTCGAAGCGTTATATGGCCGAAAATGTCGTTCTCCTCTTTTTTGGGCCGAAGTAGGCGACACACAAATCACCAGACCCGAACTCATTCATGAAACAACCGATAAGATCGTTCAAATCAGAGATAGGCTTAGGACGACCCAAAGTCGTCAAAAGAGCTATACCGACAAAAGACGCAACGACCTCGAATTCCAAGTCGGAGATCGCATGATGTTAAAAGTCGCACCTTGGAAAGGTGTAATCTGTTTCGAGAAACGCGAAAAGCTAAATCTGCGGTATATTGGTCCTTTCGAAATCTTGGAGCGTGTTGAAACCGTTGCTTATCGTTTAGACCTTCCGCCTCAATTGAGCTCCGTTCATCCTACTTTCCATGTATCGAACTTGAAGAAGTGTTTTTCTGAACCCGAACTCGTCATCCCTCTCGAGGAACTTACTATTGATGATAAACTTCATTTTGTGGAGGAACCGGTTGAAATTGTGTACACCTCCGTCAAGACGCTAAAACAAAGTAGAATTCCGATCGTTAAGGTCCGTTGGAATGCCAAAAGGGGAACCGAGTTTACTTGGAAAAGGCAAGATCAAATGCAAAAGAAATACCCTCATTTATTCGTGGATTCGGAAACGCAAGATCCCGAGGAAGAAACAACGACTACTACGCCTACTTAAATTTCGGGACGAAATTTCTTTTAAGGAGTAGGTAATGTAACATCCCGCCTTTTTCCGTTTACTTTCCGTTTAATTATTTAAAGTCCGTTATATGATTATAACATCTTCCGTTAAAACGCGTTTTAAATTATCTCGTTTAGGTAATTCACTCACCCGCTTTGAAACTTGAGAGACTAAACTTGCCAAAGGACAAAAGGTTTGAATAGGTCAACTAGTCAAACCCTTCTCCTCCACTCATCCATTCACCTCCCTTTTCTAACTTTTGATACTTCCATTTTATCTCAACTCACTCAACAAGATTCATCATCTATTCAAGATCTAACAAGTATCAATTCAAACAAATTACATATTTGGAATCCTTGCATCTTCCTCTTCAAATCCATACCAACTTTATTGCATTTGGGTAATTTTCTAAAAACACTAGATTTTGTGTTCTTGATGTTTTTAACTTATAGAAGTGTTAATTAGTGTCTATGGCTAAAGTCTAACATGAATATATGATTTGTATGCTTGTTCTTGTCATTTTTATGTAACTAGCTTAAACATGAAATGGATGTGCTTAATCTTGAGTTTAGGTGGATCATATGTTGTTAGATGTTAAAAGTGCATGTATTAAATGTGTTACTAGCATCACTAGCTTCAATTTGGTATGTAAGTTGACTTGGAAAAGACTCATTAACATGATTAAGGATTTTATGATTGTTGGTTAGGGTTTGGTAGCCTTGAATATGATTTTTGATGCATTAAAAGCCTTGCAATGTTGTTTGTAAGTTTTTAGTAGTATTGTATGTGTAATTACCTACGAAACGTTTTTATTATATATGTGTAGCAAGTTCCCGAATCATCTTATGCGTTTTACGAACTTGAAACCTTGATAACGAGCTTTAAATGATCAATCGACGAGAATTCGATTATTGTAAATGATGTTTTTGTTTGATGAAAAGTGTTTAGTTGTATTCCTTGTTAAATTACCTTTCCAACGATATAAGATACGTGTTTTGAATGTTTACGGTTCATAAGTTATGGTTGTTTGAAGTTGGATTCGTTTAAGTGTTCAAAACTGCCAGACTTGCTGAACAGATACATGGAGCGGCGCTCCAATACATGGAGCGGCGCTCCAAACCCAGCTGGCCAAAGTTTCACTTTTTCGTTTAATTCTAACTATGCTACACACCTCTGATTAACATGAAACTTGTTCTAACATGCTCATATATGATTAAAAACCTCAGAAAAATAGTTCGGGATCTGACCCGAACGTGTTGACTTTTTCGTTGACTTTGACTTGACCAATTCTTGGGTCTCGCCAGGTACTATCGTAGATTCATCGAAAAATTCTCTTTGGTTTCACGTCCTCTAACCGCGTTAACTCACAAGGGAAAGAAATTCATTTGGGCGACCGAGCAAGAATCCGCGTTTCAAGTCTTGAAGACAAAGCTAACCACCGCTCCTATCTTGTCACTTCCCGAAGGCAATGATGATTTTGTGGTATATTGTGATGCCTCTAAACATGGTTTTGGGTGTATATTGATGCAACGAAATAAAGTCATTGCTTATGCCTCTCGACAACTAAAAATTCATAAACGGAACTACACGACACATGATCTCGAACTCGAAGCCGTTGTCTTTGCACTCAAAATGTGGAGACATTATCTTTATGGAACCAAGAGTACTATCTTCACCGACCACAAAAGCCTTCAACACATCTTCGATCAAAAACAACTAAACATGAGACAACGACGGTGGATTGAAACTTTGAACGATTACGATTGCGAGCTTCGTTACCATCCCGGGAAGGCAAACGTAGTAGCCGATGCTTTAAGTCGAAAGGAAAGAGCGGTGCCTCTTCGTGTCCGAGCTTTAAATATCACCATTCATACCAACCTCAATAGTCAAATTCGTGTAGCCCAAGACGAGGCTCTCAAGGATGAAAACATCTCTCTCGAACACTTGAACGTCCTCACCTCTCGATTCGAAGTTAAAGAAATCGGACCCCGATATTTCGCTGGAAGAATTTGGGTACCTAGTTATGGGGACCTACGAAGCCTTATTTTAGACGAAAGCCCATAAGTCAAAATATTCGATTCTCCCCGGTGCCAATAAGATGTACCACGACCTCAAGGAACAATATTGGTGGCCGAACATTAAAAGGGACGTCGCTACTTATATTGAAAAATGCCTAACTTGCTCCAAAGTAAAAGCCGAACATCAAAGACCATCCGGACTACTTCAACAACCCGAAATCCCGCAATGAAAGTGGGAAAGGATAACGATGGATTTTATCACCAAACTACCAAAGACGGTGGGCGGTTATGATACTATTTGGGTTATTGTTGACCGTCTCACCAAATCCGCGCACTTCTTAGCCATGAAGGAAACCGACAACATGGAAAGACTTGCACAACTTTACATTAAAGAGATCGTAGCCCATCACGGTGTGAGTTTATCGATTATTTCCGACCGAGATGGCCGTTTTGTTTCTAGATTTTGGTGTACTTTACAAGTAGTGTTGGGAATGCGTTTAGACATGAGCACCGCATATCATCTACAAACTGACGGACAAAGCGAACGCACAATTCAAACCTTGGAAGACATGCTACGAGCTTGCGTTATCAATTTTGAAAAAGCTTGGGACAAGCACTTGCCTCTCGCCGAATTCTCCTACAACAATAATTATCATGCGAGTATCAACGCCGCAACATTCAAAGCGTTATATGGCTGAAAATGTCGTTCTCCTATTTGTTGGGCCGAAGTAGGCGACACACAAATCACCGGACCCGAACTCATTCATGAAACAACCGATAAGATCGTTCAAATCAGAGATAGGCTTAGGACGACCCGAAGTCGTCAAAAGAGCTATACCGACAAAAGACGCAACGACCTCAAATTCCAAGTCAGAGATCGCGTGATGTTAAAAGTCGCACCTTGGAAAGGTGTAATCTGTTTCGGGAAACGCGAAAAGCTAAATCTGCGGTATATTGGTCCTTTCAAAATCTTGGAGCGTGTTGGAATCGTTGCTTATCGTTTAGACCTTCCGCCTCAATTGAGCTCCATTCATCCTACTTTCCATGTATCAAACTTGAAGAAGTGTTTTTCTGAACCCGAACTCGTCATCCCTCTCGAGGAACTTACTATTGATGACAAACTTCATTTTGTGGAGGAACCGGTTGAAATTTTGTACACCTCCGTCAAGACGCTAAAACAAAGTAGAATTCCGATCGTTAAGGTCCGTTGGAATGCTAAAAGGGGACTCGAGTTTACTTGGGAAAGGCAAGATAAAATGCAAAAGAAATACCCTCATTTATTCGTGGATTCAGAATCGCAAGATCCCGAGGAAGAAACAACGACTACTACGCCTACTTAAATTTCGGGACGAAATTTCTTTTAAGGAGTAGGTAATGTAACATCCCGCCTTTTTTCGTTTACTTTCCGTTTAATTATTTAAAGTCCGTTATATGATTATAACATCTTCCGTTAAAATGCGTTTTAAATTATCTCGTTTAGGTAATTCACGCACCCGCTTTGAAACTTGAGAGACTAAACTTGCCAAAGGACAAAAGGTTTGACTAGGTCAACTAGTCAAACCCTTCTCCTCCACTCATCCATTCACCTCCCTTTTCTAACTTTTGATACTTCCATTTTATCTCAACTCACTCAACAAGATTCATCATCTATTCAAGATCTAGCAAGCATCAATTCAAACAAATTACATATTTGGAATCCTTGCATCTTCCTCTTCAAATCCATACCAACTTTATTGCATTTGGGTAATTTTCTAAAAACACTAGATTTTGTGTTCTTGATGTTTTTAACTTATAGAAGTGTTAATTAGTGTCTATGGCTCAAGTCTAACATGAATATATGATTTGTATGCTTGTTCTTGTCATTTTGATGTAACTAGCTTAAACTTGAAATGGATATGCTTAATCTTGAGTTTTGGTGGATCATATGCTGTTAGATGTTAAAAGTGCATGTATTAAATGTGTTACTAGCATCACTAGCTTCAATTTGGTATGTAAGTTGACTTGGAAAAGCCTCATTAACATGATTAAGGATTTTATGATTGTTGGTTAGGGTCTGGTAGCCTTGAATGTGATTTTTGATGCATTAAAAGCCTAGCAATGTTGTTTGTAAGTGTTTAGTAGTATTGTATGTGTAATTACCTACGAAATGGCGTATTATATGTATGTAGTAAGTTCCCGAATCATCTTATGCATTTTAGGAACTTGAAACCTTGATAACGAGCTTTAAATGATCAATCGACGAGAATTCGATTATTGTAAATGCTGTTTTGTTTGATGAAAAGTGTTTACTTGTATTCCTTGTTAAATTACCTTTCTAACGATATTAGATACGTGTTTTGAATGTTTACGGTTCATAAGTTATGGTTGTTTGAAGTTGGATTCGTTTAAGTGTTCAAAACTGCCAGACTTGCTGAACAGATACATGGAGCGGCGCTCCAATACCTGGAGCGGCGCTCCAAACCCGGCTGGCCAAAGTTTCACTTTTTCGTTTAATTCTAACTATGCTACGCACCTCCGATTAACATGAAACTTGTTCTAACATGCTCATATATGATTAAAAACCTCAGAAAAATAGTTCGGGACCTGACCCGAAAGTGTTGACTTTTTCGTTGACTTTGACTTGACCAAAGTTGACTTTTGTCCAAACTTAACCAAATACTTATGCAAGCATTCTAACATGCTTTTATACTTGTACCTTGCATGAAACTTGACAATTTGATTCACATGCTATAATAATTGAGTCTTAACGAGTCATAGGACTAATTGAACACTCTGACCAATCGTGTTTAGCGTTATTGATACGACCTACTTGTTTAGGTCAAGACTAGCATTCGTTCTTGCACACGTTTACTTGTGAAGTACTTTTATACGCTTGCACTCAAGGTGAGATCATAGTCCCACCTTTTCAACAACTTTTACTTTTAAACTATGGGATGAGAAACATATACGTATCATACTTTTATGCTTTGAACACAAGTACGAAAACAAACATTCCACAGCGAGTTAGACCAAAAAGCCTCAATTCAATTATCATTAGTTACACTTTCAGGGTGTAAACGTGAACTTATGCTATGTGATCACATTGGGCTTGACGAGCCCTCATTCGGACGGTTCGCTACCGTTAGCGGATTAAATATATTTTCGAGTATAGTGTATGTTCTTACACTACGTAACAGGGTACAAAACAGTTAAGTCTTGATAATTGGGTGCTCGCGAACATACTTTTGGAATACAAACAATTTGGATAATCAACTATATTAAATCTTGTGGTTCAAAAACAACGTTACTATTACACCTATGATTTCACTAACGTTTTTCGTTGACAGTTTTCTATATGTTTTCTCAGGTCCTTGAACGCTAGGTGATACATGCTTCCGCACATTATTTTTTGATGCTTGCTTGGATGTCGAGTATACATGCATACGTGGAGCGTCTTTTGACTTAACTTAATTTGTGTCGCATGGGTTTCAATTGTACTTAAAACGTTGCAACATGTTTAGACTTGAACTACTTTGTAAACTTTGAAACATCTTTATAATTGAAATGAATGCGACATATTTTGGTCAAATGTTGTTTTAAAGACTTATGATCACATAACGGGACCTAAGTAGACGGCGCCATCAATGACGATTTTGTCGGGTCGCTACAGATGGTATCAGAGCCAGGTTGTAGGGATTTAGAGCTCATTGGTGTCAACCCCGAGTCATGGGGTACATTAGTGAGTCTAGACTACAACCGGCATATAGACTTGAATTAGGAATTACTTGACTACTTCTGCATTTATACTTGGACTCTTCGATTCATATCTAACTTTTATATAATCTTAATCTTACGTTGTTTAATTTGATTGACACGCCACCTTGACTTAGTGAAATAATGACGAATGCACATATGAATTAGGGTAATATAATTTCCGGGATTATATTACGGTGACTCATGTGAACGTTCCGACATTATGACATAAAGAATTTAAGGCGATTCAAGGAAAATTTTCTCTTTATTCTCATTCCATATCACGGTTAGTATTATTGAGAATACTAATCAACCATATTCTTGTGTTTTGAAGGAACAATGCCTCCTCGTCGTGTACCACGCAACGAAACTCCCGAACAAGCTCTTCAAAGCATGATAGCCACCGCCGTGGACGCGGCCATGGCCGGTCACTCATCCAACAATAACAATAACAACAACCACAATAATAACAACAACAACAACAACAATGGAGCCGGTAATTCAAACGAGGGATGCTCCTATAAAGCTTTCATGGGATGCAAACCTCACACCTTCGATGGAACCGGGGGACCGGTTGTGCTCACCCGATGGTTTGAGCAAACGGAAGCCTTCTTTAGCATAAGCGGTTGTCGGGACCAAGACAAGGTCAAGTACTCCACTCACACTTTCGCCGGTGTCGCTCTCACTTGGTGGAACACCTATGTGCAATCGGTGGGTACCGATGAAGCCCACGCCCTCTCTTGGGCCGATTTAAGGGAAAAGATGATCATCGAATATTTCCCTCGTGAAGAAACCCGAAAGCTCGAACAAGAGCTAAGAACTCTAAAAGTGGTCGAAAACGATCTCAAGGCTTACAATCAACGATTTTCCGAATTAGCCTTGATGTGCCCAAACCTTGTGAACCTCGAGTCTTCAAGGGTTGAACTTTACATGGATGGTCTTCCAAAGAGAATCAAACACGGAGTAATGTCATCCAAACCCACTACTCATCAAGAAGCTTTGAATATAGCCCGCAAATTGATAGAAACGGTGGATGAAATCATAGTACCGACACCTAAGGTCGAGGATAAATCGGGTGGCAACAAAAGAAAATTGGAAGCCACTCCATCAAGCAACTACCACAACAACACCTTCACCAAAAAGTCTTTCACCTCCGACGACAAGAAAGGTTATGTCGGGAATAAACCATTTTGCAACAAGTGCCACAAACATCATTATGGTGAATGTGGCAATCCATTTTGCAACAAATGTCAAAGGAGTGGCCATGTGGCCAACGATTGTAGAAACGCCGCTTCCGTTGCTCAAAAGGGGCCAAATGCACCAAGACCGGGTGTTTGTTTTGAATGTGGCCAACCGGGTCATTATAGGAATGCGTGCCCAAAGAAGAAAGCTAACCCCAATACACGCAGCCGAGCTTTCAACATCAACACTGAGGAAGCCCGGGATGACAATGAACTAGTCACGGGTACGTTTCTTCTCAACGATTCTTATGTCTCTTGTTTATTCGATTCGGGTGCCGGTAAGAGTTTTTTAACCACAACTTTGACTCATTATTTTAGCACTCCACCACTCCCACTAGATACTACGTATACCATTGAAGTGGCCAACAAAAAACTATTGAGTACCAACAAATTTTATCGGAGGTGTACGTTAAACTTAATGGGTAAAGAGTTTGAAATTGACTTGATACCTATAGAACTAGGGAGCTTTGATGTAATCATTGGTATGGATTGGCTAGCCAAAACTAAATCTCACATTCTTTGCGATCTTAAAGCGATTCAAATTCCTATCGAGAATGGTGAACCCTTGATTGTCTATGGCGATAAGAGTTACACCGGACTCAACCTCGTCTAGTGCCTTAAAGTTGAAAAGTACCTTCGTAAAGGTTGTTTCGCTATTCTAGCTCACGTTAAGAAAGTTGAAACCGACGAGAAGCATATCGATGATGTGCCAATTGTTAGTGACTTTTCCGATGTATTTCACGACGAATTACCGGGTGATATAGTCAAAACGGACGGTTTTATTCGTGCGGTGTCGTTAGGTCGCATGGCGTTAGATTCGGTATAGCATGCATAGATTGTCGTTTAATTTATATTTTGCGGGGCCTAAATTTACTTTTACTTTCTAAAGTGTAGAAGGTGTAAGTTTACCTAGTGTCGAATTTTATGCTAATTAACGAATTGAAGATCAAGTGGATAACTGTCTTTTAGTTAAATTACCTAGATAAAAGATAGTAGTTGATTTTAGCTAAAGGTCCTAAATGCAGAAAAGTAAATAAAGTGAAAGGATATCCGGAGTATGCAGATCATGGAAATGTTGACCAAGATATCAGAGTTAGGTTATGGAAAGGTAATTATGCTTATGTTAAGACTATACTTGGAATGATGTAGATCTGGTCGGATGAGCCAATTACATAGACCTACTTAACTCTGAACTCTCGGAGTTCTATTTGAGCAGTGAGAAGTTTGTCACTTGGTCGTATAACTTAAGTGTAACAATGCCTCGGAGGTTATCCTCAATAGAGTACTAGGTTTATTAGTGAGTTAAGCTATAATCCTAAACCTCATTATCAGTTTAGGTAACTGAATAACAACGTGCCGTGTTGATTGAACACTGATCACAAACGGAAGGAATCCGTTGGTTTAAGTTGGCAAAACCTTAAATGAAAACTAATAACCATTCCATCATACTAATGAGATCACAAGAAATCAAATATTATACAGCATTACAATTAACATACTGATAGTAAAGCAGATAGAAACCTAATGAATACCTAAACAGTTGATATGACTAAGACCTAGGGCAACAATCAGACAAGAACATGCAATAGGCTTGGGTCATACAGTAAAGGCACTAACTAGATCTTAACAGCTCCTAAGAGGTCTCTTCGGAATAGTTAATAGGCATACTAGGTCATTCATGTCTCAATTCCTAGGTTCCGTGTCCTAAAAGTGCATTAGATGCCTCTCGGGAACTCCGGCCATACCGAGTTCATAGAATCTTCAGATACAGTATAACCAGGAGTCTTAACCCTATGAAGTAGCTAATTTCATATAAGTGGACAAGTCCTGATCACAACCTAAGTTGGTCAATCCTTAAGATGCTAGCATACAAATCCATCAGACTTCCTAGTTCAGTATTATAACAGTAATCGTACTAATTTAACATAATTACGCTAACCCAAACTTCTATCATGACAACATACAGATAAATTAAGCTATCATGGCAATATCAGAACGCATTATTAAACATAAAAGGTAAGCATACATGTTTAATACAAAAGACAAGCGTTTCAGATAAAAACCTGAAAAGGCCGAACAAATCTGCCCGAGATCGCAGGGACTCGCCGGGATATCCTCCGAAAAATAAAAGCTAAGCTTACTACTACTAAAAACTAAAAACTAACTAAAAGATTGAAAATATAAATTGAATTGAAAGTTGAGTGTGTCTTGGAATGGATGGAGAAGGCCCTTTAAATAGACTAGGAATTTGCCAAAATATGGCTGGCAGGCCGTATGGCAGCCCGTTTGGTGGCCCGTATTTGGCAGGCCGTTTGCATGGCAAGCCGTATGGCAGGCCGTTTGGTGAGCCGTATCTGACAGGCCGTTTCCATACTGGCAGGCCGTATTGGCAGGCCGTTTGGCAAGCTGTTTTTGGTGCCTGGTCAGTCTGATTCACTGGATCGTAACTTGATTTCTTGTCTTTCACCGTTTTCGCTCTAGAGTCTTCGTTTTAGCTCCGTTTTACTTGATTCGTTTTGCATTGCCTTTGTAATTACTTGATCTACAAAATCAAATGAAAAAGCGATAATTTTGCCGACAAAATTTTAATCTTTATTGTTTTGGGGCTCAATTTAGGGGGTAAAAACGTGACTTTTAGCCTGATATCAAATACCCTACACTAATCTTTGCTTGTCCTCAAGCAAGAAAGCGGGAATATAAGGATCTTTCTAATAGATTCTCCCCTGACCTACCCGTATATCTTTTTATTATGCCTTCATCAGAAGTCGGCACATCTTTCGAAAGTATCAAAAAAAGTTTCGAGCTTCAATGATTCGGTCGCCAGATTTCAATCGCGTCCATAGTGGAAAAGGCGTACTTTCCAACTCTCGGATGTAGAGTATACATGATCAGGCTCCTCACTAGTGGATCACTCATATCACTCAAGTGTTTAGGGTGTCCTATTCTAATTGTATTATCGCTCAGAAGCCAGTTGTGTAACAGTTCTCATCATAGGCTTGGTAAAGCATCGATATCTCCATCGGTTAAGTAAGAACAACACTGATCTTATTCCTAGGCATTCTTTCAAGAGGAAGACGGGTTATAGGGTTTGGTTGGAAATTTATGAATTTGGTGAAAGAGATCCAGATCTCTTGATTTCTGATAGAATTGATAGACTTTGATTCTTCAGAGTATCCATTTTGGGATAGATAATGATTGAGAATTCCCGTAAAGGTTTTCTTTGGAAGAGGCGGATTTCGCTAAGGCTTTGTCTAGATTTTTCTTTTGCTTTTCCAGCTTTCTTCTTCAGGGCATCTCCTTGGGTTTCTTTTTGCCTTATTAGAGACTTTGCTCTTTCATTATTTTTTTTCCGGCATACCCTTTCTTCATAACTTTTGTCTTTCATTCCTGGTGCTCAGAGAGGAAGTGATAATCCACTGAAAATCGGTCTTCGACCTATAAAAAACAATCAGGGATTCGGAATCTTTCAACTAGTGCTTTTGAAGCGAATTTGATCGATCTATCTCTTCATTAATCTCTGGATCTTTTGGTGAATGGAAAGGGAAGTGAATGGTAAATGGTGTATTTTGGGGGTGAATTTGGGGTGAATATTTCTGATTCATCAACTCTTTGTGTGAATTGGTCGTTTAAATTGCGTGGAGTGGAAACGGAAACAGAGGGCTTTTTGTCTTCTCTATTCAGAATGATTTCGGAAGGAGTATCGCACCTGCACCACGTATGGTGCTCACTAACCATTGGTCTTGAAACATATGTCTGAACCAAATTCTAACTTGAACCGTACACCGGCATGCTCATCAATTGAAATAACAAAGTACTGTAGATTTGATGGGTCATACAGATACTTTGGGTCCAATATTCCTCACTTTTTAGAGGTAGGGGTCGTGCTTGATCATGCGTAGCCTTTTTCATATTTTCTTAAAAGAAATCTTTTGTCACAAATCATAAGTTTCAGCTTAATCGTTCCGTTCTAATAAATGTTCCAAAAACCGATTTCTAACAATTTTATTAGATCTTTTGGGAAAAAACAAAGTAAGAATTTTTCAAAATTACCCAATATCCATTGCTTAATTACTTTTGGACAAAAGAATTTTTCAAAACTTGGCATTTTATAGTTACTTGACTTTAAAACTTCGACCTTTAAAAACCTTACCCATTACCCCACACTTAGAAGAACAGTGTCCCTAATGTTCTCTAGAATATTTTAATACTTTATAAATTAAGGACATTGACTTCTAAAATTCTAAGTTAGTTGCGGGGGTTACCCCACACTTAGAGGTTTTAGTGTGTTATAATTGAAATAGGTTTAAGGAAGGATTACTTCCCTATGGTAGTGTTACTTTCTTAGTGCTAGGCCTTCCTACGGTCAATCTCCTAGGGACCAGTCTCTTTTGATAATATTTCTGCATGAAGAACAAAAAGAGAAAGGCAGCATTTCCACTATATATAATTTTTCAGTACAATGCTTTTAAAAAGATAAAAACTAAAAGATAAAATAAAGATAAAGTAGTCTATGGGATACTATCCTGGTCAATGCGCTGTGCAGGCGTTGCGAAATATTTGCAGATCTCATCATCCTCATCCTCTAGGCTCGGTATGTAGTCGAGAGGTTGCCCTATATCCAACTCAGGGCCTAGTAGTGAATCCAGACATAAGTCTGATGGCAGCTCCAGGTGGGATAAGTCTGGGAAAGGCTCCTCGTCAGGTATGCTCCCAGTGATCTCAAATGCCTGGGCCATTGGTGGCTCCACTGAAATGGGAATAGTGACTAGATGACAACCCTCTGGTTACTCAGTGACTGGAACTGGCTCGGTGACTGTAGCAGGCGATGTGATGGGAATAGGAGTATCATGTACAGGCATGGCAGCTGAGTGAACTGAGTGAACTGAGGCCTGTGTGGAATGCCTGGGGGTAGCTCGTCATGTTGGCTGAACATGGAGTGCTAGCCTAAATGAATATGGGCCCAGAGTACTGCGTGGCATCCCCTCGTGCTGGAGGTATGCTCTCAGAGCTTTGTATAGTCTCTGTTGATCTCTGAGTAGTGCCCATGCAACATCAGGGTCACTCAAATTGGCTCTGTAGTGTATCACTATCTTTGGCTCATGCGTATCTGGAAACTGTGTGTGCTCGGCTGGTCTCCTGGCTAAACGTCTAGATCGTCGAACGGGAGGAGCTGGCGGTGCTGTGGCGATATCCTCCTCAACACTCTCTAATAACAAATGCCTTGGGCCTAATTGCCCAGTTGATGGCCTGTTTTGATCAGCACTGCTTTCGGAAGAGTAAATACAGGAGTCCTCTTCCAGCGAACTGGAATGTAAGCTGAAGCTCCAAAGCTTGGCATTCCGCCTAAACACATTCAACAAACTTTATAAGTACTAAGCGCAAGTATGGCGCTTAGTTGTTAGTACACAGAGATAATATCTTAAGACAGAAAAATATTTGAAAAATAATAAGTAATAAAAAGGATAAGCAAGGGGTGCCTCCCAAGAGCGCTTTGTTTAACAAGTCGTTACAGCTCGACTTTTCCTTGTCAGATCTTCAGAATGGATCAAAGGAGAAGAGATGCTCCTCCTTATCGTGGTCTTCTAGATAAGCTTTCAACCGGTGGCCATTGACCTTGAAGTTACCAGTAGGTCCTTCCAATTCCACGGCTCCGTGTGGAAAAGCGTGTATGTGACGATCGCTCTAAGTCCATATGGATGAACACGTCATTCATCGATTTCATTGCGAGGTATTTGACCTCTATATGATACGTTTTTAAACATTGCATTCTTTTGAAAATGCACACCATAAATGAATATTTAAATCAAAGGTTTTCGACATCTGATGATTTCTACATATAGACAATCACCGTAAATAATAGTTTACAATAGTACTTCCGTTGACAATGCAGTCAAAATAAGATACATGGTGATGATTTGGTGAATGCAACGTCTCCTTGAAAAATATGCCATGTAAGACTCCATGCACATAGCTTGTCTAACATATAAGTAAACAGCGGAAGACTTCTAGGGAACCTGAGAATAAACATGCTAACAAGTGTCAACACAAAGGTTGGTGAGTTCATAGTTTTAATGTTGCGCATAATCTGTATATAAAGGTGGATCACAAGATTTCAGTTATTTCATCCAGAAACGTTTATCAAAATATTCTACAAGATTGAGCACCCTGGTAACTAAACTTAACGTATATATAATTTGTACCCTTTGTATAATCATCTTAATAGTACACGCAAACCAACGTGTACGCTTCTCAAATAGCATACGTCCGTTAAAAGGCTAGCGCTCTAGCTCATACGGGGATATCAAGCCCTATGGATCCATATACTGTTATTCGCGCCCACCAGTCCACATCCTATGTACTGGTAGTTACTAGTTACCAAAGCTAAGGGATTTTCGGTTTAAACTCAGTGTAGAATTAAGTATGTACTTGTATCCATTGCGTTTTAAAATAAAGTGCATGTATTCTCAGCTCAAAAATATATTGCAAAAACAATTAAAAAGGGAGCAATGAAACTCACCTTAGCAGCATATAAAGTCGTTCACCAAAATGTGACCGAAACTCGGATTACCAAATAATCGTAGATCTCAACCTAGAGAACATATGTTGGTCAATAAATGTCTATCAAGCTAGGTCAGGTCATAGTGTATCACAATCCTAATGCTCGAGATTGACATACAAAAGTTATCCAATGTTGTTTCAAAAAGTCAATTTTGACAGTTGTTTAACAAAACGAGACATGTCCTATATAAGGATTCATTTACTCGGCTGGTAATATTCAAAAATTCACTTTATCAATCTTATTAAAAAGTTGTTTAAATATCAATTGCAGATTCAAAAGCAATTTTAATTAACGTTAATCATAATTCAGTTGATCATAACTTTTAATTCGTTCACCGAAATTTTTCGATATCTAAATGAAAAGTTATTGATTTTTCGCCAGCTTTCCAAAAACATGTATATCATATACCTTTTATCAGTAATATATGTATTTACTTCGTGATTCATCATAACTATTTAACGACGAAATTTTGCATACGAGCATGCATAAATATATATACTCGAGCACTAGACATGGATACACTATTAGTATATAAAAGATAAAATATAAATGCTTACGTATCAATATTGTGATTCAATATTTCAGAAAAGTACGTAGACGCAACATAGATGATAACAGTAGGTTTGACTTATAAATAATACCCATGAACATTACCCATAACCTCCATAGCTATAACCCATAATTTCCTTAACTTTATCCCGCTCAAAAACCCATTTTTGAAAGTGACATGCTCATAACCTCGTCATAGTATTTTATGTATATTACTAATTAATAATACTAATAATTAATAAGATTAATAATAATATTAATCTTAATAATAATAATAATAATAATAATAATAATAATAATAATAATAATAATAATAATAATAATAATAATAATAATAATAATAATAATAATAATAATAAATAAATAAATAAATAAATACTTAGGAGTAATATCTGTAAAAAAAACATGCGCAAGAAACCTGGTATTTATAGCCATAATTCCTGATTCTAATGCCCATGCGATCGCATGGGTTTTATGCCTATTTCTCATGCGATCGCATGGCCGTCAGATCCAACTCACATATTTTTTTGTTTTCTTGTTTGTCGACATAATTAAGTGTAATATATATAATATATATAATTTAAATAATTAATTATATATTACATTAAATTCATGTGCATAGTTAACTTGTAATTTTCATTCCGATGACTCGTACGTTGTCATTCGACTTATGTCCCGGTTCCGGTTTCTCGAACGCATTTTCGTATGCTTAGAAAACTCGCAATTTACGTTTTGTGACTCGTACTTTTGTCAAAATATAGTCTTAAATTATCAATAAACTATATCATTCAAAGTGTATCTTAAACTTTCAAGTGTTTTGGTCATTTACTTCTATAAATCATTGTCTCGCTATTTGTTAATATATATATATATATATATATATATATATATATATATATATATATATAATAACAAATCGTTTTATGACCAAGTTAATATATATTTTCAACATTCATAAACACGTTTTAAATATACGTCGTAAGTTATTCATACAATTAATATTCCAACTTATCATATATATTCAAATAAATATTTAAACTAATAAGTTTAATGTACGGTATCAAAAAAATTAATACATTGATACGTTTTCAAGTTATAGTATATATATATATATATATATATATATATATATATTTATATATGTATCTATATACATATAATTGTTCGCGAATCGTCGAGAACAACCGAAACGTATTTGAATATATGAAAATAGTTCAAAAATTTTGAGATTCAGTTTTACAGACTTTGTTTATCGTGTCGAAAATGTTACTCATACAAAGATTAAGTTTAAATTTGGTCAGAAATTTTCGGGTCATCACAGTACCTACCCGTTAAAGAAATTTTGTCCCAAAATTTGAGTGAGGTCGTCATGACTAACAATAAAAATGTTTTCATGCCGTATATGAGTTGATAAATAGAGTTTTATCACCGTTGAATAATATGGATAAAACAATCCGATTATTTGAAGCGTATGAGAGAAGTTATCGTAAAAGAGTGAAATGGAGAATAGAGATTCGTCTTAACTCTTGACGTATTAACGATTGATTTTCGTAATTTAAGGAATAGAAAATCTTCATAATCTAAATAAGATTTGATTCTTCGGAATTTAAGGAAATTAAGATTTCTTTTGATTAAATGTGTAATTTGCCTCGATTGCTATGTTTGATATTTTGCTATAAATTGACCTCTTCCGTTTCATTATTTTCATCACTCTTACATCTTCTTCCTCATTTCCTATTTTCAAAAGATTAAAAATGCTTCATCCAGTTCTGATTCTTGATATACTCCTAACTTTCATATCTGTCATTCTTCTTTTTCATCTACCACCGGAGGAAGTTATTTTCTTCTACCATTACCTTGGGGTTATAGTGTTTTTCATTCTCCCGTGTCTTTATATTGCTATACGCATTGATATACATGGTTTGTAATTTCTGGGTGGTTGTTGGGTTTTATATCTTCCCTTATATTTCGATGTCTCTGCTTCTGTCTTTCCATAATCATTGACATCCACAGTTAATACTCTCCAATTTACTGTGATTTATATATACTCCCATTGATATTTTAAAGCTTCATGCTTTTGTTTTATCTTCCCGACTTTAAATCAAGCGAATAATGATCCAGAATTCGTAGGTATGAATTTCGGAATGAACATAATTAATGTTCTAAAAAAAACGGTAATAACACAATCTGACTTGTCAAATTACCAGAATACCTCGAAAAAGACCGAATCATTAAGAAAATATTTTCTTGATAGTTTAGAGGTTAAATAGAATGAAAGAGTTATGTAACATGGTTTATAATGAGGGTATGATCTGTGAACCTTTATCACGTTCCATTAGAAACTCAGCATGACTTACTGTAATATAATCACATTGATCAAGTGTCATTATATTATACTAACTCATGCTTTAGTTCCCAACACCACTTCAAAAATATTCATATTTTAAACTCGAAGGTTTCAGAATTTAGAAACTAAAATAGTTTCTTTTATGATGTTACACAGATATCGCAAGGAGAAAATTGATTTCCGATGAGAATGATTATGGAATTATCTCCAGAAATATGGAGGATATTTATAATGAAAGATACGATGATATCTTAGAATTTCTAATATCAGAGGATGATGAAGAATATTGTCTGGAAGGGTTTAGATTTCGGAAGCAAGGTATTCGTTAATGGCTTCAGCAGATACTGAATAATTTGGATTCTTTGAAGGTAGGTTTAGTCTTTGTGATTTATCCACAGCCACCTTCATACATTGCTCAATCTGTTTTCCAGTTCTAAACCTTCTCTTTTTCTGAGCTTTGCCAACGCACTTTTCTTTATCATCAAACTTTTGGCTGTTAAGGTCGTTTACAGTTTTTGCTGCTTCATCAGCATTCAAAGTTATCATAACCGAATTGTTGGTTATCAATCCGAGGTGTTTTCAAAAGTTTGAAGGGTTTGCATGAAGATTGTAATTGTCAAGATACATATGATGTTCTAGAATTTTAAACGATACAAATTTTTTTTTCTTTTTTTTTCTGGGTTTATGAATAGAAGTGATGTTCTAGCACAGTTTTGAAGTCATAGTATAGCATTTGAAAGATGTAAGAATCTAAGAGTGATGTCACTGGTTCAGAGTTATGACTTGGATTCTGATCCGTCAATATCAGAATATGTAATTGAACTTGTATGAAAACGATTGTATATCGTTGTGAGCATTGTTAATAATTTTTGAATCAAAGTTGAAGAATGTACAGTGTAACATATTAATTGCGAACTTATATATTTCCCGGGTATTACCTACCCGTTAAAGATTTCACAATTAATACTTTGTATAAAATAAATTTCATTACAGTCTTTATGAAAATATATGTATGTATATTTCTTCAGATGTAATACGAATTTAATGAGTTAATATCATATTAAGCTCATTTGATTTTCGGCTTGACTTAGAAATTATTAATCTCTAAAACATTAAAGATTACATAATCTTTGCGGAGTTTTTCACTAATGAAATCAATACTTCATTACTTATTCTTATTGATATTCCTCAGTGAAGGATGTTGGTGCTCGTGGAATTTTTGTGAACCTTACAAGGCATAGATGATGTTTTCTGGAAAGTTTCGAGTATATCGAAATTGAAAATGTAAAATCAATTATGTAATTGATTAATACACTTGGTTTATTATGAAATGAAATTTATTGGGTTGAAACAGAGATTGTAGTTAACAATGGTTAAGTTGTTAAGGAAGGATGTACATCATTGCATATTAGTAATATGAACTAACCGAGTAGTACCTACCAGTTAAGATTCACACGTAATAGCTTAGTACGAAAAGATTTATTTTGATTTCAAAATTCTTATATATTAAATATACATAAAATTTCTTCAGGGGAAATGAGTTAATACTTCATCGGTTATTGTTGCTGGTATTTCTTGGTAACTATGGTGCGTATGATGTTGATGCTCGTGGAACAGATTGTGAAGTTGAGGTTTGCGATGCGGATGTTGTTGGTGGTGGTAATGGTACTGTTGGTGTTGTTGTCAGTGGTACTGTTGATGCCGGTGATGCTGATGGTGCTTGTAACCTTTGCACCATATTCTCCAAAGCCACTACCCGATCGCGAAGCTCGTTGACTTCTTCTACTACACCGGGATGATTGGCGGTTCGACGAGCGGATGAATAAGATCCAGAATTTGTGATAGTATATTATCGTGACGAGATACTCTGGAAATGAGAGAGAAAATGGTGTCTCGAACAGGTTCGCCGGTAAGTGCTTCAGGTTCTTCGCCAAGAGGGCAATGTGGTGGATGGAAGGGATCACCTTCTTCTTGTCTCCAATGATTAAGTAGGCTACGAACCCATCCCCAATTCATCCAGAATAGGTGATGGCTAATTGGTTGATCCATTCCGGTTACACTTTCTTCAGAGTTCAGGTGAATATCCATATCGGAATAGCTGTCGGAATTTAAGGAATTTGAACTAGATACGGGATCCATCTTGTATAATTAGAGAGATAATTTTTGATATGAAATAGATTATAGAATTTGATTGGTACTCTTCAATACATAATTTACATGTGTATATAATACCAAAATCCCGTAAATTACGGAGAAATTTTCGGAAGATGGCAGTCAAAGTTTACTGTAATAGATATGCCAAGATATAAATTTTGTCTATACACTAACTATGCAATCAATGCAATAAGATGCGTTTAGACTTAAGATGATAGACAGGTAATTTCTGACAAGAAATGATAAGCAAAACTTTTGACATGCAGACACAGTCGAAGTCCAGACTTACTAATGCATCCTAACAACTATCAGTTAGACACACTTATGCAAGACCTGGTTCACTAGGACCAATGCTCTGATACCAACTGTGACGATCGCTATAAGTCCATATGGACGAACACGTCATTCATCGATTTCATTGCGAGGTATTTGACCTCTATATGATACGTTTTGTAAACATTGTATTCTTTTGAAAATGCACACCATAAATGAATATTTGAATCAAAGGTTTTCGACATCTGATGATTTCTACATATAGACAATTACCGTAAATAATAGTTTACAATAGTACTTCCGTTGACAATGCAGTCAAAATAAGATACATGGTGATGATTTGGTGAATGCAACGTTTCCTTGAAAAATATGCCATGTAAGCCTCCATGCACATAGCTTGTCTAACATATAAGCAAACAGCAGAAGACTTCTAGGGAACCTGAGAATAAACATGCTAACAAGTGTCAACACAAAGGTTGGTGAGTTCATAGTTTTAATGTTGCGCATAATCTGTATATAAAGGTGGATCACAAGAGTTCAGTTATTTCATCCAGAAACGTTTATCAAAATATTCTACAAGATTGAGCACCCTGTTAACTAAACTTAACGTATATATAATTTGTACCCTTTGTATAATCATCTTAATAGTACACGCAAACCAACGTGTACGCTTCTCAAATAGCATATGTCCGTTAAAAGGCTAGCGCTCTAGCTCGGACGGGGATATCAAGCCCTATAGATCTATATACTATTATTCGCACCCACCAGTCCACATCCTATGTACTGGCAGTTACTAGTTACCAAAGCTAAGGGATTTTCAGTTTAAACTCAGTGTAGAATTAAGTATGTACTTGTATCCATTGCGTTTTAAAATAAAGTGCATGTATTCTCAGCCCAAAAATATATTGCAAAAGCAATTAAAAAGGGAGCAATGAAACTCACCTTAGCAGCATATAAAGTCGTTCACCAAAATGTGACCGAAACTCGGATTACCAAATAACTAAAAAATCTCAACCTAGAGAACATATGTTGGTCAATAAATGTCTATTAAGCTAGGTCAGGTCATAGTGTATCACAATCCTAATGCTCGAGATCGACATACAAAAGTTATCCAAAGTTGTTTCAAAAAGTCAATTTTGACAGTTGTTTAACAAAACGAGACATGTCCTATATAAGGATTCATTTACTCGGCTGGTAATATTCAAAAATTCACTTTATCAATCTTATTAACAAGTTGTTTAAATATCAATTGCAGATTCAAAAGCAATTTTAATTAACGTTAATTATAATTCAGTTGATCATAACTTTTAATTCGTTCACCGAAATTTTTCGATATCTAAATGAAAAGTTATTGATTTTTCGCCAGCTTTCCAAAAACATGTATATCATATACCTTTTATCAGTAATATATGTATTTACTTCGTGATTCATCATAACTGTTTAACGATGAAATTTTGCATACGAGCATGCATAAATATATATACTCGAGCACTAGACATGGATACACTATTAGTATATAAAAGATAAAATATAAATGCTTACGTATCAATATTGTGATTCAATATTTCAGAAAAGTACGTAGATGCAACATAGATGATAACAGTAGGTTTGACTTGTAAATAATACCCACGAACATTATCCATAACCTCCATAGCTATAACCCATAATTTCCTTAACTTTATCCCGCTCAAAAACCCATTTTTGAAAGTGACATGCTCATAACCTCGTCGTAGTATTTTATGTATATTACTAATTAATAATACTAATAATTAATAAGATTCATAATAATATTAATAATAATAATAATAATAATAATAATAATAATAATAATAATAATAATAATAATAAATAAATAAATAAATACTTAGGAGTAATATGTGTAAAAAAACATGCGCAAGAAATCTGGTAATTATAGCCATAATTCCTGATTCTGATGCCCATGCGATCGCATGGGTTTTATGCCTATTTCTCATGCGATCGCATGGCCGTCAGATCCAGCTCACATATTTTTTTGTTTTCTTATTTGTCGACATAATTAAATATAATATATATAATATATATAATTTAAATAATTAATTATATATTATATTAAATTCACGTGCATAGTTGACTTGTAATTTTCGTTCCGATGACTCGTACGTTGTCACTCGACTTATGTCCCGGTTCCGGTTTCTCGAACGCATTTTCGTACGCTTAGAAAACTCGCAATTTACGTTTTGTGACTCGTACTTTTGTCAAAATATAGTCTTAAATTATCAATAAACTATATCATTCAAAGTGTATCTTAAACTTTTGAGTGTTTTGGTCATTTACTTCTATAAATTATTATCTCGCTATTTGTTAATATATATATATATATATATATATATATATATATATATATATATATATATATATATATATATATATATATATATATATATATATAAAATAACAAATCGTTTTATGACCAAGTTAATATATATTTTCAACATTCATAAACACGTTTTAAATATACGTCGTAAGTTATTCATACAATTAATATTCCAACTTATCATATATATTCAAATAAATATTTAAACCAATAAGTTTAATGTACGGTATCAAAAAAATTAATTTATTGTTACGTTTTCAAGTTATAGTATATATATATGTATCTATATACATATAATTGTTCACGAATCATCGAGAACAACCGAAAGGTATTTGAATATATGAAAATAATTCAAAAATTTTGAGATTCAGTTTTACAGACTTTGTTTATCGTGTCGAAAATGTTACTCATACAAAGATTAAGTTTAAATTTGGTCAGAAATTTCCGGGTCATCACAGTGTACAACTTTGTATGGGCCACTCCATCTTGATCTAAATTTTCCCGCGAACTTCTTAAACCGAGAATTGAAGAGAAGAACTTTATCTTCAGGGGCGAACTTTGTAGGAATCAGTTTTGCATCATGCGTAAGCTTCGTTCGTTCCTTGTAGATGTATGACGTTTCATATGCTTGGTCTCTCAATTCGGCGAGTTCGTTCATTTGCATTTTTCTATGTCTTCCGATAACTGAGAGATCGAGGTTGCAGGTCTTCAGTGCCCAGAGTGCTTTGTATTCAAGTTCCAGCGGAAGGTGACAAGCTTTTCCATAGATCATGCGGTAGGGTGTAGTTCCTAGAAGATTCTTGTAGGTAGTCCGGAATGCCCACAGAGCATCATCTAGCTTCTCGGCCCATTTATTTCCATGATGGCCGACAGTCCGTTCTAAGATTCTTTTGAGTGCTCTATTCGTGACCTCTGCTTGTCCGTTGGTCTGCGGATGATAGGCAGTGGACATTTTGTGGGTAACTCCGTATTGTTGCATCACCTTCATAAACTGAGTATTACAGAAGTGTGTGCCTCTATCACTAATTATCGCACGGGGAGCTCCAAATCTGCAGAAGAGTCTCTTCAGGAAATTAGTGATGACTTTTGCATCATTAGTCGGAAATGCTTGGGTTTCGACCCATCTGGAGACGTAATCTACTGCTACGAGGACATATTCTTTCCCGTTAGACTTTGAGAATGGGCCCATGAAGTCTAATCCCCATATAGCGAAGATCTCGCAAGCTTGCATATTAGTCCGAGACATCTCATTCTTCATAGAGATAATACCTTGCCTTTGGCATGCGTCGCAACGCTTTACAAGCTCTTGCGCATCTCGAAATATAGACGGCCAGTAGAATTTTGATTTGTAGACTTTTCTTGCGGTTAAGTTTGCTCCATGATGATCGCGAGTTGGTCCATGGTGACACTGGTGAAGAATCCCTGCTGCTTGCTTTTCATCGACGCACCTCTTGATTATCTGATCAGGGCAAATTTTAAACAGGTAAGGATCTTCCCAGTAATAGTACTTGGCATACCTGAAGAACTTCCTTCTTCGGGAGGTACTCATTCTTTTTTGTACTACTCCGGCAACTAGGTAGTTGGCCATGTCAGTATACCAAGGAGTGTCAGTAAATTGTGATCCTATGTGAGTTTGTCCTAAACTCATAAGCTGTTCTTCCAGAAATTTATCTCTGATATCTTGTTCAGCAAGTTTTTCCATCGCTGGGTTCTCCAAATGACTAAGATGATCTGCTGCGACGTTCTCTGCTCCTTTCTTATCTTTAATCTCAATATTGAATTCCTGAAGGAGTAAGATCCATCTTAGGAGTCTTGGCTTTGCGTCTTGCTTAGTGAATAGATATTTGAGGGCTGAATGATCTGTATAGACTGTAGTCTTGGACAGGATGAGATAGGAATGAAATTTGTCGAAGGCGAATACTACGGCTAGCAGCTCCTTTTCCGTGGTAGTGTAATTCTCTTGAGCTCCGGTTAAGGTTTTGCTTGCGTAATAGATTGGATGAAAGTGTTTATCTACCCGTTGTCCAAGCACAGATCCAACTGCGAAATCACTCGCATCATACATGATTTCGAAGGGTAGACTCCAATCAGGATCTATTATGATGGGTGCATGTGTTAGCTGCTCTTTCAGATAGTTGAATGCTTTTTGACATTCTTCATCTAAGACAAACGGGACTTCCTTTCCTAGGAGGTGAGTGAGAGGTCGCATGACCTTTAAAAAATCCTTAATGAAACGTCGGTAAAAACCGGTGTGTCCCAGGAAACTCCTAACCGCTCTTACTGTGGTAGGTTCTGGAAGTTTAGTAATGGTCTCAATCTTAGCCTTATCAACTTCTATTCATGCTTTTGAAATCTTATGTCCTAAAACTATCCCTTCTTTTACCATGAAGTGATATTTTTCCCAATTCAGAACTAAATTTGACTCTTCACACCTGGTGAGCATCTTGTCAAGGTTTGAAAGGCACGAATAAAAGGTACTACTAAAGACTGAGAAGTCGTCCATGAAGAATTCCATACAACATTCAATCATGTCGTGGAATATTGCCACCATGCATCGTTGAAATGTAGCCGGTGCATTGCATAACCCAAAGGGCATGCGTCGATAGGCAAATGTTCCATAAGGACAGGTGAAGGTTGTTTTCTCTTGGTCCTTTGGATCGAGGGGAATTTGAAAGTAGCCGGAAAAACCGTCAAGGAAACAATAGAATTCATTTCCTGATAGATGTTCGAACATTTGATCGATAAAAGGTAATGGAAAATGATCCTTCCGAGTTGCATCGTTTAGTTTATGATAGTCTATGCAAACCCTCTAACCAGTGACTTCCTGTGTTGGAATAAGATCATTATTCTCATTTTGAATTACGGTCGTCCCTCCCTTTTTGGGTACCACTTGAACACGACTAACCCATGGCGAATCTGAGATGGGATATATCAGACCGGTGTCCAGAAGTTTGATTACTTCTTTCTTGACGACTTCTTGAATCATAGGGTTGACCCTTCTTTGCCTCTAAACTGAAGGTTTGAAATCATCTTCCATGAAGATCTTGTGGGTGCAATAGTTGGGGCTGATCCCTTTAATGTCTGAGATCTTCCAAGCAATTGCCTTCTTATGTGATTTCAAAACTTGAATCAATTTCGCCTTCTCTTGTGGCGTGAGGTCTTTCGATATGATCACAGGGAGTTGCAATTCTCCTTCTAAGAATGCATACTCTAGATTGTCAGGTAACTTCTTCAATTCCAATTCCGGAGGCTCCTCGATAGATGGCTTCATCCTACCTATTTCCTTTCAGTCTAACGAGTCGTACCTCTCCTGGAATTTTGATTCTTCAATAGCGGTCACTGATGCTATCTGTTCTTCATTTCTGGAAATTATCCTTCTTAATGCTTCCTCTTCAGAAACGTCTTCCTTAGTTTCGAAGGTAGGTTCGGGAAACTCCTCACAGTCTTCCCTTGACTGGGGTTCCTGATATACCGGAATGAAGTCTGTTTCTTCATTCGGTCTTCTCCTTAATAGAGGTAGAGGAATGACTTGTCCTAGTGGTGCTATTTGAATAGTATTGCGAAGAAAGTTACTTTCAGAGAGGGGAGATTTGTGTTGACTAAGGTCTATGGCGGAATGGTTGTCGAGATTTTCTTCAGGAGGTGTAAAAAACAGATCCTTAGAAATTTGATCTTGACTGCATATAGCCATAGTCTCTTCCAGGTATTCATTGACGAGTGCTTGAAAAGAATCAGAGAGATTCACATCTTCTTCCTTAGGTTGGTTCATGAGGTGATCAACATTGAATGTGATTTCTTCTCCTCCAACCCTTAATTTCAGAGATTTCTCGTGAACGTCAATTACGGCCTTGGCAGTATTCAGGAATGGTCTGCCAAGAATGAGTGGGACCTTCGTGTCTCCCTCAATATCCATAATGACGAAGTCAACGGGAAACGTTAACTTATCCACTCTAACTAGGACATCTTCAGCTATTCCCCGAGGAATCTTAACTGATCTATCCGCGAGTTGGATAGTCATTCTGGTTGGCCTTAAGTCATTTAATCCTAGCTTCTTGAATAATGAATAGGGCATTAGGTTTACACTGGCTCCTAAGTCTGCTAACGCATTGCTAATTTGGACATCTTGCAGATAGCAAGGTACCGTAAATCTTCCTGTATCTCCTAACTTAGGGGGAATTCCATGCTGTAACACTAACGAGCATTCTTCACTTAAGGGCAAGCTAACTATCTCTCTTAATCTCTCTTTGTTTGAAAGCAGTTCTTTGAAAAATTTAGAGCAGTTTGGCATCTCAACTAAAGCATCAACTAGACATACATTCAAATGAAAATTCTTAATAATATCCCAATACTTAGCAAATTGTGCTTCTTGTTTTTCCTTCCTAAGCCTACCTGGGAAAGGTATGCGGGCGCGCGGAATAATCTCCGGGGCCTTAGGAGAGATAGGTTCCGGTGGATTGACAACTGGATCAATTGGCACAGGTTCCTTATCGGAAAAATCTTGTATGGGTATATTAACAGTTGTTTCCTTCCTTCCTCTAGTAATTACTATGGCATCAAACTCACTACACTCTATATCAATTTTAGCGGTTAATCGTTTAAGCGTAAGCTGAAAATTAGTGATTAATTCTTCAAAAGTCTTTATCAAAGTATCAAATTTGTTCTAGCATTCTATGACTTGAAGGTTTATCATATATTGCTTTTTCATAAATTCAAATAAAATTTCCTTAGAGTGGAGAGTAGGTTTGTGCAATGGGAAAATTATATTATGATCCGAGCTATTTTGCTGTTTGTGTGCCCATCTAGGGTAAGGATACCTTAGATTGGTTCTAGTAGCATTGGAGTTTTTAGGAATTGGTAAACTTTGAAGAGTGAAGGTAAGATCTTATAACCTAGTTTCTAGCATTTTTACCGTATGAGCGAAGACGTCATCCTTCTCAGCAGCTTCATTGTTCCAATCTTCCTGTTGTGCAGCTATTGTGTCCAAGAGATTCCATGCTTCATCTGCTGTTCGAGACATGAAATTTCCTTGCGATGCCATGTCTAGGAGAGACTTATCATCCTTGGTCAAACCATTGTAAAGCGTACAGATTATGTCTGCCCGGCTTAACAAATGATTCGGACATCTTTTAAGCATCATTTTTACTCTATTCCATGCTAGACACAATGACTCATTTTCTTTTTGAGAAAAGTTAGTGATGTCATTCCTTAAACAGGTTTGCAGGGAGGGTAGATAAAATTTGTTTAGAAATTTAGTGGCTAAATCCTCCCATGTATGGATCGAATTCGGGTTAAGTGCGTCAAACCATGCTGAAGCATTTGCAGAAAGTGAATATTGAAAAAGATGAAGTTTTAAAATATTTTTCACGTTTGATTCTTTCTTAAAAGAGTCAACCAGACTGATAAATTTGTTTATATGAAAGTTAGGATCGTCAGTCGGTAATCCTTGAAATTTACAGATCATACTGACTAGTTTAATCATGTGTGAACTGATTTCAGGAATTCTTTCGGTTCCTAAGGTGATTGGTCCTCCTCTTTCCTCTAAGTATGACTTATGCATAGAAGCAAGGGTGTCTTGTTGTTCCATTTTTTTTAGATTTTCTATTTAAAAAGACTTAAAAGTAACTTTTTAGAAAATGTTAATTTACTAAAAGGATCGATAATTTAATAAAAACAATTATTCTTGAAATTCGGTCGCTAACCAGATCGGATATCTTAACTGATAGGACTTCTCACAGATTACTTGTATCGAGGTGGCCAGGCCGACTACGGAGAGGCAGGATCCTTTTGGTTCCAATATAATTGGAGACTGTTCGGAAAATCCAATAACCAAGTCCGTGTATAATTGTCTTTCTTAGACACCACCAAACAATACTTTGTCTGTTTAAAATCTTTCTCTATCAAAATATTCGAATTCCCCGGCAGCGGCGCCAAAGAAGAAGAAGTCTTTCTGATATAGTCAAAAAGGACGGTTTTATTCGTGCGGTGTCGTTAGGTCGCAGGGCATCAGATTCGGTATAGCATGCAGAGATTTTCGTTTAATTTATATTTTACGGGGCCTAAATTTACTTTTACTTTCTAAAGTGTAGAAGTTGTAAGTTAACCTAGTGTCGAATTTTATGCTGATTAACGAATTGAAGATCAAGTGGATAACTGTCTTTTAGTTAAATTACCTAGATAAAAGATAGTAATTAATTTTAGCTAAAGGTCCTAAATGCAGAAAAGTAAATAAAGTGGAAGGATATCCGGAGTATGCAGATCAGGGAAATGTTGACCAAGATATCAGAGTTGGGTTAGGGAAAGGTAATTATGCTTATGTTAAGACTATGCTTGGAATGATGTAGATCTGGTCGGATGAGCCAATTGCATAGACCTACTTAACTCTGAACTCTCGGAGTTCTCTTTGAGCAGTGAGAAGTATGTCACTTGGTCGTATAACTGAAGTGTAACAATACCTCAGAGGTTATCCTCGGTAGAGTACTAGGTTTATTAGTGAGTTAAGCTCTAATCCTAAACCTCGTTATCAGTTTAGGTAACTGAATAACAACGTGTCGTGTTGATTGAACACTGATCACAAACTGAAGGAATCCGTCGGTTTAAGTTGGCAAAACCTTAAATGAAAACTAACAACCATTCCATCATACTAATGAGATCACAACAAATCAAACATTATACAGCATTACAGTTAACATACTGATAGTAAAGCAGATAGAAACCTAATGAATACCTAAACAGTTGATATGACTAAGACCTAGGGCAACAATCAGACAAGAACATGCAATAGGCTTAGGTCATATAGTAAAGGCACTAACTAGATCTTAACAGCTCCTATGAGGTCTCTTTGGAATAGTCAATAGGCATACTAGGTCATTCATGTCTCAATTCCTAGGTTCCGTGTCCTAAAAGTGCATTAGATGCCTCTCGGGAACTCCGGCCATACCGAGTTCATAGAATCTTCAGATACAGTATAACCAGGGGTCTTAATCCTATGAAGTAGCTAATTTCATATAGGTGGACAAGTCCTGATCACAACCTAAGTTGGTCAATCCTAAAGATGCTAGAATACAAATCCATCAGACTTCCTAGTTCAGTATTATAACAGTAATCGTACTAATTTAACATAATTACGCTAACCCAAACTTCTATCATGGCAACATACAGATAAATTAAGCTATCATGGCAATATCGGAACGTATTATTAAACATAAAAGGTAAGCATACGTGTTTAATACAAAAGACAAGCATTTCGGATAAAAACTTGAAAAGGCCGAACAAATCTGCCCGAGATCGCAGGTACTCGCTGGGATATCCTCCGGAAAATAAAAGCTAAGCTAACTACTACTAAAAACTAACTAAAAATTGAAAATATAAATTGAATTGCAAGTTGAATGTGTCTTGGAATGGATGGAGAAGGCCCTTTAAATAGACTAGGAATTTGCCAAAATACGGCTGGTTGGCCGTATGGCAGCCCGTTTGGTGGCCCGTATTTGGCAGGCCGTTTGCATGGCAAGCCGTATGGCAGGCCATTTGGTGAGCCATATCTGGCAGGCCGTTTCCATACTGGTAGGCCATATTGGCAGGCCGTTTGGCAAGCCGTTTTTGGTGCCTGGTCAGTCTGATTCACTGGATCGTAACTTGATTTCTTGTCTTTCACCGTTTTCGCTCTAGAATCTTCGTTTTAGCTCCGTTTTACTTGATTCTTTTTGCATCGCCTTTGTAATTACTTGATCTACAAAATCAACTGAAAAAGCAATAATTTTGCCGACGAAGTTTTAATCTTTATTGTTTTGGGGCTCAATTTAGGGGCTAAAAACGTGACTTTTTGCCTGATATCACCGGGACTTCCACCTCATCGACCGGTTGAATTCCAAATTCGTCTTATTTCAGGAGCAGCACCAGTAGCACGTGCACCATATAGACTTGCTCCATTCGAAATGCAAGAATTGCAAAGTCAAATTCAAGAACTACTTGACCGTGGTTTTATCCAACCTAGCCATTCACCATGGGGCGCTTCGATTTTATTCGTTAAAAAGAAAGATGGATCCCTACGAATGTGTATCGACTATCGTGAACTAAACAAATTGACGATTAAGAACTGATATCCTCTTCCACGTATCGATGACCTCTTTGATCAATTACAAGGATCTCGTGTATATTCGAAAATCGATCTCCGCTCGGGTTATCATCAATTAAGGGTTAAGGGGGAAGATGTCTCCAAAACCGCTTTCTGGACTCGTTATGGTAGTTATGAATTTCTTGTAATGCCGTTTGGTCTCACTAACGCACCAGCGGTATTCATGGACCTTATGAACCGCGTGTGCAAATCGTATCTCGATAAATTCATTATTTTGTTCATCGATGACATCTTGGTCTATTCAAAAAGCGAAGAAGAACACGAACAACATCTTCGACTCGTGCTCAAACTCTTGAGATAAGAACGACCCTATGCCAAATTCTCCAAGTATGAATTTTGGTTGAAGGAAGTTCAATTTCTTGGTCATGTTGTAAGTGATCAAGGTATTAAGGTCGATCCCTCAAAAATTGAAGCCATTAGCAAAAGGGAGACTCCTACTACTCCTACTCACATTCGTCAATTCTTGGGTCTCGCCGGGTACTATCGTAGATTCATCAAAAACTTCTCTTTGGTTGCACGTCCTCTAACCGCGTTAACTCACAAGGGAAAGAAATTCATTTGGGCGACCGAGCAAGAATCTGCGTTTCAAGTCTTGAAGACAAAGCTAACCACCGCTCCTATCTTGTCACTTCCCGAAGGCAATGATGATTTTGTGGTATATTGCGATGCCTCTAAACATTGTTTTGGGTGTGTATTGATGCAACGAAAGAAAGTCATTGCTTATGCCTCTCGACAACTAAAAATTCTTGAACGGAACTACATGACACATGATCTTGAACTCGGAGCCGTTGTCTTTGCACTCAAAATGTGGAGACACTATCTTTATGGAACCAAGAGTACTATCTTCACCAACC
This sequence comes from Rutidosis leptorrhynchoides, assembly GCF_046630445.1. Lineage (NCBI taxonomy): Eukaryota > Viridiplantae > Streptophyta > Magnoliopsida > Asterales > Asteraceae > Rutidosis > Rutidosis leptorrhynchoides. The sequence goes on along the minus strand of NC_092342.1, from coordinate 263,485,712 downwards.
ACAAAAGCCTTCAACACATCTTCGATCAAAAACAACTAAACATGAGACAATGACGGTGGATTGAAACTTTGAACGATTACGATTGCGAGCTTCGTTACCATCCCGGGAAGGCAAACGCAGTAGCCGATGCTTTAAGTCGAAAGGAAAGAGCGGTGCCTCTTCGTGTCCGAGCTTTAAACATCACCATTCACACCAACCTCAATAGTCAAATTCGTGTAGCCCAAGACGAGGCTCTCAAGGATGAAAACATCTCTCTCGAACACTTGAACGTCCTCACCTCTCGATTCGAAGTTAAAGAAACCGAAATCCGATATTTCGCCGGAAGAATTTGGGTACCTAGTTATGGAGACCTACGAAGCCTTATTTTAGACGAAGCCCATAAGTCAAGATATTCGATTCACCCCGGTGCCAATAAGATGTACCACGACCTCAAAGAACAATATTGGTGGCCGAACATTAAAAGGGACGTCGCTACTTATGTTTGAAAATGCCTAACTTGCTCCAAAGTCAAAGCCGAACATCAAAGACCATCTGGACTACTTCAACAACCCGAAATCCTGCAATGGAAGTGGGAAAGGATAACGATGGATTTTATCACCAAACTACCAAAGACGGTAGGCGGTTATGATACTATTTGAGTTATTGTTGACCGTCTCACCAAATCCGCGCACTTCTTAGCCATGAAGGAAACCGACAACATGGAAAGACTTGCACAACTTTACATTAAAGAGATCGTAGCCCGTCACGGTGTGCCTTTATCGATTATTTCCGACCGAGATGGCCGTTTTGTTTCTAGATTTTGGCGTACTTTACAAGAAGCGTTGGGAACGCGTTTAGACATGAGCACCGCATATCATCCACAAACCGACGGATAAAGCGAACGCACAATTCAAACCTTGAAAGACATGCTACGAGCTTGTGTTATCGATTTCGGAAAAGCTTGGGACAAGCACTTGCCTCTCACCGAATTCTCCTACAACAATAGTTATCATTGGAGTATCAACGCCGCACCATTCGAAGCGTTATATGTCTGAAAATGGCGTTCTCCTCTTTGTTGGGCCGAAGTAGGCGACACACAAATCACCGGACCCGAACTCATTCATGAAACAACTGAGAAGATCGTTCAAATCTGAGATAGGCTTACGACGGCCCGAAGTCGTCAAAAGAGCTATACTGACAAAAGACGCAACGACCTCAAATTCCAAGTCGGAGATCGCGTGATGTTAAAAGTCGCACCTTGGAAAGGTGTAATCCGTTTCGGGAAACACGGGAAGCTAAATCTGCGGTATATTGGTCCTTTCGAAATCTTGGAGCGTGTTGGAACCGTTGCTTATCGTTTAGACCTTCCGCCTCAATTGAGCTCCGTTCATCCTACTTTTCATGTATCGAACTTGAAGAAGTCTTTTGTCAAACCCGAACTCGTCATCCCTCTCGAGGAACTTACTATTGATGACAAACTTCATTTTGTGGAGGAACCGGTTGAAATTGTGGACACCTCCGTCAAGACGCTAAAACAAAGTAGAATTTCGATCGTTAAGGTCCGTTGGAATGCCAAAAGGGGACCCGAGTTTACTTGGGAAAGGAAAGATCAAATGCAAAAGAAATACCCTCATTTATTCTTTGATTCGGAAACGCAAGATCCCGAGGAAGAAATAATGACTACTACGCCTACTTAAATTTCGGGACAAAATTTCTTTTAAGGAGTAGGTAATGTAACATCCCGCCTTTTTCCGTTTACTTTCCGTTTAATTATTTAAAGTCCGTTATATGATTATAACATCTTCCGTTAAAATGCGTTTTAAATTATCTCGTTTAGGTAATTCACGCACCCGCTTTGAAACTTGAGAGACTAAACTTGCCAAAGGACAAAAGGTTTGACTAGGTCAACTAGTCAAACCCTTCTCCTCCACTCATCCATTCACCTCCCTTTTCTAACCTTTGATACTTCCATTTTCTCTCAACTCACTCAACAAGATTCATCATCTATTCAAGATCTAGCAAGCATCAATTCAAACAAATTACATATTTGGAATCCTTGCATCTTCCTCTTCAAATCCATACCAACTTTATTGCATTTGGGTAATTTTCTAAAAACACTAGATTTTGTGTTCTTGATGTTTTTAACTTATAGAAGTGTTAATTAGTGTCTATGGCTCAAGTCTAACATGAATATATGATTTGTATGCTTGTTCTTGTCATTTAGATGTAACTAGCTTAAACTTGAAATGGGTGTGCTTAATCTTGAGTTTTGGTGGATCATATGTTGTTAGATGTTAAAAGTGTATGTATTAAATGTGTTACTAGCATCACTACCTTCAATTTGGTATGTAAGTTGACTTGGAAAAGCCTCATTAACATGATTAAGGATTTTATGATTGTTGGTTAGGGTTTGGTAACCTTGAATGTGATTTTTGATGCATTAAAAGCCTTGAAATGTTGTTTGTAAGTGTTTAGTAGTATTGTATGTGTAATTACCTACGAAACGGCGTATTATATGTGTGTAGTAAGTTCCCGAATCATCTTATGCATTTTACGAACTTGAAACCTTGATAACGAGCTTTAAATGATCAATCGACGAGAATTCGATTATTGTAAATGATGTTTTTGTTTGATGAAAAGTATTTACTTGTATTCCTTGTTAAATTACCTTTCCAACGATATAAGATACGTGTTTTGAATGTTTACGGTTCATAAGTTATGGTTGTTTGAAGTTGGATTCGTTTAAGTGTTCAAAACTGCCAGACTTGCTGAACAGATACATGGAGCAGAGCTCCATTACCTGGAGCGGCGCTCTAAACCCGGCTGGCCAAAGTTTCACTTTTTCGTTTAATTCTAACTATGCTACGCACCTCCGATTAACATGAAATTTGTTCTAACATGCTCATATATGATTAAAAACCTCATAAAAATAGTTCGGGATCCGACCCGAACGTGGTGACTTTTTCGTTGACTTTGACTTGACCAAAGTTGACTTTTGTCTAAACTTAACCAAATACTTATGCAATCATTCTAACATGCTTTTATACTTGTACCTTGCATGAAACTTGACAATTTGATTCACATGCTATAATAATCGAGTCGTAACGAGCCATAGGACTAATTGAACACTTTGACCAATCATGTTTACCGTTATTGATACGACCTACTTGTTAAGGTCAAGACTAGCATTCGTTCTTGGACACGTTTACTTGTGAAGTACTTTTATACGCTTGCACTCAAGGTGAGATCATAGTCCCACCTTTTCAACAACTTTTACTTTTAAACTATGGGATGAGAAATATATACGTATCATACTTTTATGCTTTGAACACAAGTACGAAAACAAACATTCCACAGCGAGTTAGAACAAAAAGCCTCAATTCAATTATCATTAGTTACACTTGCAGGGTGTAAACGTGAACTTATGTTATGTGATCACATTGGGCTTGACGAGCCCTCATTCGGAAGGTTCGTTACCCTTAGCGGATGAAATATATTTTCGAGTATAGTGTATGTTCTAACACTACATAACAGGACCTCGCCCGCGTGTTAGCTTGCTTGTACTATCGCTCACCTGCCTGACCTGCTTTCCGACTAGCTTCTTTATGGGTGCTCGCGAACATACTTTTGGAATACAAACGATTTGGATAATCAACTATATTATATCTTGTGGTTCAAAAACAACGTTACTATTACACCTATGATTTCACCAACGTTTTTCGTTGATAGTTTTCTATATGTTTTCTGTAAGATCCTGTTTTCTTTTTGGGTTTGGATGCCGTCCAAACGTTTGGGACGCCGTCCCACTTTGAAGACCTGGACGCCGTCCAACATCTAGGGACCCGTCCCAGTTTGAAGACCTGGACGCCGTCCAACATTTTGGGACGCCGTCCAGAATGGCTGACAGGCATGTCTTTTTGCTTTTAAATATCTCAGATGGGTAATTTGGTAATTTCACTTGGTGGACGAATTAAAGGCCCTAGATCAGTTTGGTTGAGCCTCATTGCTCCATTCCTAACCACCAAACTTCATCCACTTAAATCCTAGTGAGAGAGTGTGATTCAAGTGTGAGAAAGCTCAAATCGGAGAAGAAGAAGCTTGTTTCGGGTTTTAGCTCGAGCATTAAAGTTGTTCATCTCCTCGTTAGCTTCGTTTTGATTGTTGTGGTAAGCCCTAAACTTGATTACCTTAGTTTAATGTGTTTAAGGGTTAGGGTTTGGGTTAGTATTGCACATAAAACCCATTTGTGAGTAATTTGGGGTTTTGGGTAAGTTTGGGTCATGAAGACCCAAATGGTGACTAACTTAGGGTTTTGAAATGTTGAAATATGTAAATGGGTCTTAAAGGCCTAATAGATCACTAGTACACCTATAGTTAGTGTTAGTGGGAGTCATTTGGGTTGTGGGTGACCTAAATGGGTATGTTGACCTTGAAATGGGTCAAATGGGTCTTTGATGACCTAGGTTGTCTTGCATGTATGGAAACAAGTTAACTTTGTGGTTAAAAGTGTGTTAAGACCTTAATTGGCTAGAGTTAGGGTTTTTGGTGAAGTTAACCCATTATTAGGGTTAAAGGTGCAAAATGGGTTGGGATTGCACTTAGGGTCAAAAGACTCTAGATTTTTGAGTGAGTTGCTTGACCGACTTGAGTTGTGAATTGATTATGTGCTAAAATGTAATAGGTACGTTACATTGAAGTGGAAAGTTCGGTTATCTTTCACGAAGACTCTAAGGTGAGTGGAGTAATTATACGTATGTGTATATGACGTATTTATTTATGGGTGTTATGGTATGAACCATCGAGCCGGTAGTGCCATAACATGTGTGTGATCGAGTGTGAACCACGAGCCGGTAGCACTATAAACTACGATGTGAACCACGAGCCGGTAGCATCGAGTGTGAACCACGAGCCGGTAACACTATAAACTAAGATGTGAACCACGAGCCGGTAGCATCGAGTGTGAACCACGAGCCGGTAGCACTATAAAAGAGTATGACTCAATTGCGTATGGTGTGAACCACGATCCGGTAGCACCATAGCGTTATGGTTAACCATATTGAGATTGTTGATTGTTTGGCATATTGTTTAAATATATTGTGTTGAGTATATGCTAATGCGGTTTTGTGATAATGTGCGACTTGTTAAGTATTTCGGGTATGATGTTATGCTAATTTGAGTTTCAAGTTCGTACAAGGTATTCGGTAATTGTGATTGTAAATAGATGGGTTATATATATGTATGTATAATTATTGCATTCACTAAGCTTTGCTTACCCTCTCGTTGTTTACTTTTTTTATAGGCTCGGGCATTGACAAGGGTAAGAGCGTTCATTTGGATTAGTGATCTCCCGCTTGTTTCGTTAGGGGATGCTTTTGGGTGTTAGCTTTTGGAGTTCGACCGAGATTGGGTAGTTTAACCCCAAACACCATGCTCTAGTGTCGTTTGGAACTTAAACTTATATTTGGCCGAAACTTTTATTTTTGAACGAAACACGTAAAATGGGCGATGTGGGCCCGTTGATGTAAAACTTGATTTGATGATGAAAATCTCTTAGTTTCACTTATATTGACTTGTGGTAAAAAGGTTTTCGTTTGAAAGTGTCAGGAAGCGGGTTTTCCGCTCGTGTGAGTTGGACCCGTGATCAGTAGCTGGAAGACCATTGGGATGCCGTCCCAATTGCTTGGACGCCGTCTCAGTTGTTTGAGCTGGACGCCGTCCCAAATGTTTGGACGCCGTCCCACATCTCTGAGCTGGACGCCGTCCAGGATTCTGGACGCCGTCCAGATGCACTGACATACAAATTTTTTTTTTTGGTACGCGTTTTGAGTTTATGAAGTCGGGTTGTTACAAGTGGTATCAGAGCATGGTCTAAGGGATTTAGGTGACTTGAGATAGGCGCCTAGACTTAGACTTTTTGTGTGCGCGTTTATGCGGGACTTGTAGGACTTTGGGTCGGATCGGGATGGTTAGTGCATAGGTTTATGTGAACTAATCATGCGCTAATTGTTGTGTTATGTTTAGCAATCATCAAGCGAGATGGACGTTGTACTAGCGAGTTAACGCGACGTGCTCGCGTAGTAATGACTAGTTACCATCACTACGAGTGCAAATCGTGTCAAACAAGTAATGTACGACGATTGTTGAGCGAGATGGAGTAGTGTGGCGTATATGTATGTATATATGTAATCTGTCCTTCCGTTTTGTAGTTTAACCTAATTCGTTTTATAGAATGAAGACGAGAAACGGTCCCGATCATGATAACGGAAGTACAAGCGAGGACGCCGAGTTCTCAACCAAGGTCGAGACCGTCTTTAAGAAGTTAAAAGCGGATTTTCTTGCAGACGTTCGAAAGGTTTTTCAAGATTCGGTTGATAAGCAAATAACCGATCTAATTAATGAACGAATGAAGGCCACTATCGAAGAGGCCCTTGACGCTAGGAATATCTACCATCGCGGTGAAGGAGGTGAAGGAAGGTGGGACTTCCACTACAAGAACTTCAAGGATGCTCAACCCCCAATGTTTAATGGGGTGCGGGATCCTTTAAAAAGTACATGTTGGATCTCCGATATTGAGGGAGCTTTCCGTACCGCGGAATGTCCTCCCGAAAAGAAGACGAGGTATGGTTCTAGCATGTTACGCGAAGAAGCTAAGTTGTGGTGGGACGATAAAATCAACTTGTTTGGTGAAGAACAATGTATGGGCTTGACATGGGAGGAGTTCAAGAAAGAATTTTTCAGAGAATACCGAACTTCATCCGATCTCGATAGAATCCGGGACGAGTTGCACCATTTGCAACAAGGTTCCATGGATTTGGTTACCCTCAAGTCTACATTCTTGGCAAAGACTCGTTTTTGCCCGGAATATGTGGGTGATGATCATAAGCTCATGAAGGATTTCTACCGTACTTTGAATGATGAGTACAAGGGGAAGATTAGTCGGGGTATGGCTAAGACTTTTGATGAGTTATTTGAATTTGCTCGGGGTTTTGAGCCGGAGGTGCCAAGAAAGAGCGATTTTACTTTTTCAAAGAGGAAGTTTGAGGGTTCAAGTCATTCGAACTTTTCAAATAAGATGTCCAAGAAAGGCTCCGAAAGCTTTAATAGTGTGAAGAAGGGTGCTTCCGGGGGTTTCGGGCCCACGTGTTATAATTGTAATCAAAGAGGACACACGGCCCGTGATTGCACCAAGGCGTCGACCAAAATCACTTGCTTTAATTGTGGTAAAGAGGGGCATAAGAGGCCGGAATGTCCCGAATTGAATAATGATAATGTTAAACGGTTAGAGAAAGCGGCGGGCACGGCTAGGGGTCGCAACTATTTGATGACCAATGATGAAGCCAAACGATCAAACGAAGTAGTCTCAGGTACTTTCATGGTTAATTCTAATCCGGCGAGAATCCTATTTGATAGCGGTGCAAATTTGTCGTTTTTGTCTCCTAAATTTGTGCCTAAACTTGATAGACCGTTAGCTAAGTTAAGTCGTCCGGTAGAAGTCGAAATAGCGGACGGCAAGACGGTGCTAGTGGTTGATGTGTGTGAAAATTATGATGTTGTTTTTGGTGCCGAAACCTTTAAAATTGATCTTATTCCAATGACCTTGGGCAACTTTGATATTGTCGTTGGTATGGATTGGCTCGATCGTTATAGAGCCGATATTGCATGCCATGATAAGTTTATTCGTGTGAAGACCCTAAGTGGGGGAGAGTTAATTATTCATGGTGATAAGCGAATGAGACCGGTGCCGATATGCACTTTTGCACGGGCACGTCGTTTTGTTGTTAGTGGTGGCATGGCTTTCCTTGCTCATGTTGTTGATACTCGTAATGAGCCACCACCTATTCGTGAAATTCCGGTTGTTAGTGAATTCGAAGACGTTTTTCCGGACGAATTACCGGGTGTTCCGGCGGAAAGACAAGTTGAGTTTCGTATTGAGTTGGTTCCGGGAGCTACTCCCATTGCTAAAACTCCTTATCGTTTAGCACCAACGGAAATGCAAGAGTTGTTAAATCAAACCCAAGAGTTGCTCGAGAAGGGTTTTATTCGACCGAGTGCTTCGCCATGGGGCGCTCCGGTGTTATTTGTGAAGAAGAAAGATGGTAGTATGCGTATGTGCATTGATTACCGTGAGTTGAATAAAGTGACGATCAAGAATCGTTATCCATTACCTAGGATTGACGATTTATTTGATCAACTTCAAGGTGCAACGTATTTCTCTAAGATCGACCTACGGTCCAGCTATCACCAAATGCGGGTCTGTGAGGAAGACATAGAGAAAACGGCATTTCGAACGCGTTACGGGCATTATGAGTTTGTAGTTATGCCCTTTGGTCTTACGAATGCACCGGCGGCATTCATGGATCTTATGAACCGGGTGTGCCAACCTATGTTGGACAAGTCGGTAATAGTGTTCATTGACGACATACTAGTCTACTCGAAAAGTATGAACGAACATGAACGTCATTTGCGTGAAGTATTGAAGACGCTACGAAAGGAGAAGTTGTATGCAAAGTTCTCCAAATGTGAATTTTGGCTAAGGGAAGTTCAATTCCTTGGTCATATTGTGAACGAAAACGGTATTCAAGTAGATCCGGGAAAGATCGAGACGGTGAAGAGTTGGGGACGACTGACTACGCCTACGGAAATCCGAAGTTTTCTCGGATTGGCCGGTTATTATCGTCGGTTTATCCAAGATTTTTCTAAGATCGCTTCTTCGTTGACGAAATTGACAAGGAAGAATGCGAGATTTGTTTGGGAGAACGAGCAAGAAATTGCTTTTCAATTGTTAAAAGAGAAGTTGTGTCAAGCTCCGGTGTTAGTGTTACCGGAAGGTGTTGAAGACATGGTGGTTTATTGTGATGCTTCCTTAAATGGTCTCGGGTGTGTTCTAATGCAAAGAGGTAAAGTCATCGCTTATGCCTCTCGACAATTAAAGGAACATGAAACGAGGTATTCGACTCATGATCTTGAGTTGGCGGCGGTTGTGCATGCGTTGAAAATTTGGCGCCATTACTTGTATGGTGTCAAGTGTACGATTTATTCGGATCATAAGAGTTTGAAACATCTCTTTAATCAACGAGATTTGAATTATCGCCAATGTAGGTGGATGGATGTGGTGAAAGACTACGATTGTAAAATACTTTATCATCCGGGTAAGGCGAATGTGGTCGCGGATGCGTTGAGTCGAAAGAGTCAACATCCGGCGATAAAAGTGGGGTCGTTACGTTTGATTATTACCAACGATTTTCTTGAAAAGCTTGGTGAGATTCAAATAGAGGCTTATGTTCACAACAAGCATACGGAGCGAATCGTGGGCCAATCGGAGTTTATTACTATGGGTCCGCGTGGTTTGTTGTCTTTTCAAGGAAGGGTGTGGGTGCCTAAGATGGGTGATTACCGACGAGTGCTACTTGATGAAGCACATAAGTCAAAATACTCCATTCATCCGGGCGCGACGAAAATGTATCTTGACTTGAAGAAAGATTATTGGTGGCCGGGCATGAAGCGTGATGTTGTGAAGTATGTTGAGCAATGCGTCACGTGTTTGCAAGTAAAAGCCGAACACTAAAAGCCGTATGGTAAATTGCAACCGTTAGAAATTCCGAAATGGAAATGGGAGCACATTACCATGGATTTCATTACAAAGTTACCTAAAACGGCGAGAACCCAATTCGATTCGATTTGGGTTATAGTTGACCGATTGACAAAAAGCGCTTTGTTTCTTCCCATTAGAGAAGCGATATCGTCGGAGACCTTGGCTAAGTTGTTTATCAAGGAAGTGGTCTCGCGACATGGGGTTCCTATATCTATTATTTCGGATCGAGATACCCGTTTTACATCTCGGTTTTGGGAAAAGTTTCATGAAGATATGGGCACACAATTGAAGTTGAGCACGGCGTATCATCCTCAAACGGACGGTCAAACCGAACGTACGAATCAAACTTTGGAAGATATGCTATGAGCGTGCATCATTGACTTTGGTGGTAGTTGGGATGAGCATTTGCCTTTGGTGGAATTCTCGTACAATAATAGTTATCATACTAGTATCGGAATGCCACCTTACGAAATGCTTTATGGGCGTAGGTGTCGAACTCCCGTTTGTTGGGGAGAAGTGGGTCAAAGAGAGATCGGGAGTACCGATTTGGTTTTAGAGACAAATAGCAAGATCGATTTGATTCGGGAACATTTGAAGAAGGCTCAAGATAGGCAAAAGTCGTATGCCGATAAACGTAGACGAACGATCGAATTTCAAGAAGGCGATATGGTGATGCTTAAGGTTTCACCATGGAAGGGTATTATTCGATTTCGAAAACGGGGAAAGTTAGCTCCTCGATTTATTGGGCCATTCAAAGTTTTAGCTCGTGTTGGCGAAGTTGCTTATCGTTTGGAATTACCCGAAGAACTTGCGGGGATCCATAATACATTTCATGTTTCCCACCTCCGTAAGTGTCTTGCGGATGATTCCTCATGGATGCCTTTAGACGAGATCGAGCTAAACAACAAGTTAGAATATGTCGAGGAACCGATTGCTATCCTTGACGAGAAGGTGAAAATGTTGAGGAATAAAGAGGTGAGAACTTTCAAGGTTCAATGGCGGCGAAGTAAAGGTTCCGAGTTTACTTGGGAGCCCGAAGAGTTTGTCTTGGTTTATCTTCCTGCTTGTCATGCGGCGTGGATTGCGAGGTCGCAATCCGGTTCAAGTGGGGGAGAGTTGTAAGATCCTGTTTTCTTTTTGGGTTTGGATGCCGTCCAAACGTTTGGGATGCCGTCCCACTTTGAAGACCTGGACGCCGTCCAACATCTAGGAACGCCGTCCCAGTTTGAAGACCTGGACGCCGTCCAACATTTTGGGACGCCATCCAGAATGGCTGACAGGCATGTCTTTTTGCTTTTAAATATCTCAGATGGGTAATTTGGTAATTTCACTTGGTGGACGAATTAAAGGCCCTAGATCAGTTTGGTTGAGCCTCATTACTCCATTCCTAACCACCAAACTTCATCCACTTAAATTCTAGTGAGAGAGTGTGATTCAAGTGTGAGAAAGCTCAAATCGGAGAAGAAGAAGCTTGTTTCGGGTTTTAGCTCGAGCATTAAAGTTGTTCATCTCCTCGTTAGCTTCGTTTTAATTGTTGTGGTAAGCCCTAAACTTGATTACCTTAGTTTAATGTGTTTAAGGGTTAGGGTTTGGGTTAGTATTGCACATAAAACCCATTTGTGAGTAATTTGGGGTTTTGGGTAAGTTTGGGTCATGAAGACCCAAATGGTGACTAACTTAGGGTTTTGAAATGAAGAAATGTGTAAATGGGTCTTAAAGGCCTAATAGATCACTAGTACACCTATAGTTAGTGTTAGTGGGAGTCATTTGGGTTGTGAGTGACCTAAATGGGTATGTTGACCTTGAAATGGGTCAAATGGGTCTTTGATGACCTAGGTTGTCTTGCATGTATGGAAACGAGTTAACTTTGTGGTTAAAAGTGTGTTAAGACCTTAATTGGCTAGAGTTAGGGTTTTTGGTGAAGTTAACCCATTATTAGGGTTAAAGGTGCAAAATGGGTTGGGATTGCACTTAGGGTCAAAAGACTCTAGATTTTTGAGTGAGTTGCTTGACCGACTTGAGTTGTGAATTGATTATGTGCTAAAATGTAATAGGTACGTTACATTGAAGTGGCAAGTTCGGTTATCTTTCACGAAGACTCTAAGGTGAGTGGAGTAATTATACGTATGTGTATATGACGTATTTATTTGTGGGTGTTATGGTATGAACCATCGAGCCGGTAGTGCCATAACATGTGTGTGATCAAGTGTGAACCACGAGCCGGTAGCACTATAAACTAAGATGTGAACCACGAGCCGGTAGCATCGAGTGTGAACCACGAGCCGGTAGCACTATAAACTAAGATGTGAACCACGAGCCGGTAGCATCGAGTGTGAACCACGAGCCGGTAGCACTATAAAAGAGTATGACTCAATTGCGTATGGCGTGAACCACGAGCCGGTAGCACCATAGCGTTATGGTTAACCATATTGAGATTGTTGATTGTTTGGCATATTGTTTAAATATATTGTGTTGAGTATATGCTAATGCGGTTTTGTGATAATGTGCGACTTGTTAAGTATTTCGGGTATGATGTTATGCTAATTTGAGTTTCAAGTTCGTACAAGGTATTCGGTAATTGTGATTGCAAATAGATGGGTTATATATATGTATGTATAATTATTGCATTCACTAAGCTTTGCTTACCCTCTCGTTGTTTACTTTTTTTATAGGCTCGGGCATTGACAAGGGTAAGAGCGTTCATTTGGATTAGTGATCTCCCGCTTGTTTCGTTAGGGGATGCTTTTGGGTGTTAGCTTTTGGAGTTCGACCGAGATTGGGTAGTTTAACCCCAAACACCATGCTCTAGTGTCGTTTGGAACTTAAACTTATATTTGGTCGAAACTTTTATTTTTGAACGAAACTCGTAAAATGGGCGATGTGGGCCCGTTGATGTAAAACTTGATTTGATGATGAAAATCTCTTAGTTTCACTTATATTGACTTGTGGTAAAAAGTTTTTCGTTTGAAAGTGTCGGGAAGCGGGTTTTCCGCTCGTGTGAGTTGGACCCGTGATCAGTAGCTGGAAGACCATTGGGATGCCGTCCCAATTGCTTGGACGCCGTCCCAGTTGTTTGAGCTGGACGCTGTCCCAAATGTTTGGACGCCGTCCCACATCTCTGAGCTGGACGCCGTCCAGGATTCTGGACGCCGTCCAGATGCACTGACATAAAAAAAAAAATTTTTGGTACGCGTTTTGAGTTTATGAAGTCGGGTTGTTACATTTTCTCAGGTCCTTGAACGCTAGGTGATACATGCTTCATGTAACGACCCTGGATTTTCTGACTTATATTATTAATATTTATTATTAATACTTGCGTATTAATAAATGTATTCTTATACATTTTACTTGTTACCGTAATTGACTTTCCATGTCCCGACTTGACTTTTCGACACGTGCTTTTTTCGAATAATATTTCGAATATTATTTACGTACATAATTAATTATTATTAATTATTTCTAATTAACTAATGTAAGTAGTTAATTACTTGGGCTTTTACTAATTTGTTGCTTACTTATACTTGGGCTTATATTATTGGACTTGGAAGCCCACCCTACACCACTTAATGGACTACTAGTAAGCCCACTACTATGCTAATGATTCTTTAAGCTGAAACAAGATTAATTAAGTTAAATGAGGAGACAAATGTTCAAGCATGCAAGCACCAACTTTCCATGCATTTAACTTATTACTCTTCCTAGCATACAACACTCTCCCACACTTGAAAGTTGAACTTGACCATCCCTTTTTTTTTGAGCTAGAACCGTCGGCCTTTTTGTGCAAGGGAGGGAGTTCAAAAATTTTTTTGTTGTTGTTACTTATATGCTAGCATAAACTTCATTTCACACACTTCATTCTTACACTACTTTCACTCTTTCTTTTTCTCTCTAAATTGTAAGTAACAACTTTATTTTTTCATTCCTCTTTTTCCTTTAAAAATCACCAAGTATCATCATCAATTTACTAGTTTGTTGTTGTTGTTCAAGATCAAACTTTATAGTTTGTATCTTCATGAATCTTGTTTCTTCCATCTTTAGTTTGATGAGAAGTCAAGAACAAGAATCTAAGCTTGTTAGCTTATGGCTCTACACTTGAAGTATTATAAAGATCTAAAGTTCATAAGCTTTAAGATCTTACTTGTGTTCATGTTTTGTAAACTTAAGGTTTATTTTCTTAAGATCCAAGCTTTGGCTTGAATCTTCTTAAGTATGAAATAAACATGAACTTGTTACTTGTAACCTTAATTTATTTCTTTAATTTTTGCATTTAAATTCGTGACTTATAATTTTGGTCAAGTATCACTAGTTAAACTTGATCTCATTTTTCTTGAAACTAAAGTTAAACTTTGTAAGTTCAAGAACATGGAAGTTAAACTTTCTAGTTATAACTTCATACACTTATGTTAGATCTAAGTTTCTATAGCTTATGGTCTTCCAATTTTGACGTAAACAAAAGCTTATGAGCTAAAATACATTCTACAAGATTAAAAATCTAAGTTTCATAACTTATGGTTTTATTAAAGTGAAGATCCAAGTTCTATAACTTAGGATTTAACTTAAGAATACTAGATCTAGACTTTCTAGTCTATGATCTTTAAGATCTAACTAAGATCTAAGTTCTACAACTTAAGATCTTGTTTATTTAGTTTACATTCAAGTTTATAGCTTAATATTACTATTAGAACTCATGTATGTGTCGGATCTAAGATCTTGATGTAACTTTGGTTCATCAACCTTCATACAATCCTTAAATGAGTTGTGCCATTTATCTTAGACATACACAAGTGTTATGATGGTCAAAATTTGGTTAAGGTGATGCAAACACATCAACGAGTTGTACACTTGAAGCTACAAGCATCAAGGATGAGAACCGTGATGAGCATCAAGCACCAAGAACCCACCGGAGCACTTTGCATACTATTTTTGAGGTTTGATCAGTCACCTAGGCTACTGGAAAATATGTTTTACAGATTGTTTGGTTCGAGTAGATGACTTTTCGTTTAGGACTCGTCTTAATCCAATTTACGGTTTAGGATTTATAGCCTTCTGAAAGTCACTATGCCCTTTTAACGTTGTGCTAAAATTTCTGACCTACTCGCACTTAAACCGTTCCCACGGTCAAACGAAGACGAGTTTGGTTCTGAAAATTGGTCAGTGGTTGTAGGACTCATTAACGGAGCCATAGCCACTAACTACGCATCTTTTCGATTTGTATAGAGGTCGTAGCAGCTGAACGAAGTCAGCCCTTGTTTCGATCTCTATTCTTGATTGAAACTTACTTTACTCTTTTGATTGATGATGAATGATGATGATAATTAAGACCTAATTTACATACTTTTAAACCTTTAAGAACTATTTACTGACTTAGTAACTTTTGACTTAGGTTGAGGACCTTTCAGACCAAATACTTGCTTACTTATCTCGTACCGACTTTACTACTTTTCACTGTGAGTTATAGCATCCCTTTTTACTTTAACTATTTTGTAAACTGAGAATACATGCGCTTTTTACGTTTTACATACTAGGCACGAGTACTTAAACTTTATATATGTATGGGTTATACAACGGTATAAACTTTCCCCTTAGCTCGGTAACGTTTAGTCATTGGTCTTTGAACCGGTGAACGCGAATCTTAGATATGGATCCATAGGGTTTGACATCCCCACTCGAGCTAGTAGCGCTAGCATTTAACGGGTGTTTAATACTTCGTAAACTTACGCACTCTCCAAGTGTACTTTTAGGGGGTGATATTACATTAAGTTAATTACCAAGTGCCTAGGTTGAACATATACTTTTCATACTGTTTTGAAATACTAAAATCTCGTAGCCTACCTTACATTACAGTTACATTTAAACTATAGCTCACCAACATTCGTTTTGACGTTTTTAAGCATGTTTTCTCAGGTGCTTAGAGGTTTGATGCTTCCACTGTGGTAGTCTTGCTGTGTAGACTGAAGCGACCCATCCCAATCCATCTGGACGAATACATTACATTTGGTTACATTGCGAGGTACTTGACCTCTATATGATACATTTTACAAACATTGCAATTGTTTTGAAAAGACAAACTTTCCTTACATCGAAAGTTGATGATATACATACCATTTCATAATACATCCAACTATAATTGACTTAATAATAATCTTGATGAACTCAACGACTCGAATGCAACATCTTTTGAAATATGTCATGAATGACTCCAAGTAATATCTCTAAAATGAGCAAATGCACAGCGGAAGATTTCTTTCAAACCTGAGAATAAACATGCTTTCAAGTGTCAACCAAAAGGTTGGTGAGTTCATTAGTTTATCATAAACAATCTTTTCCATCATTTTAATAGACCACAAGATTTCATTCAATAATCATACACTCGCAAGTGTTTAAAATTCATTCATATGGATTGAACACCTGGTAACCGACATTAACAAATGCATCTAGAATATCCCCATATATAAATATTGAAGTACTAAAGCAGTTCAAATTCTCTGACTGAGGCGTGTCAAAGCCCATAGATCTATCTTTAGGATTTGCGTCAATTGGTGGCAATTATAATAAACAACAATTTTTAGGCTACCAAGTTCAACAAGGGCGATATCCTTCAACCATATAATGTAGTTTTGATTACTTGTGTCTATTTCGTAAAGCATTTATAAAAGCGCATGTATTCTCAGTCCTAAAAATATATATATTGCAAAAGCATTTAAAAAGGGAGCAAATGAAACTCACCTATTGTATTTTGTAGTAAAAATACATATGACGGTATTGAACAACTGAACAATGTAGGGTTGGCCTTGGATTCACGAACCTATATCAGTTATATATATATATATTAACACACATAATTGAAATCGAACAAATTTATGTATTATTCTTAGTGATATAATTATTATATTTAATAATTTGTAGGTTTCCTTAATTATTTAGTTAGATATATTTACTTTATTTACCTTAGATAGATAATTATTATTTATTATAAAAATACTAATATAGTTATGTTATATGTATTAAATCTATTTTGATATAATTAATATTTATTTGTTATAATATTAATAATAGGAATAATATTAATAATAACGATACTTATGATAATAATAATAATAATGATAATACTAATAATAATGTTAATATTGATAAAAATGATATTAATAATAAAATATATAAAATTTTAATAGTGATAGTAATAATAGAAATAATAATAATATTAATAATATAAATGTTAATTTTAAAATGATGATTTTAATAAAGATAATAACTTTACTAAAAATGTTAAGTTTTAATAAAAATATAGTTTTAATAAAAATGATAACTTTGATCATTGTAGTTATAATGATACTTTTAATAGAAACGGTAATAATAATAATAATAATTCTAATAATAATTATAAAAATGATAATTTTTGTAAAAGTGATAATAATGATAATAATTCTTAAATATAACAATACTTATTACTGACAATCATATTAATAATAGTAATGGTATTATCGATAATAATACTCATGTTAATCATAATAATAATAATGATAATATTATTCGTAAAAGTGATAGAAATCCTAATATTAATGATAATAATAATCATGTTATTAATATTAGGGATAATAACAATTTATCATAATAATAACAACAATAATTTAATAATAATGATAACAATAATGATAATGATAAAATTACTTATTAATGATACTAATATTCGTAATATTCATATTAGTTGTAATAATAATTATATAACAATAATCTTAAACCATAATAATAATGATAACACTTATTTTAATAATAATTGTAATGATAATTTGAGATAATTAATAATACTAGCAATAATGATAATAATAATAATAATAATAATAAATATAAATATAAAAAAGAGTTATACCTCACTAAAATAGGCTTTTAAAAAAATAAATGCCCCAAGCCGGGATCGAACCCGAGACCTCCTGCTACCCATAACCACACCCCAACCATTCTGCTGTTGCTTGTTTTTCTGAACATTTATACGACCCATAACTATTTATCCCGTATTAATTCTATTTTCAATTCCTTGTTCTTCATCAATTCAAGATCGACCCAGACTCACTTTATAAACGTAATACGAATTAAAGATTGTATTAATATTTGAAACTTACTTGTAAACGACCAGTAATTGTAACCTTTATTTAACAGAAAAAGAAAACAAAAGTTGCTGATGCTTCTGTTTTTCGTAAAAAAAAATTTAAAACTCAAACATCAATTCGATTATTGAGAGTGTTTCAGACTACAACTTCCAAGTGAAAAAGGTTCAAAATCGTTACTAGAAACTCTTTGAATCAACAATTAAACTCAAAACACTAAAACAAATTCGAATTTCACCTTGAACACTTCGTTTGACTTTTTTTGAATATTAACTTTGACTTCGAAATTCGACCTCAACTTGATAAATTGGATCGTGCCACTTTCCAGATAGTTTTAGAAAAATATTCTTAACAAAACCACATTATTACATTTTAGGATTTCATTCGAATTCGAAGTTTAAAAAAAAATGAGAAGAACAGAGGTCGTGCATCTTTTTTTTTTTAATTAACGATTTGTAGTTTGTAGTGTATATATATATGTGTATATATATAATGTGTTTGTATATATGATTTAACAGTTACCTTGAATCCTAATTAATCATGAAATCGACTGCTAACAGATTAGAGACAAGAATTATTCGAACGTACAAAAAAAATATAAAGAATAAAATCTAATTAATATGGCTAACTGATTTTGGATTCTTCTGTAATTGAATTCCACTTTACAGCCAGATCAAAGACAAAAGTCAGAATGAAATACAGTTAGATAGCGAGATTTTTAACATATTCGAATAGTATATATCTGCTTTTATAATTTATTTATACTATTAATATTTAATAAATATAAACATATTAATAATAATATTGTTATTAATAATAATAACTAATAATAATAGTATTAATAATAATAATAATAATAATATTAATAATGATATTAATAATAATACTAATAATAATAATTTTGATAAAGATGATACTAATACTATGATGGTAACAATAATGATAAATAAAATGATAAGTTTACTAATGGTAATAAATTTAGAAATAATTATAATAATAATATGATGATATTAATAATAATAATACAGGTTATAATAGTGTTAATATTATTAATGATAATAATATCATGAATAATAATAATACAACTCGAATTATATATATATATATATATATATATATATATATATATATATATATATATATATATATATATTATTTTTAGAAGTAATAATATTACTTAACACAAATATTAATATTAATATTAACAATAATAATAATAATAATGAAGGTAATAATAATATTAGTATAACAATTATTTTCAAACTTGTAATCAATTTTAATATATATTACAATTTATTAACTATATCATATTTACCAAGTATATAATATATTAAATATTTAATATTTATTAATTAAAATATATTTCTATAGTATTACTTATGTATAGAATTCATACACACACACATACACACACACACACACACACACACACACACACACATATATATATATATATATATATATATATATATATATATATATATATATATATATATATATATATATATATATATATATATATATTCACTTTAATATCAATTTAATTATTCTGTATATTATTTTACCTTTTTGCTTCCAATTGAATAAGGTATATTTTATTAATTCAAAATATTATATATACTCTTATATTTATATATCTATATATTTACACAAATTGTTCGTGAATCGTCAGGCATAGTCAAAGGGTAAATGAATCACTGTAAACAGTTCAAACATTTTAAGACTCAATATTATAGACTTTGCTTATCATGTCGAGTTCATATTAAAATTAAGTTTAAATTTGGTCGGAATTTTCCGGGTCGTCACATAGACTCCCGCTGCTCTTGTTAGAGATGTCTTTGCATGAAATGTTTACCTTGCATTAACAAACTTTGTTACTTTTGAAACAATGAATTTGTAATGACCTTCGGGTCTCGTACTTATGTTAATTGCTTCTATTCGTAGAAGCCTACTTTCGGTTGTAAAACTTTTGATGTTGGTTATGACGTCACCCTTTCTTATAAATGCAAACTTATTTTAAAACAGCATATAGTGTTTGACCTTGTAATGATCCTGTTGTTGATGATCCGTACACGTTAATTTTGTACGGGGCATCACATTTGGTATCAGAGCGTTGGTTGTAGGGAATTAGGTTGCATTAGTGAGTCTAGACCGGACCGAGTAGGATTCACTAATAGGACTAATCTACAACTTGCTAGTTTACTTGTTTCTGCGAAACTTGTTGCATGCTGCTGCTTACTTTTACTGCTATATGCCGTATACTGCTACTTGTTTTCACTACTGCATGCTACTATCTGCTTTTGATTGCATTATACTTGTCATTATTGCCATGCTATTTACTGCTATAGATGATCTAGACTGTCATAGTTACTTTGTCTAATACGTGCTTGCTATATGACTTACTGACATGAAAAAAGTTATTTTTCCTTGTTCAGATGTCGGATATCCCGCCCATCATCATTGACTTGGACAGCGACTCAGATTCATCTGCCGCCTCGCCTACTACTGCTGCCGACTCACAGATCCCGTCATCGCTACCCTCCAGTGACTCTGGCGATTCATCCTCTGGGGACACTAGCCATGCACCTGACCTGATGATCATCTCGGATGGAGACAGGGACCCAGAGGAGATTCCAGCTCCACCTAGCCCAGGACTCCCGAAGCCACAGCACCATTCCGGTGGTGCTGTGATTCTTGGGGGAAATAAGGACAGTCCTTTCCATAATGAGTAAGGACATTGGGTTAGACGCCTTGCTGATGGACGTGTCGTGTCGATCCCGTCTAGCAGATATCGACTGATGACCACCGGTCTAGCAGATCCACCCTCAGATGATTCAGACGACTCATCATCTGATGACTTCAGCAACGAGGATTCCGACGAGGACCCTGAGGAGACGCCCGTGTAGCCGCCCTCTACCTCACCGAAGAAGCGGTATCGTTTCGATGGTACTGTTATTCCGGGGGTTAACGGAGGTAGACCGTTCGTGGACGAACGCGGACAGTTGGTTAGGGTTACCGCCCGTAAGCGGGTTGTGCCTTACCCTGCCGATCCATTCGTGCGTAAGGCTTCCCATTATGCACCATCTACTTCTGGTGTTGGACAGTCTGCACCACCAGCTCCACCAGCATCATCTGCACCACCAGCATCATCTGCACCACCAGCTCCACCTGTACCATCTGCACCGCCTGCCTCACCAGCATCCCCCGTCATCGAGGAACTGACGAGGGAAGTGCATATCCTCTGTGCTCGGGTAACTGAGCTCGAGGACCAGGTGTCCCACATGATGGACATCCTTTACCCACCGTCACCATAGGGCTATTGTATTAGATTTCATTATGTAATTCCGTTTGTAGTTTCATGTTTTGCTAATGTATTGTACGAATCTTATGCGGATGTATGCAACTTTCTTATTTAATGAATGGAACTTAGTGTTGTTTAATTTCTGTACGGTGTTCTATTTACGTTACTATATGATGATTTTGTGGTACCTGTATCTAGTTGCATTACTTAATTAGCATGTGTTGTGTTGATTCCATGCTGGTTACTATATACCGTATTACTATTTATTGAATGACTGGATTTTGACTTAAGTCGAAATTTCTGTTTCGAAGATCAATGGCAAATGGAAGATCAACGCCCACAGCAGCACAAATTGAGGAAATGATAACTGAACGAATAGTCGCAGCAATTGCGAATGTCAACCCCCAAGCTCCACCTGTTAACCAGAACAATCATAATGGGTGTACCTATAAGGAATTTCAAAGCTGCAAGCCCCACAATTTCAGTGGTACTGAGGGGCCGGTTGGACTGATAAGGTGGTTTAAGAAATTGGAAGCTGTGTTCCGTGTGAGCAACTGCTCAAAAATGAACAAAACTAAGTATGCCTCCTGTACACTGTTGGACGGTGCTTTAACCTGGTGGAACACACTTGCTCAGGCTAAGGGTATTGACGAGGCTTATGCTACACCGTGGGAGGAATTTAAGGGGGCTATGATCGAGGAGTACTGCCCCAGAACAGAGATTCAGAAAATGGAAGCTGAGTTTTGGGAGTTGAAGGTTGTGAGAACCGATCTTGACGGTTATAACCGAAGGTATGTGGAACTAGCTTTGATGTATCCCACGATGGTTACCCCGGAATTTAAGCGAATGGAACGGTATTTGTGGGGACTTCCCAAGTCCATTCAGGGAAATGTCACCTCTTCAAAACCAGCTGATGTCCCAGAAGCTATGCGCATGGCGCACACCCTAATGAACCAAATTACCAGCAAAGAACCAGAAAAGGGGAAATCCGAATCGGGAGCTAGTAATGAGAAACGTAAGTGGGACATCAACAAGGGAAGGGTCTTTGATCAAAACCCAGCTAAGAGGCATGAAAGTTTCAAGGGAAACAACGACGAGAGGAACCCCAACCCGAACCCTAGCTCAAACCCTAACTACAAGGGTAGTCTCCCGCAGTGCAAGAGATGCTACAAGCATCATACCGGGTACTGCAACGTGGTCTGTGAAAAGTGTAAAAGGACTGGACATATTGGCAAAGACTGCAAGATCACCACCCCAACTATGAAAACAAACCCTACTGGGCCAAGGAAGTGCTATGAGTGTGGACAACAGGGCCACTTCAGGAATGAATGTCCCAACAAGAGAAAGGATGGCGGGCCAGCGCGTGGAAGAGCTTTCAACGTAAATGCAAGGGATGCCCGTGAGAACCCCGACTTGGTTACATGTATATTCACTATCAATAATCTATTAGCTTCTGTCCTATTTGATATTGGTGCCGATAGGAGTTATGTATGTAGACACTTTTGCTCTAAGATAAATTGGTCGTGAGTTCCTTTAAAGGAGAGTATGCTTGTTGAGGTAGCCAATGGAAAACTTGAGAAAGTTGACCAAATTAGCCGAGGAGGTATTATCAACATAGCTGGTATAGATTTCGAGATTGACTTGATACCCATCAAATTGGAAAGTTTTGATGTGATTGTCGGTGTGGACTGGTTGACCAAGGTAAGGGCCGACATTATCTGTGGAGATTCTCGTACAATAATAGTTATCACACTAGTATTGGGATGCCACCTTACAAGATGCTTTATGGGCGGAAGTGTCGAACTCCAATTTGTTGGGGTGAAGTGGGACAAAAGGATATCGGGAGCACCGATTTGGTGTTGGAAACAAATAGCAAGATTGTTACGATTCGAGAGCATTTGAAAAAGGCTCAAGATAGACAAAAGTCGTATGCCGACAAGCATAGACGAACGATTGAATTTCAAGAAGGTGACATGGTGATGCTTAAGATTTCACCGTGGAAAGGTATTATTTGATTTCGAAAACGGGGAAAGTTAGCTCCTCGGTTTATTGGACCGTTTAAGGTTTTAGCTCGCGTTGGTGAAGTCGCGTATCGTTTGGAATTACCCGAAGAGCTTGCGGGGATTCATAATACATTTCATGTTTTCCATCTCCGTAAGTGTCTTGCGGATGATTCTTCATGGACGCCATTAGACGAAATTGAGCTAAACAATAAGTTAGAATATGTTGAAGAGCCGACTGCTATACTTGATGAGAAGGTGAAAATGTTGAGAAATAAAGAGGTAAGGACTTTTAAAGTTCAATGGCGTCGGAGTAAAGGTTCCGAGTTCACTTGGGAGCCCGAAGAATTCATGTTGGTTTATCTTCCCGCTTGTCATGCGGCTTGGATCGCGAGGACGCGTTCCGATTCAAGTGGGGGAGAGTTGTAAGACCCGAATATTTTCCTTGTACATTTATGTAATTAAGTTATTCAAGTTGTAGGGTTTTCGTTGCATATAATAAAAATAAGGAAGAATCTGGCCTGGGCTATCTACGAGCCGTGCGGGCCAGTGGCGTGCCGCGCCAATACGGGCTGACAGCTCATCTTTTCCTTTTTATTAGATATTTAAAAGGGCAAATTGGTAAAATCACAAGAGATCCGACTTTAAGGCCTTGGATCAGTTTTTGGAGTGTCATTTACTCCATTTCCAACCACCAATTCTTACCCAATTCAATTTTAGAGAGGGAATAAGAATCCTAGTGTGAGAAAGCTCAAAATAAGGAAGAAGAAGCTTGAATCGGGTCTAAGTGCAAGCATTAAAGTTGTTCATCTATCCTCTAGCTACGTTTTGATCATAGTGGTATGCTCTAATCTTGATTTCCTAATTTAATTTTGGGAAAGGGTTAGTGTTAGGGTTAATGGTGAACTTAAAAACCCACTTTGTTAGTAAATTGGGTGTTTTGGGCGAATTTGGGTCATGTAGACCCAAAGGTGACTAACTAGGGTTTTCAAAGTATTAAATTATGTTTATGAGCTTAAATTGGTTAGTTGAATTACTAGCACCCTTATATAAATGTAAATGGGTGTCGAGTGGGTTAGCGGATGATCCGAAATGGGTGTATTGACTTTTAAGTGGTCAAATGGGTCATAATGGACCTAAGATTGTTAGTGTATGTGTAAGATGCATAGACCTTGTGTTGAAAAGTGTTTTAAGACCTAATTTGGCAAATGTTAGGGTGTTGGTTATGATTGACCCAAATATTAGGGTTAAGGGTGCAAATGGGTCGAGATTGCACCATGGGTCAAAATGACTATAGAATGGAGTTTGAGTTGGTTGACCAACTTGAGTTAGTGATTGATATTATGTATAATGTAATAGGTACGTTACATTGAATATTTCCGAGCTTGTCTGTCTCTCATCAAGACTTTGAGGATAGTGGAAAATCTATATATGTATGTATATGATTTACGTGCAGTATTAATGGTGTCACATAGCCGTTTTGTGACCATAGTTGTGAGACATAGCCGTTTTGTCCACGTTTTATATTTATGCACATAGCCGTGTTTGTGCATATAGTGGCGCGTAATAGCCGTGTTTTACTCCCACATTATTATCCGAGTTATTGTGCACATAGCCGTGTTTGTGTACATGATTGTGAGTAATAGCCGTGTTTTACTCACACGTTGATCAAGTGATGCCATAGCCGTTTTTGGGAACACTTGGGGGTGATGCCATAGCCGTTTTTGGAACACCTCGGGGGTTAGCATACCATAGCCGTTTTTGGAAGCTAACGGTTGTTAAGAACATCGATGACTTGTTTTGCGAAGTCATTCCCTTGCGAAGATTTTGGTTAACCATGGTTTATAGTTGTTGACGTTAGCATTTAATTATTATTATGAATATTATGCTATTGATGTTGCTAGTTGTACGAACTGATGATACTAGCTTGTTTATTGAGACGTTATGCGTTTGTATGCGTTATATGATATCGTGGATGCGAGTAGGTAAGTTTTATATGCATGTATATATTTATTCTACTCACTAAGCGTTAGCTTACCCTCTCGTTGTTTACCATTTTATAGGTTCCGGCGTGGATAAGGGTAAGGGCATACGGTTGGATTAGAGATCCCGCTTGTTAGGGGACGCCTTTTGGATGTGTTAGCTTTTGGATTTTGACCATGACTTAGGTAGTTTAATCCCAAACACCATGCTCATCGCGTCGTTTGGTGCTTAAACTTTTTGGTGGTCGAAACTCACGTTATGTATTAAACTCGTAAATCGGCCAAAGTGGGCCCCGCTTTGTAAAACTTATTTTATGTTTGAATTGTGTTAGTTTTACATGTTTGAATATGTTGTTAAAAGCGTTTTGTCTAATTATGTCGGGAAGTGGCCGATCTTTTTCGCGTTTCATGACTTTTGGGACAGACCAGTTTGGCGCGCCGCGCGGCCATATGGCGCGCCGCGCCGTATGCTGTTCCAGCAATTTTTTTTTTATTTGTTATTTTTACGCGGGTTGTTTGTGGTTTGGTTTGGGTTGTTACAAGTGGTATCAGAGCATGGTCTAAGGGATTTAGGCGACTTGAGATAGGTGCCTAGACTTAGACTTTATTGTGTGTACGCTTTATACGGGACTTGTAGGACTTTGGGTCTAATCGGGAATTGTTAGTTCTTTGATTTATGTGAACTAACATTGTGCAAATTGATTTGTGTTGTGTTTAGCAATCATCAAGCGAGATGGACGTTGTACTACCGAGTTAATGAGACGTGTTCGCGTAACAATGATTAGCTACCATTGTTACGGGTTCAAATCGTGTCAAACAAGCGAGGTACAATGATTGTTGAGCGAAATGGGGTAGTGTTGAGCGAAGGGTGCTCCTACAAAGCTTTAATGGGGTGCAAACCTCACACTTATGATGGAACCGGGGGACCGGTTGTGCTTACTCGTTGGTTTGAACAAACGGAAGCCGTCTTTAGTATAAGCGGATGTCGAGACCAAGATAAGGTCAAATACTCCACCCACATTTTCTCCGGTGTTGCTCTAACTTGGTGGAACACCTATGTTTAATCGATGGGGACCGATGAAGCTCACGCCCTTTCTTGGGCCGATTTGAAGGAAAAGATGATTGTTGAATACTTTCCGCGTGAAGAAACCCGAAAGCTCGAGCAAGAGCTAAGAGCTTTGAAGGCGGTCGGGAACGATCTTAAGGCTTACAATCTACGCTTCGCCGAACTATCTTTGATGTGTCCTAGTCTCGTTAACCCCGAATCTCAAAGGATTGAGCTCTACATGCACGGTCTTCCAAAAAGCATCAAACAAGGGGTGATGTCATCCAAACCCGCTACTCATCAAGCCGCTATGAACATGGCCCGCCAATTAATCGAAACAGTTGACGAAATCGTAGTGCCGGCTCCTAAGGCCGAGGACAAGTCGGGTGGCAACAAAAGGAAATGGGAAGCCACTCCATCAACCAACTACAACAACAACACCTTCACCAAAAAGCCTTTCAACAACGACGGCAAGAAGGGTTATGTCGGAAACTTACCTTTTTGCAACAAATTCCACAAGCATCATCACGGCGAATGTAACAAGCTAGTTTGTCACCGTTGCCAAGGTGTTGGTCATAGGGCCAACAATTGCACAAGCGCCGCCCCCGTTGCTCGAAAGGGGCCCAATCCTCCAAAAACGGTCACTTGTTACGAATGTGGCCAAACGGGCCATTATAAGAACGAATGCCCGAAAAAGAAAGCCAACCCCAACAACTGAGGCCGAGCCTTTAACATCAACACCGAGGAAGCCCGAGATGACAATGAACTAGTCACGGGTACGTTTCTTCTCAACAACTCTTATGTTACTTGCTTATTCGATTCGGGTGCCGATAAATGTTTTGTGTCTAAGACTTTGGCTCCTACCCTTTGCACTCCACCACACCCTTTAGATACTACTTATTCCATCGAAGTGGCCGACGGAAAACTCTTAAGTGCCGACACATATTACCGGGGGTGTACTTTGAACATTTTGGGTAAGGAATTTGAAATTGACTTGATACCCATGGAATTAGGGAGTTTTGATGTAATAATCGGTATGAATTGGATGGTTAAAAATAAATCTCACATTCTTTGCGATCTTCACGCAATCCGAATTCCTATCGAGAATGGTGAACCATTGATTGTCTATGGCGACAAAAATTGCACCGGACTCAATCTCGTTTCGTGCCTTAAAGTTCGAAAGCTACTTCGCAAGGGTTGTTTCGCGATTCTTGCTCACGTTAAGAAAGTCGAGGCCGACGAAAAGCGCATCGAAGATGTGCCAATTGTTAGTGACTTTTCCGATGTATTTCCCGACGAATTACCGGGTCTTCCACCTCATCGACCGGTTGAATTTCAAATCGATCTTATTCCAGGAGCCGCACCCGTAGCGCGTGCACCGTATAGACTCGCTCCATCCGAATTACAAGAATTGCAAAGTCAAATCCAAGAGCTACTTGACCGTGGTTTCATTCAACCTAGCCATTCACCATGGGGCGCTCCGATTTTGTTCGTCAAGAAGAAAGACGGATCCCTACGAATGTGCATTGATTATCGTGAACTAAACAAATTGACGGTTAAGAACCGATATCCCCTTCCTCGCATCGATGATCTCTTTGATCAACTACAAGGTTCTCGTGTATATTCAAAAATCGATCTCCGTTCGGGTTATCATCAACTAAGGGTTAAGGGGGAAGATGTCTCCAAAACCGATTTCCGGACTCGTTATGGTAGTTATGAATTCCTTGTCATGCCTTTCAGTCTCACTAACGCACGGGCGGTGTTCATGGATCTCATGAACCGCGTGTGCAAACCTTACCTCGACAAATTCGTTATCGTGTTCATCGATGATATTTTGGTCTATTCTAAAAGCGAAGAGGAACACAGAGAACATCTCCGACTCGTGCTTGAACTCTTGAGAAAAGAACAACTCTATGCCAAGTTCTCCAAGTGTGAATTTTGGTTGAAGGAAGTTCAATTCCTCGGTCATGTTGTAAGTGATCAAGGCATTAAAGTCGATCCCGCGAAAATCGAAGCCATTAGTAAATGGGAGGCTCCTACTACTCCTACTCAAATTCGTCAATTCTTGGGTCTCGCCGGATACTATCGTAAATTCATCAAGGACTTTTCCTTAATCGCTCGCCCTTTAACCTCGTTAACTCACAAGGACCGAAAGTTCATTTGGTCATCCGAACAAGAAACCGCTTTTCAAATCTTGAAAACTAAGCTAACCATCGCTCCTATCTTGTCACTTCCCGAAGGCAATGATGATTTTGTGGTATATTGTGATGCCTCGAAAAACGGTTATGGATGCGTATTAATGCAACGAAAGAAAGTCATTGCTTATGCCTCTCGACAACTCAAAGTCCACGAACGAAACTACACGACACATGATCTTGAACTCGGTGCCGTCATCTTTGCACTTAAGTTATGGAGACATCATCTTCTTGGTACCAAAAGTACCATCTTTACCGATCACAAAAGTCTCCAACATATCTTCGATCAAAAGCAACTAAACATGAGACAACGAAGGTGGATTGAGACCTTGAACGATTATAATTGCGAGCTTCGTTACCACCCCGGGAAGGCAAATGTAGTGGCCGATGCCTTAAGTCGAAAGGAAAGAGCGGTGCCTCTTCGTGTCCGAGCTTTGAATATCACCATCCACTCCAACCTTAATAGCCAAATTCGGGTAGCCCAAGATGAAGCTCTTAAGGACAACAACATCGCACGCGAACTTTTAAACATTCTCGTCTCCCGATTCGAAGTTAAGGAGACCGGACTTCGATATTACGCCGAAAAAATTTGGGTGCCTAGATATGGCGATCTACGAAACCTCATCCTAGACGAAGCCCACAAATCGCGATACTCGATTCATCCCGGCGCCAATAAGATGTACCATGACCTTAAAGAACAATATTGGTGGCCGAACATGAAAAAGGAGGTTGCTAGATACGTCGCCAATTGTTTGACTTGCGCTAAAGTCAAAGCCGAACACCAAAGAGCGTCCGGGTTACTTCAATAACCCGAGATCCCGCAATGGAAGTGGGAAAGGATCACGATGGATTTTATCACCAAACTACCGAAAACGTCGGGCGGTTATGATACAATTTGGGTCATTGTTGACCGTCTCACCAAATCCGCGCACTTTCTCGCCATGAAAGAAACTGACAAAATGGAGAAACTTGCACGACTTTACATTAAAGAGATTGTAGCCTGACACGGAGTACCATTATCGATTATCTCCGACCGAGATGGTCGTTTCGTTTCTAGATTTTGGCGTACGTTACAAGAAGCATTGGGAACGCGTTTGGACATGAGTACCGCATATCATCCCCAAACCGATGGGCAAAGTGAACGTACAATACAAACCTTAGAGGATATGTTACGAGCCTGCGTTGTTGATTTTGGAAAAGCTTGGGACAATTACTTACCTCTCGCCGAATTCTCTTACAACAATAGTTATCACGCGAGTATTAAGGCCGCACCTTTTGAAGCGTTATATGGTCGAAAATGTCGCTCTCCTCTTTGTTGGGCCGAAGTGGGTGACGTGCAAATTTCTGGGCCTGAATTCATTCACGAAACAACCGAAAAGATTCTTCAAATCCGAGATAGGCTTCGGACGGCCCGGAGTCGTCAAAAATGCTATACCGACAAAAGACGCAAAGACCTCGAATTTCAAGTCGGTGACCGCGTCATGTTAAAAGTCGCACCTTGGAAAGGTGTCATCCGTTTTGGGAAACGTGGGAAATTAAATCCGCGGTATGTTGGTCCTTTCGAAATCTTAGAGCGTGTTGGAACCGTTGCTTATCGTTTAAACCTTCCGCCTCAACTAAGCTCCGTCCATCCTACTTTTCATATATCTAACTTGAAGAAGTGTCTCGCCGAGCCCGATATCGTCGTCCCTCTCGAGGAACTTACTATTAATGACAAACTCCATTTTGTGGAGGAACCGGTTGAAATTGTGGACTACGTCGAGAAGGAATTAAAACAAAGCCGGATCCCGATTGTTAAGGTCCGATGGAACGCCAAAAGAGGACCCGAGTTTACTTGGGAAAGGGAAGATCAAATGCGAAAGAAACACCCTCATCTATTCCCGGTTCCGGAAACGTCAGATTCTGAGGAAGAAACTACGATTACTACGCCTGCTTAAATTTCGGGACGAAATTTCTTTTAAGGTGTAGGTAATGTAACATCCCGCCTTTTTCCGTCAATTTTCCGTTTAACTATTTAAGTTCCGTTATATGTTTATAACACATCTCGTTAATACGCGTTTTAAATTATCATGTTTAGGTAATTTAACGCACCCGCAACCGAACTCGAGGGACTGGTTTCGCCAAAACACCAAAGTGGTGACTAGCTTTTGACTAAGTCAACCACCTCCCCACCATTATCCATTCATTTCTCTTTTTCTAAAATACTTCCATATTTTTCTCTAATTTCATCAAAAGGAAATCATCATCCAAATTCGTTCAAGAAGGATTCAATCAAAACAAATTACATATTTGAACTCCTCGTGATCTCCTCTTCGATTCCATACCGATTTCATCAATTTTGGGTAACTTTCTAAAATCACTAATTTTATGTGTTCTTGAGATTTTTGAGTTATAAAGTTGTTAATTAGTGTCTATGGCTCAAGTCTAGTATGATTATGTGATTTGTATGCTTGTTCTTGCAATTTTGATGTAACTAGTTCATTATGAAAGAACACTTGCATAATCTTGAGTTTTAGGTGTTCATATGTTGTTTGATGATGAAAGTTCATGTTTTAATTGTGTTCCTAACATCACTAGCTTCAAATTGGTATGTAGGTTGACATGGATTAGTTTCATAATCATGATTGTTGAATTTGTGATTTTGGGTTAGGGTTTGATAGAAGTAAATTGAATCTTGATGCATTAAATGCTTGATAATGTTAATTGTAAGTGTTAGGTTGTGTTGTATGCTTAATTACCTTCGAAACGGCATATCGTTCATGTAATTTGGTTGCCAAATCATTAAATTGCATTTATGACTTGTATACATTGAATGAGGAACATTAATTGCGGTTTTTGATTGTTGCAAGTGGAAGTTTGATTGATGATATGTGTTTAGTTGTTTTACTCGTCAAAATACCTTTCCAACGATGTATGATAGGCGTTATAAGTGTTTGCGGGTCAAGAGTTGTGTTAGAAAAGGTTTTGGTTCGTGCACACTTTGAAAAACTGACCAGAATTCTCTGCCCAGGTAGTGGCGCGGCGCGCCCCATCCCCGCGCGGCGCGCAGAATCACCTGGCCAGATTCTGACCTCTTGGTCCCATTTCACGTGAAATGTTTGACTAGCTACCGACCTCCGATTCACATGAAACTTGTTTTAATATACTTGTATATGAATAATTAGCATGGAAAAATAGTCCGGGACCCGACCCGAACATGTTGACTTTTTCGTTGACTTTGACCCGACCAAGTTTGACTTTTTGTCACACTTAACCAATTAATTATGCAATCTTTCTAACATGCTTTTATACTTGTGTCTTGCATGAAACTTGATGATTTGATTCACATGCTATATTAATCGAGTCGTATTGAGCCATAGGACTAATTGAACATCTTTGACCCTTCGTGACTATCGTTATTGATACAACCTATTTGTTTAGGTCAAGACTAGCATTGTTCTTTGCACACGTTACTTGTTGAAGTACTTTTTGGTTCGTGCATACAAGGTGAGATCATAGTCCCACTTTTACTCTTTTTGAACTTACTTTTGGGATGAGAAAACATAAACGTTCTTTTAAACTACGTGAACACAAGTACAGGGAAAACAAAAATTCTACATACGAGTTTGAACACAAATCCTCAATTCGATTATCATTAGTTACATCAGATGGTGTAAGCGAGAACTTATGTTATATGGCCATATGGGTTTGACAAACCCTCACTTCGGACGGTTCGCTACCGTCTACGGGTGAAATATATTTTCGGGAAACAGTGTATGTTCTAACACTATTATTACGAGGTTCAACGGACGGAATGTTAAGCTTTGATAATTGAGTGCTCGTGAATATTAACTTTTAGAATGTACTATGACTCTATCGATGTTGCAAATCTTGTGGTTCAACTTACTTTTACTCACTTACTTATTTAAACCTATGATTTCACCAACGTTTTCGTTGACAGATTCTCTATGTTTTTCTCAGGTCCTTGAACTTAGGTGATACATGCTTCCGCTCATACTTTTTGATACTTGCATTGGATGTCGAGTATACTTGCATACGTGGAGCGTCTTTTTGACTACTTTTAATTGTGTCGCACGTGTTTCATACAAACTTTAAACATTGTTATGTACTTGTTATGGAAACTACTTTTGTAAACTTTGAAACATCCTTATTTATGAAATGAATGCGACATATTTTTCGGTCAAACTTTGTTATAAAGACTTACGACCATGTAATGGGACCATACGTAGATGACGCCATCATTTGACGATTTGTCGGGGTCGCTACAAGTGGTATCAGAGCCTTGGTTGTAGGGATTTAGAGTTCATTAGTGTCAACCCCGAGTCATAGGGTACATTGGTGAGTCTAGACTACAACCGGCATATAGACTTGACATAGGAATTACTTGACTACTTGTGCATTTATACTCGAACTCTCTTACTCATATCTACTCTTATTCTATCTTAATCTCGCGTTGTATAATTAAATTGGCATGCCACCTTGACTATATGAAGTAATGTCGCATGCACATATGAGTTAGGGTAATATAATTTCTGGGATTATATTACGGTGACACATATGAACATTCCGACATTATGACATAAAGAATTTAAGGCGAGTCAAGGATAATTTTCTCTCTATCTTTATTCCATATCACGGGTAGTATTATTTAGAATACTAACCAACGGTATTCTTTTGTTTTGAAGGAACAATGCCTCCTCGCCGTGTACGACGCAATGAAACTCCCGAACAAGCCTTACAACGCATGATAGCCACCGCCGTGGATGCGGCCATGGCCGGTCACTCGTCTAACAACAACAATAACAACAACCACAACAACAATAACCAAGGAGCCGGTAACTCTAGCGAAGGGTGCTCCTACAAAGCTTTCATGGGGTGCAAACCTCACACTTATGATGGAACCGGGGGACCGGTTGTGCTTACTCGTTGGTTTGAACAAACGGAAGCCGTCTTTAGTATAAGCGGATGTCGAGACCAAGATAAGGTCAAATACTCCACCCACACTTTCTCCGGTGTTGCTCTAACTTGGTGGAACACCTATGTTCAATCGATGGGGACCGATGAAGCTTACGCCCTTTCTTGGGCCGATTTGAAGGAAAAGATGATTGTTGAATACTTTCCGCGTGAAGAAACCCGAAAGCTCGAGCAAGAGCTAAGAGCTTTGAAGGCGGTCGGGAACGATCTTAAGGCTTACAATCTACGCTTCGCCGAACTATCTTTGATGTGTCCTAGTCTCGTTAACCCCGAATCTCAAAGGATTGAGCTCTACATGCACGGTCTTCCAAAAAGCATCAAACAAGGGGTGATGTCATCCAAACCCGCTACTCATCAAGCCGCTATGAACATGGCCCGCCAATTAATCGAAACGGTTGACGAAATCGTAGTGCCGGCTCCTAAGGCCGAGGACAAGTCGGGTGGCAACAAAAGGAAATGGGAAGCCACTCCATCAACCAACTACAACAACAACACCTTCACCAAAAAGCCTTTCAACAACGACGGCAAGAAGGGTTATGTCGGAAACTTACCTTTTTGCAACAAATGCCACAAGCATCATCACGGCGAATGTAACAAGCTAGTTTGTCACCGTTGCCAAGGTGTTGGTCATAGGGCCAACAATTGCACAAGCGCCGCCCCCGTTGCTCGAAAGGGGCCCAATCCTCCAAAAACGGTCACTTGTTACGAATGTGGCCAAACGGGCCATTATAAGAACGAATGCCCGAAAAAGAAAGCCAACCCCAACAACCGAGGCTGAGCCTTTAACATCAACACCGAGGAAGCCCGAGATGACAATGAACTAGTCACGGGTACGTTTCTTCTCAACAACTCTTATGTTACTTGCTTATTCGATTCGGGTGCCGATAAATGTTTTGTGTCTAAGACTTTGGCTCCTACCCTTTGCACTCCACCACACCCTTTAGATACTACTTATTCCATCGAAGTGGCCGACGGAAAACTCTTAAGTGCCGACACATATTACCGGGGGTGTACTTTGAACATTTTGGGTAAGGAATTTGAAATTGACTTGATACCCATGGAATTAGGGAGTTTTGATGTAATAATCGGTATGAATTGGATGGTCAAAAATAAATCTCACATTCTTTGCGATCTTCACGCAATCCGAATTCCTATCGAGAATGGTGAACCATTGATTGTCTATGGCGACAAAAATTGCACCGGACTCAATCTCGTTTCGTGCCTTAAAGTTCGAAAGCTACTTCGCAAGGGTTGTTTCGCGATTCTTGCTCACGTTAAGAAAGTCGAGGCCGACGAAAAGCGCATCGAAGATGTGCCAATTGTTAGTGACTTTTCCGATGTATTTCCCGACGAATTACCGGGTCTTCCACCTCATCGACCGGTTGAATTTCAAATCGATCTTATTCCAGGAGCCGCACCCGTAGCGCGTGCACCGTATAGACTCGCTCCATCCGAATTACAAGAATTGCAAAGTCAAATCCAAGAGCTACTTGACCGTGGTTTCATTCAACCTAGCCATTCACCATGGGGCGCTCCGATTTTGTTCGTCAAGAAGAAAGACGGATCCCTACGAATGTGCATTGATTATCGTGAACTAAACAAATTGACGGTTAAGAACCGATATCCCCTTCCTCGCATCGATGATCTCTTTGATCAACTACAAGGTTCTCGTGTATATTCAAAAATCGATCTCCGTTCGGGTTATCATCAACTAAGGGTTAAGGGGGAAGATGTCTCCAAAACCGCTTTCCGGACTCGTTATGGTAGTTATGAATTCCTTGTCATGCCTTTCGGTCTCACTAACGCACCGGCGGTGTTCATGGATCTCATGAACCGCGTGTGCAAACCTTACCTCTACAAATTCGTTATCGTGTTCATCGATGATATTTTGGTCTATTCTAAAAGCGAAGAGGAACACAGAGAACATCTCCGACTCGTGCTTGAACTCTTGAGAAAAGAACAACTCTATGCCAAGTTCTCCAAGTGTGAATTTTGGTTGAAGGAAGTTCAATTCCTCGGTCATGTTGTAAGTGATCAAGGCATTAAAGTCGATCCCGCGAAAATCGTAGCCATTAGTAAATGGGAGGCTCCTACTACTCCTACTCAAATTCGTCAATTCTTGGGTCTCGCCGGATACTATCGTAAATTCATCAAGGACTTTTCCTTAATCGCTCGCCCTTTAACCGCGTTAACTCACAAGGACCGAAAGTTCATTTGGTCATCCGAACAAGAAACCGCTTTTCAAATCTTGAAAACTAAGCTAACCATCGCTCCTATCTTGTCACTTCCCGAAGGCAATGATGATTTTGTGGTATATTGTGATGCCTCGAAAAACGGTTATGGATGCGTATTAATGCAACGAAAGAAAGTCATTGCTTATGCCTCTCGACAACTCAAAGTCCACGAACGAAACTACACGACACATGATCTTGAACTCGGTGCCGTCATCTTTGCACTTAAGTTATGGAGACATCATCTTCTTGGTACCAAAAGTACCATCTTTACCGATCACAAAAGTCTCCAACATATCTTCGATCAAAAGCAACTAAACATGAGACAACGAAGGTGGATTGAGACCTTGAACGATTATAATTGCGAGCTTCGTTACCACCCCGGGAAGGCAAATGTAGTGGCCGATGCCTTAAGTCGAAAGGAAAGAGCGGTGCCTCTTCGTGTCCGAGCTTTGAATATCACCATCCACTCCAACCTTAATAGCCAAATTCGGGTAGCCCAAGATGAAGCTCTTAAGGACAACAACATCGCACGCGAACTTTTAAACATTCTCGTCTCCCGATTCGAAGTTAAGGAGACCGGACTTCGATATTACGCCGGAAAAATTTGGGTGCCTAGATATGGCGATCTACGAAACCTCATCCTAGACGAAGCCCACAAATCGCGATACTCGATTCATCCCGGCGCCAATAAGATGTACCATGACCTTAAAGAACAATATTGGTGGCCGAACATCAAAAAGGAGGTTGCTAGATACGTCGCCAATTGTTTGACTTGCACTAAAGTCAAAGCCGAACATCAAAGACCGTCCGGGTTACTTCAACAACCCGAGATCCCGCAATGGAAGTGGGAAAGGATCACGATGGATTTTATCACCAAACTACTAAAAACGTCGGGCGGTTATGATACAATTTGGGTCATTGTTGACCGTCTCACCAAATCCGCGCACTTTCTCGCCATGAAAGAAACCGACAAAATGGAGAAACTTGCACGACTTTACATTAAAGAGATTATAGCCCGACACGGAGTACCGTTATCGATTATCTCCGACCGAGATGGTCGTTTCGTTTCTAGATTTTGGCGTACGTTACAAGAAGCGTTGGGAACGCGTTTGGACATGAGCACCGCATATCATCCCTAAACCGATGGGCAAAGTGAACGTACAATACAAACCTTAGAGGATATGTTACGAGCCTGCATTGTTGATTTTGGAAAAGCTTGGGACAATTACTTACCTCTCGCCGAATTCTCTTACAACAATAGTTATCACGCGAGTATTAAGGCCGCACCTTTTGAAGCGTTATATGGTCGAAAATGTCGCTCTCCTCTTTGTTGGGCCGAAGTGGGTGACGTGCAAATTTCCGGGCCCGAACTCATTCACGAAACAACCGAAAAGATTCTTCAAATCCGAGATAGGCTTCGGACGGCCCGGAGTCGTCAAAAATGCTATACCGACAAAAGACGCAAAGACCTCGAATTTCAAGTCGGTGACCGCGTCATGTTAAAAGTCGCACCTTGGAAAGGTGTCATCCGTTTTGGGAAACGTGGGAAATTAAATCCGCGGTATGTTGGTCCTTTCGAAATCTTAGAGCGTGTTAGAACCGTTGCATATCGTTTAAACCTTCCGCCTCAACTAAGCTCCGTCCATCCTACTTTTCATGTATCTAACTTGAAGAAGTGTCTCGCCGAGCCCGATATCGTCGTCCCTCTCGAGGAACTTACTATTAATGACAAACTCCATTTTGTGGAGGAACCGGTTGAAATTGTGGACTACGTCGAGAAGGAATTAAAACAAAGCCGGATCCCGATTGTTAAGGTCCGATGGAACGCCAAAAGAGGACCCGAGTTTACTTGGGAAAGGGAAGATCAAATGCGAAAGAATCACCCTCATCTATTCCCGGTTCCGGAAACGTCAGATTCTGAGGAAGAAACTACGATTACTACGCCTGCTTAAATTTCGGGACGAAATTTCTTTTAAGGTGTAGGTAATGTAACATCCCGCCTTTTTCCGTCAATTTTCCGTTTAACTATTTAAGTTCCGTTATATGTTTATAACACATCTCGTTAATACGCGTTTTAAATTATCATGTTTAGGTAATTTAACGCACCCGCAACCGAACTCGAGGGACTGGTTTCGCCAAAACACCAAAGTGGTGACTAGCTTTTGACTAAGTCAACCACCTCCCCACCATTATCCATTCATTTCTCTTTTTCTAAAATACTTCCATATTTTTCTCTAATTTCATCAAAAGGAAATCATCATCCAAATTCGTTCAAGAAGGATTCAATCAAAACAAATTACATATTTGAACTCCTCGTGATCTCCTCTTCGATTCCATACCGATTTCATCAATTTTGGGTAACTTTCTAAAATCACTAATTTTATGTGTTCTTGAGATTTTTGAGTTATAAAGTTGTTAATTAGTGTCTATGGCTCAAGTCTAGTATGATTATGTGATTTGTATGCTTGTTCTTGCAAT
Source organism: Rutidosis leptorrhynchoides (assembly GCF_046630445.1). Lineage (NCBI taxonomy): Eukaryota > Viridiplantae > Streptophyta > Magnoliopsida > Asterales > Asteraceae > Rutidosis > Rutidosis leptorrhynchoides. The sequence goes on along the minus strand of NC_092342.1, from coordinate 263,447,830 downwards.
TTTGATGTAACTAGTTCATTATGAAAGAACACTTGCATAATCTTGAGTTTTAGGTGTTCATATGTTGTTTGATGATGAAAGTTCATGTTTTAATTGTGTTCCTAACATCACTAGCTTCAAATTGGTATGTAGGTTGACATGGATTAGTTTCATAATCATGATTGTTGAATTTGTGATTTTGGGTTAGGGTTTGATAGAAGTAAATTGAATCTTGATGCATTAAATGCTTGATAATGTTAATTGTAAGTGTTAGGTTATGTTGTATGCTTAATTACCTTCGAAACGGCATATCGTTCATGTAATTTGGTTGCCAAATCATTAAATTGCATTTATGACTTGTATACATTGAATGAGGAACATTAATTGCGGTTTTTGGTTGTTGCAAGTGGAAGTTTGATTGATGATATGTGTTTAGTTGTTTTACTCGTCAAAATACCTTTCCAACGATGTATGATAGGCGTTATAAGTATTTGCGGGTCAAGAGTTGTGTTAGAAAAGGTTTTGGTTCGTGCACACTTTGAAAAACTGACCAGAATTCTCTGCCCAGGTAGTGGCGCGGCGCGCCCCATCCCCGCGCGGCGCGCAGAATCACCTGGCCAGATTCTGACCTCTTGGTCCCATTTCACGTGAAATGTTTGACTAGCTACCGACCTCCGATTCACATGAAACTTGTTTTAATATACTTGTATATGAATAATTAGCATGGAAAAATAGTCCGGGACCCGACCCGAACATGTTGACTTTTTCGTTGACTTTGACCCGACCAAGTTTGACTTTTTGTCAAACTTAACCAATTAATTATGCAATCTTTCTAACATGCTTTTATACTTGTGTCTTGCATGAAACTTGATGATTTGATTCACATGCTATATTAATCGAGTCGTATTGAGCCATATGACTAATTGAACATCTTTGACCCTTCGTGACTATCGTTATTGATACAACCTATTTGTTTAGGTCAAGACTAGCATTGTTCTTTGCACACGTTACTTGTCGAAGTACTTTTTGGTTCGTGCATACAAGGTGAGATCATAGTCCCACTTTTACTCTTTTTGAACTTACTTTTGGGATGAGAAAACATAAACGTTCTTTTAAACTACGTGAACACAAGTACAGGGAAAACAAACATTCTACATACGAGTTTGAACACAAATCCTCAATTCGATTATCATTAGTTACATCAGATGGTGTAAGCGAGAACTTATGTTATATGGCCATATGGGTTTGACAAACCCTCACTTCGGACGGTTCGCTACCGTCTACGGGTGAAATATATTTTCGGGAAACAGTGTATGTTCTAACACTATTATTACGGGGTTCAACGGACGGAATGTTAAGCTTTGATAATTGAGTGCTCGTGAATATTAACTTTTAGAATGTACTATGACTCTATCGATGTTGCAAATCTTGTGGTTCAACTTACTTTTACTCACTTACTTATTTAAACCTATGATTTCACCAACGTTTTCGTTGACAGATTCTCTATGTTTTTCTCAGGTCCTTGAACTTAGGTGATACATGCTTCCGCTCATACTTTTTGATACTTGCATTGGATGTCGAGTATACTTGCATACGTGGAGCGTCTTTTTGACTACTTTTAATTGTGTCGCACGTGTTTCATACAAACTTTAAACATTGTTATGTACTTGTTATGGAAACTACTTTTGTAAACTTTGAAACATCCTTATTTATGAAATGAATGCGACATATTTTTTGGTCAAACTTTGTTATAAAGACTTACGACCATGTAATGGGACCATACGTAGATGACGCCGTCATTTGACGATTTGTCGGGGTCGCTACAGTGGGGGAGAGTTAATTATTCACGGTGATAAGCGTAGAAGACTTGTGCCGATATGCACTTTTGCACGGGCACGTTGTCTCCTCGGTAGTGGTGGCATGGCTTTTCTTGCCCATGTTATTGATACTCGTGATGAGCCACCACCCATTCGTGAAATTCCGGTGGTTAGTGAACTCGAAGACGTTTTTCCGGATGAGTTACCGGGTGTTCCGGCGGAAAGACAAGTTTAATTTCGCATTGAGTTGGTTCCGGGGGCTACCCCCATTGCTAAAACTCCTTATCGTTTAGCGCCAACGGAAATGCAAGAGTTGTTAAATCAAACCTAAGAGTTACTTGAGAAGGGTTTCATTCGACTGAGTGCTTCGCCATGGGGTGCTCCGGTTTTATTCGTAAAGAAGAAGGATGGTAGTATGCGGATGTGCATCGATTATCGGGAGTTAAATAAAGTAACGATTAAGAATCGTTATCCATTACCTCAGATTGACGATTTGTTTGACCAACTCCAAGGTGCAACGTATTTCTCTAAAATCGACCTACGATCCGGCTATCACCAAATGCGGGTTCGTGAGGAAGACATCGAGAAAACGGCTTTTCGAACGCGTTATGGGCATTTTGAGTTTGTAGTTATGCCTTTCGGTCTTACGAATGCACCGGCGGCATTCATGGACCTTATGAACCGAGTGTGCCAACCTATGTTGGACAAGTCGGTGATTGTGTTCATTGACGACATACTAGTCTACTCGAAAAGTATGAACGAACATGAACGTCATTTGCGTGAGGTGTTGAAGACTTTACAAAAGGAGAAGTTGTATGCTAAGTTCTCCAAATGTGAATTTTGGCTAAGGAAGGTTCAATTCCTTGGCCACATTGTGAACAAAGACGGTATTCAAGTAGATCCGGGGAAGATCGAGACGATGAAGAGTTGGAGACAACCGACTACGCCTACGGAGGTCCGAAGTTTTCTCGGATTGGCCGGTTATTATCGTCGGTTTATCCAAGACTTTTCTAAGATCGCTTCTTCGTTGACGAAATTGACGAGGAAGAATGCGAGATTTACTTGGGAGAACGAGCAAGAAATTGCTTTTCAATTGCTAAAAGAGAAATTGTGTCAAGCTCCAGTGTTAGTGTTGCCGGAAGGAGTGGAAGACATGACGGTTTATTGTGATGCTTCGTTAAATGGGCTCGGTTGTGTTCTAATGCAAAGAGGTAAAGTCATCGCTTATGCCTCTCGACAACAAAAGGAACACGAAACGAGATATCCGACTCATGATCTTGAGTTGGCGGCGGTTGTGCATGTGTTGAAAATTTGGCGCCATTACTTGTATGGTGTCAAGAGTACGATTTATTCGGATCATAAGAGTTTGAAACACCTCTTCAATCAACGAGATTTGAATTATTGCCAACGTAGGTGGATGGATGTGGTGAAAGATTATGATTGCGAAATACTTTATCATCCGGGTAAGGCGAATGTGGTCGCGGATGCGTTAAGTCGAAAGAGTCATCACCCGGCATTACGATTGGGATTGTTACATATGATTATTACTAACGGTTTTCTTGAAAAACTTAGTGTGACTCAAATAGAGGCTTATGTTCACAACAAGCATGCGGAACGAATCATGGGGCAATCGGAGTTCATTACCATGGGCTCGCGTGGTTTGTTGTCTTTTCAAGGAAGAGTGTGGGTGCCTAAGATGGGTGATTATCGACAAGTGCTACTTGATGAAGCACATAAGTCAAAGTATTCCATTCATCCGGGCGCGACGAAAATGTATCTAGATTTAAGAAAAGATTATTGGTGGTCGGGCATGAAACGTGATGTTGTGAAGTATGTTGAGCAATGCGTCATGTGTTTGCAAGTTAAGGCCGAGCACCAAAAGCCGTATGGTAAGTTACAACCGTTAGAAATCTCGAAATGGAAATGGGAGCACATTACCATGGATTTCATCACAAAGTTACCTAAAACGGCGAGAACCCAATTTGATTCGATTTGGGTGATAGTTGACCGATTGACGAAAAGCGCTTTGTTTCTTCCATCATCAGAGACTTTGGCTAAGTTGTTTATCAAGGAAGTCGTCTCTCGACACGGAATTCCTATATCTATTATTTCGGATCGAGATACCCGTTTTACATCTCGGTTTTGTGAAAAGTTTCATGAAGATATGGGAATTGAAATTGAGCACGGCGTATCATCCTCAAACGGACGGTCAAACCGAACGTACGAACCAAACATTGGAGGATATGTTACGAGCGTGTATTATTGATTTCGATGGTAGTTGGGATGAACACTTGCCTTTGGTGGAATTCTCGTACAATAATAGTTATCACACTAGTATTGGGATGCCACCTTACGAGATGCTTTATGGGCGGAAGTGTCGAACTCCAATTTGTTGGGGTGAAGTGGGACAAAAGGAAATCGGGAGCACCGATTTGGTTTTGGAAACAAATAGCAAGATTGTTACGATTCGAGAGCATTGGAAAAAGGCTCAAGATAGACAAAAGTCGTATGCCGACAAGCGTAGACGAACGATCGAATTTCAAGAAGGTGACATGGTAATGCTTAAGGTTTCGCCGTGGAAAGGTATTATTCGATTTCAAAAATGGGGAAAGTTAGCTCCTCGGTTTATTGGACCGTTTAAGGTTTTAGCTCGCGTTGGTGAAGTCGCGTATCGTTTGGAATTACCCAAAGAGCTTGCGGGGATTCATAATACATTTCATGTTTCCCATCTCCGTAAGTATCTTGCGGATGATTCTTCATGGATGCCATTAGACGAAATTGAGCTAAACAATAAGTTAGAATATGTTGAAGAGCCGATTGCTATACTTGATGAGAAGGTGAAAATGTTGAGAAATAAAGAGGTAAGGACTTTTAAAGTTCAATGGCGTCGGAGTAAAGGTTCCGAGTTCACTTGGGAGCCCGAAGAATTCGTGTTGGTTTATCTTCCCGCTTGTCATGCGGCTTGGATCGCGAGGACGCGTTCCGATTCAAGTGGGGGAGAGTTGTATGACCCGAATATTTTCCTTGTACATTTGTGTAATTAAGTTATTCAAGTTGTGGGGTTTTCGTTGCATATAATAAAAATAAGGAAGAATCTAGCCTGGGCTATCTGCGCGCTGCGCGGGCCAGTGGCGCGCCGCGCCAATACGGGCTGACAGCTCATCTTTTCCTTTTTATTAGATATTTAAAAGGGTAAATTGGTAAAATCACAAGAGATCCGACTTTAAGGGCTTGGATCAGTTTTTGGAGTGTCATTTACTCCATTTCCAACCACCAATTCTTATCCAATTCAATTTTAGAGAGAGAGTAAGAATCCTAGTGTGAGAAAGCTCAAAATAAGGAAGAAGAAGCTTGAATCGGGTCTAAGTGCAAGCATTAAAGTTGTTCATCTATCCTCTAGCTACGTTTTGATCATAGTGGTATGCTCTAATCTTGATTTCCTAATTTAATTTTGGGAAAGGGTTAGTGTTAGGGTTAATGGTGAACTTAAAAACCCACTTTGTTAGTAAATTGGGTGTTTTGGGCAAATTTGGGTCATGTAGACCCAAAGGTGACTAACTAGGGTTTTCAAAGTATTAAATCATGTTTATGAGCTTAAATTGGTTAGTTGAATTACTAGCACACTTATATAAATGTAAATGGGTGTCGAGTGGGTTAGCGGATGATCCGAAATGGGTGTATTGACTTTTAAGTGGTCAAATGGGTCATAATGGACCTAACATGGTTAGTGTATGTGTAAGATGCATAGACCTTGTGTTGAAAAGTGTTTTAAGACCTAATTTGGAAAATGTTAGGGTTTTGGTTATGATTGACCCAAATATTAGGGTTAAGGGTGCAAATGGGTCGAGATTGCACCATGTGTCAAAATGACTATAGAATGGAGTTTGAGTTGGTTGACCAACTTGAGTTTGTGATTGATATTATGTATAATGTAATAGGTACGTTACATTGAAGATTTCTGAGCTTGTCTATCTCTCATCAAGACTTTGAGGTGAGTGGAAAATCTATATATGTATGTATATGATTTACGTGCCGTATTAATGGTGTCACATAGCCGTTTTGTGACCATAGTTGTGAGACATAGCCGTTTTGTCCACGTTTTATATTTATGCACATAGCCGTGTTTGTGCATATAGTGGCGAGTAATAGTCGTTTTTACTCCCACATTATTATCCGGGTTATTGTGCACATAGCCGTGTTTGTGTACATGATTGTGAGTAATAGCCGTGTTTTACTCACACGTTGATCAAGTGATGCCATAGCCATTTTTGGGAACACTTGGGGGTGATGCCATAGCCGTTTTTGGAACACCTCGGGGGTTAGCATACCATAGCCGTTTTTGGGAGCTAACGGTTGTTAAGAACATCGATGACTTGTTTCGCGAAGTCATTCCCTTGCGAAGATTTTGGTTAACCATGGTTTATAGTTGTTGACGTTAGCATTTAATTATTATTTTGAATATTATGCTATTGATGTTGCTAGTTGTACGAACTGATGATACTAGCTTGTTTATTGAGACGTTATGCGTTTGTATGCGTTATATGATATCGTGGATGCGAGTAGATAAGTTTTATATGCATGTATATATTTATTCTACTCACTAAGTGTTAGCTTACCCTTTCGTTGTTTACCATTTTATAGGTTCCGGCGTGGATAAGGGTAAGGGCATACGGTTGGATTAGAGATCCCGCTTGTTAGGGGACGCCTTTTGGATGTGTTAGCTTTTGGAGTTTGACCATGACTTGGGTAGTTTAATCCCAAACACCATGCTCATCGCGTCGTTTGGTACTTAAACTTTTTGGTGGTCGAAACTCACGTTATGTATTAAACTCGTAAATCGCCCAAAGTGGGCCTCGCTTTGTAAAACTTATTTTATGTTTAAATTGTGTTAGTTTTACATGTGTGAATATGTTGTTAAAAGCGTTTTGTCTAATTATGTCGGGAAGTGGCCGATCTTTTTCGCGTTTCATGACTTTTGGGCCAGACCAGTTTGGCGCGCCGCGCGGCCATATGCTGTTCCAGCAATTTTTTTTATTTGTTATTTTTACGCGGGTTGTTCGTGGTTTGGTTTGGGTTGTTACAGGGTGAAGGAGAGTGATGTGATGAAAACTGCGTTCAGAACCCGTTATGGTCACTATGAGTTTCTCGTGATGCCATTCAATTTAACCAACGCACCTGTCGTGTTTATGGATCTCATGAATTGTGTATGCAAGCCATACCTGGATAAGTTCGTTATCGTCTTCATAGATGATATCCTCATCTACTCCAAAAGCGAAGAAGAACATGAGCAACATCTTCGACTAGTGCTTAAACTCTTGAGACAAGAGCAACTTTATGCCAAATTCTCCAAGTGTGAGTATTGGTTGAAGGAAGTCCAATTCCTGGGTCATATTGTGAGCGATCAAGGTATCAAAGTTGATTCCACAAAGATCGAAGCTATCAGCAAGTGGGAAACCCCCACTACTCCGACTCATATCCGCCAATTTTTAGGTCTCGCCGGTTACTACCGAAGATTTATTGAAGGTTTCTCTCTGATTGCGCGTCCTTTGACCACGCTGACTCACAAAGGGAAGAAGTTCATGTGAGAAACCGAACAAGAATCAGCATTTCAAACCTTGAAGCAGAAGTTGACCACCGCGCCTATCTTATCACTTCCTGAAGGCAGTACCACTTCGTTGTGTATTGTGATGCGTCAAAAAATGGTTTTGGTTGCGTATTGATGCAAAGAACGAAGGTCATTACTTATGCTTCTCGTCAACTGAAGATTCACGAGCAAAACTACACTACTCATGAACTTGGAGCCGTTGTTTTTGCGCTCAAATTATGGAGACACTATCTTTATGGAACTAAAAGTACTATCTTCACCGACCACAAAAGCCTCCAACACATATTCGATCAGAAACAACTGAACATGAGACAGCGACGATGGATCGAGATGCTGAATGACTATGATTGTGAACTTCGTTACCATCCTGGCAAGGCCAATGTTGTAGCCGACGCTTTGAGCCGAAAGGAGAGGATGACACCTCTTCGTGTTCGGGCCCTGAACATCACCATTCATTCAAATCTCAACAGCCAAATCCGAGTAGCCCAAGATGAGGCTCTCAAGGAGGAGAATATTTCTCATGAACACTTGAACATTCTCATCTCTCGATTCGAGGTTAAGGAGACTGGACTCTGATACTTCGCCGGAAGAATTTGGGTGCCTAGTTATGGGGATTTGCGAAGCCTCATTCTAGACGAAGCCCACAAGTCAAGATATTCGATTCATCCAGGAGCCGGTAAAATGTACCACGGTCTCAAGGAACAGTATTGGTGGCCTAATCTTAAGAAGGATGTTGCAACTTATGTTGGGAAGTGTTTGACTTGCTCGAAGGTTAAGGCCGAACATCAGAGGCCCTCTGGGTTACTTCAGCAACCGGAAATCCCGCAATGGAAGTAGGAAAGGATAACAATGGACTTCATTACGAAACTACCAAAGACGGTGGGCGGATACGATACCATCTGGGTTATCGTTGACCGTCTTACCAAATCTGCACACTTCTTAGCCGTGAAAGAAACGGATACGATGGAAAAACTCGCTCAACTATACATAAAAGAGATTGTATCTCATCATGGTGTGCCCTTATCGATTATTTCAGACCTAGATGCCCGTTTTGCTTCCAGATTTTGGCGTTCTTTGCAAGAAGCCTTGGGGACTCATCTCGACATGAGTACTGCATATCACCCACAGACTGACGGACAAAGCAAACGCACGATTCAGACTTTGGAGGACATGTTGCGTGCTTGTGTTATTGATTTCGGAAAGGCTTGGGAAAGGCATTTGCCGCTAGCCGAATTCTCTTACAACAACAGTTATCATTCGAGTATTAATGCCGCACCTTTCGAAGCGTTGTATGGTCACAAATGCCGTTCTCCTATTTGTTGGGCCGAAGTAGGCGAAAAGCAAATCACCGGACTCGAGTTAGTCCATGAAACAACCGAGAAGATTGTCCAAATTCAAGCGAGACTCAAGATGGCCCATGATCGCCAAAAGAGTTATGCTGACCTTAAACGTAAAGACTTCGAATTCAACGTAGGTGACCGTGTAATGTTGAGGGTCGCACCTTGGAAAGGTGTGATCCGTTTTGGAAAACGTGGAAAGCTCAACCCGCGATACATTGGTCCCTTCGAAATCTTGGAGCGTGTTGGACCCGTTGCTTACCATCTGTGTAACATCCCGTTTTTTCTGTACATATTTAAAGGTACAAACTAAATTATTAGCACATTTATACATGTTCATTTATGTGATTAAATGAGCCAAAGTGTTAGTTTTTGAGTAAATGTATAATTATATTTATATACGAGAATGCGTGCGTATGAGTATTTATAAGGTGTCGAGATGGAGTTGAGTCATGCGAGACTTAAGGTTGAAGCTAGGCGTGCATAGGAAGTGTGAATGAGGTGTGCTAGTTGTTTGAACCATCGTTTTGTATTAAACGGTCGAAGTGACCAGGCTCAGGAAAACGCCGCGCCGCGGCAAATGGGTCCGTGCCGCGGCATATCAAGCAAACCAGGATCAGGAAGTGGGTTAAGGAGGGCCTATTTTCCCTTTATGTGTCGCGCCGCGACGATTAAGTCCGCGCCGCGATAGTTCTGCTGAACTGGTGTCAGACTTAGCTCAAATTAAGGGATTTTAAGGGGTAAAATGGTAAATTGACATGTGGATCTGATGGGAGCATTAACTCTCCACCACATATTCATTTATTTCATTTCCTTTTCCATTTTCTTTCCAATTTCTCTCCCAAAACACAAAACCCACTTAGTTTAATCTTGAGATTTGGAGTTGGAGATTTGTGAATCAAACCTAGGAGCGAGATTTAAAGTTGTTCTCCTTGTTACTAGCTACGAGAAGATAGTCTTGGTAAGTTCTAACTTTATGTTTTAAGTTTTAATTGGTTAAAGGCTAGGGTTTGGGTTACTAGAGATTTGTATGACCCATTTGAGGGTAAAATGGGTGAGTTTGGGTTATGTTGTTGTAATGAAACCCTAATAGCAACAATCTAGGGTTTTGGCCTTGTGATTTGAAGTTGTAAGTGGGAATTAGTGTTGTTAGTCACTAATGCACTTTAAGAATTATGAAAGAAGTGTTAATGGGTAAGTTTGACTTGATTGTGAGTTTAAGTGATATAAAATGGGTCAAAATGTACTAGTTGATCTAATTAGATGAAATGGGTATGGATTACCCTAAGTTTTGTGTTAATTGAAGTTAATAGACTTTAATTCACTAGTCTTAATGATTAAAGTCGAGTCTTGTCCATTTATGGGCGGTTGTGAGTAGTTGAGTCATTTAATGCAACTTGGGTCATTAAATGCTCAAGTGGGAGTATTGTGGTTAATCCCATTAGTTGTGTATTGAATGTGTACCTATGTATTAGGTACTTTGCTCGAGGTATACGGAAGCATTTAAATCACCACCGAAGTGCTAAGGTGAGTGGAATAATTATATATGCATGTATATGATTTATTTGCTTGTGGGGTATGGGTTAAAGTTCGATGTTGACGATACCGTACCCTAGTGTATATTTGTGTTGTTGATGAGGGTTTAAAGTTCGTTGTTGATGATACCTCATACGTATGGAATTAAAGTTCGATGTTGACGATGCCATACGATTATTGTAGTGACGTTGATGAGGGTTTAAAGTTCGTTGTTGACGATACCTCATATGTGGGTTTAAAGTTCGGTGTTGACGATACCACATTAATATAGGCGAATGGGATTTAAGTTCGATGTTGACGATACCATTCGTTGGGCTAGCCTTGAGATCTTGAGTACTACGGATGTTGTGAACATCATAGTTATACTTGTGTTTTAGCATATTGTATTGTTGTGTTATAAGCTATTGTTATACTAGCTTTCTTATCGTGATACTTAGCGTTATACATGTGAAAGGTATGCTAATTAGGTAACTTGTATGTATGCGGATTTGGTAAGTGTTTGCAAGTAAGTAGGTTATATATATGTATGTATAATTGTTGCACTCACTAAGCCTTGCTTACCCTCTCATTGTTTACCATTTTATAGGTTCCGGCTTGGACAAGGGTAAGGGCATACGTTTGGACTAGTGGTCTCCCGCTTATGTTGTCGGGGGTGCTTTTGGTGTTAGCTTTTGAAGTTGGCCTAACGTTTTGGGTAGTTTAGCCCCAAACCATGCTCGAGGTCGTTTGGATTATAAACTATCCTTGTAGTGGGTCAAACTTGTATTAAACTTAATTAATGGCTTTCGTGCCTTTTGTAAACATTTAAATTGATGTACGTTTAAATGGAACTTGTGGAATGGTTTACATATTTAATTGACGCATAAATGTGTATTATAAAAAAAAAAAATTATCGTATGGAATACGGGTTGGGTTGTTTCAATCTGGATCTTCCGACTCAATTGAGCTTAGTTCATCCTACCTTCCACGTATCAAATTTGAAGAAGTGTCTTGCTGAACCGGAACTTGTCATACCACTGGAAGAACTTACGATTGATGACAAACTCCACTTCGTGGAAGAACTTGTCGAAATTATGGACCGTGAGGTCAAAACTTTGAAACGCAACAAGATTCCGATCGTCCGAGTCCGATGGAATGCCAAACGAGGACCCGAGTTTACCAGGGAACGAGAGGATCAAATGATGCAGAAGTATCCTCACCTTTTCCAAACTCCTCCATCTACCTCAGCTTAAAATTTCGGGACGAATTTTCTTTAACAGGTGGGTAATGTAACGACCCTGGATTTTCCGACTTATATTATTAATATTTATTATTAATACTTGCGTGTTAATAAATGTATTCTTATATATTTTACTTGTTACCGTAATTGACTTTCCATGTCCCGACTTGACTTTTCGACACGTGCTTTTCTCGAATAATATTTCGAATATTATTTACGTACATAATTAATTATTATTAATTATTTCTAATTAACTAATGTAAGTAGTTAATTACTTGGGCTTTTACAAATTTGTTGCTTACTTATACTTGGGCTTATATTATTGGACTTGGAAGCCCACCCTACACCACTTAATGGACTACTAGTAAGCCCACTACTATGCTAATGATTCTTTAAGCTGAAACAAGATTAATTAAGTTAAATGAGGAGACAAATGTTCAAGCATGCAAGCACCAACTTTCCATGCATTTAACTTATTACTCTTCCTAGCATACAACACTCTCCCATACTTGAAAGTTGAACTTGACCATCCCTTTTTTTTTGAGCTAGAACCGTCTGCCTTTTTGTGCAAGGGAGGGAGTTCAATTTTTTTTTTTTTTGTTTTTTTTTGTTACTTATATGCTAGCATAAACTTTATTTCACACACTTCATTCTTACACTACTTTCACTCTTTCTTTTTCTCTCTAAATTGTAAGTAACAACTTTATTTTTTCTTTCCTCTTTTTCCTTTAAAAATCACCAAGTATCATCATCAATTTACTAGTTTGTTGTTGTTGTTGTTGTTCAAGATCAAACTTTATAGTTTGTATCTTCATGAATCTTGTTTCTTCCATCCTTCGTTTGATGAGAAGTCAAGAACAAGAATCTAAGCTTGTTAGCTTATGGCTCTACACTTGAAGTATTATAAAGATCTAAAGTTCATAAGCTTTAAGATCTTACTTGTGTTCATGTTTTGTAAACTTAAGGTTTATTTTCTTAAGATCCAAGCTTTGGCTTGAATATTCTTAAGTATAAAACAAACATGAACTTGTTACTTGTAACCTTAGTTTATTTCTTTAATTTTTGCATTTAAATTCGTGACTTATAATTTTGGTCAAGTATTACTAGTTAAAATTGATCTCATTTTTCTTGAAACTAAAGTAAAACTTTGTAATTTCAAGAACATGGAAGTTAAACTTTCTAGTTATAACTTCATACACTTATGTTATATCTAAGTTTCTATAGCTTATGGTCTTCCAATTTTGTTGTAAACAAAAACTTATGAGCTAAAATACATTCTACAAGATTAAAAATCTAAGTTTCATAACTTATGGTTTTATTAAAGTGAAGATCCAAGTTCTATAACTTAGGATTTAACTTAAGAACACTAGTTCTAGACTTTCTAGTCTAGGATCTTTAAGATCTAACTAAGATCTAAGTTCTACAACTTAAGATCTTGTTTATTTAGTTTATATTCAAGTTTATAGCTTAATATTACTATTAGAACTCATGTATGTGTCGGATCTAAGATCTTGATGTAACTTCGGTTCATCAACCTTCATACAACCCTTAAATGAGTTGTGCCATTTATCTTAGACATACACTAGTATTATGATGGTCAAAATTTGGTTAAGGTGATGCAAACACATCAACGAGTTGTACACTTGAAGCTACAAGCATCAAGGATGAGAACCGTGATGAGCATCAAGCACCAAGAACCCACCGGAGCACTTTGCTTACTGTTTTTGAGGTCTGATCATCACCTGGACTAGTGGAAAAGTTGATTTCCAGATTTTTCGGTTCGAGTAGATGACTTTTTGTTTAGGACTCGTCTTAATCCGATTTACGGTTTAGGATTTATAGCCTTCCGAAAGTCACTACGCCCTTCTAACGTTGTGCTGAAATTTCTGACTTACTCGCACTTAAACCATCGCCACGGTCAAACGAGTGGTTCTGAAAATTGGTTAGTGCTTGGAAGACTCACATACGGAGCCATAGCCACTGACTACGCATATTTTCGATTTGTATAGAGGTCGTAGCAGCTGAACGAAGTCAGCCCTTGTTTCGATCTCTATTCTTGATTGAAACTTACTTTACTCTTTTGATTGATGATGAATGATGATGATACTCAATACCTAATTTACATACTTTTAAACCTTTGGGAACGATTTACTGACTTAGTAACTTTTGACTTAGGTTGAGGACCTTTCGGACCAACTACTTGCTTACTTATCTCGTACCGACTTTACTACTTTTCACTGTGAGTTATAGCATCCCTTTTTTACTTTAACTATTTTGGGAACTGAGAATATATGCACTTTTTACGTTTTACATACTAGGCACGAGTACTTAAACTTTATATATGTGTGGGTTATACAACGGCATAAACTTTCCCCTTAGCTCGGTAACGTTTAGTCATTGGTCTTTGAACCGGTGAACGCGAATCTTAGATATGGATCCATAGGGTTTGACATCCCCACTCGAGCTAGTAGCGCTAGCATTTAACGGGTGTTTAATACTTCGTAAACTTACGCACTCGCCATATGTACTTTTAGGGGGTGATATTACGTTAAGTTAGTTACTAAGTGCCCACGGTTGAACATATACTTTTCATACTGTTTTGAAATACTGAAATCTCGTGGCCTACCTTACATTACTGTTACATTTAAACTATAGCTCACCAACATTCGTGTTGACATTTTTAAGCATGTTTTCTCAGGTGCTTAGAGGTTTGATGCTTCCGCTGTGGTAGTCTTGCTGTGTAGACTCCCGCTGCTCTTGTTAGAGATGTCTTTGCATGTAACGTTTACCTTGCATTAACAAACTATGTTACTTTTGAAACAATGAATTTGTAATGACCTTCGGGTCTCGTACTTATGTTAATTGCTTCTATTCATAGAAGCCTACTATCGGTTGTAAAACTTTTGATGTTGGTTATGACGTCACCCTTTCTTATGAATGCAAACTTATTTTAAAACAGCATATAGTGTTTGACCTTGTAATGATCCTGTTGTTGATGATCTGTACACGTTAATTTTGTACGGGGCATCACACTTCCGCAAATTATTTTTTGATGCTTGCTTGGATGTCGAGTATACATGCATACGTGGAGCGTCTTTTGACTTAACTTAATTTGTGTCGCATGGGTTTCAATTGTACTTAAAACGTTGTAACATGTTTAGACTTGAACTACTTTGTAAACTTTGAAACATCTTTATAATTGAAATGAATGCGACATATTTTGGTCAAACGTTGTTATAAAGACTTATGACCACGTAACGGGACCTAAGTAGACGGCGCCATCAATGACGATTTCGTCGGGTCGCTACACCTAGCACTTGTTCAATGCCGTCATATGTATTTTTACTACGAAATACAGTATCGTGAGTTTCATTACTCCCCTTTTAAATGCTTTGCAATATATATTTTTGGGACTGAGAATACATGCGCTTTTATAAATGTTTGACGAAATAGACACAAGTAATCGAAAACTACATTATATGGTTGGATTATCGAAATCGAATATCGCCCTTCAAGTCTGGTAACCTAAGAATTAGGGAAATGGCCCATAATTGACGCGAATCTTAAAGATATATCTATTGGGCCTAACAACCCCCATTCATGTCTATGGATGGCTTTAGTACTTCAAGATTATTATTATACAGACGTCGATGTCGGTGGGGATATTATATGCATTATGGTTAATGTCGGTTACCAGGTGTTCAATCCATATGAATGATTTTTATGCAGATAGCTATATGCATGCATGATGTTTATGAGAAATGAAAATATGAAATCTTGTGGTCTATTAAAAATGATGGAAATGAATATTGATGATAAACTAATGAACTCACCAACCTTTTGGTTGACACTTTAAAGCATGTTTATTCTCAGGTATTAAAGAAATCTTCCGCTGTGCATTTGCTCATTTTAAAGATATTACTTGGAGTCATTCATGACATTTTTTAAAAGACATTGCATTCAAGTTGTCGAGTTCGATAAAGATTATTATTTAGTAAATGATAGATTAAGTCATTTATAGTTTGATTATATTATGAAAAGGTATGCATGCCTGTCAACTTTCGCTGTAATGAAAGTTTGTCTTTTAAAAACGAATGCAATGTTTGTAAAATGTATCATATAGAGGTAATACTTCGCAATGAAATCAATTATTATGTAACGTTTATAATCGATATGAACGGGGCATTTCATAATTGTCATGAGATTTTGGGCATGCTTATATACTGGGTGTATGGCCATTGCAAAGACAGCAAAGTGTATATATTGTATCTCTGTATCATTTCTATTTTCTATATCCAATAATATATGTTGCCTTTAAAAAAAAAAAAAAAAAAAAAAAAAAAAAAACGAATGATGATTTACAGAAAAATAAGTAAAAACTTCAATGACAATTTTTTAATTAAATACCCTTTCAAAAAAACGGTTTTTCAAATAATATCCCTCGGGATAAGATTAATTTATAATTATAGTCCATGGCTTGATCTAGCTATTCGGGCCAAAGCTTATCAGGCCCGTATCTCACCACCCATCAAACAATAATATATCGCCAATCGCCAAACTTTATGATTCTAAATTTTCAATTGACCGCCGACGCTGACCACTAAGTTCGCAAGGCAAGCCAGAACGAGCTGCTTAATCCTTCAATTATTAACCGGTAACCTTAATTCCCTATTCCCTAATTTTTGTTGTAAACCCTAATTTTATGTGGAATTAAGAGAAACGTGTAGTTTTATCTTGCTATTAGACGCTCTAGGGCATAATTATTTGAAAGTTGTGATTTTTTTGGAGTTATTATTATGGATTTACTGCTAATTCAATGTATTTTGAAAATTATTAGTAATTGTGAATTCTATTTGGTGAACTACGAATTGTTATTATGCTAAATTTGGTAAGCAGGTTGAAGATACTATTTAATTTAGGGTTTTAGGTTATCTGTCAGTGGAGTTGAATTTTCGAATTGTGAATTTGAACCTCAAATAGCTACTTTGATCTGATATTGTTTGTTAACCTTTTGTACTTGTTATGTAATTTTGGATCATTAATTTGTTCAAGTGTTGGATATAACCCGTTTTCCACATTTGATGAATTAAAGAATCCTAATTGAATCAATTATGCAGGTGTTCGAATTCTGTTTGATCTTTAATACTTCTTTTAAAAATCGAGTAATTTACAGTTGTTTTACAGTCATTAAGGCTGTTCTTCGGACGTTTTAGCTGTGTTTTGGGTTGTTTTTTATGCCGTTTATGGCTGTTTTTTTTACTGTTTAGGGACGTTTTAATGCTGTGTTATAGTATCAGTTCTGGGCTATTTTTGATCCCGCATATTACTTACTCGCTTGTTTACTTCTTGTTTCGGCTGACAGATAAAAAGAAATGGATGATAACGTTGACCATTATCTTTTCCTAGGGTTGCCATCTGGCGAAGAAGGATCGAAGCTTTCGGAGAAAGAAATAACAAAAGCATACCGGTTAAAAGCATTAGAATTACATCCAGACAAAAGACCCGACGACCCTAATGCTCCTGCAAATTTCCAAAAGTTACAGACGTCTTATCACGTCCTTAAAGATGAAAAAGCTAGAAAACTTTTCGACGATCTTCTTCGTGCAAAACGACACAAACTTCAACGCGATTCACAACAAGACTCCAAACGTAGGAGAATGATGTCTGACCTTGAAGAAAGAGAACGATCCTTTTTTACTAACAATTCATCTGCTAAAGCTAGAAGTGAAGAGGATATTATTGCTAGAAAATTAAAAGAAGAAATTAATAGAATTCGTGCAATGCATGCTAATAAAATGGCGTATAATACACCCAACGTATCACCTTTAAAGAAAGAAAGTGTAGATGGAGGAAAAAGTGGTACAGGTGGCGGCGTTAGTGCAGCTGAAAAAGAGACAATGCTTAAGGTTTCATGGGAGACAAGTGGTGTCGATTATACTGCACAAAGATTAAGGGAGTTGTTTGAAACGATTGGTTCGGTTAAAGATGTGGTTATTAGGAGTTCAAAAAAAAAAAGATCGGCCCTTATTGTCATGGCTACTAAAGAAGCAGCTGTGAGTCGTCTAGTTATATTATTTTATAAATCACTTATTACTTATTATATTCACTTATATTATATATTATACTAGTTTTTACATGAATGGTGATTTTGATTGGTTCTTTATTGTTGGCAGGTTGCTGCAACTGGAACTGTGCTTGGAGATTATTCGAATCCGCTGCTGGTTATACCCCTTCAACCGGCGGGACCGACTGATTTCCGGACAGCACGTGAGCCTGTGAAGCCTGATCCGCAACTAAGCGCAGATTTGGTTGGTACGAGATATCAAGCGTTTGAAGATTCAGTGTTGCAAAAACTTCAAAAGGTTTGGCTTTCACTTTAATTCATTACCCTTGTTATTCAAATTAGCATTGTTCAATGGCTTTTAAAGGCAGCCGGTACTTGCCTTGTTCAGCTAGTTTTACTTTAAAAATGTCCCAAATCTTAACCCAACTCTTTTAGTTAGAGGTATGACGGATAGGGGTGGGCTGGCATGAAAAACTTATTAGTGTGTTAAATATGATTAAGACTATATTGTTACCACAGTAATCAAAGTTTACTCATCAAAGGATTTAGAAGGTTGTGTGTAGTGAAGGTGCATTCTTGACGACTTTTTACCTGTTATAAGTAGGTCGAAATCACCATTTATAATCCTCTATCTATATGTAAATACTTGAAAGTTTTGATTGGATCAATCCTTCAAGTGTTGTGTATTATTAAAAATTAAAATATTGTACTGCAGCTCTTGACAAGGGCATTTCTTTGAACGTTTGACTGGCATTAGCTTAGATTTTATAATTTTATTTGTCTATTCACTAAATAAGTTTATCTGTTTGATTTCTTTTGCAGGCTGCTGAAAGACAAAAATGAGCTACGTAAGCATGAAGAGACTGAAGTTTCAAAATCGGCGTCGCTTAAGATATTAATCGCCTTACTAGAAAGCTTATAGAATGTAAGAGAATTCGCAAC
The DNA here is from genome assembly GCF_046630445.1 of Rutidosis leptorrhynchoides. Lineage (NCBI taxonomy): Eukaryota > Viridiplantae > Streptophyta > Magnoliopsida > Asterales > Asteraceae > Rutidosis > Rutidosis leptorrhynchoides. The sequence goes on along the minus strand of NC_092342.1, from coordinate 263,429,331 downwards.
CTTCTTTTGTTTGTGGGGATTAATGACTTGTCACTGGTGTCTTTTGCCGACTGATAAATATACCGATACTGATAGATGTTAAATACAGATCTTATACGTTGTCACGTACAATTATAAGATTAAAAACTTAATTGGTCTTTTGGCAAAAGTTCACTGCAAACGTTGGAATCTGAAGTTTATGTTGCCTTATCGGTTGTAGATTGTGAAATTTATTGCAGTTATTGGAATTAAAATCTGAAGTTATTTGCTATTTTGTTATGAATTCTCTAGTAATTTTTAGAAAGACAGAGTCCTCAAATATATAAGGATGTGCTACACCCTCAAATATTTTTGGTTTTGATGAGTTATATAAAAGTTATGTTAAACCTTTCAACTGTGTAGGAATGAAATGGGATGGGATACATTCATACTTATTAGACATCATACAAAATGATGAACCTTGAACTATGGTGTCATAGTTTGCTTTGTAAGGTAGATAGAAATGCAAATGGTTTCTCATTGCCCATATTAACTTATGTGTATGTCTCATTTTAAAGATATCATAAGGTCTTCTTTTGTGTTACAAGGTCTTATTTATCCCTGCTCAAAAAAAGTAAACGACGATTACTACCCTGTTACATTTTAAGGTTTATTTTCTACAATGTTTAAGCTTTTTTGTGTTATATTATAACTTTGATTTTCTACACTATTGCTCTTTGTATAAATACAATTTACTTCAGCTATGTACCTCAATTGTGTAGGCGAGTAGGCTACTTCGCGATAATGGCAATTTTTAAACCCCTGAATTTTTATACCTTCAATTAAATACTGTTTACGGGTTACCCTTTGTTTGCGGTTTTTTCTGCCGGTTGTGTGGCCGGAATTCCTCCTGGAGTTTCGGTCTTCGCCGGTTTTCCTCCTTGTCTTCCTTATTCCTTTTGGCTGACAAAACCTTGTCTTTTGGTGGCCGTAATTCCTGCCGTTATTTCAGCCAACGGTTGGCCAGGTCGGGTCGTGGCTGACATTTTTTGTCCGCCTTTCTTTTGGTCTCGTTCGCTCGCTCCATCTTTCACGTGGTCATTTCTTTCGGGTGTGATCGATGTTTCTGACTTGGTTCGGCTTTAGAAAATCGAGATTTTCGGGGGTGGATTCCCGAGTGGTTTATCGACTGCCCGGATGATCGTTATTTGCCTCATCAATGGTGGTTCCCAGGTGTTTGTTTCTTTGGGTGGGTTCCTATGACTTTATTGGTTTCAGGGGTTTTCTTCGGTTAGTTGGTCTCGGGATGAGTGTTATTTCCTGGTAGACGTTTCCTAATGTTTGGCTAATGATCTGGATTAGCGGTGGCTTGGTTCATGCTTGAGAGCTTTTGTATCTATAAGTTCTGATAAGTTTGGTGTTCAGGGGTTGTTGCAGCTTTATGATTGAGTGTTGTCATAGTTGGCTTTTATTTCGTTGTAATGTATGTTCAATTAGTAGTTCAGTAGTTCATGTATGCACACAGTTTAGATGGAGTGTTGTTGGTTATGTTGAGGGTAGGTTCTTGTACAACAGATCGTTCAGATTTGCACATTTTGTTACCCAACTGATCATTTGATATGTGCGCGCGCGTGTGCGTGTGCTGCTTGCGCGAGGAAGAAAATAAAGGAACCTGTAATATAAAACATAATGTATCATAATCATAACTAATATTACTAGAGAATTCTTCCCCTATCCGAGAATAGAAACACTCTCAAAAGTTGAGAACGTCATCTCTCAACTAGACTAGTGGTGTATGGGGAGGTGAGATGTAGACAATTCTTCCCCTATCCGAGAATAGAAAACAAGTCATTTCTCTACTCAGAGTGAAACACTCTCAAAAGTAGAGAAAGTCATCCCTGTCTCTATTCGACGGATAAATAGATTGCTTTCGAGTGGACTTCCGGCCAAAAAGTAGGAATATATATATATTTTTTTAAAAATAGTAAAATAAATTAAAAATAAAAATAAAAAGGGGATGCCATGAAAATGGTAGAATCAAATTTTCATGAGTTTAAAAGTCTGCCTGAAACATCAATTTAGGCTCTTTAATGAATATTAAATCAATATTCATTATGTATAAATAGACTAGGACAAAATAATGAAGAATAAATAATAATGACGCTAATAGTTCAGTTTAATAGCGGTGATCGGGATACAAGGTTGGAAGATGATGTTTCGTTGAATGATGGGTTGTTTTTAGGTGTTGTGACAAGCACAATGATCGGTTCAGTTAATGGTGCCGACCAAGCTGTTTTATATAGTACCTCTGCGCCTTTTCTGGATGAGGTAGCAGCAGTAGGTTTGATTTCAAGGGTGTTTCATGTGTTGACATGTCTTGCGGGGTTTCGTTAAAGATGTGGGGTTGAATCTCAAAGATATGAATTACGTTTGACGAATTCGGGTTCGGTTTCAAGAAAAGGAAAGAAGATAGTGGATTTAGCTAAGAAGAAAAATAAGTAGTTTTGTTCAAGTGAGTTTGTTCTTTCGTTCTTTGGGATGAAGATGTTAATACATTGTCCGTGGATTCTTCGAGTGCTTTTTAGGGCTCTTTTTTGAATTGATTTTTGGGCCGTCTGCTATCAAAAGGTTGGGGAAAAGGTTACAAAATCAGGGGCGAGAGGTAAAAAACCTTCGGTTACCGCGAATGATTTAGGTTGGTCTTGAATTGGTTTATGTTAATTTGTAATTATTGGTATATGTTTTTCTGTTCGGTTTGCCTACTTTCTGTTAGTTGTTTAGGTAGTCGCCTATGTTGCTTGTTTCTCTTTTTGTTTCCGTCTGTTGTTTGCTTTGTGTCGATGTTCGGGCTTTTGTTTTATATTGTGTTTTGTTAGGTTTTTTCATCGAATGATAAAACTTCCGTTCATTATATAAGTTTTAGTTTGTAGGAATAATTTAAAATAAAATAAATCATAATCATAGTCTCTTTTTCATGTAATTTATTGCTCAACCTTCTTCTGTTGGTTTTAACCTTTTCATTTGAAGTAATCAAATGAACTCCTTATTATTAATCAAATAATAATAAGCCCAAAAAGTAAACCCAGTTTTAGAAATATGGGCTGGACGTACTCATTCAAGTATTTCCTGTAATCCTACATTGTTTTGGTGGACACATGAGCTCGTGTTTGGTCCGTTTGGATCACATGATACTTCTTCAAAATATTTAACTTTGTCTAAATAATTTGCAAGAAATTGAAATTTTAAAAGAACTACTATAGAATCTAATAACTATGTTACACGTATGATTAATAAAAATTTAAAAATGAACTCATTATTTTAAATGCTAAAATATTAAGGAAACACGTGTGATGAAGCTAAAGATAAAATGAATGAAATGAACTTTAATTAACAATATATAAATAGTCATTTTGGTTATACCAATTCTACTAACCGTTGAATCTCAAGACGAGTCCCAGCAGGACACACCTGGTGCACCTCACGTGTGAGTGTGTGACACGCTCATATATAATCATTAAATGACATTTGAAGTGTGTCTATGTTCTTGATATTGTTCGTATATTATTAAATATTTAATGTCATTCGATGAATTTGATAGTTTCTTTCCTTTTTTTTTTTTTTTTTTTTTTTTTAATAAGACTAAATTATTCAAAGGGAGGGCAGAGGGCAGCTACATTTGTAACGTAGACATTTGTAACCTTAAAAGTAAAACTTGTGATTACGCAAATAAAAAGCTACCGATTAATTATTTAAATACCTTATTATTTAAATACCTTATACCTTATTCAGTAAAAATTAGGTATAAATAAAAAAGTAGTTCTCCGTAACAACTAACAAACAAAAAATATGATATAATACTGGAAGCTTCTAACATCATACACGGAAAATAAACGGATTTTCGTGTACCAATATCACCAAGCCATCTGTCCTATCTTAAATTGTTTATATGCATTTTTTAAATGTTAATATGTGTAATTAAATTAACAAGTTTTGTGGTCGTCCGCGCGGTGCGGGCAGACCTCTTTTTTTAATATATATATAATATAATTAGCCAGTTTTTTGTTTTACGTAATTTATGTTTTAAATTAAATATCTAAACGTTAATAACACTAACAAAATCGAAGAGAAAACATGTTTCAAATGAATAGTTAAATCAACATAATTTAAATATTCTTGTTATTTAATAGTAATAATAAAGTGTGAAAGTAGAAACAAAATTCTAAAGAAAAGAAGGGGAAAAAAGTAAATTAAAGGTAAAAGTGGTCAAGGAAAAATAAAAAAGTCATATAAATATTGTAAGGAATGGTAAATAAACATATAGAAATTAAAAGTGAAAGTAAGAGGACTGAATTAAAACTAAAAAATATTAATGGTGCATTATAAAAAGTTAGAAGAAAAAGGGAATAATGGGTGAAGAGGCAGGGATTCGAACACTTGACCACACAATCAACAGCAGAGGCATTAAACCACCACGCTAGCTTTCCAGTTACTTATATTTCAGTACTTTATAATATGTATCTAGTTTAAAAAAGTGGGTCTAAAAGTCAAAAGTGAAGGGTGAACACTGTAGCATATGTGTATAATATATAAAACTACTCTTGGAGTTGAGTTTTATTACGCTTGTGTCCTAAATGAATAGTGACTTTTGTAATTTTCTCTTTGAATACCTTTATAATTAATATGATAATATGTACCGTACTCTTATCTTCTATTCTTTTCAAATGGTTATTGACCAAAACGTCCATTTTCACAACGAACTATAAAGATTCACTCTAAAAAAATCATTGTCAAATACTCTCGCAAGTCGCATAGTGACCATGAGACTTTGCGACTCGCCATTTGCTCGGTGATGGCCCAAAAAATTCAAGTCACGAACTGAGATTTAGACTGATGATCGAGACAACATGAGTCGCAGGGTCACGCGTTGCTCTTGCGAGTTGCGTATGACCCTGTTTTATGAGTCATACGATATTGTTGAAAGAGTCGCAAGGCTCGCAAATGTCACCTTGCGACTAACAGAAATCTTATCATGATAAGATTTCTGATAAGATTGTATGACATATTTTAGATTTTAGAGCCTGCATGTGACGACTCGACAAAATCGTCATTGATGGCGCCGTCAACTTAGGTCCCGTAACGTGGTCGTAAGTCTTTAGAACCAAGTTTGACCAAAATATGTCGCATTCATTTCAAATGTAAAGATGTTTTAAAGTTTACAAAGTAGTTTAACGACTAGTTACATTACAACGTTTAAAGTACAAATGAAACCTATGCGACACAATTTAAAGTAAAGTCAAAAGACGTTCCATGTATCCATGTATACTCGACATCCAAGCAAGTATCAAAATAGTGTGCGGAAGCGTGAATCACTTAGCATTCAAAGACTTGAGAAAACATATAGAAACTATCAACGAAAAACGTTGGTGAAATCATAGGTTTAGTAAGTATATTGTATTGAACCACAAGATTTAATATAAAGTTGATTATCCAAATCGTTTGCATTCCAAAGTTGTTGTACGTTCGCGAGCACCCAATTATCAAGATTTAAATGTTTTACGAACCCCGTTATCATAGTGTTAGAACCTACACTATACCCGAAAATATATTTCATCCGCTAACGGTAGCGAACCGTCCGAATGAGGGCGCGTCAAGCCCGTATGGATCCACACAAATAAGTTCACGTTTACACCCTACAAGTGTAACTAATGATAATTGAATTGAGGCTTTTTGTTCTAACTCGCATGTGGAATGTTTGTTTCCGTACTTGTGTTCAAAGTATAAAGTATAAAACATAGATGTTTCTCATCCCATGATTTAAAGAATAAAAGTTGTTGAAAAGATGGGACTATGATCTCACCTTGAGTGCACGAGTATAAAGGTACTTCACAAAGTAACGTGTCCAAGAACGAATGCTAGTCTTGATCTAAACAAGTAGGTCGTATCAACAACGGTAAAACACGGTCGGTCAAAGTTGTTCAATTAGTCCTATGGCTCGTTACGACTCGATTATATAGCATGTGAATCAAGTTGTCAAGTTTCATGCAAGAATCAAGTATAAGGGAAAGGTTATAACGATTAAACAAAGTATTGGTTAAGTTTGAATAAAAGTCAACTTTGGTCAAGTCAAAGTCAACGAAAAAGTCAACACGTTCGGGTCGGGGCTCGGACAATTTTTCTGAGCTAGTTAATCATATATGAGCATATTAGAACAAGTTACATGTTAATTGGAGGTGCGTGGCATAGTTGGAATTAAACGTGAAAACAAAATTTTGATCAGCCGTCAGACACGGCCTATGTCGCGCCGCGACTAGGGATGGCCGCGCCGCGACAATACCCTTGGGCTGATCCCTGGCCTGTTTCAATTGTTCAAGTCTCGAACCGAAAATCACCAATTCACAAATAACGAACCGTAAACATTTAAAGCACGTATCTTATGTCGTTGGAAAGGTTAACGAGGAATACAATTAAACACATTTCATTAAACAAAAACATCATTTACAATAATCAATTCCAAGTTGAATGTTCATTAAATGTTCATCATAAATGCTTCAAGTTCATAAATGCATTTTGATGATTCGGGAAATAAATGCACACATATAATACGCCGCTTCGTAGGTAATTACGCATACAATACAACTAAACACTTACAAACAATATTGCAAAGCATTTAATGCATCAAAATTCACATTTAAAGCTACCAAACCCTAACCAAAAATCATAAACTCAACAATCATGTTAATGGAGTCTTTCCAAGTCAACCTACATACCAAATGTGACAACCCGAAAATTTCCGAACAAATTTAAACTTAATCATTATATTATTTCGACACGATAAGCAAAGTCTGTAATGTTGAGTCTCAAAAAGTTTTGGAACTATATTCATGTAATCAGTTACCGTTTGACTGTGCTCGACGATTCACGAACATTTATGTGTATATAGATATGTATATATAATATATAGTTATATTAATTGAAAATGTTAACAAAGTATTAGATGTATAATACTTTACATGAACGTATTTGTTTCAATATATGTTTAATATATTTATCGACGGAATTAAAAGATAATATCAAATTATTGAATTATCAGATACATTGTGATATGATTACGGGTCTATGTTATGAGGTCCACTGTGATTTAAGAAATCTATTCTTTTTGATAACATTCGGAAAATGGCAAAGTGATTTATAAGTAAGAACAAATATGTCAATTAACGAAAACTAGACAAGGGTTAGTAGAGATTCCTGTTTAATTTCCAATTCATGTTTTATAATATTTTCCTCGTGACTTTGATAAGATAACTATGTTAACTTTAATTTTATTTAATATGAAAGTAAGAACGTGGAGTGTAAATAACTTAGATGTTGGATATCGACAAGTTAAGTAACTCGACATTTTTCATTAAGATGATTTCATACGTTTATTTAACCTTTGGACTTTATCACATGCTTCACCAGCAGACTATAATTTAAAAACTTGAAACCTATTATGAATATATATATATATATATATATATATATATATATATATATATATATATATATATATATATATATATATATATATATATATAATTCTACTTTTCTAAAACGTTTTATGATATAACGATTTCCATTATTTTAACCTTTTAACAAAATGATTCTTAAATATATTTAGTTTTAGAAAACAAAATTATCATATTTATTTGATTTAGTTTCAGACGTACAAAAACGTTAGTTTAAAAAGAACTTATTTATTATTAAAACGTATATAACTTGTATACATATCTAGAACCACTTTTGACAACTCATTACTTAACCAGTATGATAAAGATAACGATATTTATATTTTATTTTATTAAATATATATAACGAATTAAATTAATATTATATATATTTATACGCGTATTATACGTACATAGTTTTATACTTTTACTATACTTTAACTTTACATTTACTTTACTTTTACTTTACTTTAACTTTAATAATTCACTTTAATAATTCATACTTTAATAATTCATACTTTAATAATTCACTTTAATAATTAATACTTTAATAATTTACTTTAATAATTCATACTTTAATAATTCACTTTAATAATTAATACTTTAATAATTCACTTTAATAATTTATACTTTAATAATTCACTTTAATAATTCATACTTTAATAATTCACTTTAATAATTCAAAAATCTATTATAAATAGAATTCAATAGGTTTCATTATTTCATAAAAACTTGAAAATATATTTCTCTAAACTCTCTCAATCGATTTACATATATATATATATATATATATATATATATATATATATATATATATATATATATATATATATGTATAATTACTCTGTATTATTTCAAGATATTATTAGTATACATAAAATACTACGACGAGGTTCTGCTCGCATGTTTTCAAAATGGGTTTTGCAAGCGGGATATGACTAAGGAAATTATGAGTTATAGCTATGGAGGTTATGGATAATGTTCGGGAGTATGCTCATGAGGTCAAACTTTTCATTTAGATATCGAATAGTTTCGATGAACGAATTAAAAGATGTAGTCAATTAAATTATCTATAATTTTAAGTATTATTGTTAAAATAATTATTATTATTGCTATCGTCGTTATTATTATTAACTAATAATAATTATTATTATTATTATTATTATTATTATTATTATTATTATTATTATTATTATTATTATTATTATTATTATCATTATCATTATCGTTATAAATGTTATCATTAAAAATTGTCATTTATATTAGTATTACTATCGTTATTATCATCAAGATTATTAATAACATTATCATTATTATTATTATTATTATTATTATTATTATTATTATTATTATTATTATTATTATTATTATTATTATTTTATTTATTATCATTAAAATAGTTATTAGTATTATCATTAATGTTATTATAATATTTATTATTATTAGTATCATTATCATTAAAAATTAATATTAGTATCATCTAATTATTATGACTAATATTATTATCATTATTATGAATGCGATTTAAAAGAGGACTAAAAGCTATTAAACAAATCGATTAGGAAATAACGAGTATCATGATGAAATTAAAATATTGTATGATATTGATTTAAGAGAAAAATATCCTTTTTCATTATTTTTATCATTATTATTATTATTATTAAAAGTATCATTTATATTAAAACTATCATTTTTATTAAAATTATCATTTTTAATAGAAATGTCATTGTTATTATAAAATATCATTTTTATTATCATTTTAGTATATTAAAAATTATCATTTTGAATAGAATTATTACTATTATATAAGATATTATTATTATTACAGTTAATATTAAAAAGTATCGTTATAATTATCATGATTAGAATTATCATTTTATCATAATTAATATCATCATTTGTAAATATAAATATTGTTATTATTATTAGTAGAATAATAATAATAATAATTATTATTATTACAAAATAATACAACTGTTACTTATTATTATTATTATCAATATTATTTTATCAAATAAATATGTGATACAAAGATATTTTTACCACACGTAATATAATTACATTAATAATACATACCACCATGTTTTTATAATATTGAGTGAACTGTATAAATTTTATACTTAAAATATATAAAAGTATATTTTTATATATAAATTTTAATATAAATTTTTATTTATTAATAAATGACTTGTATTATTATTTACTCTAATAAAATTTGATAAATATATTTAAATATATATAACAACTATATTCAAGCTATATAATAAACACGTATGAATTTTTGGAAGTCATTTTGGGTCAAATTGATTTTTGTTGACTTTTGCATGATAATCTCGAGCATCAGGATTGTGATACACTACGACTTGACCTGAATTTGTTAGACAGATATTGACCAATATATAAATATATATACTTAATATAGGTTCGTGAATCCGAGGCCAACCCTGCACTTGTTCAGTGCCGTCATATGCATAATTGCTACGAAATACAATATAGTGAGTTTCATTACTCCCCTTTTAAATGCTTTTGCAATATATATTTTTGAGACTGAGAATACATGCACTTTTATAAATGTTTGACGAAATAGACACAAGTAATCGAAACTACATTCTATGGTTGAATTGTTATACCGGATATCGCCCTTGTTAAACTTGGTAGCCTAAGAATTGGTGTTTATTATAATTATAATTGCCACCAATTGACGCGAATCCTAAAGATAGATCTATGGGCTTTGACACGCCCCAGTCAGAGAATTTGAACTGCTTTAGTAATTCTATTATATGTTTGGGGATATTCTAGATGCATTTTGTTAATGTCGGTTACCAGGTGTTCAATTCATATGAATGAATTTTTAAACACTTACGAGTGTATGATTATTGATTAAATGAAATCTTGTGGTCTATTAAAATTATGGACATGATTGAGTACGATAAACTAATGAACTCACCAACCTTTTGGTTGACACTTTAAAGCATGTTTATTCTCAGGTATTAAAGAAATCTTCTGCTGTGCATTAGCTCATTTTAAAGATATTACTTGGAGTCATTCATGGCATATTTCGAAATACGTTGCATTCTAATCGTTGAGTTCATCAAGATTATTATTAAGTCAATTATAGTTGGATGTATTATGAAATGGTATGCATGCTGTCAACTTTCGATGTAAAGAAAGTTTGTCTTTTAAAAACGAATGCGATGTTTGTAAAATGTATCATATAGAGGTCAAATACCTCACGATGTAATCAACTATTGTGAATCGTTTATAATGTATATGAACGGGGAATTTCACCAAATTGAAGCTAGTGATGCTAGTAACACATTTAATACATGCACTTTTAACATCTAACAACATTTAAACAACCAAATCTCAAGATCAAACTAGTCATTTTTCAAGTTTAAGCTAGTCACACCAAAATGACAAGAACAAGCAAATAAATCACATATTCATGTTAGACTTGAGCCATAGACACTAATTAACATACTTTTAAGTTATAAACACTAAGAACATGAAATCTTGAGTTTTTAGAAAGTTACCCAAAAGAGATGAAGTTGGTATGGAATCGAAGAGGAAGATGCAAGAATTCCAAATATGTGATTTGTTTTGAAGAACGCTTGCTAGATCGAATTTAGATGATGAATCTTTGATTTGGGTGTTTGAGAGCAAAAAGTGGAAGTATCAAGTTGGGGAGGTGAATGAGTGGAGGAGGATGAGGTTTGACTCATTGACCTAGTCAAGACTTTGGTCACTTGGCAACATTAGTCCCTCAAGTTTAAAAGCGGGTGCGTGAATTAACCAAACGAATTACCTTAAATACGTAGAATAAACGAGAGATGTTATAATTAAATAACGACCTTTAAAATAATTAAACGGAAAAAGGCGGGTTGTTACACTGCACGTGGGTCCAATTGCTTCACAGGATTCATTTGTAACCTGCATATATATCAACACGAGTACCACCTTCAACATCACCAATCACTTAACACCTTCCTTAACTTACCATCTTCAACATCACAAATCACTTTCTACATTACACCTTCACAGGTTTCAGTGTTAAACCTGCATTTATACACCCATCACCGCTGTTAACACCTATTTCCTTATGAGGTAAGGCTTAGTGTGTCAACAAGATACTAGAAGTAATCTAGCTTTATGAGGGCGGAGTGTTGCCGATTGATTTTTACCCTCGGGAAATAATCCCTGCAGACCCGGTTCACAAGTGTAGAAACTTGTGGGGTGGCTTAATCAATCTGTCGTCCGTAGAGCGTAAAAGTGCTAGCCGGATGACTTCTAGTAAGAGAAATTAGAGAGAGAGAGAAGTGAAGTCTCAGCTCTCAAAGTTATCAGAATATCTGAACTCCATAAAATGACGACCCAAGGGGTCTATTTATAGTGTCAGATCCACCAGATTGCTCGGGGACACGTGTCAAATGATGATACGTTCTGTTATTCGTGATTCGAAATTTATGCTGAAGGTGGCGTTCTCCGACCAGGGCTTACGCGCTAGGCGGCCTTCAGGGCTTACGCATGACGGAGCAGCCTGTACAGCGGAGAATGCTGGACATTTAACTCCACAAAACTGTTGTTTCCAGCCTTCCTGATGCTACTTTTATGCAACCATTATGCCTTTTATGCATGTATACGATAGGATACACCATTAAGTCCCCCCCAGTTTAATGACTTAAGCATTTGAAATTTGATTAAGTTGTTAAACTTAGAATAATGCATGCCAACCAAGTCTTCACGTTTTCTTTTTGCATTGGGAAGCACATCACAGGCATTAAATGATAGGCGAATTTTTCTGACATTATGATGATTGCTTATATCGCACGTGCCTCTAGCTGTAAAAAGACTTTTCGATGTACTCACCTTTTTATCTTGTCCTTACACGTGTGTGGCTGAAAACAAAACCCCCAAAATCACCACTGATTACAGCTGTTATATCTTTTTGCTTTTTAACCACCATAAACCTTAACCGATCATTTACTTTTACAACTTTCTTCTACAGTATTCATCTTCTTCCATCAATACCTTCATTACCTCCAGTTTCATTTAGAACATTAATGGCAGCCATAAAGGATGTTGCAGCTATTCCCAGCAGAGTAAATGAGAGATATTTAAGCGAGCTACTGCAACATTTTCCTAGATTAGCTGGTGTTGAACCAGTAATTCCTGCAATTAATGCCAGAGCCTGCTCACCACCCCCTGGCAAGGTTACTATTTATGGCCATTCAATCTTCAATTTTTGCTTATGTCTGCCATTTACACCCTTCTTCTCAGAAGTTTGCAAATTTTACGGTGTTGCTGTTGGTCAATTCGAACCAGCATCAATTCGAAAGATCTTGATTTTTGAAATGTATTGTCACGCAAGGAGCATTGAACCATCAATTCGAATATTTTGCCATTTGGTTCGTATAGCACGCCATGAAAATGGTTGGTTCACTTTCAATAAAGTTCATGGGTTTCTGAAACCTGCACTTGATCATCCTGGCGACAACTGGTATGCTTCATTTATCTTTATTAATGAAGATGCAATTGATAAACAATACTCAGCTACTCGAGTATGGCGCAAATACTCGCATACCGTATCTGTTACCTTTCCAAAACTCGTCACCAAAGAAAACCTTTTGTTTAAGAGGATTAAAGCTGAAGAAATCAATGACATTAAATATGGGGAACACATACTTTCGCTGACATCCATGAGCCAAGATTGGGATATCTCACAAGGCTATGCCTGTGTTCTTGTTGGGAAAAAGAGTAAGCATTTACTTTTGCTACATATGCTTAAATAAAATGTTCTTCTTTATTTATCCATTTAATCACTGTGACTTTTTAATTTTTTGCAGAAATTACTCCGCTTACCGCCATGCGGTCATCGGTTTATTCGCAGCTTACCTTTACCACCGAGAAAATTATTGATGATACCCCCAAAATATATGTAATGAGGGAGGAGGAAGATGATGAAGAAGAAGAAGAAGAAGACATAGGTATGAATTGAGTTGCCTCTAGAGAACGTCGTACCTCGGGTAATGAAAATGACAACACTGAATTATGCAAAATTCCATACCAAAACCTGTACTTGTTTTCTTGCATACCCAGTACTGGTGGATTTTATAATCCAAACCCTTGCTTATACTTTATGACACATTTGAAATGTTGTGAAGCATATTGGAACTCTTTTATAAATAACAATTTTCCTTTATCTCCAACAGCTAGTGCAGCACATCAAGACACTATATTAACAACTATTCCGCCTTCCGCCAAGAGGAGAAGAACTGGTCAAATTCCTCCGTCATCCACTCAACAAGGAGCTGGCCCTAGTTCTTCTCAACAACAAATTACACTTCCCAATCTTGACACAAACATGCTTTCCTCCCTTTTAAAAGGACCACCACATTCGTACGAAGATTTTGTGACTTTTTTGAATGCCATGGTGTGTCCTTCACTAGCCCAATTCTTTAGCAATTTATCTGATGCAGATGCCAAGAAGGTTAAGGCACAAAGTATCATTCTGAACATTGCTTCTGGTTTGAATGACCTTCAACGCCTATCTGATTTACAAAACAGTGAAGTTACTACAAATAAGGAGCTCTCTGCTGAAAAGGAGAAAGTAGCCAAGACTGAACGAATAGCCACAGAGATAAAGAGGGAATACGAGACAATGAAGAGGCACTATGAAAATTGCAACAGTCAGAGGGCGGAGTATAAGGAGCAAGTCAAAGAACTATCTTTCAGAGAAAAGCGGCATCTGAGCAAAATTGATGAACTAGTAAAGGAGAACGAAAAAATGCTTGAGCAAAATAACATGTTGAAAGAACAGCTTAAAGCCAAAGAGGAGAACGAAAGACGAATGATAACTGGCATTCCTGCGCTTGTAGAGCGTATCTTTAACTGTCAGGCACTATCTCACAGAATCCGTGAGTTTGTCCGCCTTGCCAAATCAGTTGAACGGTTAAAGTTTTTCAATTTTATGAAAAGAAAACTACCAGAACTTCCAAATCCTCTGCCTGAGGTAATCACATCAAAGATTAATGAAAATGCCGATTTAGAAGCTGATGCAGCCGGTGCCTCAATAGAAAATATGAGGTTTTCTGATCTTGAAAATCTTTGTAAAAGGCCAGATGTAACAATAGATGATGTATTGAATTATACTCCACAGGATGAATGAAACACTATGTTGTTATACATCTGCTTTTACATAATACTTAATATTGCACTTAGTTATGTATATTAGAAATATATGCTGTAACTTAGTAAGATTGTTGTAATGAACAATGCTCAAGATATTGAGATTGTACTTTGCAATCATTATAGTTATGAATATCAAATTCATATTCTCCGTCATACGCCTTCCGTCATGAAACTCATGAGGAAAAGTTATGAATTACTTTCGCCTTTAAATATTTTGCTGGACACTAAGATCCGTTTTCCGTTGTGCTCAGCATTTTGTGTATATAAGTTGTGTCATGACATTTTTTGTAGATTTGTTTCATCGCTTCGATGTTTTAGTGAGTTCTACATGTCTCACTATCGATACAACCATTTTGAGTATGATTGTACTTATACCACCGAAAGGCTTTCTTTCTTTTTGCGGGTAAGGATGACACACAGCTATGTGACACCTGGGCTAAAAAATCCTTGGCCGGATAAAATTTGTGAAAAATATTGCCATAAGAATAATTGCTATTATTCATATTCTTAAAGAAACTTTTACATTTATGACTATATCTCATGCATTTGACAGTTGATCAAGCTGTCCATGCATATAGTGCTACACATAAAATTTCTTTAAATTCATAGCATTCCATGCTCTTTCATATTGCTCGCCGGAAGGCGCAGCAAGCATGTATGATCCATTCTGATTTACTTTCGTGATCTTATAAAGTCCTTCACATTTTGGGGCTAGCTTTCCAAATTTGATTTGCCTGCTTGCCTCATTATCACGTAGTACTAAATCACCTACTTCAAACTGCACATGATGCACTTTCTTGTTATAATATTTTGCCATTTTATGCTTGTGATCTACTTGCCGGATGGCGGCCATCAACCTTCTTTCCTCCAACAAGTTGAGATTCTCCCTTAATGCCTCAGAATTAGTTTCAACATCAAATGCCATAATGCGTTGTGTTGGCACACATATTTTAGCCGGTATCACTGCCTCTGTTCCATACACCAGACTAAAAGGTGTTTCCCCCGTGCTCCGCTTTGGCGTCATCCGGTGTGCCCACAATACATTTGGCAGCTCATCCACCCATCCAGTTTGACTTAGCCCCAACCGTGCCTTAATGCCAGCAACGATTTCCTTGTTGGTAACCTCCACTTGTCCGTTCGCTTGAGGATGAGCAACAGATGTAAAGTTTTGCTTTATGCCCAGCTCTTCACACCAACTCCGAAATGGATTTTCTGCAAATTGCTTGCCGTTATCGCTGACTATTTCATTTGGCACCCCATAACGGCATACAATATCATGCCAAACAAACTTTTTGACATTTTCTCCTGTGATTTTTGCTAAAGCATTTGCTTCAACCCATTTCGTGAAAAAATCGATCGCTACCACCAAGAACTTAAACATTACCAGTGCTCCTATTGAATGGCCCCACAATATCAATAGCCCATTTACGGAACGGCCAAGCGGATGACACCGGTATCAAGTCATACTTTGGAAGACGCTGAATTGTACCATGCCTCTGACAATTCTCACATGTTTTTATGATTTCTGCGACATCCCGATAAAGGGAAGGCCAAAAATACCCTTGTCGTATGATCCGTGATGCCACAGTACGGAAACCGGAGTGTTGAGAACAAACTCCTTCATGCATTTCTTTGACCACTTTTAATGCTTCATCATCGGTTAAACATCTTAACAACGGACCATTGTATGATTTTCGATAAAGGACACCACTAACAAGTTCATACATTGGTGCGGTCACTCTTATTCTTCTTGCTTCCGCCTTATCAACAGGTAACCATCCGTCATGCAAATATCTCAAATACGGAGTCATCCAAGTTTCTTTAGCTCCTTCAACTATTGCAATAATTGGTTTTCCATGTATTGATTTCTCCTTAAGTTCTTCAACCAACACTCGTTTGTGCAAATGATCAAAGGTTAAAGTAGCTAACTTGCTCAAGACGTCAGCTTTTTTGTTCTTATTTCGAGGGATTTGCACGACTTCAAGGTTATCAAATTCCTTTGAAATTGCCTCCACCAACTTTAAATATTGCCTCATGGATGTATCCCTTGCATAGAACGTTCCATTAACCTGCTGGGCGACAATTTGAGAATCAACATATGATCGTAAATTTGTTATGCCCATTTCTACCGCTATGCGAAGTCCGGAGAGTAACGCCTCATACTCTGCTTCATTGTTTGAAGCATAAAAACAGAATTTCAATGCATAAGTATACTCTTCACCGTCTGGACTTGTTAAAACTAGCTCTGCACCTGTTCCCTCTTCACTGGATGCCCCATCAGTGTGCAACTTCCACTCATGCTGTGATGGTGCCATTTTGTTGTCATACTCTACTTTTTCATTTGTCTCCAAGAGGAAATCTACCAAAATTTGTCCTTTAACTGCATTTCGTGGAGCAAAATTGATCTCACACTCCCACAACTCGATGGCCCATTTTGCTAAACGGCCAGATGATTCTGGACGTCGGAGTATTTGCTTCAACGGTTGATCTGTTAACACTAAGATGGGATGACCTTGAAAATATCTTCGTAAACGTCGTGCAGTATGCACAAGGGCATAAACCATACGGTGAAGTGGTGGATAATTTGTTTCACTAAGCTGCAACACCTTACTAACAAAATATATAGGCATTTACACGCCGTTCCGTACTGCGATTAGGACAAAACTTATTGCTTCCTTTGAGACAGCTAAGTATAAAATTAGGGTTTCCCCCTATTTTAGTGCTGTTAATGTAGGTAATGTTTTTAACAACTGCTTGATCTCTTGGAATGCATTTTCGGCTTCCGCCGTCCACACAAAATCTTTTTTATTTAAACAGCCCTTTAATACCTTCATGAATGGAAGTGACTTTTCAGCTGCTCTGGACAAGAACCTTGTTAATGCTGCTAGACATCCATGTAACCGTTGAACATCCTTCTTGCTAGTTGGTGACTTCATATCTTCAATTGCTTGAATTTTCTTAGGATTAGCCTTAATTCCACGTTCTGTTACAATATGACCTAAGAATTTTCCCTCTTCCACACCAAACGTGCACTTCTTGGGATTTAATTTCATGTTGATTTTTCGCAGAGATGCAAAAGTTTCCTGTATATCTCGTAACATCTTTTCTTCAGTATGACTTTTGATGACAATGTCATCAACATAAGCTTCTAAGTTTCACCCAATTTGATCCTTAAATGCCATATCAATAAGTCGTTGATATGTTGCTCCTGCATTCTTCAAACCAAAAGGCATTTTTTGTAACAGAATATGCCTTCCGTCGTGTGAAAATCCGTTTTGTCTTCATCTTTTAAAGCCATTGGGATTTGATGATATCCCTTAGCAGCATCTAGGAAACATTTGAATCGATATCCTGCCAATGATTCAACCTTCCAATCAATTTCAGGTAAAGGATAATTGTCCTTTGGACATGCTTTATTGATATCTGTGAAATCCACACACATCCGCCATGAGTTTTCCGGCTTCCTAACCATGACCGGATTGGCTACCCATGTCTGATATTTGACCTCTCGCAAGATCCCAGCATCCACCAAACTTCGTACCTCATCACGGAGGAATTTGCTTCTTTCTGGCGCCATGCCACACTTTTTCTGACAAACAGGATGTATGTTGGGATTCACGTTTAGCCTATGCTCTGCAATTTCCCTTGGAACACCGGTCATATCAGACGGCTGCCATGCAAAAACATCTAGATTTGTTGTCAAAATATTGTATAATTTTTCTTTACATTCGGCGGACAACGTGTGCCCAATTATGATTTTCTGATCTGGAAATTTAAGATTTGGTGAAATTGACCCATCAACGTGTATGATTGGCTTAATTACTGCCTTTGTTAATTGAGAACACTCAATTGACTTCTGCCGTTCTGCATATAACATTGCTACTCCGCCTGGCGTTGGAAACTTCATCATACCATGTACAGTTGACGTTACAGCTCCAAACGTCATTAAAGCAGTTCTTCACAAAATTATGTTGTACTGTGAATTTGCTTTAACCACCAAGAACTCAATGTTGGCTGTGCGTCTTAGGGGTGGCTTGCCCAAGGTTACTTCAAGCAAAATACTTCCTTCAGACCAGGACGGCTCACTTGTAAAACTTTCCAGCGGCACATATGTTTCCTTCATTTTTTCTTGTACATCTTGGGTAGCTGTATGAAGCAATGTTCATACATAATATCTGCTCCAGCTCCTGTGTCAGTGTAAATGTTGCGTATTAAGCAATTAGTAACTCGCGCTTCTATAACTACTGGACCATCAGATGGATTTGTGTTACACATAGAAGGAAATGATATTAATTGCTCTTCCTAATCTTCTAATACTTCTGCCTTCCTCCGTTGTCCAGCTTTCTATGGATGTATCATGCCCACTTCTATGGGTATGAATTCGTTATCTTCGCCGTCTTTATCAGTGTTGGTGAGATGATTCGTCTTAATAATGGATGGTGCCATTGTTAACACCTATTTCCTTATGAGGTAAGGCTTAGTGTGTCAACAAGAAACTAGAAGTAATCTAGCTTTAGGAGGGCGGAGTGTTGCCGATTGATTTTTACCCTCGGGAAATAATCCCTGCAGACCCGGTTCACAACTGTAGAAACTTGTGGGGTGGCTTAATCAATCTGTCATCCATAGAGCGTAAAAGTGCTAGCCGGATGACTTCTAGTGAGAGAAAGTAGAGAGAGAAGTGAAGTCTCAGCTCTCAAAGTTATCAGAATATCTGAACTCCATAAAATGACGACCCAAGGGGTCTATTTATAGTGTCAGATCCACCAGATTACTCGGGGACACGTGTCAAATGATGATACGTTCTGTTATTCACGATTCGAAATTTATGCTGAAGGTGGCGTTCTCCGGCCAGGGCTTATGCGCTAGGCGGCCTTCAGGGTTTACGCATGACGGAGCAGCCTATACAGCGGAGAACGCTGGACAGTTAACTCCACAAAACTGTTGTTTCCAGCCTTCCTGATGCTACTTTTATGCAACCATTATGCCTTTTATGCGTGTATACGATAGGATACACCATTAACCACCATCGTTCATTAGCACCAACATCACCACTAACGTTCATCAACACTAACCGCATCATCGCCACCAACAGTCTATACCACCATCACGACCAACACTCTATACCACCACACTAAGCACCAACATCGTTCATCACCATTAACAGTCTATACCACCATCACGACCAACTGTCTATACCACCATCACCCACTTTATCTCAAACCGCATCATCAATACAACCACACCAATCTCCACTCTCAGTTTCATCACCACCACCAACATAGGATACACACACACACACACACACACACACACATATATATATATATATATGTGTGTGTGTGTGTGTGAGATAATGTTGAAGGTGTGATAATGTTGAAGGCTTCTATTTGAATCAAGCCACAAGGTTCGCATGTCAGACAATCTGACCTTGCCACTTTGAATCAGGTTATGTGGATAATGATCTAACACTAGTCGCAAGATTCGCAGGTCAGACAATCTGACCTAGCAACTTTGAATCAACCTGTGTGATTATTGATCTAACACTATTCACATGGTTCGCAGGTAAGACATTCTGACCTTGTGACATGCTTAGAACAGTCTCACCACTTACCAGCAACAGTTCCTGATTTTAAAATGCAATAAAAAAATGTTTCACGAGCTTAATACAACTCATCAACCATATCTTGGTTTTTCAGGATTACTGATCATCCACTTTATTTTTCAGGGTAATCGATCTTGTTGTCAGCTGTTCTTTAAGTTCCTGATGATCCACCATTTATTGCAAGATCTTATCACCCCCGTTCACCGTATACACATTTTTCCTCGGTTCCCCAGCAGCCTCGGTAGATGACTAAATAACAACTTGGCTAACCACGCTTTCTCCACCCGTCTATTATATTTATCCTCTTCCATCATTCCAGTTTCATCAAATTGTAAGTGTACACTAAATAATTTCAAGTACTTGTTACCTAAACTTAAAAAAATTTATACACGTTGTTGGTGGATATGATAGTAATAAGTACGTCCCAATGGTGGAATGTTTTGATACCTGAATGGATTTTTATGTGTACATTCAATTATAAAACAACATCCATCATGTACATCACATGACTCTTAACCATCGGAGAGTGGGGTAACATCAAGTCAAGTGCATGTTCATAGAACTCTCATCCGACTGCTTCGATACGCAGTGCCTGTTGAGTGGCTAACTATTTAATAAACAACTTCCATCGAGTGTGCTTCATTATCATTTAGGTAACAATGATAGAGATATGTCTTTCAGTAATCCCAATCATATTGCTAAATACTCTTCGTCTTGTATTATAAAAAGAGAACCCGATGTTGGTCGGTAGTGGCTTGTCAAAAGTTGTGAATTTTTTTGTAAAAAACATAACATTTGTGAACCCGCTTTCTACCAAAATTGGGTGTTTTTGTGGTCACATATGATGGAGAGTAGTTAACATTATGATTGAGATTGTGGAAAAACATATCTTTATCAATGGTACGCGAATGATAATGGAGCAACCATATGAAGGTATGTTATCAAAGCAGTTAGCCACTTTTACGGTCCCTCGTATCGCAGCAGTTGGCGGAGAATTCTATAGATATGCATTTGGCTTGATTTTATCTCACTCTCCATTGGTTAAGAGTCACATGGTGACTTAATGGATTTTCTTGTGATATATGAGACACCCATAAGAATCCATTAAGGTATTCAAAACATTCCACCGTTGAGACGTACTTATTTTCATCACCTCCACCAACAATGTATATATAATCTTTTAAGTTTAAGTAAAAAATACTTGAAATTATTCAGTGTATACTAACAATTTGATGAAACTGGAATCACTAAAGAGGAAAAATATGATAGAAAAGTGGAGGAAGGGTGGTTGGTCGAGTTGTTATTTTTGTTATCTACCGAGCTGGCTGGGATACCAAGGAAAAAGGTGAATGCGTTGAGTCCAGATTGATTAAAGTTGATGCATTGTTTTAAGATCTTGCAACATATATATGTGTATCATGAAGTTCTAATGGCATAACCAACAAAGTCAACAAAGTCATTGCTCCAGCAAGGCGTAAGGGTTGTTATAAAACAAGTTGATAGGGCTGTTACAAATGAAGTTAGTTAGATATTTTGTTTGTTTTACCATTGTATATATGTAACAGTGATAACATGTATCAATTCCAATTGAATGTTAATGATAATGTGAACTACTTGTATTATGTTTGTGTTTGTGTTTATGTCATGAAATGTCCCGTTCA
Source organism: Rutidosis leptorrhynchoides (assembly GCF_046630445.1). Lineage (NCBI taxonomy): Eukaryota > Viridiplantae > Streptophyta > Magnoliopsida > Asterales > Asteraceae > Rutidosis > Rutidosis leptorrhynchoides. The sequence goes on along the minus strand of NC_092342.1, from coordinate 263,407,438 downwards.
TATTGATTATAAATGTTTCATATTAATTGATTTCGTTGCGAGGTTTTGACCTCTATATGAGACGTTTTTCAAAGACTGCATTCGTTTTTAAAACAAACCATAACCTTTATTTTATCAACAAGGTTAAAAGGACACCACCTAGATTATCCAGAAATGATAATCTAAAAATATCACACTTACACACTACCAATACATATTGGTTTACAATATTAATATGTTACAACAAAGTAAATCTCGAATGTAGTTTTAAATAATATTATACAAGCATACTGACACCAAATCTTGCCCATATTTTAAAACTGCATGTATTCTCATCCCAAAAATATTAGATTTTAAAAGTGGGACTATAACTCACTTTCACAGATTTTTACTTCGTCGGGAAGTAAGACTTGGCCACTGGTCGATTCACGAACCTATAACAAATATGTACATATATATCAAAGTATGTTCAAAATATATTTACAACATTTTTATTACGTTTTAATGATTTGAGTTTATTAAGTCTGCCGTCCTCGTTAGTAACCTACAACTAGTTGTCCATAGTTAGATGTACAGAAATAAAGCAATATATATTATCTTGAATTAATACACGACCCAGTGTATACACGTCTCAGGCTAGATCACAACTCAAAGTATATATATTTTTGGAATCAACCTCAACCCTGTATAGCTAACTCAAACATTACTGCATATAGAGTGTCTATGGTTGTTCCAAATAATATATATACATGGGTCGATATAATAAGTAAAAACATTTGCATATGTGTCTATGGTATCCCAAGATTATATAATATATTAGAATACATGTATAATACAATATAAGTTAGCTAGGATATGATTTGTATAGATTTGTTACAAATTTCACGTAGCTACAACAAGCAAAATTATCCAATCTTGTTTTACCCATAACTTTTTCGTTTTAAATCCGTTTTGAGTGATTCAAGTTGTTATGGTTTCATATTGAAATTAAGTTTATGAATCTAAACAGAAAAAGTATAAGTTTATAGTCGGAAATATAGGTTACAAGTCATTTTTGTAAAGGTAGTCATTTCAGTCGAAAGAACGACGTCTAGATGACCATTTTGGAAAACATACTTCCACTTTGAATTTAACCATGATTTTTGGATATAGTTTCATATTCATAAGAAAAATCATTTTCACAAAAGAACAACTTTTAAATCAAATTTTATCATAGTTTTTAATTAACTAACCCAAAATAGCCCGCGGTGTTACTACGACGGTGTATATCCGGTTTTATGGTGTTTTTCATGTTTTCAGGTTTTAAATCATTAAGTTAGCATATCATATAGATATAGAACATGTGTATAGTTGATTTTAAAAGTCAAGTTAGAAGGATTATCTTTTGTTTGCGAACAAGTTTAGAATTAACTAAACTATGTTTTAGTGATTACAAGTTTAAACCTTCGAATAAGATAGTTTCATATATATGAATCGAATGATGTTATGAAAATCATTACTACCTCAGGTTTTGTGGATAAATCTACTGGAAATGAGAAAAATAGATCTAGCTTCAAAGGATCCTTGGATGGCTTGAAAGTTCTTGAAGCAAAATCATGACACGAAAACAAGTTCAAGTAAGATTTCCACTCGAAATAAGATTGTTATAGTTATAGAAATTATTTCAAAGTTTGAATATGAGTACTACCTTGTATTAGAGAGATATCTTACTGTAAATAATAAAGATTTTTTGAGGTTGGATGATCACTTAAAATGGATTTGCAAGATTGAAAGCAAGCTAGCAAACTTGGAAGTGTTGTTGGTGTGTTCTTGAGTAGTTGTTTTGTATCTTGGTTTATGTATGGATTTATGAACTAGATTGAGCTAGATTTTGTTGAAGATGATAAGAACACTTAGAACAAAGGAAGAACACTTGAGAGAGATTAATTTGATTCAAGAAAATTGCAAAGTGAATGTGTTTAGAGTGCTTCTACTTCACGTGAATATGAGATGGCCATATAGGCTCCATTAGTTTGTAATTTTGTGAGATATTTCATGCTAGATGTTAAATGATGGTTCCCACATGGTTAGGTGACTCACATGGGCTGCTAAGAGCTGATCAATAGAGTGTATATACCAATAGTACATACCTTTAGAAGCTGGGTATTGTACGAGTACGAATACAGGTGCATACGAGTAGAAGTGTTGATAAAAATGAACGCGGATGTAATTGTAAGCACTTTTGTTAAGTAGAAGTACTTTGATTAAGTGTATTGAAGTCTTTCAAAAGTGTATGAATACATATTAAAAAACTAGATGTATATACATTTTAACTGAGTCGTTAAGTCATCGTTAGTCATTACATGTAAATGTTGATTTGAAACCTTTAAGTTAACGATCTTGTTAAATGTTGTTAACCCATTGTTTATTATATCTAATGAGATGTTAAGTTATTACATTATCATGATATCATGATATATTAATATATCTTAATATGATATATATACATTTAAATGTCGTTACAACGATAATCGTTACATATATGTCTCGTTTCAAAATCCTTAAGTTAGTAGTAATTGTTTTTACATATGTAGTTCATTGTTAATATACTTAATGATATGTTTACTTATCATTTATCATGTTTATATATAGTGTATCAATATCTTAAAATAATTCATATGTAATTAGTAAGAGGTTGTTATAACGATAGTCGTTATATATATCGTTTTCGAGTTTCTTAATTCAATAGTCTCATTTTTATGTATATAACTCATTGTTAAAATACTTAATGAGATACATACTTATCATAATATCATGTTAACTATATATATATATCCATATATATATCATCATATAGTTTTTACAAGTTTTAACGTTCGTGAATCGCCGGTCAACTTGGGTGGTCAATTGTCTATATGAAACCTATTTCAATTAATCAAGTCTTAACAAGTTTGATTGCTTTACATGTTAGAAACACTTAATCATGTAAATATCAATTTCATTTAATATATGTAAACATAGAAAAGTTCGGGTCACTACATGTCATGTATGTTTATGTTAAAAAATATGACAGAATTAGTTGCAGCTTTAGTTGCATAGTCAATCATCATTTAATAGGTGTTTAGTCGCAAGGTGACCTTGCGATCCTTGCGACTTGTTCATCAACAATGTATGACTCAAAAATCACGCTCATACGCAAGTTGCAAGATGATCGTGCGAATGTGCGACTCGTGTTGTCCCGCTCTAGAGTCCATGTATCTTGAATTAGCCTCGAAAATGACTCAAAAATAATGAGTCGCAGGGTCGCACGGTCACTTTGCGACTTGCGAGGGAATTTGGGAATAATTGATTTTTTAGGGTGAATCCTTATAGTTCGTTGCGAAAATGAGTGTTTTGGTCAATAGCCCTTTTTCGAAATAATTGTTTAATTTCGACTTTTGAAAATATTTCTAAATTGAATTTGACTTTAGATTTATTTGTTTGTGTTATATGATATTTTATAAAAATTATACCAATGTCAACACCTTTGAAACTCAATACATTCATATAAATTTCATCAAATATTATGCAACATAAATAGAAATATCTAAAGTAGAAGTTCAGAAATAAAGACTAATAAAAGACAAAAAAGGATAATTATTTTGACACAAAACAAGTAATAAATATTGATGAAAAATGACGATATTCTGATAGTTAAGTGGTAACTCGCATTAAATGAGCAGATGTAGATTGGTGAGTTAGCTGAGTTAACATATTTTAATCAGTAAAGGAGATGTTTTCTCATTTCGATAAGAGCGATGCCAACGTCACTCACCCTATTTTTTTTAACGCCAAAATTTTATTAAAAAACTCTCCTTAGCAAGGCGCTAAGAGAGAAATTGCAATGACTTTTTATAGTCATGAGTTCCAATTTGAAACCACATTACCCCAATTTTTGAGCCAATTAAACGAGTACATTCTAATCACATCATAGAGAATACAAATACAAAAAAGGCTCTAAAAACACAACCCCGTTCCAAAACCGCTGTAACATGCATAGTAGAGTAGTCACAAATGCCATGATATGATCCTTAATATATGATCAAGCATAGAATACATGAGTCGGGTTCGGTCCATGCTTGACATCAAAGAAGGGGGATTTAAGGGTCAATTGAGTTTAACTCTCCGGTCCGAAGTACCGTGAATAATCCCTTACGAGATGAGGATCTCAGCAGGGGTGGTCAAACATAGACCCACTGATAACGCCAAAATCATACATGTTTATTGTCGTTATTTCGATCTAATTCTGTATCTATTTTTATGTAAATGTTGTACTTAAGCATTGTAATTCATGTACATTTGTAAAAGTCCATTGTGATTGAACAAATGAAGACCAACTGCGAAAACAAAGTTAAAACGAAGATTGAACGCTTAAAACAGCCCGAAACCACTGAAACAGGTCCAAATACGACGCATCTCTCTTAGATGCGGTGCATCTCTGCACCAAATAACTCCCGACAGTTTCAGATGCGGAGCATAAAGATTTCTGGACCAAAACAACACCAGATGCAGCGCATCTGAGAGGGATGCGGCGCATCCAAGCCAGATGCAGTGCATCTGTCCCAGATGCGGCGCATCTGATCCCCTGCCGACAGTTCTGAGTGCAGAATCGAGCTAGAATCTACTGAACGTAAAGAGATGCGGCGCATCTGGTCACTTTCTGGCCAAATTACCTAACTTTTGAGCCTATTTAATGGAGCCTTTGGTTACATACTTCATACACCTTCACTATTACGTTCTCCCTCAGTTCTAGTACGATTTTCAAGGTTCAAGGAAGGCTACAAGTCAATCTCCACTCTTTCAACATCAAGATTAAGCTAGGATCATTCATCACTATTGGTATTATTGTTCTATATCTTTTAAACATGAATTCAACTTGTATTTACTGTTCCATTAGTTCTACTATGATTATGTTAAGCTAAAAGCCTTGTGTGTTTGCTTTAATGTAAGATTTATGGCTTGGGATTGTTCTATACTTTGATGTTATGCTAGTTATATATATGTTTGATTGATTAAATTATCTAGTTCAACCGTAAGAACCATTGTTATGCTTGCTTAGTTCATTACTTCAATTATATAGATTGCAAACCTATTAATGTGAGTTAACTAGGAAAACAATCTATACTTCAATACACCTAGTAATCTAGATGATTAGATGCATAAACTTAAGTGATTTTGTTATGTGTTTAATTCGGTAATTGAATAAGTTCCAAAGCAACATAGTTATGAAATTACCTCAAGTGATTGTTGTAATTTAGGTTTCACGTGAGTTTAACCGGGTTGGATCTAGTTAGTTAATCAATCTAAATCACCATGTTCTTTCAAAAGATCCATTGTTGTAATCATCCTTGTATCCTAGTTCAATTATGTAAGTTATGACTTGGTTTATGTGAGTTTATCAAAGACCATAGCTTATACTTCAACACCTAGTGATCTAGCTACCTATATGTGAGTATAGGATGTTAATTGAACGATATTTAGGATATACAATCATGTAGTTTACTTAGAGTGATCTTAGTAAACTAGGTTTTATGTGAATTTAACCACGAAAGAATCTTGTTGATTAAACATAGCTCTTAAGTTTATAGATATTGTGATAGTTTATAGATATTGTGAAATTGATATAAAGTAATTACTTGTAACTATGAAATAACCGTTTTAATTACAAAATAACAATCCCTGTCATTTATCAAGCATAGAAGTAAACACCGCATTCTCATTCTTGTTATTCATTATATTTATTTACTGTTTCGTTAAACGAAAATATAACTTCAAACACAAACCCCCCTTTAGAATAATTAATCGTTGTAAAATCCTTAAAACAAACTTCTCCCTGTGGATCGAACTGGTCAATTTACTTGCTAGTTACTGGATGATTGGGTTTTAGTTGCCTGTATTATGTGTTAATTATTAAGCATATTGTCTACATTTTAAAGGTTACGTCTTGACACATCAACTTTTTGGCGCCGCTGCCGGGGAAGCAGTTTTGTTAAAAGATTTTAAAACTTTGAATTATTCGATCCTTTTGTAGGAATTCAATTCCTAGAAAAGTTACTTTTTACTGTAAGCTTGTGTTTTTGCAATTGGTTTGTTTGTGGTGTTGTGATTGCAGGATAGGTATTAATGCATGAATCTACTTTCTTCCAACTCTAATTTAATTCCTTCATATCCTGAACCTGAAAGAGAACTTCACGAACGCTTAAGAGCTCAAGAAGTAGAATCTCTTACGCAGGGTTTAGAATCACTTTCATTGGATTCTAACTCTAAACCAGTTATTCAACCAGTCATAGAGCCAGTTATTAAAGAAGAAGAGATGGCTGCTACAAATCAAACGATGGATGCATTAATGAAGGCAACAAGAACAGGTCAAGGCCACGCAATTATTCAACCTACGATGACTGACGATTTTGAAATAAATGGTCAATTTCTCCACATGGTGACTAATACATGCCAATTCGGTGGAGCTCCAAATGAGGATGCTAACGAGCATCTTCGTAAGTTTGTAAGCATTTGCAAGCTTTTCAAAATCAAAGATGTCACCGATGAGGTCGCATGTTTAAAAATCTTTCCATGGTCATTAAAGGACGATGCAAGAGATTGGCTAGACTCATTACCGGAAGGTTATATTGAAGATTGGAATGATATGATGGACAAGTTTTTGTCAGAATTCTTTCCTGCTTCAAAACCAGCAAAGTTGCAAAGTGATATAAATCACTTCAAGCAAAAGCCTAATGAGACTCTTTATGAAGCTTGGACCCGATTCAATAAAATGCTTAGAGTATGTCCTCAACACGGGTTGAATACATTCCAAAAATTCCAAATATTCTATAAAGGAGTCAATGTGGCTACTCGAAAGGATATAGATGTTGCAGCAGGAGGATCAATCATGAAAAAAATGCCCAAAGAAGCTCACACAATAATTGCCGATATAGCAGCCCATTCTCATAATTGGCATTAAGAGATGGAGTTCTCTAGATCATCAATAGTTGCTAATGTCGAAAGCAACGATGAAATCGCTGCATTAAAAGTTCAATTGGCAAATCAAGCAAGGCAAATTGAGAAGGTAACCAAAGAAATGCACGCTATCAGGGTAGGGTGTGAATTGTGCCAAGGTCCCCATCTCACTAGAGATTGTGATCAAACAACGATGGAAGAGCAAACAAATTTCTTAGGTTACTTGCGTAAAGGTGAAATGAATTTTGACGACTTTCTGGCGGTTGAAGAAATGAACCGGAAATATCCTCCTATCAACAGTTATCAAATAGGAGGACCTTCAGGTTCAAACAACAACAATTACCAAGGAGGAAATTCAGGTTACCAAAATAAACGAAATTTCCCAAATCAAAATCAAAGAAATGCACCACCGGGTTAAAATCACCTAAACAATCGTAATCAACCTCCACGAAATTATCAAAATAATTTCCAACACAATCAACCACAACCACAACCACAAGCATTTGTACAACCACAACCCTACAAGAAATCCAGTTTAGAAGATCTTTTGAGAGATTTTATGGTTAAGCACGAGCAAACTGCGGAACTTCAAACTCAAAAAATTCGAAATCAACAAGCTACGATTCAGAATTTAGAAAGGGATGTTGGAAGGATCTCACAGTTACTAGCAGAGAGGCCACCAGGCGCTCTCCCCTCAAATACTCAAGTGAATCCCAGTAACAATCAAACAAGGAATGAGCATGTAAATGCTATAACTACTAGAAGTGGTTTAACCACTAACCCGGAGACCCTTAAGTCCCCGGAAGTTCCTTTGTCTCCTTCTGTTTTGCAGGTACCTGTTGATGTAGATGAGCATGTTGAAAAAGAACAAGAGAAAGATGATCCACCGGAGGTCATATCGAAGAAAAGTGAAGAACCAACAGTGAAGGTGTACAAGGCACCTATTCCATACCCAAAAACATTGAAGAAAGATAGACTCGCGAGCCAATATCAGAAATTTGCAGATATGATCAAGCAAATTAGCATTAACATGCCACTCGCGGAGGTTCTTAAGGGTATGCCCCATTACGGGAAGTTTTTGAAAGATCTCATATCCTCGAAGGGTAAATACCACGAAGTTTCTGCCACATTCCTCCATGAGGAGTGTTCGGCCATCTTGAAAAAGCAAAATGTACCTCCAAAATTGGGAGATCCGGGTAGTTTTATCATACCATGTATGATATGTGATTCGGTAGTGTACGATGCACTAGCCGGCCTAGGTGCAAGTGTTAACCTAATGCCTTACTCGTTATATTTAAAACTTGAATTAGGAGACTTGAAACCAACCCGGATGGGTATTCGATTAGCAAACCAATCATTTGATACTCCCATAGGTATAGCCGAGGATATTCTTGTAAAAGTTAGCTCACTTATCTTTCCCATCGACTTTGTTATTCTAAAAATGCAAGAGGACACAAAAGTTCCTATTATTTTAGGACGTCCTTTCCTTAACACCGCAGATGCTATCATTAATGTCCAAAAAGAACAATTAAGTCTAGGTGTGGGAAACAATAGAATAATTTGTCACATTGACAAAGCCATGAAACGACCCACTTCCACCGATGACTCTTGTTTTCAAATTGATGTTATAGACCTTTGTGTTGAGAATGAATTGCAGGAGCTACTTGAAATTGATACCTCGGGGTTAACCCCGGTAAGTGAAAGTGAATATTTCAATATTGATGAGGATTTTGATGAGTTGATGAAGGTGGTCACGGATGATGAGACCATAGAAGAAGAAATTCCCAAGGAAGAGGAATCATTTGAAGATATCGGAAATAAAGATAGATTCCGAATAAAGAATTCCTTGGAAGAACCACCCGTACTAGAGCTTAAGGAGCTACCCAAACATTTGGAGTATGCTTATCTCGAAGGTACATCTCAATTACCGGTAATTATTGCTTCACATCTTTCCAGTAACAAGAAGGAAAGGTTAATCTCTGTTTTAGAAACCCATAAAAAGGCTATAGCCTGGAAAACGACCGACATTCCAGGGATAAACCCGTCTTATTGTACACATAAAATTCTCCTTGAGAATGTGTGACGATCGCTCCAAATCCATATGGACGAACACGTCATTCATTGATTTCATTGCGAGGTATTTGACCTCTATATGATACATTTTGTAAACATTGCATTCTTTTGAAAAGGCACACCATAAATGAATATTTAAATCAAAGGTTTTCGACATCTGATGATTTCTACATATAGACAATCGCCATAAATAATAGTTTACAACAGTATTTCCATTGACAATGCAGTCAAAATAAGATACATGGTGATGATTTGGTGAATGCAACGTCTCGTTGAAAAATATGTCATGTAAGACTCCATGCACATAGCTTGTTTAACATCTAAGCAAACAGCGGAAGACTTCTAGAATCCTGAGAATAAACATGCTTCAAGTGTCAACACAAAGGTTGGTGAGTTCATAGTTTTAATATTACACATAATCCGTATATCAATGTGGATTACAAAAGTTCAGTTGTTTTATTCAAAACGTTTATCAATAGGTTTTACATAAAAGGTGGATCACAAGATTTCAGTTGTTTCATCCGAAACGTTTATCAATCGGTTCTACAAAATTGAGCACCCTGGTAACTAAACTTTAATGTTTATATAATTTGTACCCTTTGTATAATCATCTTAATAATACACGCAAACCCACGTGTATGCTTCTCAAATAGTATACGTCCGTTAAAAGGCTAGTGCTCTAGCTCGGACGGGGATATCAAGCCCTATGGATCCATATACTACTACTCGCGCCCACCAGTTCTTATAACTGGCAGTTAACAGTTACCAAAGCTAAGGGATTTTCGGTTCAAACTCAGTGTAGAATTTAGTATGTACTTGTATCCATTGCGTTTAAAATAAAGTGCATGTATTCTCAGCCCAAAAATATATATTGCAAAAGCAATTAAAAAGGGATCAATGAAACTCACGCATATAAATATTGTATATCGGTTAATAAAGCATTTGCATGTATTCTCAGCCCAAAAATGTAGGGAGTAAAAGGGATCATATGAAACTCACTGTTTAATATTGATATACAATATTGTAGGAAAGCACGTAGACGAATCGGAGATGATAAACACGAGGTTTGATTCACACAAATACCCCCGAACATTACCCATAATTTCCTTGGCAATAACCCATAATTTCCTTAGCTCTAGCTCGCTTGGAAACCATTTTGAAAGTGACAAGCTCATAACCTCGTCGTAGTATTTTATGTATAATACTAATTAATAATAATAATAAGATTAATAATAATAATAATAATAATAATAATAATAATAATAATAATAATAATAATAATAATAATAATAATAATAATAATAATAAAATAAATACGGAGTAATATGTATGTGTGTGTGTTAATGTGTCGAGCAAAATGCCATTTTATAGCATCAGGCCAGACTTTTGCCTACATGCGATCGCATGGATTTATAGGCTTGTGGCCATGCGATCGCATGGCCTCAGATTCCAGCTCACAAATTTTTGTTTTCTTGTTTGTCGACATAATATTAAATTAATATAAATATAATATATATAATTTATATAATTAATTATATATTATATTAAATTCACGTGCATAGTTGACTTGTAATTTTTGTTCCGATAAGTCGTACGTCATCACTCGACTTATGTCCCGGTTCCGGTTTTTCGAATGTCCTTTCGTACATTTAGAAAACTTGCATTTTACGTTTCGTGTCACGTACCTTTGTCAAAATATAGTCTTAAATCATCCATAAACTATACCACTCGAGGTATAACTTATACATTTGAGTGTTTTGGTCATTTACTTCTATAAATCATCGTCTCGCTATTTGTTAATATATATATATATATATATATATATTTTCATTTTGAAATAGTGTTTTACTGTAGCAATTCACTGTAGCAAAGTCAATTTCACTGTAGCAAATAGTGATTTTCGAAAACACTGTAGCATTTTGGGTACTGTAGTAATTTGAAAATACTGTAGCAAATTAGTGTTTTACTGGTTCATCTTAAACGCTTTAGTTAACTTATCTAAATATCAATCGAATCAATAAACGAATGTTACTATCGTTTACTAAATAACTTAAAATTATATATATATATATATATTTAATATACATAAATCTGTTTTAAATACATATTGGAAGTTATTTATAAATAAATTTTAATAATAAATATTTCAACTTATCATATACATTCAAATAGATATTTAAACCAATAAATTTAATGTACGGTATCAAACAATTAATACATTGTTACCTTTTCATGTTATAGTATATATGTATCTATTTACATATAATTGTTCGCGAATCGTCGAAAACAACCGAAGGGTATTTAAATATATAAAAGTAATTCAAAAATTTTGAGATTCAGTTTTACAGACTTTGCTTATTGTGTCGGAAATGTTAATCATACAAAGATTAAGTTTAAATTTAGTCAAAATTTCTGGGTCATCACAGAATGACTTCAAACCAGTAGTACAAAGACAACGAAGGCTAAATCCCAACATGAAAGAGGTTTTTAAAAAAGAGGTAGTCAAGCTTCTTGACGCCGGGTTAATCTACCCCATCTCCGATAGTCCTTGGGCTAGTCCAGTACAAGTAGTACCCAAAAAGGGGGGTACAACCGTTATTGTAAATGAAAAGGAGGAACTCGTTCCAACTAGAACGGTTACTGGCAGGAGAGTCTGTATTGATTACAGACGTCTCAATGATGCCACTAGAAAGGATCATTTCCCGTTGCCTTTTATTGATCAAATGATTAAACGATTAGCGGGGAAAGAATACTATTGATTTCTAGATGGTTTCTCCGGTTACTTCCAAATTCCAATTGATCCCAACGACCAAGAAAAGACCACATTCACTTGTCCCTTCGGGACCTTTGCCTATCGCCGCATGCCATTTGGTTTATGCAATGCACCCGGAACCTTTCAAAGGTGCATGATGGCAATTTTTGATGATATGGTAGAGGATTGTATGGAAGTCTTCATGGATGACTTTTTCGTGTTTGGAGACTCCTTTGAATCGTGTCTTTTTAACCTTGAACGTATGCTTATCCGATGTGAGAAAGCAAATTTGGTCCTGAATTGGGAAAAATGCCACTTCATGGTGAAGGAGGGCATTGTACTTGGTCACAAGATATCTCGTGCGGGAATAGAGGTAGATAAAGCTAAAATTGAAGTTATCTCTAAACTACCAATACCGACGAATGTCAAGGCCATTAGAAGCTTTCTTGGTCACGCGGGATTCTACAGACGATTTATCAAAGATTTTTCTAAAATCGTCCGCCCAATGACCAAACTTCTTGAAAAGGATGCTCCATTTGACTTTGATTCTAATTGCGAGAACGCATTCTCCATTCTAAAGTCAAAACTCACACAATCTCCCATTATCGTATCTCCGGATTGGACTATGCCATTTGAGCTAATGTGTGACTCGAGCGACTATGCCTTAGGTGCTGTTTTAGGACAACGTCTCGATAATCATTTTCGCCCAATTTATTATGCGAGCAAAACTCTAACGGGAGCTCAAATTAATTATACCACCACGGAAAAGGAGCTCATGGCGGTTGTTTATGCGTTTGATAAATTTTGGTCATATTTGGTGTTGTCCAAAACCATTGTTTACACGGACCATTCGGCCCTTAGGTACTTATTCTCGAAACTAGATGTAAAGCATCATCTCATACGTTGGGTTCTTTTACTTCAAGAGTTTGACATTGAGATACGTGACAAGAAAGGAGCCGAGAATCTAGCCGCCGACCATTTATCCCGACTTGAAAACCCCGAATTAGATAAACTCGATGATACAATCATCAAGGACACATTTCCTGACGAATCTCTAATGAGGGTTGACAAGGAATCTGAAATCCCATGGTTTGCCCATTTTGCAAACTATCTTGCTTCAGGCATTCTTCAAAAAGCACTTTCTTATCAACAAAAGAAGAAATTCTTTGCGGATTTGAAGTCCTATTTCTGGGAACACCCCGATCTATTTCGTGTCAGTGCAGATCAAGTGATTCTCCATTGTGTGTACGGAAAAGAGGCTCAACAAATTCTTGAGCATTACCATCAAGGGCCCACCAGCGGTCATTTCAGACCAAACTACACCGCAAGAAAAATCCGTGACTCGGGCTTTTATTGGCCCACGATCTTTAAAGATGCCCATAATTTCATTCGGACTTGTAATGCATGCCAACGAACGGGTAACATCACGAAAAAGGATGAGATGCCTCAAACCGGCATCCAAGTTTGTGAAATCTTTGATATTTGGGGAATCGATTTCATGGGACCATTTCCAAGTTCCCATAAGTGCAAGTACATCCTAGTAGCCGTTGACTATGTATCTAAATGGGCTGAAGCGAAAGCTTTACCTACAAATGATGCTAGGGTGGTGATGAACTTCTTGAAAAATCTCTTCTCGCGCTTTGGAATCCCAAAGGTGCTCATATCCGACCGAGGAACACATTTTGCCAACAACCTTCTTGAAAAGGTGTTGAAAAAGTATGGCATAACTCATCGTTTCTCTACTCCGTACCACCCGCAAACGAGTGGTCAAGTGGAGAACACAAATCGTGCCTTGAAACGCATACTTGAGAAGACGGTTGATAACAACCCTAAGATTTGGCAACGCAAGTTAGATGATGTGTTGTGGGCCTTTAGGACTGCTTTTAAAACACCAATTGGTACCACACCATTTAGACTTGTATATGGTAAAGCGTGCCATCTTTCGGTTGAAGTGGAACATAGAGCATACTGGGCATTGAAGCTTTGTAATTTAGACATGAAAAAGGCTGGTGAAAACCGATTCATGCAAATGCATGAATTGGAAGAGTTGAGGTTAGAAGCGTACGAGAATTCGAACTCGTATAAGGAGAAAACGAAAAGGTGGCATAATGCCCGATTGAAAGAAGTGAAAGAGTTTAAAACCGGTGATAAGGTTTTGGTTTTTAACTCACGGTTTAAATTTTCTCCCAGAAAGTTGAAGTCCCGATGGACGGGACCTTATTTGGTGAAACAAGCATTTCCATCGGGATATATTGAATTGTTTGGAAACGGGAACACTTTTAAAGTGAATGGTCATCGATTAAAACTCTATTTTGATGGAGTTAATATCACGGTTCAAGATGACATCACTTTCTCCCCTAAAGCTAATTAGCTTGGGAAGGAGTCGCATGAACGACTCACTAATAAACTTCACAACGTGTACATAGTCTCATTCGTGCGTCTCGTTTCTTAAGATTGATTGTTTTTAAGTGATTTTTGGAGTTTTAGTACGAACCAAGTTGTTTACGGACCTTCCGCAATGTTTAATACGCGAAAAAACTTCAAAAAATGGTGCAACAGAGCCAGATGCGCCGCATCTGAAGACAAGAAAAATCCCGACAGTTTTAAATGCGCCATGAATTGGTCATGCGCCGCTTTTGGGCCACTAGATGCACCGCATCTACTTCGGATACGCCGCATCTGAGCCAGATGCGCCGCATCTGCTCCAGATGCGCCGCATCTGTGCCTGAATGTGGGAGTCTGCCTATTTTTTTTGCACAAATATGGGAGTTTATCAATTTTACTCATTTTTTCAGCTACAACTCCGAACTTCATCTCATTTTCTCTCAAGGATTCCATCTCTAAACACTAAATCAACCGATTAAACCCATCTTTGAGCATCTAATCCATCTATCAACACGAGAAAGACTAGAACATCATCATCAAACCCAAAATCAAAGAAGCAAAAAGGCCCGGCAATTAGAGATCCGGACACGAGTGACGAAGAAAATATTGTGGAAGAAGAAATGGATATTGACAACCAACAACTAAATGTCCGTGGATTAACCACTCCGGATCCATGGATCAACGCGGTTTTGAGGCATCCGGAATATCATGAACGGATGAAGGCACTTCTACACAAAGACGTATATCCGGGGAAATATATCGATTGGACACCATTAGAAGAAGCCGGTGAATATCAAAATTTTCGTAACCTTTTCCGAGTATCGTATCAAGGCCATCGAATATATGCATGGGAAAACCTGTTCAGAATGCCAGAAAGAGTGTACCCACTTTTAGTCAAAGAATTCGTTGGTTCACTTAGGGTTGATAACACGTCACCAACATCAGGTACCTTTATGAGATTTCGGCTTGGAGGGCAAGACCGGACATTAACACTGCTATAATTTGTAAAGGCAGTGGATATTTATGAAGGTTTACCACACCAATTGATGCAAAATTACCTTAATCAATGTATAGTCTACGTTTCTTCTTTTAATCATGCAGAAGCATGGGTGGACATGAGCAATAACGCATATAGTGCAAGCAAGCAGACTTGTAGCAAGCTACGTACTTACGAGCATCGATGCGTCTAAAGATTCATTTCAAGTGCCATAAACTATCGAAAAGACAGTAGCAAAAAAGTTACCAACTTGGATATCTGGTACATTCACGCGATAATGGATCACACCCATGTTCATATTCCACAAATGATTCTCACTTTCCTTCTCGAAGAAAGGAAAAAGATTACACCAATCATGGGCGGCCATTTTGTAACCAGGATTGCCCAACATTTTTGTATCAATACAAGTGGGTTAGAGGAGAAACATATGATTGCCTTTGATAGAGTAAGTTATACAAGGGCAAACATTTTGATGAGGGGATCGAACGGCCTTCTAACTAGGTATGTGGATCCCGATAACAGGCAACCGCAATAACCACAACCGCAGCCAGATCCACAGCCGAATGTTGGAAGTAGTTCGGGTCCGGGAAATGATTGGGAGGCTTACATGGCGCGACAATTTTCAGATTTGCTACTCCATAATGATCGAAACACTCAAAAGGTAATTGATCACTACGATATAGGTAACAGGGAGATGCAACATTACATTGATGTAGGGAATGATAGAACGTGGTACACTCAAGCAGGGCAGCAAAATTAGCGTAACTGGATACATGAACAGACCGTGTCATACGCTGCAGATTCCGCTAACTATACCCCCTCTCCTTGGCCTGCATACGAACCATGGGTTCGAATGGGTGATCCATATCCTGCGCCTTATCCTCCTCCTACATACCCCCTAACCCGCCTAATGAAGACACTGCTGTCGTCCCTGCTCAAGCAACTTATCCAGGGTACAACCCTTCAATATTCCAGGACGACGATGCGGCAAACCAAAATGAAGGTGGAGCTGGCCCAAGTAACTCTTTTTGGGAATTCTTCTAAAGTTGACGTGATTATTCGTGAAGTGTGTGAAAGGTTTGAATGATGATTGGTTTGTTTGAAAAATAATTTAATTTTATGTTTGGTGTGTAATAACTTAATAGTATGTTGGACGTTTGTAATTTGAATAACTTTGTTAATTAGGTATGGGGTTTTCGGTACACGAAGTACAACCCCATTGTTTCTATGAAATGTTTGCTTTGTTTGAATTGATACAGGTGAGCATTGTGCTATATGCTGCATTTTTTAAGACTGGCAGTAAGTTCAGCACATACTTGATTGGTGATTGTTTTGTGGTTGCAAGAAGTGGATGATGTTCTTATGCTGGCATTCAGTTCAGCGCCATCATCCCGTGAACTTCGATTTTAGACCTTGAAAGTAATAAACTCTCTTACACTCTTTAACCCTCTCGAATTTAAATTTTTCTGATTTCATGTAACGAGGGCGATACATGAACTCAAGTGTGGGGAGGAAGTTATAAATTCTTTCGAGTTTTTGATTTTTGTTAAAAAGGCTTAAAATGGTGAAATTTATTTAACTTTTATCTTCATAAATTCAAATTTTGTTTAAAATTTGTAGATTTTAAAAATAGGTGTATACACCGAAATTATTATCACAAAACAAATTAAGAAACAACCAAATGATTGAGTTTATTTTGTTAAAAATCATAAAACTAGTAGTCATATAAAAGATATAATCACCATGCTATACCACATTCTAAATGAAAAGAATCATCAAGTAATTTGTTGTTCTAACAATCTAATCCAATGCTCATCTATGTAATGATTGTGATGGAAGTCAAGTCTTCTAATATGACACACTTGCTAACTTATGTTAGAAGATGTAGTCCAGAACAGCTGTAGGTTGACGAAAAATCTTGAAAAGTCATCTCTATCATCGGCTGGAAATTCACCTCACCTCAGCATCAAACAGAGTTTTTGGTGGTCAGACTTATCCTAACCATGAGATGGATCTGTCTCGTACAATGGGGGAGCACAATGCAAATTAGCTTTTAAGACTAATGAATCTAATCTCCAGATGGATGATCTCCATAAAGATCAACCGCATCTATGTTTGACCGCGGTCAACATACATATGCCATAACAAATTGAGGTGTGCAAACTCATGGTTCACCGATGATATTTGGACATGATATAGTTTCTTCTAAAAACTTATGCTATTTTATGAACTATATTGTGTAAAACAATTTTTAGGACATCCGGTTTCAAGTTCAATGATACTTCAATCATGGGGGCGAGTAGCTTGCTAAGCGCCGACTGAGGCTTCGATTTTCAGTTACTCTCAACCGGAATTTGAGGTTAAAACCGGAAAACTTGTTAGTGTAAAAAATAACATGTCTAATTTTCAAAATATAAAAGGTTTTTCGCAAAGGTCCTAATTTCCCTAAGGATCCAAATTTTTAAGAAATGTGGACTTTAAAACCCACCTTTCGACTTTGGTGTGATTTCATTTCGTGCGTGTACTCTAAACACGTGCGTGTGTTACATTGTGAAATAAATAAAAGCGTGTGTACTCCAAAGGTGTGTGTATACTCAAAACGCGTGAGTGTGATATTATGTATGAAATAAAAAGTGTGAGTGTGTACATTTTGTGATTCGTGTGTGTTTTCATCAATGTGTATTCACTATAGTAAATTTCAAATTCTTGTAAGTCTTGCTTGAGGATAAGCAAGGTTTAATTGTGGGGATTTTGATAACGCCAAAATCATACATGTTTATTGTCGTTATTTCGATCTAATTATGTATCTATTTGTATGTATTTGTTGTACTTAAGCATTGTAATTCATGTACATTTGTAAAAGTCCATTATGATTGAACAAATGAAGACCAACAGCGAAAACAAAGTTAAAACGAAGATTGAACGCTTAAAACAGCCCGAAACCACTAAAACAGGTCCAAATGCAGCGCATCTCTCTTAGATGCGGCGCATCTCTGCACCAAATAACTCCCGACAGTTTCAGATGCGGAGCATAAAGATTTCTGGACCAAAACAGCACCAGATGCGGCGCATCCAAGCCAGATGCGGCGCATCTGATCCCCTGCCGACAGTTCTGAGTGCAGAATCGAGTTGGAATCTACTGAACGTAAAGAGATGCGGCGCATCCCAAAGAGATGCGGCGCATCTGGTCACTTTCTGGCCAAAATACCTAACTTTTGAGCCTATTTAATGGAGCCTTTGGTTACATACTTCATACACCTTCACTATTACGTTCTCCCTCAGTTTTAGTACGATTTTCAAGGTTCAAGGAAGGCTACAAGTCAATCTCCACTCTTTCAACATCAAGATTAAGCTAGGATCATTCATCACTATTGGTATTATTATTCTATATCTTTTAAACATGAATTCAACTTGTATTTACTGTTCCATTAGTTCTATTATGATTATGTTAGGCTAAAAGCCTTGTGTGTTTGCTTCAATGTAAGATTTATGGCTTGGGATTGTTCTATACTTTGATGTTATGCTAGTTATATATATATTTGATTGATTAAATTATCTAGTTCAACCGTAAGAACCATTGTTATGCATGCTTAGTTCATTACTTCAATTATATAGATTGCAAACCTATTAATGTGAGTTAACTAGGAAAACAATCTATACTTCAATACACCTAGTAATCTAGACGATTAGATGCATAAACTTAAGTGATTTTGTTATGTGTTTAATTCGGTAATTGAATAAGTTCCAAAGCAACATAGTTATGAAATTACCTCAAGTGATTGTTGTAATTTAGGTTTCACGTGAGTTTAACCGGGTTGGATCTAGTTAGTTAATCAATCTAAATCACCATGTTCTTTCAAAAGATCCATTGTTGTAATCATCCTTGTATCCTAGTTCAATTATGTAAGTTATGACTTGGTTTATGTGAGTTTATCAAAGACCATAGCTTATACTTCAACACTTAGTGATCTAGCTACCTATATGTGAGTATAGGATGTTAATTGAACGATATTTAGGATATACAATCATGTAGTTTACTTAGAGTGATCTTAGTAAACTAGGTTTTATGTGAATTCAACCACGAAAGAATCTTGTTGATTAAACATAGCTCTTAAGTTTATAGATATTGTGAAATTGATATAAACTAATTACTTGTAACTATGAAATAACCATTTTAATTACAAAAGAACAATCCCTGTCATTTATCAAGCATAGAAGTAAACACCGCATTCTCATTCTTGTTATTCATTATATTTATTTACTGTTTCGTTAAACGAAAATACAACTTCAAACACAAACCCCCTTTTAGAATAATTAATCGTTGTAAAATCCTTAAAATAAACTTCTCCCTGTGGATCGAACTGGTCAATTTACTTGCTAGTTACTGCATGATCGGGTTTTAGTTGCCTGTATTATGTGTTAATTATTAAGCATATTGTCTACATTTTAAAGGTTACGTCTTGACACATCACCCACCATCGACGGGTCATCCAGTTTGTGATGGCTTGCGTTGGGTTGTAGGGTTTAGGTTCATAGAATGTTACCTGTAAATCAAGGGTATGTCTAGTGACATACTTTAAGTTCGGTAGCGCGGGTAGAATGGCGCTAGGTAATAGGCGCTACTGTCAAAAATAGTATATGTGTGAATGTAGAGTGGATATCTCTCCTCTTCTGCTGTGGATTGAGTCTATTATTTATAGGGTAAGCCGTTTTGTATTCTATTGCCGCATAACAGAGCTAAAATGATCGTGGCCTGCCAGTAGTACATCCTTGTGTGAGCTGATCCAAAAAAGTAAAAAGTGTTTTGTCTGACCTGACTCTTGTCTGCCAGGTGTTTTCTGCCAGCTACAGCGTCGCCTGACATCCACTTTGTAAACTTGGCGCTATCATAAAACATGCGCTAGGTCCGTGACTAGGCGCTTGCATCAAACTGGCGTGTAATATGCATGGCTCATATGGTGATGTTGTTTGATGCGCTACACGAGCTAATCGGCTATGCGAATCATTAGTATACACCGAGCCCTGGTGAACCAATTTCAAAAATTGTCCCAAATTATCAAACGAAGGCATGCCTCATTCTAACTAAATCTGATCTATCCTCCATAAGTCCATCATTATCGTGCATCTAAAAAACAAACGATATTTGATAAAGCCAAAAAAATACATAATTTTATAATCATTTTAAGATGTTATCTTGGTATTTAATTATCATTTTATATATATATATATATTTTATCTAATAATTATTAATTTATGTAAAAAGGTATTTTTAATATTTAGGTTTAGAAAATGTGATAAACAGGATAAAAACATGAAAAAGCAGAAAAACTGTCACAGCCGCCGTCTGTGAGGAGGTTAAGCCGCCGGTTATTGATGAAATTTGCAGAATGTTCCAGAATCCACCAGAAAACGAAGTTACTTGAAGATCAAAAAATAATTAAGAAGAGCCGCCGGCTATCACATTTATAGCCTCCGGTTGTGAAGACTAATTCCATGTTCTTAAACCAAAGTTATTTTAAATAAGGAAACATAATTTGAGTCGGATGCAAAAAGGTGGAAGCCGACGGATCTGATTAGTAAAGCCGACAGCTATTATGCTAATTTTGGAATTACTTTCGCCTCAAGAAACTTGTTGATCAAGAAAAACGTCCAGTGTGGGATAAATTTCGACAGCCGGTCCGTTTTCAAAAATTATAAATAGAGGCTGTAATGTACGATTTTGAATTCGGTTTTTTAGGGTTAAGTTACGAATTTATTCCGATTTTTGTAACTCTTAGAGTTTAGATATCAATTGTATTTTGCTTTTGGATTCAAGTTTAATTCAAGTCAATTCAAGTTAATTCAAGTTCTTACTTTCTTTATCGCTTAAGGTACGTTTCTTGTTTAATTTACTTGCATTCTTTTTATTTATGTCTTTCTTTATGTGCAATTCCTTTAAATCATTTCCAACTGTGAACTAAATGTTCATAGTGGTTATTTGGACGAAAAAGATGAAAATGAGATTAATGCATGATTGCCGCCGGCTATGGTCTCACAGCCGTCAACTGTGTTCCATAAAGCCGACAACTTAATTAATGTTTGTGTTTCCGTGATTTTGTTTATTCTGTTTATTACTGATGTAATCTGAAACTTTATTTGTATGCTTAATGTATAAGTGGATAGATACTTAGGTTACCACATCATTAATTATAAATTATTTATTTGCTTGATTTAAATTACCTACAAGATTAGACACATGGGAATAGGTATTTCAATTGCATGAAATCTAGTTGATAATTATTAGAAGTAATTAATGGGTAAATGATAATCACGCTTATATAGTGTGAATTACTTTATTAGGTTTAATCAAAAAACCATTGTTTATGTGAGTTCGTATGAACAATTGCATGAGAATCTAGTTAAGTTTAATATTAGAACATGATTAATGTTGAAGTTGATTAGCTTTATTAGGTTATCTCTTTGTCAGTCTGATTTTCTGATTGAATATTATCTGAGTTCTCATCACAAAACCTAGATAATATCTATTAGCGTTGTATGTCCACTTAGCTGATAGGTTTACCTCATCACAGGTAAATCAAGATTAAATCCTAATTTTTGATTCTTACGTGATAAGTAGTTAACAATTGGTCTTTAATTGTTATTTCTTATTAATATAAGTTATGAAACTAAAATAATCTCTAATGACTCAAAAGTCTAAATAACCAATCTTTTAATTATATTTGAATTGAATACAAATAAAATTCTATCTTTCTTGAGATTGTCTTATACAAGCTCCTAATAATATAATAATAATGATGATAATAATAATAATAATAATAATAATAATAATAATAATAATAATAATAATAATAATAATAATAATAATAATAATATAATAATAATAATAATAATAATAATAATAATAATAATAATAATAATAATAATAATAATATAATATAATATATAATTTTATTTCTTTCCTAAGAAGTAGATTTAACATACAACTCTTATCCGCTTCTGTAGTCTCTTGGGACGATACCTAACTTACTGATTACTATACTACCTTAATTGGGTTTTGTTGATCGTTAGGATATTAAAAGTGAAAAGTAAATTAGATAATATAAATTTAAAAGTTGAAACAAAGCAAGCACAAGCACACACTTTTACACACATAAACTCTTTGGCGTCGCCGTCGGGGATTGCGGTAAAAATAAATAGATTAAATTTATTTTTGGTTTATTGATATTTTATTACGAATGGTGTCTAAGAATCTCAAGGGTTAGGTTGCTTGATTGTCCGATTTAAAGGGTCCTGCCTATTCCCTATTGTTGTCTGGCCATTTGTATTGAAATATTCGATAGATTGAAGGTTTATTATTTATTTATTGTTAAGTGATAAAAAGTTGTTAAAAATAATATATATATATATATATATATATATATATATATATATATATATATATATATATATATATATATATATATATATATATATATATATATATATATATATTTACTTAAAATTTTAAAAGAAAAAAATATGGAAGACTACGGGTTGGGTTTATCTCCAGTTTCTACTACATTTAAACAACCAATAAAGAGGAAGAAAGAAATAACTTTTATGGAAATGGCGAATGCCATGATTAAGGAGGCTGAGGCTGCTGAGCAATAAAGAATACGATCGATATTAGAATGGAATGAGTACACGAGACAAGTGAATGATTAACGAAAACTTATGCTTCGGGAGGAAGAAACGGATGATGAGGGAGAAGAGGTGTAAACCCACATTCCTCCATGTAACGTACAACCCATTCTCGAGGCAAAATTTATAAGTCCCACGAGCAACCTTCCTGAACTAAGTTTTGAGGAAAGATCGACAAATTACATGAAGGACCATGCGGAACAACCTGGTTAATCAAAAATCAGCTGACTCAAATGGAGACCGATCACAGTGCATCCATTCAGAGCGTGGAAACACAACTAATCAAATTGAGGCGGAAATTACTAAATCGCCCAATATTATCTCCGAGTCCGAGACTGAGTCTGAAAAAGGAGGATGAAGAGTTGCAAATCCAAACAATTTTCACACATACCTTTCCCGAACTAAAAGTACACACACCATGGATTCCGTATCCGGAGCATTTTGAAGAGCCAATTCTAACCTCAAAACTTATGCTTCTATGATCTCTAACCCTAGCATCATTCTTTCCACCATTTACCAATCCAACTACCTCAACGTTCACGATAAGAGATCCAACTATAGACGAGGATGAAGCACGGGTATAGATTGGGTACTTTCAAAAAAAAAAAAAGACGATCTGATAAAATGGGACTCTTCGATGATGAAGATGGGGATTCTTATCCTAATTTTAAGGTGGACGGGTTGCTAGAAAAAAACTAGGTTAGTGGAGAGTGCTGAAATTTCGAGGATAGATTCTCCGGTTGTGAAAGAGCCTACTCGTATAGATCCACTTTCAGATCTTTTACAGGATTTTCCTGAGTTACATATTTACTCTTCTGGTAATGTAGATGAGATTGTGGTGAATAAAGAAGAGGTTTTGTTAGTTGTTTTAATGGCTAATGGTTATGAGCCTACAATTGAGGAACTAGGTGAATTGAGGATATATGTTGAGTATAGCAATATTGTGGAAAATCATAGTGGATCAACTGTGAATCTTGAGGTTCCTGACGTTGGGATAATTGATTGTTTATATGTGAATGGACATCATAAGGTATAAAGTATGGAGGAGACAGTCTATAGTGACCTATTAGATATTAGCATGACCGAGGGGTACATCCAGCTGTCCCAATCAGATTTCAAGTGTGATACGTTTTCCAAAAGTCGGGTTGTACCAAGGTTCTACGTGAAAGAGAAAGGAGAACTTCCAAACTTCATATATTCAACCCGCAATGTTAATGACTAGTTGGCATAACTGATTCGTGGAACTTTTTCCACTAATTTCACATGTCACCCAATAAGTGTGGAGGAAGTTAAATCCCACTAGGATAAAATGTTAATGTGGGGTCGAGTCAAGCTTATGACTCGTTAATAAATAAGAAAATGTTACTTTTATTTGAAACATATTCAACTTCCCACACTGTTCGTTATTACCCTTAAATACTAATTGGCGTGAGGTTTTGTGTCGTTTTGACAGCCCTACGTTTTCCAAACGACACTCAAAACAAATTTTCAAAACCACCCGCAAACAACAACAAATTTTCAAAATCAAACCCCCATCCAGGGTTTCACCTGTAAATTCATCAATGGAATAAAACGTAAAATTATTATTTTATTAAAAAAAACTTAAACAAACTTCACCCAACGGGCCGTATCTCCCGGATCTCCGCGAGTTAAATTTCTCTACCATCACCGTCTAACTCGAAATATTTTTACTAACACAAGCAACTAACTACACTCGAAACAGACGCTTTTTTAAAATGCCGAGCATTTTTGCTCACCTTTTATACACATACACTTTCTTTTTGCCGCGAGTTATTTTACACCGTCATCACCTTTCAAATTCGAAATAATTTTACAAACACAACACAACTAACTATACTCGAAACGGACACTTTTTTTAAAACGATAACCATTTTTGATACCACACACACACACACATATATATATATATATACATATATATAGATATACATATATATACATATATATATATATATATATATATATATATATATTGTTGTAATTTAGTTGTTTATAACAAAATTGGTAGCCTAAACTTACTACAAAATTCTAGTAATGAAGGAGTAGAATGCTAATGAGAGAAATGAGAGAAATGATTCTTGTAAGTATAATGGAGGGTACAAGTTTTTTAGCTTGCATACATGGGTATTTATAGTACAAAAAAAATACTATACAAGAGGTATCCAATATTGACTATGATTTGTACAAAATTGACTATCCATTAAAGCCTAATATTATAACACTCCCCCTTGGATACCAATTTTGTTTTGTTTGAGATCAACTATAAGTTACTGCCTCGTTAAAAACCTTGGCCAAAGAAAAACCCAGTGGGATAAAAACTTTAGCTAAGGGAAAAAGAGTGCAGCATATAGTTGACTCTCCCTCAAGTAGACATTGCTGAGCTGTTACATCTTTTGAATTGCCTCATGCCAATATTGTGAACATGCATTCTGAAAATAGCAGTTGAAAGTGCTTTGGTGAAAAGATCAGCAGAGTTTTTGATGGATTGAACATATCTCATTTCAATCTGGTTGTCCTTAATGAGGTCTTGAGGGTATGAGAAGAATCTAGGAGGTATATGTTTTGTTCGATCACTTTTGATATATCCTTCCTTCATCTGTGTTATGCAAGCTGCATTATCTTCATAGATAGTTGTTGGACTTTTATCACGTTCTAGTCCACAAGAATCAGTAATGAGTTGTTTCATTGATCTCAACCAAAAATATTCCCGAGTAGCTTCATGTAATGCACTTACTTCGGCATGATTTGATGATGTTGCAACAAATGTTTGTTTTTGAGAACGCCATGATATTGCAGTACCTCCATTTAGGAATATATATCCAGTTTGAGATTTAGCTTTATGTATCAGATAAATAACCTACATCTGCATAACCAACCAAATCTTATTTTGATTCGTTAGAATAAAATAATCCTAAATCAGTAGTTCCTCGAAGGTATCAAAATATGTGTTTGATCCCATTCCAGTGTCTTTTGGTAGGAGCTGAGCTGAAACTTGTTAACAAATTAACTGCAAAAGAAATGTCAGGTCTTATACAATTTGTAAGATACATAAGAGCTCCAATCATCTTCATGATCTTCACAGTGATAAAATGGATAAGTGTCAATATTGAGTGATCTAGCAACCAATGGTTTTGTCTTTAAAAATGTTTTAAAATCTTTTCGGTATAAGTTGTTTGATGTACAAGTAAACCATTAGGCATATGCTCAATTTGCAATCCAAGGCAATACTGATCTCTTTATTTGTTCATATGATGTTATGATGATTGACATAAACAACTTACAATCACATATCCGGACATTGTTTTCTTAATAAGGACACATGTGCAAATAAGATTATTTGTCCCCTTTTCTTATCAAGTAATCACTTAATCGGGTATACCATATGCGATCCGACTGTTTCAACCCATATAATGACCTTTGTAATTTAATTGAGTACATTTCTTTGTGTTTTGCATTTGATGCTTCTGATACCTTAAATCCTTCAGGTATATATATATATATATATATATATATATATATATATATATATATATATATATCAAGTGATCCATAAAGATCAGCAGTAATAACATCCATGAGATGCATTTCTAGATTTTTAGAAACTGACAGGCTAATTAAGTATCAAAAAGTAAATGCATCCATAACAGGGGAATATGTTTCATCATAATCAATTCTCGGTCTTTGAGAAAAATCTTGAGTTACAAGTCTAGCTTTATACCTTGTAACTTCATTTTTCTCATTTCATTTTCGCATAAAAATCCATCTATACTCCACATTTTTAACATCTTTAGGTGTGAGAACAATAGATCCGAAAACTTTTCTTTTATTGAGCGATTCAAATTCAGCTCGTATTGCTCTTTTCCAATGATCCCAATCGTGTCTATTTTTCCATGATAGATTTTGATTCTGGATCATCATCATCATTTATGATGTCATATGCAACATTATATGAAAATATCTCATCAAGATTTTTCATGTCATTTCGGTTTCATAATATTTTTTGAATGGGCATAATTGATTGCAATTTCCGTATTGACATCATCAATCTCCTCTGCAGAAGGAGTATTGATTTGTGGTTCTTCTTGAATACTTTCTTTTACCTCATTATCAGCTGATTTTCTTTTTCGAGGATTTTTATCTTTGGAACCAATTGGTCTCCCACGTTTCTGGCGTGGCAAAGACCCATGAGTGACATTATTGCCAGCTTTTAGAATTTCAATTCTAGCTGAAGCATTTACTACAAGTATATATGATTTAGTCACTAGTTTTTGTATCTGTAAATACATCAGATAATTTATTTGCAAGTTCTTGCATATGTATTATTTTTGAACTTTCTTTTCGCATTCTTTTATGCGATGATCAAGATACATTAATTTATGTTTACATCATGAAACATCGTTTTCTCTATTTTTCATTTCTCCCCCTAATATAGGGAACAATTTTTCATTATTATGACAATCAGCAAAATGTGTTGTAAAAACATCATCCGTCATGGGTTCGATATATCTTATAATTGAATATGTTTCATATCCAACATATATTCCCATCCTCCTTTGAGGACCCATTTTAGTGCGTTGTGATTGTGCAACTAGAACATACACTGCACAATCAAATGTCTTAATGGTGTAAAATATTTGGCACTTGGCCAAGATCAAGTTGTAGAGGAGAATATTTATGAGTCGCACTTTGTTTAATGTTAAATAAAGTCGCAGCATGTAAATTTGCATGTCCTCATATAAATTCTGAGAGTTATGTACTCATTTTTAATGGTCTAGCTATTAGTTGCATGCTTTTAATTATTGATTCAGCTATGCCAATTTTTTATGCACATGAGCAACTGGATGTTCAATAACAATCCCTTTAGACATATAATAATCATAAAATGCTTGAGATGTTAACTCACCAGCATTATCAAGTCTCATCCTTTTAATGGTGTAATCAGAATAATGTGTTCTCAATTTAATAATTTGTGCAAGAAACTTTGCAAATGCCATATTATGGCTTGATAACACACAAACATGAGACCATCCGCTAGATGCGTCTATTAGAACTATGAAATATCAAAATGGTCCACATGATGGATGAATTGGTCCATATATATAACCTTGAATTCTTTTAAGAAACATTGGTGATTCTTTCTCAATATTCTTTTCATTAATCACCATATGTGGTTTTCATTAATCACCATATGCGTTTTTCATCATATATCCTTTTCACCATATGCGCTTTTAATCATATGCGCTGTGTTTTTCATCATATGCACTTTTCATCATATGCACTTTTAATCATATGCGCTGCGCTTTTCATCATATGCGCTTTTAATCATATATCATTTTCACCATATGCGCTTTTAATCATATGCGCTGTGTTTTTCATCATATGCACTTTTCATCATATGCGCTTGTAATCATATGCGCTGCGCTTTTCATCATATGCGCTTTTCATCATATGCACTTTTTATCATATGCGCTTTTAATCATATGCGCTGCGCTTTTCATCATATGCGCTTTTCGGTGCTACATAGATATTTTTCATTTCCGGTTATCATTGACTGATAATCATATCCATTATGATATATATCAGAGAAACTTAACAAATTTCTCTTTGATTTGGGAGAAAACAAGGCATTGTTTATCAGAAAATTCGTACTATTTAGTAATATGAATTTTTGCCTTTTCCGTTCCTTATATCAAGTTTGCAAGACCTGATATAGTATTTATAGTTCCTTCATTTGATTTAAATCAATGAAATATTTCTTAGATTTGATCATAGTGTGTATGTTACCACTATATGCAATACATAGGTCTTTACTATTTAATTGATGTTGTATTTCAGCAGGATTCATACTAAAACTTCAAATAAGATAAGCAAATAATGAGTTATATTTCAGGAAGATAATCAAATTATATTACCTGCAAACAAGTTACAATCTGAAGTACATAACAAATAACACTTAATAAACATATGCGTTATGGTCTAAAACCATTTATTTATGAGTGATACATAACAAGCTAGGCATCATAGAAAATTCAAATGATTCAAGTCTCAAGGTAGCTCAAGGTTTATTTAATCAAGATTTTTCAACAGATTCACTCTTGTTTTCTTCTCTTTTAGGACTTATTTGTAGAGCTAAACAAGATGTTCATGTATTCAAGAAATACTAGACTGATGATCCATGTTACCATATCATTAATAAGAATCTCTGGGATTCTTATAAGCGCGTCTACTAACATCTTCAATTTTATTTTTTCATGGATCACCATTATTTCTTGATAATTAATATCGTATTTATCTTTGAGTATTTTCCATAATACACTTGGATCTTCGATCATATAATATGTAGATTCTAAGGACTCGTCAATATGTTTGCTAAGAAAAATACTTGCTATTGCTTTCTCTTGTTCGGAACAATTGTTATTTTCATTCAGGGTTTCTAAAATACCGATTGATTCGAGATGTTTTTCTACATTCATAACCCATGTTAAGTAGTTGTTCCCACTTGATTCTAAAGGAGCAAATTTAAGCATTTTCAAATTCGACATTTTCTATTATCAAAAGATGAACAACATAAATCGTAATCATAATCAACTTCTATTCATAGACAAATAATAAAATGAAATTAGAATAATTTTAAATTCATAAATAGCAAACAACAGAATAATGGAATGATTACAAATGATAAAACCACAAGAACAGGATAGAATATAGGTTCACCCCGTGGTATATTAGCAACAATGATGATAGTTAGTATGACCAATACAATAGGAAAAATCATCCTTATGTGAATCATCTTTACAATTTTTTTTTTTTGAGAGTGGTAATCTGAGAAAATAAAAATTGATTTGTGAAAATGTGAAAACGGAGATGTTTATTTTATATTTGAAAAATATAGTCGTTGTAACGTCGTCAGTTGACGTTAACAACCGTTATGTATATATGACTGTTGTAACATCGTTAGTTGATGTTAACGACTGTTATGTACTCGTTGTATTAATAATAATTTTAATAAAAAAAAATTATTAGTACAAATACGATTACTATAAATACATTTAGTATAAATACGTTTAGTATAAATACGAAGATTAAGAGAATAAACATATTATGCATAAATAATAAATTTTAAGAATAAACATTAGTATGCATGAAATAAATAATGATTAATTGCATAAGTAATCATAAATGTTAGATAACATAAATATAAATGTTATTGAAGTTAAGAGTTAGATTACAGAAATATAATTCAGGCGGTATAACCGACCATATATAACTTAAATAACATAAATATAAATGTTAGTGAAGTTAATAAAAGTTAGATTACATAAATATAATTTAGGCGGTATAACCAACCATATATAACTTAAATAACATAAATATAAATGTTAGTGAAGTTAATAAAAGTTAGATTACAAAAAAATAATTTTACTTATGATGATAATAATATTTACCTTACTAATAAATAATAGAAGATATCGTTAAAGAATTTCTTACCTTGATTAGTGACTTGTGCTTGCTTAGATAAACCTTGATTATACGGAGCACTTCATGCTGATAACGTGTTGTAATTTAGTTGTTTATAACAACATTGGTAGCCTAAACTTACTACAAAATTCTAGTAATGAAGGAGTAGAATACTAATGAGAGAAATGATTCCTGTAAGTATAATGGAGGGTGCAAATTTTTTAGCTTGCATACATTGATATTTATAGTACAAAAAAATACTATACAAGGTATCCAATATTGACTATGATTTGTACAAAATTGACTATCCATTAAAGCCTAATATTATAACATATATATACACACACACACACACACACATGCAATACATAACCCAAACTAAGTATATCATGTGGATGAGTAAACATTGACTTGTAGCTCAACTAGTAATGGTTTGCCTCTCATAGCGAGAGGTCAGGAGTTCGATTCTGCTGGGTTGTAACGTTGCATTCAATGTTATCTCTGACCTAAAGTATCTACCCAGGTCGTCTTTCGCTTCGTGCGGGGGTAGCAGGGAGGTTTTTTTTTTTTTTTTTTTTTTTTTTTTTTTTTTTTTTGCGCTAAAAAAATAATAATCATGTGGATGAGTAGAAAGACGTGAGGTCAACCCGTCCCGCCCCCTTTTTTCCCCAATTTCTTCCCTCGGTTCTAGCTCGACATTAGTTTCATAAAAGACGTTTAAAACGCGCAGTCCACTAAGTCTAACCAACATATATCGAAATACTTGCAGCAACGCGCGCTATGATTTTTTCTAGTTTTTCAACCATGCACAACTAGTTTAATCATTTGCATTTGTGGTTCGTGTCGGCCCTAGCTGCTTGCTAGAGTCGAGCCTTTTAAATTTTCTTTTGCTGTTAAAAAAAGTATATTATACCCTTCAGTAAAAGCATCAATATATAATGCATACCGGTAATTAAGTCAAAACCATTAAGTTAGTGGTAAATGGTTCTTGGTTAAAAATACACAATAAATTAAAAGTTGTTAACGACAAAGTTGACATAGGGTAAAAAGTAACTACTCCATTTGTGAGTGTAAACATTTACTAAAATCACGTCTCAAACTTTATTCTGTAGATAATTTACTTTTTGTCATACGTTAAGAAAGCGTTATCGGTCAACTTTATACTAGTGTGTCCACTCCCATATAATATAAAAAGTTATTATATTATAAACCACTCTTTCCATCCCAGTTCCTCACTCTCCCTCCAATTCCTTCATAAATTCCTATATAAATCTATCCATAATCAGTTATGATAATTATCCTACATAATTCAAATTTCAAAATATACTAGAAACAACACAATCACAATTTTATTCCATTATGGAATCTCAACTGATCAATTCAAATCCCAACAACTATAATAAAATCAACAACAATAACAACAACAAATTATTTATCATAACAGCAAGTGAATCTGGAGGTTCTTTTTGTTCATCAGGAGACACCGATATCGAGATGGTGTCCGTTGACTCTTTGACTTCGTACACAAGTCTCAAGGACATTCTTCGGTCAACGCCTCCACAATCGCCTGTTGATTCCCCTCCGTTTTTTAGACGAATCGACAGTTGGCGTGAGATTCCAATGAAAGATCCTTTGTTGCAACATGCTGCTTGGGCCTACCTTCAACCCATGAATTCTGAACCTGATTCAGATTCTGATCATCAAAAGTCATGTTTTTGGAAGTTTAAGGATTGCTTTTGTGGATTCCTTAAAATTCGGAGTTAGTTTGAGGGTGGTTAATTACTGAATATCCATGCTGTTGACTTGTAAGCGACTTTTTTGAGCTTATACGGTTGATATTATATCGAATTTTTTAACTTTTTGTATATAGAATTTTTTATTTACTTTTTGAAGTGTTATTGGTATATTGGTATTTTCAATATCTGGAGGAGAATAGTGGTATGTAGAGTCCACTGAGCTAATTATCAGTTTTTTTTACAAGTAATTCTTTTTTTTTTTGAAGAGCAATGGTACTAGAATAGTTTGTACATCATGCAACAAAAGATATACGTATAATGTTTATGGATTTGGTGATTTTCCCTTGTAATATATGTGAGGAGTGATGGGTGCTAATTATACTTAAAAAATAAGACAAACGATTCAATTCACTACGGAGTATCATATAAGTGGGCAACGAGTCCCAATCGCGTGTAGTAGTTAACTAAAAAGTAAGTCTGATTCGTTCTTCATGCAGCTTGATTATGGGTAATAATCACTTTCAATTATATTAATAAAAGGAGTTGTGTTTTGAGAATTGTAATAACCGAGTTCCGAAAATAAAATAACAAGCAATGAAATGGGATGAAACGGTGTTGACTTAGAATTCGTCCCCTTCAATCTATAAAACCAATTACGAAAAATACAAAATGTTAGGGTCTAAACCAAAGTCCCACATCGATCATGTGACAATGACAAAAGTATGTACAATATATAAGTCTAACGAATTGAGTTTAGAATAAAGATAGACTCTTGGTCTTATATTGCATAACATTGTGTTTGGGCTATACGATCCTTACAATGTAGCTAAATATTAACCATCAATTTGTATTAAACCTCAATTGACAAAATCCGATCAACTCACCATAATTATTTCTTATCAATTAAACGATATTTGATTATCTAATCTTGTGACTCAACCCGATTTAACTCACGTAAAATCTAGCTAGAGTATATAGGTGACCCACAATAATCACACGATTGTAAAAGTAAAACGTCTGCCAAATCACCCAGTATATTGCTACACTGGTTACTCGATAATAGTTACATAATTGTCTAAGAAGAAAATCAATTTATTGCTTATGTAGCTTACTAAGGAGACGAAAGGCTTTGTGAAATAAAAATAAATGAGGTGTTGAAGCATAAATTATGTATTACAAAGTACTCCGTAACTTAAATTAGCCTTTCAATAACTTATGTGATTTGAGTCCGAACGACCACCTAAACAATAATGGGTCTTTGGTTGAACACAATACCAATAATAAAATAATATAATAATTCAAATGATACAATCCAACATCAAAGGTTCCTCCATATAAGTAAACATACTATAGATTTAGCTACTCATAATGTAAGAGAAATCAATCAAACAATAAAAACTAGTGAAATTTAAACTTTAAATTAATAAAATATGTAAACCGAAAGTATCAATCGTTTTATGAATCTAAAGTAATGCTCTTCAGAATACGATGAACAAAAGCTTGGATCTCCTTAAACTCGCTGAGAGAAAAGTTATGTACACAATAACTAATAAATGCCCAATTAATTAGGAATTTTCACAATTGCCGAATGATATGCAACTTTTAAACATGAGACGATTTGATCAATTTCACCATGTATCCTGCCTCTAATGCGTCTTGACCAGCTCCAGTTGAAGATCCAGCAACCACTCGAAAACACAACCCTATCTTTGACTGAAGCACGTTTATCTGTTTCAAGCTTATAAATCTTCGAAAATTTATCCTTGACCTGCCATCACCAACTCAACAGTCCTCCCAAAACAACAAATTTTGACCGGTACCTACTCTTCTTTCAAATAGCTCCTCAAAATTTAATCCACATTTTCCCATATCGACATGTATTTTGCTAATGCAGCGCCAAACTGAAAATAACTTGAAAGATTGATTATTATTATTAGTATTTCCCAACCCCCCATCCCTCCCGTATATATGCTTTTGATAACTTTAACCCAAAAGGCATCGTTTTCGACCCGAAACCGAATTTACCCAAAAGCGCTAATTTTTTTTATTTAAGTGACCCGATGTTTAACCTGCCTTTCCCGTATGGTAGCAATATAGAATCCCAACTAACCCAAGATAATTTGAGATTTTCACCCGACCCGTCCCAGATAACTTACGACGCATACTCTCAAGCCGGTTGATGACGTTTGAGGGAGCACGAAACAAAGAGAAGAAGTAGAGAGGTAAGCTACTAAGAACTGTTTTGACGAGTGTTAATCTTCCCCCGAATGACATAGTTCATGCCTTCCAATCCGATAACCGCTTATTAACTTTATTAATCACCAAGTCCCAAGCTTCTTCACGGTTCATATTGTGATCAATTGGCATTCCCAAGTAAAGGGTAACTTACCTGCAATGCATCCAAAACTAGAAGCCATGGCTTCAACCTCCTGTTGTGGCAACGTTCACCATGGCGTTAAATAAAAAAAATTATGTTACCCATTTTCTTTAGCAGATTAAAAGATAAAATATTAATTTTTAAATGAGTTTATAAGTTGAAAATTTTAACCATTGATTCATATTATGATGTCGTATCTATCTGTTTTCAAATCAACTATTGATTTTGACTTTTATGAATTTATTTTAATTTGAATTTAAATCAGTGATTTTTTAATTGGTAATTCAAATAAAATTAATTTACTTTTTTTTTATAATTTTATATTATTTATACTTTTCAAATAAAATTACTTGGACAATTTAGTTCAGATTTGGGCAAAAGTATATGGCAAACGGTATTATGGACGGGTGTGTATTTGATTTGGAAAAATCGTAATGAAAAAGTCTTCAAAAATAAAGATTGGAACGTGCCGGTTGCGGTTTGTGAGATTCAGGTAAAGAGTTTCGAATGAGTTGCGAAAAGATGCAAAATGAGAATGATCGATTGGAATAGTTGGTTGCATAATCCTCGTAGCATCTCTCCATAATTAGTTCTATATGAGATTATATTTGTACATAAAGTTTCATGTATTAGTTTTCCTTTGTTGCCATCTTGGCACCTTGTGTGTAACTTTGAGAATTGGGTAGCTTCTGTATTATTGCTACTCTCATTTTGAGTTTATAATAAAATTATTGATTGCCTTTAAAAAAATAATATTATTTATACTTATATTATTAACAATTAAAATCACTAAATTTGTGGCGAATGATTAAATTAGTTAGTGTAATAATCTTCAAATATCGAACACATTAAACACTGTCGACAACAAAACTGACGGTGGGTATAAAGTAACTATATATCTCTGTCTCTAAACCTTATAAAGCGAGTGACTTACATCCGACGTGTCACACCACTAATCACTCTCATTAATCTAATCCACGTGTTAATTAACTAAGTAATCAAGATTATCCCACTTGATCACAATAAAATTACACGTGTACCAATTGTCTATACAATTAACCAGGAAAAAAAACAGAAATAAAAAGTCAAAACCTGCAAAATCCCTATTTCTCTCTCCATCGTTCATGGAAAAACCCTAAAAAAAACTTCGCCGATTGTGTCCGGTTAAGGCAATAAAAAACACAGCCGCTATCCCTCAATTATCCGTCATCATTTTTTACACACATCGGTATCAATTTTATAGATTTCACACATTTTTCTTATACAACAGCAGATGTTTCCGGCGAAAATATCCGCCGTCCAACGACTGCCATTCATACCGATCATAACGTATACCAGAATTACACTTTTTCGTAATTGATTCAAGTCGCTTGAAGTTTTTCCGTTCATATCATCGGTAATCGGATATCAGACAATGGGCCATGGACTTCCGTCTCATCATATTCAAAGGTCCATGAATGGCTAATCAAATTATATTAAGTGGTAATAATTTTGTTCATGACGTTTGATAAGGTAATGGTACTATTATGGTATTATTTCATAATTCATAATTTTGGTTATTAATCTTTGGTTTTCTGGATTACCAAATTCAACATTCAATATTGAAATCACTCTATCATGCCTGAATCATTGACATAATTTCATAAATAACAAAATTGAAAAAGTTAAATGTTTCTTATGCAAAGTGTGCATATAATTAACGAATCATAATCTGTCAATTCAACATTGCATCAAGACGATTATCTACAGGTATGTTAATATTTGCCACAAATTCGAATTTTTCTCAATTTTTTTTTGCTACCAGTCAACCTGTCGTCAATCCTGTTTGATTTTTCTGCTACCAATTAGATTGATTTTAAGTTACACGAGATTTTTGTGTTTTATTAAGTTTTGTTGATGTTTGTTAATATAATTAAACTTTGTTATTTAATAATATCACGATATGTAGTGATTTTAGTTTATTCGTTCGCTAACAAATTGATTTGTAGTGTTCTACCCGTATGATTTGTGACTTTTAAGGTTTTAACCATTGTTTGGCTTCAGAAAGAAACCACACGATTGAGCATAGGTGTACTTTTTCTACCTCATTTACTGAAAACTTTATTTTTAATCGATTTTGTAATGTATCTGAAGAGGTTTTAAGTAGATGCAGGTAAGTCGTCCCTCAACTAAAGCTTCCTGGTATGTGATACGATCTGCTGTTTTCCTTCATATCTTCCCAACGTAATAAACTTTATTCACATGTTTCTTTTAAACTAAAATCCTTATTTGGTTTTACTCATCATATTTCCCCGTTGTTGAAGAGGCTATGACAATCATTTAACATATTGCGGCATAAGCTTACGTGTTATTCATTATTGCGGATAGGAATATACTTTTTCTTTGGTCAATATGAATTCCTATTCATAGATGGGCACACAATTTTTCTCTTTTGGTTGCTTAATTTGAAATCATTTGCTTGGTACATCTTACGTCTACCATCTATCTACTTATAAATAATTTAGTTTGATTATTCTTTTATCAATTAACTGATATTTTTGTCGACAAAATAGTAACCTGTTATGCTTAAATCATGTTTCAGTCAGTTACTTTGTACATCTTACTATCATTAATAATATGTTTTTCTGCTATATTTGTTGACATCTGTTATATAAATGCTGGAAATAGAATATTGAATTTTGTATCCCAATTGAAACAGATCAGGTTGTGTTGGTATAACAGTTTTACAGTTTTAACCCGTATGTCCCTTTTTTAACAGATTATTTAAGGAAGGACATGATGGTGAAGAAGTCTCTGCAAACTTTCTATCCTCTTATGACACAGGTTGATGATTGCATATATGGTGTTAGGCTTCAGGATGTACTCCTTTGTGAAATAGGCAACTTCAATTCTTATTGCCATCATTCGAGAAAACAATGTTCGTCTTTATGGTATGTGATATCCGTTCACATATCTTTTACATAATAATATTACGTAGTTACCAGAGGAACTCAAATTTGATAAATTATATATATTCACTATTTTGTGTAGATTTGTTCCAGTTGTTTGATTTAAAGCAATTTAGTATTTGGTTATCTGTTTGGTTTTGTTAGGGAGTCGTTAACCATCAAGATTTCAATGTATATACCGGTACTATCAGATCTGGTGAGGTACACATATTGTTCAATATTCGGCTAAATGTTTAAGGTTGAAATGGGTATTGTACAAACTATAATGGGTTTGGTCAGGACTCACGTAACATGTTTGTGAGTCAGCTAACAAATAAGTTCAAAAGGCTAAGCTACTTATGACCTAAGTCATCAAAAGACCTTATTTAGTTGATTACATCTATGCATCCAAAAACAAGGTTAAACTGCTTATGACCTAAGTCAGCACATTTGTATATGTCTTAAATTTGATACATATACTTTTGCTGTTATGAATGTGAATGCGTTAATTTTGAATCCAGCAGGAAGAGGAGTCATTCACTCGGAGATGCCTACATGCCCAGGTATTGTATGCAGAAAGGAATCAACCTATAGTCAATAATTTATTGACTAAAGTCATATATGAGCTTATACGCTTAACCTTGCATTATCAATTAAATTCAATTTGTAAAGTTGCCATGGCGATCTTACCGTTACTTTGTAAAGTATGAGGTTTTATCCGTAGCATTAAATATTTTTTCACTCTGTCTGCAGTGTACTTCTCCACCAAAGCCAGAAGAATCTGAAAGGTGATAGGAACTTGCTTTGTTTGTCTTCCGATGGCCGAATGCTACAAAATTTCTGATGGTCTGATCCAATATAGGTAAATGAATTTTAAATTGTTAGTTATTTATATTGAGATCTTTGGTGTAAAGAAATGTCTCAAATTAGGCACAATTCACCTACACTTGGAATAAAAAGGTATGCTCAGTATGTAAACCACCTTTTTGTTATCTTTTACGGAGTATTATCTTTTGAATTCTTTGAATTCCTATATGATGACTTAGAAAAGATTTAATAGAATCATTATGTTTCATACGAAATGCACCATAATCTATGTCACAATATGAAAATGTGTCATAATATTCTTAATTGCCTATTTGCCACATCTGCTACAAGAAGTTAATGGTTGATTGAACTTATTAAATAAAGCATATAAAAAAGGTATATGGGCTGATCCGGCTACCATTACTAAACGAGTAAATGCTATTATCAAATTTGTTGTAGTCATTACTCCTATCCAATAGATTTAAAAATGTGGGAGAATGTGATGATTCGGAAACTTTTGACCAAATTTAAACTTAATCTTTATATGTTATCAACACGATAAACAACATCTGTAAGGTTAAGTCTCAAAAATTTTGAACTGTTTCATATATTCAATTGACCTTCGACCAATTTCGATGATTCACGAACAGATAATTGTAAATAGATTTGTGTGCATTTAAATATATATGTTTATATAAATATAATAATTTGGAAATTAACTTTAAATATTATATGTGGTTGTATTAAAATCAATTATGTAAAATAAAATAAAAATAGGATATTATAATAATTATTATTTAAAATTAATTATATATATATATATAATGTATATTAAAAATAAATATTAAATGATTTTAATACTCGTTTGATGTTTCAATTGTTATAAAGCAAGTTAAATTCAAACTTATGTAAATTTAAAATAAACGGTGATCCGAAAATGAGTGATATAAATTATAGGCTTAATAGAAGTATATTTAGGAGCTATTCGTTAAATTTTAACATTTTTTAGATTTTACCTCGGATCGAGCGCTGACAGTTGATTTAATTTTTAGTTAATAAAATATAAACAATTAATGATTGTTTTTATGACTACAATAATTAGAGAAATTTAATATAAAAATTTGAAATTTTTTCGAAGACTTCTATCCGCCACTGTTTAAACAACAGATCACGATATTATATCCGTATTAAATTGTAGGTAGAAATAATAGAAAGGAAACAACTGGTGCACACTATAATTCTCTAGTTGTATTATTATAATATCACATGTTAATTTCTATATCTAATTACATATACATATACTCGACATTAGCTTAACCAACCATCATTCTTTACTTCATTTTTTCTTCTTCTTCGACATCACCACTTCACCTTCACCGAACAACCACCGGCTACCCAACCAACCACCATCACCATGAATCAACCCTCACGACTTTCACCATCTTCGTACAACAATCACCATGAAGACACCATAAAATCCGCCTTCTTAACCACAAACAACTCACTTATGTTGATTGTTACTAAGGCTGCTTTTATGTCTCTGATCTCGACACCATTACCACCCTTACAAATCTAGCTTTAACAACCAGACACCACCATCACTAAACCAAATGGATCTTGTGTTTTGCTCGATGGAACCATAACCATCATCATGAAAAACCATTGAGGTTACTGCTACCTGGGTTCTTGATCGGCCAGAGATAAAACACAAATTGCAACTTGTTAATGTATGTGTTTCTGTTAGACTAAACCGAACTTATCAATTACTAAACATCAACCAGCAACCATGGACCAACTACAATCACCATCATACACACCCACACGACCACCCAAGAACTCATCTTTAAAACCTTTAAGTGTTGTTTCTGTTTAGGTATAACAAACATCTACAACCGCTATCACCCATCACTGTTGCAGCCTGTAAAACCACCATCCACAACCACGACACTATCACCATCACTTTAATTTTCTAGTTATATGTTTCCTATTTCTAATCGATGTCTTCATGAACCTATCATTCCATCACCCTACAACCCACTTTACCACTTGCATAAACAGAAAACCACCTGCTGTTCAGTTTCTAATGGACATCACTGTTACTGCACCTTTTCTATATTTTTTTCCTTTCCTTTTTCCTTTAACTAAACAGCTGTATCTGCTGTGTGTTATTTGAAACCCAAACCCATGAACACCCAAAGAAAACACACATGCAACTTCTAATGTTTTCTGTTTATTTTTGCTGTAAAACAAACCTAAAAACCCACTTATTCGCTGATGCATCTGCCGTATGTTTCTGTTTTATTTTTCTGTTTGAATAGTTGAAGATGATGATTAATGAGATGATAACAATATGCTGATGATGAGTTAAAGACGATGATAATGATTTGTTGTTGGTCGACACTCACACCCCACTTGCTTTTCACAAACCAAATAATATCTAAATAAAGATCTGGCTGCTATGTTCCTTCCTAGTCCCGAATAATTAAAACACAGACACCACAATTGAACCGTTTTGTTTTATTTTGGACGTTCTTACTTGGGCCATTATTTATTATTTGGGCCGTAAACTATGTTATAAAACTTGAACGGGTATTTAGCATTCTGTTGGGCCAAGAAAATAATAACGTCTCACTACTCTTTTCTTTTCCTTCTGATTTCCGAAGCCATATATGATGATGATGATGTAATAAGATTGATGTTGATCATGGTGGAGATGATAAAGGAAGGTGATGATAACAGTAGCGTATACGGTGAGGTATGACAACGATAAATGATTATGATTATGGTGATGTCATGATAATGAAACTGTAATGATTATAATGATGATAATGCTTGAATGGTGATGTACGATCATGAATAATGATGATGGTTACAAAATAAAAAAAAACGATGATACATAAATGATATTATTGATGATGATGGGAATATGATAACAATGGTATCACGATGATTATGATCGGTCGATGATGATGAGGAAGAGATGTCAATAATAATGATAATATTAAGGGTATAATTCTTATTATTATTATTATTATTATTATTATTATTATTATTATTATTATTATTATTATTATTATTATTATTATTATTATTATTATTATTATTATTATTATTATAATTATAATAATAATAATAATAATAATAATAATAATAATAATAATAATAGTAATAATAATAATTATTATTATTATTATTATTATTATTATTATATTATTATTATTATTATTATTATTATTATTATTATTATTATAATTACAATTTTTATTATTATTATTACTATTAATATAAGTATGATTATTATTATTATTATCAACATAAGTATCATTATTAGAATTATTATTATCATTTTTGATATTATCATTATTATTATTAGAATTATCATTTTTTTATCATTATTATTATTTTTAACATTAATATTATTATTTTTAACATTATTATTATTAACTACTAGTATCATTATTATTATTATTATTATTATTATTATTATTATTATAACTATATTATTATTATTATTATCAATATTACTATTAGTATTATTATTATTATTACAATAAAAATTAGTTATATAAAAATATATTTAAAAAAAAATTATATTAATACTCTTATAAGAAATATTATTTAATTATTTAAAAGCAAATAAAATAAATATATTGATTAAGTTATTAATGAAACATATAGTTTATTAAGATAACATTTATATCACTAATAATATATAAATTATTCGATTACATTATATATGTTAATATATAAATATATATATAAATGATATAGGTTCGTGAATTCGAGGCTAACCCTGCAATTGTTCAGTTCAGTTGTATGCATATTTTTACTACAAAATATCATATCGTGAGTTCATTTGATTCCCTTTTACTCTTTACAATTTTGGGACTGAGAATACATGCGCTGCTTTATAATTGATTTACAACTGTTTTATTCAATGCTTTTACAATCTATATTTTTGGAATACATGAGATGCTTTTATAAATGTTTGACGAGATAGACACAAGCAAAACATTCCTCGAATGAATTATTATGCAGACAGAAGTTCTGTGGATTATTATTGAATTATGTGGACATGATAATTGCCACCAATTGATGTGAATATTTTTCTCCTGATTATTATTGCTTGGTAACCTAAGAATTAGAATCGGGTATGGCCCTAATTCACGCGAATCCTAAAGGTAGCTACCGGGTTTAAGACCCCCACCCAGAATGTTCACTAGACGGAAGAGCTAGTAGGCGTGGTGTTTAGTACTTCGAAGTTTATTATTATTATACAGACGAGATGTTCTGTATTGGGGATATTATTGATGCGCATTATATGTTAAGGTCAGTTACCATGTTGAGCAATAAAATCGAAATGAATATTATGTATCGAGAGAATGATTTTTATACACAGGTTATGTGTATTAGTTTTGTGCACGAGATATGTACACGATTATTTAAAAATCGCGAGGCAACCTACGGGGGAGAAAAGGATACGAACCTACTCTGCTAAGCATTATGAAAAATAGTTTTGTACACGAGATAGGTGTACTGTATTTGAATCTTGTGGTCTATAAAAATGATGAATTTTATTGTTTACGATAAACTTATGAACTCACTAACCTTTTGGTTGACACTTTAAAGCATGTTTATTCTCAGGTATGAAAGAAATCTTCTGCTGTGCATTTGCTCATTTTAGAGATATTACTTGGAGTCATTCATGACATATTTCAAAAGACGTTGCATTCGAGTCGTTGAGTTCATCAAGATTATTATTAAGCCATTCATAGTTTGGATATATTATGAAAGGATATGCATATCTGTAAACTTTCGATGTAATGGAAGTTTGTCTTTTAAAAACGAATGCAATGTTTGTAAAATGTATCATATAGATGTCAAATACCTCGCGATGTAATCATATGTTATTGTATTCGTCCTTATGGATTAGGACGGGTCGTTACATGTGGTATCAGAGCGGTGGTCTTAGCGAACCAGGTCTTGCATTAGTGTGTCTAACTGATAGTTGTTTAGATGCATTAGTGAGTCTGGACTTCGACCGTGTCTGTATGTCAAAAGTTTTGCTTATCATTTCGTGTCAAAAGTTATCTGCTTATCATTCTTAGTCTAGACACATCTTACTGCATTAATTGCATGAATAGTGTATAGACAAAAATTCATATCTTAGCGTATCTGCTAATTCATATCTTAGCATATCGGTTACTGTAAACTTTATCTGCCAGTTTCCTTAATTCCCTCCGTAATCTACGGGATCTTCTGTACTATATATATGTATTCTATGTAATTAGAATATCATCTGTTATCCGAAAATCATTTCATATCGAAAGTCCTATGTCCGATCGTACAAGATGAAACTCACAACTAGTTCAAGTTCCTCGGATTCCGACATGGATTTCCACTCGAGCTCCGAAAGCAGTGTAACCGGAATGGATCAACCAAACAACCGTCATCAATTCTGGATGAATTGGGGCTGAGATCGTAGTCGACTTAATCAATGGAAACGAGGAGAAGGCGATCCTTTCCATCAACCGAATTTACCTCTTGGCGAAGAACCTGAAGCACTTAGCGACGAACCTGTCCGTAATACTATTTTTTCTCTCATTTCCAGAGTATCTCGTCACGATTATATACTATCTCACATTTTAGATCTTATTCATCCGCTCGTCCGAACTGACAATCATCGCGGTGTAATAGAAGAAGTCAACGAACTTCGCGCTCGAGTAATCAAATTGGAGAATATGGTGCAAAATTTACCAGCTTCAGCAACATCACCGGCACCAACAATATCATCAATAATCCATGCCTCAATATCTCATTCTGTACCTCGAGTATAATCATCGTTCTACGTATCGTTCTACATCAATTATCTTCGTTCTTCATGGCGATTATGTAATCTCTAATGTTTTAGAGATTATGTATTCTAGTTCTAACAGTAAATCAAATAAGATTAATATTATATTAACTCATTAAATCCATGATTACATCTGAAGAAAATATATATGTAAGTATATTTTCATAAAGATTGTAATTAAAAATTCTTTCGTACAAACTGTTAATGGTGAAAATATTTTAACGGGTAGGTAATACCCAAGGAATATTTAGATTTCACATTAATAAGTTACACTGTACATTCTTCAATTCAGATTCAGTAGTCATTAACAGTACTGCTCAAATCCACACATATACGAATCCGTTCACCACAGAATAACCATTTTCATTCA
The DNA here is from genome assembly GCF_046630445.1 of Rutidosis leptorrhynchoides. Taxonomy (NCBI): domain Eukaryota; kingdom Viridiplantae; phylum Streptophyta; class Magnoliopsida; order Asterales; family Asteraceae; genus Rutidosis; species Rutidosis leptorrhynchoides. The sequence goes on along the minus strand of NC_092342.1, from coordinate 263,363,050 downwards.
ATTTCATATTTGGATTTTGATCTATCAGAATCCAACAAGTGGCATAATGAAGAAAACATTGGACAAAATAAAATTTCTTAGAAACAAACGAATTAACTATGAGAAATTCTATTAAGAATCCACGCTAACAAAATCCTAGCTAACTGTTCCTAGCTAACTGTTAATTCCTTATTACATTTAATTATCGCTATTTATTTCATCGCAATTTAATTCTCACAATTTTATTTATCGTCATTTTGATTTCTGTTATTTACTTTACGCACTTTAAATATCTTCGGGACACATATACAATGTTTTGACATATCATCTCGATGCATATATATATATATATATATATATATATATATATATATATATATATATATATATATATATATATATATATATATATATATATATATATATATTATTAGGAATAACCATAGACACTCTATATGCGGTAATGATCGAGTTAGCTATACAGGGTTGAGGTTGATTCTAAAATAATATATATACTTTGAGTTGTGATCGAGTCTGAGACATGTATACAATGGGTCACGATACGTATTAATTAATTCGAATATTATATATTAAACTACATATGAATTATTGAATTACTAACTGTGGACTATTAACAGTGGACTAATAACATTGGATAATTAAAATGAATTAAAATATTGATTATAACATATGAAACTAAACATTTCTTCAAGTTTTCCACTTGGTTTCACCTTAAACCTCATTTGTATCTTGACGATTACAATCTGCGTTCAAACCTTTCATAATTCTTGAAAACACCTCAATCGAGAGGATGAACCAACTTCACTTCATCTACACAAGAAAAGATTGATGCATATAGTTATGCACCTGAAAATACTCGGAACCTGAGTAAACGTTTAACAAATATCTGTGCTAGCTCCTTTGGCTTTGTTATCACCGAAAATAACTTTGCAATCCCTTTCTAAAGTAGCCAATTTTGTCACAGCTCCAGCAAGTCAACTTCGACTTTTCATTCGAATAAGCCTTATTATAATTTTGAAATATAAGTGACAGTGCTCCAAATGAACATATATTTAGTAGCAATATCTTCCCAATATGTAAATTATTTATTTGTAATTGTCCTATTTTAAGTTGTAATCGTTTATATTAAATAAGTGCTAAGACAAAATGTCATAACCCGTCCTTAACCATAAGAACGAGTTAAATAACGTATGATTTCATTGCGAGGTATTGACCTCTATATGCGACATTTTTAAAAGAACAACTGCATTTATTTTACATTACAAACCATAACTCTTATTTTAATACAAGTTTTAGACAATATAAAGATGATTATCGTTTAGCGATAATCTTAGACTTACAAACTTTACATGTGATGATAACAATACGATTTCTAGCATATTTTACATTACAATTCCTCGGATATGCAGTTTTATTTTTGACACAAATATGCATACTCAAGATCTTGCTTAAATTCAACATGTTGCAGCGGAAGCTTTTAGTTATCACCTGAGAATAGACATGTTTAAAACGTCAACATAAAGTTGGTGAGATATAGGTTTAATGCCGGCAGCGATATAAATATAGACCACAAGATTTCATATGTAAACATTTTAATAAGAATATTCTAAGTGGTTGAGCACTTGGTAACCATACTTAACATTTAATCACGTCGCATATTCCCTTTATTATGAAATCTTACTACACCGTACCAAGTGTAGTCACGAAACGAAGTACTGTGCAACCGTTGAATACTGGTCGTCCAGTCCGGTTGGGGTTGTCAGGCCCGATAGATCGATCAACAGGATTCGCGTTTACAATACCGCTGTAAATAATAGTTACCAAGCTACAGGGAAGTATGCCAGTGGTACAACTCAACGTAGAATATATTTTTCAGTTACTTGTGTCCATAACGTAAAACATAAAATACATGTATTCTCATCCCGAAATATTTAGAGTTTAAAAGTGGGACTATATACTCACTTTTGCCTTGAAGATATATATATTTTGACTTGGTCTCCGGTTGATATCACGAACCTATCCATATATAATATATCAATACCTTTTCTTTTTAAAACAATTGTCACATATATATACTTATTATACTTTTAATACTTTTAATAATTTCTTAGTCCGTAGTTAGCAGTCCGATGTTAGTAATTCAATTTTAATGGTTCATTTTTAGGTGTTTAATAAACCCCCAATGAAATAAATAAAACCCCCATCGTATATGTATTGGTCGAGATTAATCTTGACCCACGGTACCAGTGTTGTCAAATGACGTGTTGCGTACATAAAGTACCGGTGTTGTCAAATAACGTTACGTATGGTTATCGTTTTGAAAACTTAAGTTAGTAGTTTCAAAATATACTTATAACTTATTGTTATTAATACAAAATAAGATATTAAAACATCCTTAGATCATGTTAAATATGTATATATACATATATATACACAAACGTATAATTATCATATATTATATAGTTCGTGATATCATCGGTCAAACTAGACGGTCAAACGTTGTGTAAAACTCATTTCAAAAACATAAATCTCAACAATTTGGATTGCTTATCATGTTGGTAAGGTTTAATTTAGGTAAATATTAATCTTATAAGTATAAATTGATCGAAAAAGTCCGGGTCATTACAGTACCTACCCGTTAAATAAATTTCGTCCCGAAATTTTAAAATCGTACCTATTTTGCGTCATCGGGAAACAAATGCGGGTATTTTTGTTTCATTTGATCCTCTCGCTCCCAAGTAAACTCGGGACCTCTTCGTGCATTCCAATGAACTTTAACGATCGGTATGTTGCTCTGCTTGAGCCGTTTAACTTCACGGTCCATGATCTCGATTGGTTCTTCTATGAATTGTAGTTTCTCGTCAACTTGAATTTCTTCAAAAGGAATGGTGAGGTCTTCCTTTGCAAGACACTTTTTAAGGTTCGAGACGTGAAATGTATTATGTACTCCGGCGAGTTGTTGCGGTAACTCGAGTCGATAAGCTACCGGTCCAATGCGTTCGATGATCTTGAATGGGCCTACATATCTTGGGTTCAGTTTACCTATTTTACCAAAACGTATTACACCTTTCCATGGTGACACCTTTAGCATAACCATGTCACCGATCTGAAACTCTAATGGTTTCCTTCGGACATCGGCGTAGCTCTTTTGGCGACTACGGGTTGTTTTCAATCTCTCCTTGATTTGTACTATCTTCTCAGTCGTTTCGTGTATGATCTCGGGACCAGTTAATTGTCGATCTCCTACTTCATTCCAACAAATAGGAGATCTACACTTCCTTCCGTACAATGCTTCGAATGGCGCAGCTTTAATGCTCGCATGATAACTATTATTATACGAGAATTCTGCTAATGGTAGATATTTATCCCATCCGTTTCCAAAATCGATCACACATGCCCTGAGCATGTCTTCAAGAGTCTGAATTGTTCTTTCACTCTACCCGTCGGTTTGCGGATGATATGCGGTACTCATATCCAAACAAGTTCCTAGTGCCTCCTGTAGTGATTGCCAGAACTTTGAGGTAAATCTACTATCACGATCAGATATAATGGAAATAGGTATTCCATGCCTTGAAACTATTTCCTTTATATATAATCGTAATAATTTCTCCATTCTATCCGTTTCCTTTATAGGCAAGAAATGTGCAGATTTGGTAAGACGATCAACAATTACCCAAATGGTGTCGTATCCCCAGGCAGTCTTTGGTAACTTCGTGATGAAATCCATGGTAATACCGTCCCATTTCCATTCTGGGATTTCTGGTTGTTGAAGTAATCCTGACAGCTTCTGGTGTTCTGCTTTGACTTTGGAACAAGTTAAACATTCCCCAACATATGTTGCAACGTCTGTCTTCAAATTAGGCCACCAATAATGCGTCTTAAGATCTTGATACATCTTTCCAACTCCAGGATGTATCGAGTATCTTGTCTTATGTGCCTCATTCAATATTAACTTCCTTAATCCACCCAACTTTGGTACCCAAATACGGTTTGCAAAATATCGAATTCCATCTTCCCGCATAATGAGTTGTTTCCCATACTTCTTCATTATTTCATTTCCTATGTTTTCTTTAGTAAGAGCTTCTCGTTGAGCCTCTTTGATTTGTGAGTTGAGATTCATGCGAATTTTTATGTTCATTGCTCGTACTCGAATTGGTTCTCGTTCCTTTCTGCTTAAAGCGTCAGCCACCACATTCGCTTTCCCGGGATGATAACGAATTTCATAATCATAGTCGTTTATTAACTCGACCCATCTACGTTGCCTCATGTTCAGCTGTTTCTGATCAAAAATATGTTGAAGGCTTTTATGATCAGTAAACACAGTGCATTTAACCCCATACAAGTAGTGTCTCCATATCTTCAATGCAAACACGACTGCTCCCAGTTCTAGATCATGAGTCGTATAATTCCGCTCGTGAATCTTCAATTGTCGAGATGCGTATGCAATAACTTTCTTTCGTTGCATAAGAACACAACCAAAACCTTGTCGCGAAGCGTCACAATATATTTCAAAATCATCGTTCCCTTCTGGTAACGATAAAATAGGCGCCGTAGTCAACTTCTTTTTCAGTAATTGAAATGCACTCTCCTGCTCAGAAGTCCATTCATATTTCTTCCCTTTTTGCGTTAACGCTGTCAACGGCTTAGCTATTCGGGAAAAATCTTGAATAAATCTTCTATAATAACCGGCTAAACCCAAAAATTGGCGTATCTGCATTGGTGTCTTAGGAGTCTCCCATTTTTCAATGGCTTCAATTTTTGCTGGATCAACCTGAATTCCTTTGCTACTAACAACGTGGCCAAGAAATTGCACTTCTTCCAACCAGAAAGCACACTTAGAAAATTTAGCGTATAGCTGTTCTTTTCTTAACAACTCTAATATTAAAATTAAATGCTGCTCATGCTCTTGCTCACTCTTGGAATAGATAAGAATGTCATCAATGAAAACAATAACAAACTTATCTAAATATGGACTACAAACTCGATTCATGAGGTCCATGAATACAGCTGGCGCATTCGTCAATCCAAACGGCATGACCAAAAATTCATAATGACCGTAACGTGTCCGAAAAGCAGTTTTCGGTATATCTTCTTCTTTGACACGTAATTGATGATAGCCCGACCTTAGGTCAATTTTTGAGTACACACATGATCCTTGCAGTTGATCAAATAAGTCGTCAATTCTCGGTAGTGGATACCGATTCTTGATAGTTAACTTATTTAATTCACGATAATCTATACACATCCTAAAAGATCCATCTTTCTTCTTAACAAACAAAATTGGAGCTCCCCACGGTGAAGTACTTGGTCGTATGAATACACGGTCTAGTAATTCTTTTAACTGACTTTGAAGTTCTTTTAATTCGGACGGTGCAAGTCTATATGGCGCACGAGCCACTGGTGCAGCTCCTGGTACTAAATCTATTTGAAATTCTACAGGTCTAAATGGAGGTAATCCTGGCAACTCTTCCGGAAAAACTTCAGGATAATCTCTTGCCACAGGCACGTCGTTGATGCACTTCTCTTTTTCTTTCTTTTTGACTTTATTAACATGTGCTAGAATAGCATAACATCCCTTTTCTAAACACTTCTTGGCTTTCAAACAGCTAATGAGTTTTAACTTTGAGTTACCCTTCTCTCCATAAATCATCACCGGCATTTTATCCTTACAAGGAATGCGAATTGCCTTCTTGGCACACACAACTTCAGCTCCTACTTTGGACATCCAGTCCATGCCGACTATTACATCAAAACTTCCTAATTCTACGGGTATCAAGTCAATTTTAAACGTTTCTCCGGCTAAATTTATTTTACAATCACGACAAATTTTATCGGCTTTAATTAGTTTACCATTAGCTAACTCAATCATGTACTTAGCATCTAGAGGTAATGATGAACAATTCAATTTAGTGTAAAAATTTCTACACACGTAACTTCTATCGGCACCAGTATCAAATATAATAGATGCTGATAAGTTATTAATGGTAAACGTACCCGTAACAAGCTCCGGGTCTTCACACGCCTCTCTAGCATTAATAACAAATGCTCTTCCACGTGCAGATCCATTATTCTTCTCTGGATTCGGACACTGGCTCTTATAGTGACCTTGTTTTCCACACCCATAACAAGTAATGGTAGCCAAAGCAGTTCTATTTGCATTGGTGGCAGGAGTCTTGGTACCATTTGTATTTGTAACGAGAGCCCTACAATCTTCAGCAAGATGACCCTTTCGATTACATTTGTTGCATACCATATTACAGTAGCCAGAGTGATGTTTGTGGCATCGATTGCATAAAGGATTTTGTCCTTTGTAACCAAAGCTTGAACCACTACCTGCACCTTGCGTGGTTTCTTGTTTCTTGAAAGATTGTTGTTGGTTACCTCGATCATAATTTCCATTCCACTTTCTTTTGTTACCTGATACCTTCACATCAGTATTGGATGCTTTCTTATCCATGATGACCTGATCCATTAGCTCGTTTGCCATGGTTATAGCTTCATGAATTGTCTTAGGTTTCGATGCTGTAACGTTTGCCTTGACCTTTTTGGGCAAACCATCTTTGTACATTTCAATCTTCCGTTCCTCGGTTGGAACCAATTCAGGACATAGCAAAACTAATTCCATGAATTGCTGATTGTAGTTGGTGATTTCAGTACCAATAACCTTAGACTTCGTAATTCATCTTCCAACTTCCTAACCTCGTTCCTTGGACAATATTCATTGATTAACATTGTTTTGAATTCTTCCCATGGAGTATCATAAACTACATCTCCTCCTACAGCCTTCACAAAATTTTTCCACCACGTGAGTGCACTATCTTGTAAAGTGCACGATGCATACTTGGTCATGTCCTTTTCAACACAACCACTGATTTTAAACACAGTCTCCATCTTTTCTATCCACCGGGTTAAACCGATCGATCCTTCCGTTCCACTGAATGATGAGGGCTTGCAAGCTTGAAAAGTCTTGTAGGTACATCCTACACGAGGATTTGGGTTAACTGCAGCAGCTCTTGCAGCTTCGACCCATAACATTCTGTCGTTCACTCGCTGGTTGATGAATTCCTCGACTTCTTGTTCCGTCATTCGATTCAATCGCGCCATTTCCTAATGAAAGAAAATAATTATTCACATGAAATATTATAGATGTAGTGTGTATTTATAGTACATTATAGCTTGTTAATAATATGAACCAGGTATTATTATAAAAGCCTTTTCTTCTTATTAGCATTTTATAATTATATCTAGGGTAGTACCTACCCGTTAATGTTCATACTTAATAGCTTAGTACAGAACCAATTACTACAATCTAAATAATACTTAACCATGGAAAATTATTGCATTTCATACTTCACTATTTTACATATGCTTATCTTTCATCGAATATTAAGCACACCCCACTAATAATATTATACAAAACATTATATGATCCCATGGTTTAATACGGCAGTGCATCGTTTGGTCTATTTTCTAGGACGTTTAGGTTCAAGGAATGGCCTAACGCTTATCCTAGCTGTCTGCCTATATTTTGGCGGTGGGGCTGAAGAACTGGATGCCGGGATAGAACGAATAGGAATAGCGGGAATAGGGGTGGTAGTGTCTAGTGGAGTTGGTGCCACATCATCCTTACTAAACTCAGGATTTGAATTTTCTAATTCATTAGCCTTTCGTTTCTTTCCTAGTTCGAACTTGTCTTTCGTAATTTCTTGTATTTCTTCCTCGGGTTCACTTTCCTCCTCGGGTTCACTTTCCTCCTCGGGTTCACTTTCCGGGTTCTTTATTGTTGGTTCATTCGGAATTTGTGAGTCTTCCCCAAAGATATTATTTTCGTCATTGGATAGGTTAATGACTGAAACACCATCTGAAGATTCTGATTCGGAGTCGCTGAATGTGATAATAAGTTTTGAGCCCGACATCTATCACACAACAACTAACCCATTAGTACTACATAATATTTACATATAAATTTTAACCAACAATGATAAGCAATGGTTGTTAAATCAGATCCGGTCAAAGTCCAGACTTACTAATGTATCCTAACGACTTATCAGTTAGACACACTAATGCAAACCTGGTTCGCTAAGACCACCGCTCTAATACCACATGTCATAACCCGTCCTTAACCATAAGAACGAGTTAAATAACGTATGATTTCATTGCGAGGTATTGACCTCTATATGCGACATTTTTAAAAGAACAACTGCATTTATTTTACATTACAAACCATAACTCTTATTTTAATACAAGTTTTAGACAATATAAAGATGATTATCGTTTAGCGATAATCTTAGACTTACAAACTTTACATGTGATGATAACAATACGATTTCTAGCATATTTTACATTACAATTCCTCGGATATGCAGTTTTATTTTTGACACAAATATGCATACTCAAGATCTTGCTTAAATTCAACATGTTGCAGCGGAAGCTTTTAGTTATCACCTGAGAATAGACATGTTTAAAACGTCAACATAAAGTTGGTGAGATATAGGTTTAATGCCGGCAGCGATATAAATATAGACCACAAGATTTCATATGTAAACATTTTAATAAGAATATTCTAAGTGGTTGAGCACTTGGTAACCATACTTAACATTTAATCACGTCGCATATTCCCTTTATTATGAAATCTTACTACACCGTACCAAGTGTAGTCACGAAACGAAGTACTATGCAACCGTTGAATACTGGTCGTCCAGTCCGGTTGGGGTTGTCAGGCCCGATAGATCTATCAACAGGATTCGCGTTTACAATACCGCTGTAAATAATAGTTACCAAGCTACAGGGAAGTATGCCAGTGGTACAACTCAACGTAGAATATATTTTTCAGTTACTTGTGTCCATAACGTAAAACATAAAATACATGTATTCTCATCCCGAAATATTTAGAGTTTAAAAGTGGGACTATATACTCACTTTTGCCTTGAAGATATATATATTTTGACTTGGTCTCCGGTTGATATCACGAACCTATCCATATATAATATATCAATACCTTTTCTTTTTAAAACAATCGTCACATATATATACTTATTATACTTTTAATACTTTTAATAATTTCTTAGTTCGTAGTTAGCAGTCCGATGTTAGTAATTCAATTTTAATGGTTCATTTTTAGTTGTTTAATAAACCCCCAATGAAATAAATAAAACCCCATCGTATATGTATTGGTCGAGATTAATCTTGACCCACGGTACCGGTGTTGTCAAATGACGTGTTGCGTACATAAAGTACCAGTGTTGTCAAATAACGTTACGTATGGTTATCGTTTTGAAAACTTAAGTTAGTAGTTTCAAAATATACTTATAACTTATTGTTATTAATACAAAATAAGATATTAAAACATCCTTAGATCATGTTAAATATGTATATATACATATATATACACAAACGTATAATTATCATATATTATATAGTTCGTGATATCATCGGTCAAACTAGACTGTCAAACGTTGTGTAAAACTCATTTCAAAAACATAAATCTCAACAATTTGGATTGCTTATCATGTTGGTAAGGTTTAATTTAGGTAAATATTAATCTTATAAGTATAAATTGATCGAAAAAGTCCGGGTCATTACACAAAAGGCGAAAACGACGATTTGAAGACGCAAATGACCAAAAAGCTCAAATGTACAAGATACAATCCAAGTGGTTCAATTTATTGATGAGAAACGTCTAAAAATGACAAAAGTACAAGTTGCGGAACGCAAAGTACAAGATATTAAATTATACGAAAGGACGTTCAAAAATCCGAAACCAGGACCTGAGCCAACTATCAACGCCCGACGCAACGGACCAAAAATTACAAGTCTACTATGCACAAGTATATAATATAATATTTAAATAATTATATAAATTATTTATATATTTTATATTATATTAAATAGTATCGGCAGACTAAAAAACAAATGAATGTGAGCTGGTGCCAGACACCATGCGATCGCATGGCCAGAAGGCACATATCCCATGCGATCGCATGGCCCGAAAAAGTTGGTCAGGTCCTATAAATAGCCAGCTTATTCGACGAGTTTTAAACATAATAATAATAATACTCCTCTAATAATAATATATATATATATATATATATATATATATATATATATATATATATATATATATATATATATATATATATATATATATATATATATTATAGTATAGGGTAGTTTTATATTAGATTTAGTTTTGGGTTATGCAAAGGTTATTTTACGGGTTTTAAAGTCGGAGCTCTGTCCGTGTAACACTACGCGATAAATAATCAATGTAAGCTATGTTCTCCTTTTTAAATTAATGTCTCGTACTTAAGTTATTATTATGCTTATTTAAGACGAAGTAATCATGATGTTGGGCTAAAAATATTAAAATTGGGTAATTGGGCTTTGTACCATAATTGGGGTTTGGACAAAAGAACGACTCTTGTGGAAATTAGACTATGGGCTATTAATGGGCTTTATATTTGTTTAACTAAATGATAGTTTGTTAATTTTAATATAAAGATTTACAATTGGACGTACCTATAAATAACCATATACACTCGATCGGACACGATGGGCGGGGTATTTATATGCACGAATAATCGTTCATTTAACCGGACACGAGAATGGATTAATAGTCTATGGAATTATTAAAACAGGGGTGAAATTATGTACAAGGACACTTGGCGTAATTGTTAACAAAGTATTAAAACCTTGGGTTACACGCAGTCGATATCCTGGTGTAATTATTAAAAAAAGTAATAAAACCTTGTTACAGTTTAAGTCCCCAATTAGTTGGAATATTTAACCTCGGGTATAAGGATAATTTGACGAGGACACTCGCACTTTAAATTTATGACCGATGGACTGTTATGGACAAAAACCAGACGGACATATTAAATAATCCAGGACAAAGGACAATTAACCCATGGGCATAAAACTAAAATCAACACGTCAACCATCATGATTACGGAAGTTTAAATAAGCATAATTCCTTTATTTTCATATTTAATTGCACTTCTAATTATCGCACTTTTATTTATTGTCATTGTATTTAATTGCACTTTTAATTAACGCACTTTTTAATTATTGTATTTTAATTTATCGCACTTTTATTTATCGCAATTTCATTATCGTTATTTACTTTACAATTAAGTCTTTTATATTTTTAATATTTTACATTAGGTTTTAACTGCGACTAAAGTTTTAAAATCGACAAACCGGTCATTAAACGGTAAAAACCCCCTTTTATAATAATAATATTACTTATATATATATTTGTATTTTTATAAATTAAAACTAATATAGCGTTAAGCTTGTTTAAAAGATTCCCTGTGGAACGAACCGGATTTACTAAAAAGTACACTACTGTACGATTAGGTACACTGCCTATAAGTGTTGTAGCAAGGTTTAGGTATATCCATTCTATAAATAAATAAATATCTTGTGTAAAATTGTATCATATTTAATAGTATTTCGTACCCCTCCGCTTACACATCAAGTTTTTGGCGCCGCTGCCGGGGAATCGGTGAAACGCTATATTTTTAATATATATTTGTAAAAATATAATTGTATATAATTTTTAGAAAAACAATATAAAATTTAAAAAAAAAAAAAACCTGGAACCCAGACCTATGCGATCGCATGAGCCGGGTGCCTTAAAACCATGCGATCGCATGAAGCCAACTGACACGCCAGGTTTGACTCTGCAACTGCATTAATTACGGAGTATATTTTAATTATTATTATTAAAACCTTAATTAGGGTTTATTAGTTAATTAATATTAATTAGTTTAGTTTTATTTATTTAATTTGTATTTTTAAGTTTAATTAGTTTTATAAATTATAAAATTAATACTTTTATAAAAATAATAATATAAAAATAATATTTTTATAAAAATTGTACTTTTTACAACTTTAAGATTATTTTTATATTTTGTATCTTTTTGTTTGTTTTAGCGTAATATTTGTATTTTATCGCTCGTACTTAGTTTTAAACTTAGTTTTTGCCGTAGTTATTTTTATTTCTAGATTTTTAGGCATTGTCGTAAAATCCCTTAAGTGCTTTTTCTTTAGACTAAGATTTAGATGCTTTAGAATTTTGCGACGCCGTTTTTATATTTTAGTACCTTTTTAAGTTATTGCCATTTGGGATATAGTATTTCTTTTAAGCTTTAATATTTTTAGACGCAACTTTTAATTCTTAGTTTTTAGTTCCTTTTAAGTTCCGACGCGTTACTTTCTTATTTTTATTTTTCGACCTTTTATTTTTCAACATTTTTCGACGCGCTCTTTTTCTTTCTTATTTCTCGCCATTCTAGTTTTTAGGACTTAGAATTTTCTCTATTTCTTCTCTAATAATTCAAAACGAAAAATTATTTTAAGCGGTTAAATTGATAGACATCCAAATTTTCTGCTTCGTAGTAATAGTTGAATTTGTTAGTGGCTGAGTTGTGAGCTTCCGATTTAAAGGGTTCTGGCTCCCTGCTGCATCTATTGGCTATTCGAAACGTGGACAAAAGCAGAAAAGTCTATTAATTCGATAACTTATATAATTTTTAGTTTTATAACTAATAGGATAATTAGTAAATGCACCACATTGTAGCTAAAATTTGGTAAAAAGTGTATTATGGAAAATTTTGAGAATATGTTGGAAACTCTTTATGACATGCGAAATCAATTAAATCAATACGCTCAAACGAGTGTTAATGACAATTCGTTCGGTCAATCTTGGATCACGAATGACGAAACAATAACTGGTTGTGAAATCTGTGGAGATTATCACTCAACATGGGAATGTTATTATTACGTTCCTATGGAAAATTATGCACCCATGGAACCTGAATGGAACGATTATGAGGAATACAATTCTAATTGGGATTATTCACAAGAATATATCCAAACTCAACAACCAGAAGACGAGGAAAATTATGTGTCTGAAAATTCTTTAGATTATATGAAAATCAAACTCGAAGAACTTGATGCTCAAAATGAACAAATGAGAGAGTTTGTAAATAGGCAAGCTGAAACTCTATCAGATTACGCACCTGTTGATCTAGGGAGTCATGTACAAGAAAATCTCATATCATCGAATTTTGATGAATTCGAGAGCTCCAAAATCACCAATTATCCCGATGATACTTTTTATTCAGTTTTACCAATTTCACAACATATCGACACATTAGCCTCTACCGACAAAATCATCGATCCATCAATGAATGAAGAAGAAGTAAGGGTGACAAATTGGTACTCTTGGGAAAACGATAACGTTGAAAATTTTACCCCCGAGACCAAAATGGTGAGACCAATAAGTACCATTAATGAAGAAGAATTTGCTTCGATCCCGAAATTCACCATTCCACAACCTTCCAACCCAATATTCTCAATAGACGAGTCATCTACCTAAGATGAACTACAAGCTGTAATAGATATTGACACCTCGAATTTCACCCAATTGGGTAATAGAGGTGAAAACCTTGATCCCAAGAATGAACGAAAGGAAATGTTAGGAATTGTCCACCCTATAGAAATATGTATGTCAGTGTATATCGATCCATTTGACCAAGAACCAGAAAAGAGACGTATCCATTTACTAAAAGCTACACTTAAAAAAGAATTAAGTAGTGACGATCGAGTGGTTCTAAACTTTAAACCCATTGATATATTATACACCACCCGAGATGTAAATAACTGGCTCACTATTCTAATTCGTGAAACTTATTCTACCGACTTCACATATCGTCAACTAAGTGTGGGGAAGTCTAACCCCACTTAACGTTAAATTAGGGGTTCGGGTTAGTGCATAACTCGTTAATAAACATGCATAATAAGTTAGGGTAAAAGACGCATTTTCAAAGATTTGCAAACAATTCAGAAAAGCAACCGTTTTTGAAGAAAAACATGTGTGATAAAACAAGAAGGAATGAACGATGAGGCGCACCATCTATCATTCGACGAGCTTTGTAATTACAAAACTGGGTATCTTTAACTACTTTTCTGCACTAATCACCCTCATGAATTTATAATTAGAGTCTGATTTCATGCAAATGAGGGCATTGCATGATCTCAAATGTGGGGAAGGGTTATAAATTCTCGCAGGTTTACACTTGGTTTAATTGCCAAATTTTGTGAAAATTTGAAAAATTTTCAACTAAATGAATTCAAAATCATGTTTATACCTATTTATGAACGATGAAAACTAGGTGTTAATACCGAAATTATCGTTACCTCGGAAAGGACATAAAATTGAGAAACACCCTAAAACACTTGAATTCATTTAAAATGGAATAAAGGAGAATAAAAAGGCAAAGAAAGAAACTAAGTGTGGGGAGAATGTATCAAGTAATTCAATTAAAAAAAACTATCTATCACATGTTTCTGTAAAGTTATTGCAGATGCTTTTGTTTTGGACTAAATTGACTGTTTTACCCGCAATATTATAATAAAGATAAAAGAAAAGATGGATCTACACGATGAATCAATTCCATCATTAAATGGAAGTAAAGTCTTCCGAAAAAGACACGCGCTTCTTGATTTAGGTCAAGAAGTTGTCGTCCAGACCAGCTGTAGGTTGACGAAAAATCAAGAAAAGTCATCTCTAAAATCAGGTGGAAATCCACGGACCTCAGCATCAAACAGGGTCGCCAAGTGGTCAGACTTATCCTAACCATGAGAGGATCTGTCTCGTAAAATGGGGAGGGTGCTGTACAAATTAGCTTGATAAGACTAATGAATCAGACCCCCCGAAAGGATAATCTCCTTAAAGATTAAAAATCAGCTTTTAAGACTGATGTTACTCAATCCTTGAGATTGACTTTAAAGATTGAGAATTACAAACTCATGGAATTCGATGATATCTAAACTCGAGCTTGAACGAGAAAATATTTTGATCAAATTAAAACCAATTTGTTTTCTGAAAACCTATTTTCAATGCGTTCATTACCATTGAACGTAAAATCCTAGGAATTCACCTAAATTCATTAGGTCACCTGAATCAATTCGGGTGTCAACCGTAAGAACGGTGGTTGCATAGCATGGTCAAAGACAGGAGCTTGTGCCAGACCAAAAAATTATAAGGGTGAGCTTTACTATTGCTCCTACAAAGGATAGTAATTGCGTCCAACACGTTATAGACCATAATTAAAAGCATGTCAGGGGACATTGCCTTAACAGTTGCTTGTTCAACGCTTTCCTTTATAACCGGACGGTAGTTTATCGAAAGGTAATATACGGAGCAAGTAAACTGGACGTGTTGCTTTCCCAATACAAGGTTAGCAAGTGGGTGACACAAAACCACAAGTTTTGAGCTAAAGTTTTCAAATCTGAAACCCACCAAACCCACAAAAAGAATTTGCAAACACCGGTGAAGGGGTATTCCGGAAAACTTATCTAGGGTAAAAGCTAGAATGAATTTTCAAAAGATCAAATGTTTTCATAAAGATCCAATTTCCTTAAGGATATAAATTTTTATAGTCATGTGGGACTGTAAACCACATCGTTACTATCATTGTTTATACCGCCGTATCAAAATCACTAATGTATAAAGTGTGAAGAATAAAGAAGTGATTCGTGTGATTTAATTTCAAGTTCTGTATTGCTTGAGGACAAGCAACGTTCAAGTGTGGGGATATTTGATAGTGCTCCAAATGAACATATATTTAGTAGCAATATCCTCCCAATATGTAAATTATTTAGTTGTAATTGTCCTATTTTAAGTTGTAATCGTTTATATTAAATAAGTGCGAAGACAAAAGGCGAAAACGACAATTTGAAGACGCAAATGACCAAAAAGCTCAAATGTACAAGATACAATCCAAGTGGTTCAATTTATTGATGAGAAACGTCTAAAAATGACAAAAGTACAAGTTGCGGAACGCAAAGTACAAGATATTAAATTATACGAAAGGACGTTCAAAAATCCGAAACCGGGACCTGAGCCAACTATCAACGCCCGACGCAACGGACCAAAAATTACAAGTCTACTATGCACAAAAATATAATATAATATTTAAATAATTATAAATAATTATTTATATATTTTATATCATATTAAATAGTGTCGGCAGACTAAAAAACAAATGAATATGAGCTGGTGCCAGACACCATGCGATCGCATGGCCAGAAGGCACATACCCAATGCGATCGCATGGCCCGAAAAAGTTGGTCAAGTACTATAAATAGCCAGCTTATTCGACGAGTTTTAAACATAATAATAATAATACTCCTCTAATAATATATATATATATATATATATATATATATATATATATATATATATATATATATATATATATATATATATATTATAGTATAGGGTAGTTTTATATTAGATTTAGTTTTGGGTTATGCAAAGGTTATTTTACGGGTTTTAAAGTCGGAGCTTTGTCCGTGTAACACTACGCGATAAATAATCAATGTAAGCTATGTTCTCCTTTTTAAATTAATGTCTCGTACTTAAGTTATTATTATGCTTATTTAAGACGAAGTAATCATGATGTTGGGCTAAAAATGTTAAAATTGGGTAATTGGGCTTTGTACCATAATTGGGGTTTGGACAAAAGAACGACACTTGTGGAAATTAGACTATGGGCTATTAATGGGCTTTATATTTGTTTAACTAAATGATAGTTTGTTAATTTTAATATAAAGATTTACAATTGGATGTACCTATAAATAACCATATACATTCGATCGGACACGATGGGCGGGGTATTTATATGCACGAATAATCGTTCATTTAACCGGACACGGGAATGGATTAATAGTCTATGGAATTATTAAAACAGGGGTGAAATTATGTACAAGGACACTTGGCGTAATTGTTAACAAAGTATTAAAACCTTGGGTTACACACAGTCGATATCCTGGTGTAATTATTAAACAAAGTAATAAAACCTTGTTACAGTTTAAGTCCCCAATTAGTTGGAATATTTAACCTCGGGTATAAGGATAATTTGACGAGGACACTCGCACTTTAAATTTATGACCGATGGACTGTTATGGACAAAAACCAGACGGACATATTAAATAATCCAGGACAAAGGACAATTAACCCATGGGCATAAAACTAAAATCATGTAACATCCCAAATATTTAAGGTATTATTTATTGTAAATTTTTATTGCCAAGAAATTATATGGTAAAGGATATTTTATGTTAAATAGACGAAAGTTAATGTTGTTAGTTAAGTTTCAAGGGACTAAAGATGCAAGGTTATGATTTAGGACCTCCTTAACTATAGTTTACATGGGGAGGGTAGAAATTGCAATTATGCCATAGTTGTTTTAATAAAAGAAATTAGAAATGCTGGAAATTGATTATTATTCACAAAAAAATAAAATACAGAGGGTGCTCCTGGGTTGTGTATGTCGACATTTGCAAGGGAAGAAGGAGGATCCATCATTTGTTGAAATTTAACTCATGCAAGCTTGAATTTGTGAAATCTAACACACCCTAATCACTTTAGCAAGCTCTAATCTTCCAATTTCATCTTCATTGTGCACAATTAGGGTTCTTAAAACTCTAAAAGACAAGGTATGGATTTTGTGTCTAATTATTGCTTGCATTGTATGCTAATGATGAAATTATGCTTAAGAAAGTTGCTATTTGTTAAATTGTGCACATTTGGATGAGTTAGTATGGATTTGTTGTTGATTTTGGAAGTAATTACATGTATGAACTTGCATTATAGATTTATGGCATGATTATGGTGAGAATGATGATGTTCTAATTAGATTTCTAGTCATGCACACCAAGTGTTTGTTAAAATGCCTCAATGAGATGATTTTGTGTTCTAGCTAGAAATTTTGATGAAGGATGCTCATGTATGAACTTTTGTTATAGTTATAAGTTATAGAAATTGATAATTTGATAAGTTAATGGTGTTAGTAATGAAATTGAATTATTATGCACATTTGATGTTTAATGAAAGGATTAAAGGAAAAAGTTGCATGATAAAGCTAAAAGTGATGAGTTAGTAATGTACATGATTAAATGTGATGTTTGATTGGTAACATGCTTGTTTTAGAAAAGATGAGTTCTAAGTTAGAAAGTATGAATGAATGTATGTTGTGATTAGGGGGTAAAGTGTAAGTGTAAGTATGAATGACGTAATGATTCAAGAAAGTTGTGATTTTGATTTAGTTATGTGATTAATGAGATTAGCTCATGTATAGGTGCTAATCAAGGAAAAGAAGTTACAAGTGACCAAGGAAATTCAATTAAGCAAGGTGAGTTTATAGGGGGTAATATGGGCGGGTCAAGAGTGGCTTAGTGTTCTCGGATTGCATCCGTGCAAGAGAGTAACGACTAAGTGCACTAGTTACGTAGCTTAGATAGAACTATTGGGTTAGCTCAATAATTGTGTCTATGGATGATGCTTAGCTTAGGCAAGGTTATTACATTGCTAGTAATCTTGCCTATGGTTCATGTTAGCTTAGACACTTCGGGTGTCTATGTATGAGATGATGATAGCTTAGGCATATTTAGTATGTCTATGGTTAGCTTAGACATGATTACTAGGTTCGGCCTAGTAAGTCATGTCTATGGTATGAATGATCGGATCCGAAAGTATGCAAGCAACCTAAGGGTTGAAGGATAAGTGTTTCGATTATGCCCAAATGATTTATGTTTATGTTTTATGTTTGTTGCTTTCCTATAACTCACTAAGTGTAAAAGCTTACCCCCATGATGTTTTATGTTTTAGGTGCTAAGGTTCATCGAGAAGGTAAGGAACCCGTGTGAAGAGCTGGAGGAGTATTGGTATTGGTGTAAGTGGCATTGCAAGTCCCTATTTGTAAACACGCTCTACGGTTACCGCTTATCAACGCCTAGTATTTTGAATGTGTCATGTTTGTTATATGTCAAGTTTTGGGACAAAAGTATGGTTTAGATCATGAAAATATGTTTTGATGTTTAAAAGATGTTTGTGAATGTTTAGTGGTATTTGAAACGGATTTCTTAAGTTTGTGTACGATTTATGCAGTTTTGCTTGTGTTTGAAAATGAGAAAATGTGTAAAAATTTGGTGTTAGTAAAATGTTGCAGGTAGGGTCCTGGACCCGTGTTATGTCGCGCCGCGGCCAGGGGCTCCGCGCCGCGGCAATGCACTAAGGTTGATAACAGAAGCTGAGTTAAGAAACATAAGTTTTCCCGTGTTGTACCGCGCCGCGACAAGGCTCGCCGCGCCGCGGCATAAGCCTTGTCCAGGCAGTAACTTAACTTTTCAAAAAAAAAAAAAAAAAAAAAAATTTTTACTCGAATCAAGGCGTTAAAAGTTGGTATCAGAGCTGTGGTTTAAGGGACTTGGATAACCCACGATAGGGATTATCTAGGCTTAAACCATTGTTGCGAAAGGATAAGCGGTTTAGGACTTGCATAAGTGTTAAAGTCGTATAGTTGTGCCATGCTCCATAGGGTAGAGTCATTGACAAGACCCATAGAATAATGAATAAGATTACGAATTGGTTTATGTAAGGAGTTTGATACTCGCTAGCCATGATGTCGTGGCAGACTAGATGTGTAATGAAATGATGTAATAACAACAGGCCATTGCTATTACTTCATTCTAGTACACATGGACGTCTACTATGGTCATGGTGAATCGAGTTAGGAATTCTTTCGGATTGTTTGGTTTTGATGAATAATGGTGTTACCGGTATTTGAACTAATGGTTGAATGTAATTTTCAGAATGGCTATTGTATCGCCAAACCGAGGTCAAGATGAGGATGATGAGTACGTCCGCACCCCATCCACGGAGTCTATAGAAGACTCTCAAAACGAATCGGAAGAAGTTAACATGCCAAATGACATTTCGGGGCAAATAGGGCAAGCTTTGATACGTTATACTCCAACTTTGTTAGAGAAGATTAAGACGTTGATCAATGATCAATTAGATGAGAAGTTAAAGACTTTTGTTGCTAATAACCCTACCTTAAGAGGTGAAGGGGGAAGTGGAGTAAGGCAAGAAGAGGTAGAAGCCCCGAAAAGAAAGGATGACCGTTTTGAATATAAGAACTTTGCAAATTGCCATCCCCCGGAGTTTCATGGTAAGGTTGACCCTATTGTTAGCCAAAGATGGATTGATGAGATTGAAGAGACTTTCATGTTGTGTGAATGCCCCGAGCATTTAAAGGTGATCTATGCGGCTCATCAAATGAAGGGTAGTGGTTATGAGTGGTGGAATTTTATAGTTAAGTCTCATGGGCGAGACGTGGCTACGAGTTTCTCATGGGACAAGTTCCGTGAAATGTTTATGACCCAATTTGCTCCACCCGCCGAGGTTAGTAGGTTGAAATCCGAGTTTATGAATATAGAGCATGGAAGTAAGTCGGTGACCGAGTTTAATGCCGAGTTTAATGATAAGTCTCGTTTTTGTCCGGACTTCGTGTCAAGTCCCAAGTTGATGATGGACCATTATCATGAAAAGTTGAATCCCGAAATAAGTGAGTTTATCGATAAGAGTACTTATAAGACTTTAGCCGAGATGATGAATCGAGCACTTGTTAGAGAACATGAACTTAGGAAGAAGGCGGCGTTCAAGCGAAAGTTAGACCAAGACTCTAAGGCAATGCAAAATGTTAGTCCGAAGAAGGGTAAGTTTGGTTCCGAATCCCCGCACAAGTCAAAAGGGGGTTTTGTGTCGGGTAAGAGCGGTGGGAAAGAAGCCAAGTTGTGTACTAGATGTGGTAAAAATCATACGGGTGAATGTAAAGCAGGTACCTCCGATTGTTACTCTTGTGGGAAGCCGGGACATAGGGCCGCCGAATGTCCTAAGAAAGGTAAGCAATGTTATTATTGTTTTGAGAAAGGTCACTTTCAAGCCGAATGTCCAGAATACAAGAAAGATTTAGCTAGTGGTAGTGTTAAGAAAGAGGTTAAGACGGAACCGAAGACTAGTGATAGCCGACCAAGGGCCCGAGCTCATCAGATTACCGCACTCGAAGCGAAGGAGTCCCAAAATGTGGTGTCAGGTACCTTTAATGTAAACTCTTTACCTGCGCATGTTTTGTTTGATTCCGGTGCTACGCGGTCGTTTGTATCATATTCTTTTTGTAAGCATTTTAATATGACCCCAAGTATGTTAGAACACCCATTAGAGGTTGAAATAGCGGATAATAAGACTGTGATGGTGTATAGTATCATTAAGGGGTGTGAAATTATTTTGGATGATGAAAAGTTTGTCATTGATTTAATACCCATGCATATGGGGGAATTTCAAGTAATAGTGGGCATGGATTGGCTAGACGACAATGAAGGAATAATTTTGTGTCGTAAGAAAATTGTGTTAGTTCAATCACCTAGTGGGAAGGTTATATGGATTTATGGGGAAAGAGCTAGGCGTGCTATTCCTATATGCACGTATGCTAAGGCTAAAAGGTTTTTGTCTCACGGGTGTTGTGCGTTTTTGGCACATGTTGTGGATAATTCGAAAAAGATTGTTGATTTAAATGATGTACCGATAGTTAACGAGTTTCCGGATGTGTTTCCAAGTGAATTGCCCGGTGTACCTCCCGAGCGTGAGGTAGAGTTTAGAATAGATTTGATACCCGGGGCCACGCCAATTGCCAAAGCTCCATATCGATTAGCCCCATCGGAAATGAGAGAAATGATGACTCAATTGCAAGATTTGATAGATAAAGGTTTTATACGTCCTAGTAGCTCACCTTGGGGAGCTCCGGTTTTATTTGTGAAAAAGAAGGATGGAACTATGAGAATGTGTATTGATTATCGAGAATTGAATAAAGTCACGATTAAGAATAAGTATCCGTTTCCAAGGATAGACGACTTGTTTGATCAATTACAAGGTGCAAGTTTCTTTTCAAAGATAGATTTAAGGTCGGGTTACCATCAATTGAAAGTGAGGGAAGAAGACGTCCCTAAAACGGCTTTTCGAACGAGGTATGGTCATTATGAGTTTGTGGTTATGCCGTTTGGGTTAACGAATGCACCGGCCGCATTTATGGATTTGATGAATAGAGATTGTCGACCGATGCTTGATAGGTTCGTAATTGTATTTATTGATGATATTTTGGTATATTCAAGGAGTGAAGAGGAGCATGCGGTACATCTAAGACAAGTATTAGAGACTTTAAGAAGAGAAAGATTGTTTGCTAAGTTCTCTAAGTGCGAGTTTTGGCTTCGTGAAGTTCAATTTTTGGGTCATGTCATTAACAAGAAGGGTATTTGTGTTGATCCGGTTAAAATAGAGGCAATTATGAGATGGGAACCACCTACGAATCCTACCGAGGTTAGGAGTTTTCTAGGCTTAGCGGGGTATTATCGACGGTTTATACAAGATTTCTCAAGAATAGCCACCCCACTCACTAAGTTGACTCGGAAAAGTGTGCCATGGAAATGGGAAGAAAAGCAGGAACAAGCGTTTCAACTCCTTAAGGAGAAACTTGTTCAAGCTCCTATATTGGTTTTACCGGAAGGAAATGAGAACATGACGGTTTATTGTGATGCTTCTAAGAAAGGCTTAGGGTGTGTATTGATGCAAAATGGGAAGGTCATAGCATACGCTTCCCGACAATTGAAGGAACACGAGAAACGTTATCCCACACATGATCTAGAATTGACGGCCGTAGTTTTTGCTTTAAAGATTTGGCGTCATTATCTTTATGGTGTTAAGTTTTCCATTTATACCGATCATAAGAACTTAAAGTATTTGTTTGATCAAAGGGATTTGAATGATAGGCAAAGGAGGGGTCTTGATTTAGTGAAAGATTATGATTGTGAGATCTTATATCACCCCGGAAAAGCGAACGTGGTGGCGGATGCTCTTAGTAGGAAGTCGAGTCATCAACCGATTAAGATAACAAGTTTGGCTATGGTAATAGCACCTCAAATATTTGATGATATTCGTGATGCACAAGGTGAAGCATTATCGCCCGAGAACGTGAGAAAGGAAAGGATCAAGGGGCAAGTTAATGATTTTATAGTGGATTCTCGTGGTTTAAGGCTTAGATATGGGAGAATTTGGGTACCTTTGCAAGGTGGTGTTAGAAGTGAGCTCCTTGACTTAGCTCACAAGTCTAAGTATTCGATTCACCCCGGTGCTACGAAGATGTATAGAGATTTAAGGAAAGACTATTGGTGGCCGGGAATGAAAAGGGATATAGTTAAGTATGTGCATAAGTGTCTTACTTGTCTTCAAGTGAAGGCCGATCATCAAATGCCTTACGGTAAGATGCAACCTTTAGAGGTACCGGTGTGGAAATGGGAGCATATTACGATGGATTTAGTGACTAAGTTGCCTAAGACCCCTCGACAACACGATGCAATTTGGGTTATTGTTGATAGATTGACTAAAAGTGCATTATTTTTGGCAATAAGGGAAGCTTCATCATCGGAAGCAATGTCTAAGTTGTATATGAAAGAAGTTGTTGCAAGGCATGGAGTGCCGGTTTCCATTGTTTCGGATCGAGACACCCGATTTACATCACGATATTGGAGAAAGTTTCAAGAGGAAATGGGTACTAAGTTACACATAAGTACCGCGTTTCACCCGCAAACGGATGGTCAAAGTGAAAGGACTATACAAACCCTTGAAGATATGTTAAGAGCATGTATCATCGATTTTGGTGGGAGTTGGGATACTCATTTACCTTTAGTTGAATTTTCATATAACAATAGTTATCACTCTACGATTGGAATGGCACCATATGAGATGTTGTATGGAAGGAGGTGTAGAACCCCGATTTGTTGGGGCGAGGTAGGTCAACGAGAATTGGGAAGCACGGAAATAGTGCAACAAACCACCGAGATGATTGATCAAATTCGTGAAAGAATGAAGGCGGCACAAGATCGACAAAAGTCATATGTTGATAAGAGGAGAAAGCCGATAGAATTTCAAGTAGGTGATAAAGTGATGCTAAAAGTTTCTCCATGGAAAGGCATTATCCGTTTTAGAAAGAGGGGAAAATTGGGTCCAAGGTTTGTGGGACCATTTGAGATAGTGGCGAAAGTTGGGAAGGTAGCCTACCGTTTGGCTTTACCCGATGAATTGAGTAATATACATGACACGTTTCACGTGTCGCAATTGAGAAAGTGTTTGGCGGATGATTCAACCTATGTTCCTTTGAATGAAATTGAGGTCGATAATAAGTTAAGATATGTGGAGAAGCCGATAAAGATTTTGGATCAAAAGGTTAAGCACTTGAGAAATAAATCGGTTATATTGTTGAAGGTATTATGGCAATCTAGAAAAGGTTCCGAATGTACATGGGAACCCGAAGAATGGCTCTTGAAGTATTATCCGTCGTTGCATCAAGAATGGTTCGCGAGGACGCGAACGATCCAAGAGGGGGAGAGTTGTAACATCCCAAATATTTAAGGTATTATTTATTGTAAATTTTTATTGCCAAGAAATTATATGGTAAAGGATATTTTATGTTAAATAGACGAAAGTTAATGTTGTTAGTTAAGTTTCAAGGGACTAAAGATGCAAGGTTATGATTTAGGACCTCCTTAACTATAGTTTACATGGGGAGGGTAGAAATTGCAATTATGCCATAGTTGTTTTAATAAAAGAAATTAGAAATGCTGGAAATTGATTATTATTCACAAAAAAATAAAATACAGAGGGTGCTCCTGGGTTGTGTATGTCGACATTTGCAAGGGAAGAAGGAGGATCCATCATTTGTTGAAATTTAACTCATGCAAGCTTGAATTTGTGAAATCTAACACACCCTAATCACTTTAGCAAGCTCTAATCTTCCAATTTCATCTTCATTGTGCACAATTAGGGTTCTTAAAACTCTAAAAGACAAGGTATGGATTTTGTGTCTAATTATTGCTTGCATTGTATGCTAATGATGAAATTATGCTTAAGAAAGTTGCTATTTGTTAAATTGTGCACATTTGGATGAGTTAGTATGGATTTGTTGTTGATTTTGGAAGTAATTACATGTATGAACTTGCATTATAGATTTATGGCATGATTATGGTGAGAATGATGATGTTCTAATTAGATTTCTAGTCATGCACACCAAGTGTTTGTTAAAATGCCTCAATGAGATGATTTTGTGTTCTAGCTAGAAATTTTGATGAAGGATGCTCATGTATGAACTTTTGTTATAGTTATAAGTTATAGAAATTGATAATTTGATAAGTTAATGGTGTTAGTAATGAAATTGAATTATTATGCACATTTGATGTTTAATGAAAGGATTAAAGGAAAAAGTTGCATGATAAAGCTAAAAGTGATGAGTTAGTAATGTACATGATTAAATGTGATGTTTGATTGGTAACATGCTTGTTTTAGAAAAGATGAGTTCTAAGTTAGAAAGTATGAATGAATGTATGTTGTGATTAGGGGGTAAAGTGTAAGTGTAAGTATGAATGACGTAATGATTCAAGAAAGTTGTGATTTTGATTTAGTTATGTGATTAATGAGATTAGCTCATGTATAGGTGCTAATCAAGGAAAAGAAGTTACAAGTGACCAAGGAAATTCAATTAAGCAAGGTGAGTTTATAGGGGGTAATATGGGCGGGTCAAGAGTGGCTTAGTGTTCTCGGATTGCATCCGTGCAAGAGAGTAACGACTAAGTGCACTAGTTACGTAGCTTAGATAGAACTATTGGGTTAGCTCAATAATTGTGTCTATGGATGATGCTTAGCTTAGGCAAGGTTATTACATTGCTAGTAATCTTGCCTATGGTTCATGTTAGCTTAGACACTTCGGGTGTCTATGTATGAGATGATGATAGCTTAGGCATATTTAGTATGTCTATGGTTAGCTTAGACATGATTACTAGGTTCGGCCTAGTAAGTCATGTCTATGGTATGAATGATCGGATCTGAAAGTATGCAAGCAACCTAAGGGTTGAAGGATAAGTGTTTCGATTATGCCCAAATGATTTATGTTTATGTTTTATGTTTGTTGCTTTCCTATAACTCACTAAGTGTAAAAGCTTACCCCCATGATGTTTTATGTTTTAGGTGCTAAGGTTCATCGAGAAGGTAAGGAACCCGTGTGAAGAGCTGGAGGAGTATTGGTATTGGTGTAAGTGGCATTGCAAGTCCCTATTTGTAAACACGCTCTACGGTTACCGCTTATCAACGCCTAGTATTTTGAATGTGTCATGTTTGTTATATGTCAAGTTTTGGGACAAAAGTATGGTTTAGATCATGAAAATATGTTTTGATGTTTAAAAGATGTTTGTGAATGTTTAGTGGTATTTGAAACGGATTTCTTAAGTTTGTGTACGATTTATGCAGTTTTGCTTGTGTTTGAAAATGAGAAAATGTGTAAAAATTTGGTGTTAGTAAAATGTTGCAGGTAGGGTCCTGGACCCGTGTTATGTCGCGCCGCGGCCAGGGGCTCCGCGCCGCGGCAATGCACTAAGGTTGATAACAGAAGCTGAGTTAAGAAACATAAGTTTTCCCGTGTTGTACCGCGCCGCGACAAGGCTCGCCGCGCCGCGGCATAAGCCTTGTCCAGGCAGTAACTTAACTTTTCAAAAAAAAAAAAAAAAAAAAAAAAATTTTACTCGAATCAAGGCGTTAAAAATCAACACGTCAACCATCATTATTACGGAAGTTTATATAAGCATAATTCCTTTATTTTCATATTTAATTGCACTTCTAATTATCGCACTTTTATTTATTGTCATTGTATTTAATTACACTTTTAATTAACGCACTTTTTAATTATTTTATTTTAATTTATCGCACTTTTATTTATCGCAATTTCATTATCGTTATTTACTTTACAATTAAGTCTTTTATATTTTTAATATTTTACATTAGGTTTTAACTGCGACTAAAGTTTTAAAATCGACAAACCGGTCATTAAACGGTAAAAACCCCCTATTATAATAATAATATTACTTATATATATATTTGTATTTTTATAAATTAAAACTAATATAGCGTTAAGCTTGTTTAATAGATTCCCTGTGGAACGAACCGGACTTACTAAAAACTGCACTACTGTACGATTAGGTACACTGCCTATAAGTGTTGTAGCAAGGTTTAGGTATATCCAATCTATAAATAATTAAATATCTTGTGTAAAATTGTATCATATTTAATAGTATTTCGTACCCCTCCGCTTACACATCAATAAGTTTGCCTTTCGTCATCGTTACCAGGGAACCGTTTATATTCCGCCACATTAGCAGTAAACTTACGAACAACTTCATTGATCTTTGACTTTCCGAAAAACCATTATATTTGTTCATTAAAACCCTATCATACACTCATCCGCATCTTGGAACTAGAATTACCATACCAATTTTCGAGAATTAGCAATCAGTATTTTGAATCTCGCAACGTTTCTACATCAACAGTTATATGTATACATATAACATTTATCTCTTAGGATTATGATTTTCCATTCTGAAACTCCGAAAAGCAACCAGACTATGAATCAATACTCGAAATGTTGAAAAAGCTGAATGAAGCAGCAAAAACTGTAAACGACTTTAACAGCCAAAAGTTTGATAATAAAGAATTGTATGGGGCAAAGCTCAGAAAAGTTGGAACTGGAAAACGAATTGAGCAAACCATGAAGGAGACTCTGAATAAATCACAAAGACTAAATCTGCCTTCAAAGAATCCTGATGATTCTGTTTCTGATGAAATCTTTAGCGAATACCTTACTTCTTAATTGCTTTAAATCATTGTGAATGAATTTCTTCATCACACTATGATTCTGAAATTCTAAGATATCATCGTATCTTTCATTATAAATATCCTCGATATTTCTGAAGATATTTTTCATAACTATTCTTATCTAAAATCATTTATCTCTTCGCAATATCAGTGTTACATTAGAAAGGAAACTGTTTTAGTTTCTAAATTCTGAAAGATTCGAATTTAAAAATTCTTAATGTTTTTGAAGTAGTGTTGGGAACTGAAGCATGAGTTAGTATAATATAATGACACTTGATCAACGTGATTATATTACAGTAAGTTATGCTGAGTTTCTAATGAAACTTGATGATTCATAGACCATAACGTCATCATGTGCCATGTTACACGACTCTTACATTCTATCTATTCTATAAACATATCAAGAGCATATTTTCTTAATAGTTCTATCTTTTCTCTTGAATTTTGGTAATTTGAACAATCAAGATCGTGCTATTACAATCTCTCTCTTAGAGCATTAGTCATGTTCATTCGAAATTCCATACCTACGAATTCTGGACCATTACCTACTGTACTTAAAGGCAAGAGGAAGAAAGTATAGAGGATGGGAGTTGTGGAAATAATGAAACGAAGGGAGTGGATTTATAGTGCAATATCCGATAGAGCAATCAAAACAGATTATCGCATTTAACCAAAGAAAATCCTAATTTCCTTAATTACCAAAGAATCAAATCTTATTACGAAGATTTTCTCCAAATCCCTTGAACTCCGAAAATCAATCACGTCTACGTCAAAAGATATGACAAGACTTTATTTTCTCATTTCGTTCTTTTGTGATAGCTTCACTCGTACTCTTTGTATAAATGAATTGTTTTATCCATATTACTCAATGATGATAAAACTCTAATTTCTATCTCGTATACTTCATGAAAATATACTTATTGTCAGCCATGACCATCCCAATCAAATTTCGAGACGAAATTTCTTCAACGGGTAGGTACTGTGATGACCCGGAAATTTCTGACCAAATTTAAACTTAATCTTTATATGTTATCAACACGATAAGCAACGTCTGTAAGGTTAAGTCTCAAAAATTTTGAACTGTTTCATATATTCAATTGACCTTCGACCAATTTCGACGATTCACGAACAGATAATTGTAAATAGATTTGTGTGTATTTAAATATATATGTTTATATAAATATAATAATTTGGAAATTAACTTTAAATATTATATGTGGTTGTATTAAAATTATTTATGTAAAATAAAATAAAAATAGGATATTATAATAATTATTATTTAAAATATATATCTCTATATATAAATAATGTATATTAAAAATAAATATTAAATGATTTTAATACTCGTTTGATGTTTCAATTGTTATAAAGCAAGTTAAATTTAACCTCATGTAAATTTAAAATAAACGGTGATCCGAAAATGAGTGATATAAATTATAGGCTTAATAGAAGTATATTTAGGAGCTATTCGTTAAATTTTAACACTTTTTATATTTTACCTCGGATCGAGCGAGAACAGTTGATTTAATTTTTAGTTAATAAAATATAAACAATTAATGATTGTTTTTATGACTACAATAATTAGAGAAATTTAATATAAAAATTTGAGATTTTTTCGAAGACTTCTATCCGCCACTGTTTAAACAACGGAGCACGATATGATATCCTTATTAAATTGTCGGTAGAAATAATAGAAAGGAAACAGCTGGTGCACACTATAATTCTCTAGTTGTATTATTATATTATCACATGTTAATTTCTATATCTAATTACATATACATATACTCGACATTAGCTTAACCAACCATCATTCTTTACTTCATTTTTTTTTTCTTCTTCTTCGACATCACCACTTCACCTTCACCGGACAACCACCGGCTGCCCAACCAACCACCATCACTATGAATCAACCCTCATAATCTTCACCATCTTCGTACAACAATCACCATGAAGACACCATAAAATCCGCCTTCATAACCACAAACAACTCACTTATGTTGATTGTTACTAAGGCTGCTTTTATGTCTCTGATCTCGACACCATTACCACCCTCACAAATCTAGCTTTAACAACCAGACACCACCATCACTAAACCAAATAGCTCTTGTATTTTGCTTGATGGAACCATAACCATCATCATGAAAAACCAACGAGGTTACTGCTACCTGGGTTTTTGATCGGCCAGAGATAAAACACAAATTGCAACTTGTTAATGTATGTGTTTCTAATTGGTTCTAGGTCTTGGTCCGTATCACCAACGGTTGTAGTAACTGTTTGGCGGATGATAGGTGTCGAAGTCCTAGATCTAGTTACTCGTTGGGTTGGCGGAGTCTGAATCATCTCATCAGGTATATATCGAGTTCTCTTAGGAGAATGTTCGGGAGACGATTCAGATGCTGTTGCTGAAGTGTCGGTGTCACTGCTCACTTCGGGTGTTGTGGAAAGGGTTGGTTCAATCCTAGTTGGACTAAGTTCCCTGATCCTCACGGGTTGAGCTTGGTGTGCTGCCTTAGATCGTTTAAGGTTCACCCTAAGTGGAGGATTAGCTGGCCCTGGTGGTTGAACTATAGGTTCCTCTACAACCTCTGGGGCTGGAACCGCGGCGGGTTCAACTTGTTCTTGTTGTACCGGGTTCGGAAGAGGTATTCCTACAGCCTCAAAATAAGAACGCATACGCGCGTCTTGGGGTTCAGCTAGCCTTACTAGTCAATTTGGAATCATCGCAGTGAATTGATTATCAGATACCATCGGGTATTCATCTTCAGCTCCCCAAATCGTTTCATCTGTAATCCATGTGTACCTGGTACAAATATATTTGCATTTCTGCAAGCATTTATAGCATCATGGATAAAGATACAGAATAACCTTTCGCAAGGGATGTATGAACCCCTTGGTTTATCAACTTGAGCTTGAACCAAATCCCATATTAGTTCTGCATAGTCAGGAGCTTCTACTCTTATGAAAGAATTGAACAACTTCAGCATAGGCACAGTCAGGCTGTCGGATTCACTCCTTGTCATCAGCAAACATCGGTTGATGATTGAGAAGATCACGTACCACCTTGAATGCAGAAATTTCTTCTGAAACATAGCCGGAGGAACATTGCGGGCTCCAACATAACCAAGATCGAAGACAGATGACATCATCTGTTGAGTAGCAGGAAAAGCAGGAGCATTCTGCACAACAGGAAGTCTGAATATCCTCCTGAAATCAGCCTTAGTGATACTCCTCCAACCTTGAACTCCTCTCAGTTGAAATTCAAAACGAGCTTGTGTTCCCTCTGGAATTTCAGCAGTAGATTGTGTAGCTTCCACAAACCTAATTGTTCTGTTAAGTAGCTCCAGATCTGTTACAGGTACACTGACTGTAGAGTTTAGAGCAGGCCACAGAGTGTGCCTCTCTTGAATTACAGTCCAGTAGTTGCAGGGAATGTTGGTTTCAGAGTTGATGAAGTGATTGTTCGTCATTTAGCTGTATAAATAAGAAATAGAAGACCACAAGATATTTAACATCAAGCATATATCTCTATTCTTATTTGCCTTTGAAATCCTTTGTATATGTTTTATCTTTTATATTTTATGATTTTTATGGTTTTTCTAAGATATAAAAATCCTTTATTCTCAAATATGAACAAGTAATTGACAATCATGACATTCATATGATATTCATCACAATACAAATTCATCATGCAAAATCAATTATATAGCACAAAGAATCAGAACGACACTTAGTCAATTTTTAAAAACACAATTCAAGCAGATTCGGTAGTCATGAAAACTTGAGATTCTGTAACCAAATAAGCTTGAGTTTTCAGATCAGAAAGATATAGAATAAACATGTTAAGTGTTTGAAGATAAAAATCAGAAAGTTTCAAGGTACCAAAAGTCAGATTCGGTATCAAGAGAAGAACAGATTCGGTATCTCCAAAATTAACATAAAGTCACTCAAACATGCATATTCTATCATGTAAAATCACAACCATAATCAATTAACCACTCAATTAGAAGCAGATCAACACGTTAATCGTATGAACAGACTCGGTACAGAAGATAGAACATATTCGGTAGATACAGAATCCATCAAACAATTAATTAAACATGTAATCAAGCTTGGTCAAATGATAGATCAATCAATATAACTCAGACTAGACAAGAATTCATGTTAATTAACCAAATCAATTGAGTTTAATCAAAGTTTAAAAGAATACAACTCAGACTCGGTATAAACAACAGAATTTCAAAATTGAGAGACATAATCCAGTTATTTTGATCTTTTCTGGTTGAAAAACATTTAATTATCTCAGATCTACACGAATATAACTAAAGCAATGATTAAAATGAAATTATACCAAAAATTTAAAGAAATAGAAGAACGAATTCGGTAGATTAGGCAGATTCGGTATGATCAGTAAGACTCGGTAGGTAATTAAGCACATTAAGAGAGTTAGTTTGAGTTTGACCCTCCTTTTATAGATACCGAAGATAAAATACCGAATGGGCTTTACCGAATTGGCCTATTTTACCGAATACAGTCCACTTTTCAAAAGTTTATCAATTTTAACTTCAAAATCTTGACAAATTGATTTTTCCTATTAAAATTCATTTCAATCTTTTCATGGTAAATAATTCTGAGACAATTTTTGAAAACTTTGAACTTACCGAATCTGTACTGTTGGATGTCAGATTCGGTATAATGCTAAAAATAGCATTTATTCAGTAAAAAACAAATATTTTTAGATTTTATTTTTTTCAATTTTTATGAATTTTTCAAAATATGATTTGTACTTAAAAGAACTTTGAATTTGTGAACAAAGTACAAATCTTCAGTGATACCAATTGTTAAAACGGGTTGCATACTGAGATGTATACAAGCCTTAGTGAATTATTTCAGATATAAAACAAAGAATTTATGAATTCACTTTTGAAAAACAACATTTTTTTAGTAATTTTCTCATTTTCTCCCCCTCAAAATGTGATATACAAGAATGTAAATCAGCATTTTGATAAAATTCCCAAAAAAATGAATTAACTCCCCCTTGAAATATGGTATCAATGAGTTACCTCCCCCTTTCGTAACCATTGAACAATTATATCCAGGAAGTTATCATAAATCTAAAGGCTCCCCCTTAAAAGATGATATCCAAAGCATATGAAAGTAGTTGCTCCCCCTAGAAAGTATCTACTCCCCCTAAACACAAGATCCCAAGAATAAGTCCCAACAGATCTAAGGAACATCAAGCACTATACTCTACCATGACAATCTCTTTGATCAAGAACTTTAGCCTAAGTTCATCTAAAGGCTTAGTGAACATGTCAGCTAATTGCACTTTAGTAGGCACAAAGTATAACTCTACATCCCCTTTCTCTACATGGTCCTTAATGAAATGATAGCGAATATCTATGTGTTTAGTCTTAGAATGCTGGACCGGGTTGCTTGTTATTGCAATAGCACTTTGTGAATCACAGTAAATTGGGGTCTTAGAAAACTTAAAGCCATAGTCTGAAAGTTGAATTTGCATCCACAAAACTTGTGAACAACAATGAGCTGCAGCAATGTACTCAGACTCAGCTGTTGATAAAGACACACAGTTCTGCTTTTTGGATGACCAACCAACTAGCCTATTCCCCAACATCTGAATTGATCCAGATGTGCTTTTTCTATCAACATGGCAACCGCCATGATTCGCATCAGTGTAAGCAGTGAGATTGAAATCGGATCCATGAAGATACCAGATCCCAAGGTTAGGTGTACCTTTAAGGTACTGAAAAATCCTAACAACCACTTTGGAATGAGATTTCTTAGGGTTTGACTGAAAGCGGGCACAGACAGTTACAGCAAGTGTAATGTCAGGTCGACTTACAGTCAGATACATTAAAGAACCAACCATGCTTCGATAAAGTGTAACATCAAAGGGTTCCCCATTAGTATCAGCATCCAGTAAAGTCCTCATTGGGGTTGTCATTGGTTTTAAAGCAGTCATTTTAAAACGTTTTAGCATATCATTGATATACTTTGTTTGACTGAGAAAAATCCAGTTTGGTAATTGTTTTACTTGTAACCCCAAAAAGAAATTTAACTGGTCAAGCATGCTCATTTCGAATTTGTTGGCCATAAGGTCACCAAATTCTTTGCATAAGGCCGGGGACGTGGAACTAAAAATAATGTCATCAACGTAAATTTGAACCAAGAGAATGTGACCGTGGTTTTTACGGATGAATAGCGTTGTATCAATTGTTCCACGAGAGAAGCCATTGTCCAGCAAATACTTTGTTAAGGTCTCGTACCATGCACGCGGTGCTTGCTTCAGAACATACAAAGCTTTTTCCAAGTAGTATACATGATTTGGATGAATGGGATCGACAAAGCCTTCTAGTTGATCGACATAGACTTCCTCTTGAAGATGACCGTTCAGAAAAGCAGTTTTGACGTCCATTTGAAATACCGTGATCATCATATGAGAAGCAAATGCAAGGAAAAGACGAATAGCCTCAATCCTAGCAACCGGAGCAAACGTTTCGTCATAATCAATACCCTCTTTTTGTCGATATCCCTTGGCCATAAGACGTGCCTTATTCCGAATCACAATACCATCAAAATCCTTCTTATTCTTAAAAATCCACGTAACCCCTATTGGTCGTTGACCCGTTGGTCTTGGAACTAATCGCCATACTTTCAACCGTTCAAATTGATTGATCTCTTCTTGCATTGCAACCACCCAGTTTGGATCTAGTAAAGCTTGAGCAACCGTTGTTGGTTCAACCTTACTAAGAAAGGCAGTGTATAGACACATATTCCAAGTAGCCCTTCGAGTTGAGACTGGAGCAGATGCATCACCAATAATAAGATCTATTGGATGAATTTTAGTCCATCGGTTGTGTGGAAGATGTTGTACATTAGTGGCATTCGTTGAAACATCAACCGTTGTTGACGTTGAACCTTGATCCGCTTGATCTGATGTAACATGATCTAATGGATTCAATTGATTATCTGGAGAAATAGCCGGAGTTGTATCAACTGATGAATCTTGAATAGGTTCAAGATTATCAGTAACAGGAGATGGTAGGGAGGATGAAGAAGCAACAGGTGAATTAGTAGGTGTTGTATCTTCATCAAAAAGACTCTGTTGAGTCTCCACAGTAGTTGACTGTGACGGTGTAACCGGTACGGTTTGAACATTTGAAATCCGTCGAGGAGCATAAAGACTATCAAACAAGATATCCAGTTCCTCTGATGTAACTGTAGGAACACCCTTCGTCGAGAAAATTGAGTTTTGCGCGGAAGAAGAAGTAGCCAGGTTAGGATTGGGTTTTGAACTGAGTTGTTCAAAAGCCATTCCCGAAAATTCATCGAATTTGACATTGATGCTCTCTTTAATCATTTTTGTCTGTTTGTGATAAACCCGATAAGCAACTTTGTTCGAAGAATAACCGAGAAATATGGCTTGATCGCCATTTGGATCAAACTTTCCGAGGCTGTCAAAATCGTTAAGCACATACCATATACAACCAAAGACACGAAAATATTTGACATTCGGGCGTCTACCATATAATAACTCATATGGAGTTTTATCAAAACGTTTATTAACAATACAAGGATTTTGGGTATAGCATGCAGTTGAAATGGCCTCCCCCCACATTTTTGGAGGTAGTTTGGAGTAAGCAACCATCGTTCGAGCTGCTTCGCACAATGTACGGTTACGTCGTTCGACTACTCCATTCTGTTGGGGGGTCCGAGCGGCAGAGAATTGATGTTCAATGCCTTGGTCTTTCAAATAACTATCAAACAGGTCATTCTTAAATTTCGTCTCATTATCGGTTCGAATGCTCTTAACATGTTTGTTAAAAGAGCGTTGAGTCTTTTTAATGAACTCAATGATAATGGCGGGGGTCTCTGATTTAGTTCGCAAAAGAAAAATCCATGTAAAACGGGTATAGTCATCGACAATGACAAGCACATGTTTCTTGCCACCGAGGCTAGAAATACGCATGGGTCCACATAAGTCCATATGCAATAATTGCCATAACCATGAATTTTCTTTGGTAGAACGAGTGGCCAAACACATGGTTGTATGTGAAGGTGCATCATTGAGGTCAATAGTGTATAGCACCGAGCATTGTCGACGTTCAAACAGAACTTTAAGATCTCCATCGCAGAATTGACTCACACTAAATAAACTGCACCCCAAACCTTCAACATATGAAACCCGTTTGATTGTTATGCCATTTTGCACAAAATCTCCGTAACCCGTTATCGCTGCAATTTCATCATTTCCAAAAGTAACCGTTCCGAGGAATTTGTCAATGAAGTTGACAAGCAAGGATTTATCGCCCGTCATGTGTCGAGAACAACCGAAATCGATATACCAAACACAGATGTCGAAACCCTGTAAATGTGAATTTCCTAGAGTTTAGGTACCCAAAGTTTCTTGGGTCCTCTACGGTTAGTACCAGCAATAAACTTTGGATCAAAAACAAGATAATCACGTAAAGCATCATGCAGTTTAGACAATAAAGCATCATTTAAAACCACATTACATGAAGCATCATACGCAATATCAAGTTTTACATCGGTATCAGAAGTCTTAACACACAACTTATTCCAAGTAGATGTTTTGTTCACAGACGAAAATTGAAAAACATGAGATGATTTCCTAGGCCGACTAGCAGATTGCGTTGGTTTGGTTGCTACTTTCTTAGTCGTGGACTTAGGAACCTATACAGATTTGTAATTCAAGTTTGGATTATGACCTGTGACACGAAAAACACATTTGTTAGTTAGACGTCCAAACTTTTCAGTTGACACATGAGTTGATTGATTTTGCAAAATTTCCAATTTGATTTTACGTTCTTTTGCATCATACTCACTTAAATCAGGATTAGGACTTTTGTGTTGTGTGGACTTAACTGATGTCGTTAAAAGACTCGCTTTTGAAGTTTTTGTCATTGGAATCATAGGAATCTTTTTTCAGTTGACACAGAACCATCGGGAGAATGAACCTTTTTGACAACAAATTGAGTTGTAGAAACAACTTTTGAATCACGATTGCCAAATTGAGAACGTAGAAAATTTTTAAGAATAGTAATGGGTTTTACATCCTTAGATGTTGTTGTTCCCTTCCCCTTCTTAGTAATCCCACCAATACATTCAAGCACATTGGTTTCAACATTAGAGAATTGCTTAAGTGTGTTAGCCTGTTTCAGTTGAATTATCTTTTGTTTTAAGCTTTTAATCTCAAGACATAATTCTTCAACAGAAACTATCACTTCACCCTCCTTAAAAACATAGAAACATTCTTTCTTAGGCAGTGAAGGCAATTTATCACACAGAGCAACCATTTGTTCTAATGATTGGCACTTAAGTTGCAAGTCAATATTCTCCTTTTCTAGTTGAGCTACTATACGATTCAAATTACGTACAACAGGTAAATGCAAATAATAATCATGCAAAGGATCAAGTTGACTTTCAAAATCTATCAAAGGTTCAATGATCGGTTCAGTATGAGGTTCTACTTTTTCATCTAAAGAATTTTGACCTAGAGATTCTGTCTCAAAGAAAACAGTTAGTTCATGTGCTAGGTCTTCACGGAAAACATTATCAGAACATGCAGGTAGAGCAGGTAGAATTGGTTTCACATCAAAAGTTGGTTCATCAAACACCTCATCTATGTTAACAATGCTAGAACTATGTTTGTTAAACACGTCATTCTCAAGCATTAAAATGTATTTCTCTAGCATGAGTGTAGGAATGTAAACCAATCTATGTGTCGGCACATAATTAGCACATTGCAAATTCTTTTCAGTTTCAACAAGTTCATTCAAGAAAGCAGGATTTGATTTACCCATTTTTGCATTAATTTT
The DNA here is from genome assembly GCF_046630445.1 of Rutidosis leptorrhynchoides. Taxonomy (NCBI): domain Eukaryota; kingdom Viridiplantae; phylum Streptophyta; class Magnoliopsida; order Asterales; family Asteraceae; genus Rutidosis; species Rutidosis leptorrhynchoides. Next base: position 263,325,595 of record NC_092342.1, on the reverse strand, counting down.
CTCATACATTAAGCTAATTTGATGGTATTTTTTTTGATTTGTGATTAACAATAATATCATCAAAATCAGCATCAGAAGAATGCACAAAATGCGGTGGTAAACCAGCTTGAAAGTAATCAGAATGATATAATCCTGGAATCTTTTTGGAAGCTCCATCTAAGATCTTAGGATCTTCAAAACCCAACCCCCACTTTTCACCATGAATCGTTTTTGGTTTATTCATGAAAATCATTTGTTTTGAAAGTTCCATATCCATGATAGCTTTGGATTGCTCTGTTCGATAGAGTTTTTCCTCATATCGAGCAAGTTGAGCTTTCATTAGAACAGACTCTTTTGACAACGAAGAGATTTTAGTGTCTTTTTCAATTATTGCGTTTTCCAAATGAGTAATTTTCTTGTTTAGCTTTGAAAGTGTGGGTTCATGTTGGTTTTTTAAATCAGAAAGATCTTTTTCTAAGAATTGAACTTTTTCTGCAAGTCGTTCAGATTTTAAACGATAATCAGTTCGTTCGACTTTAATCGGATGAATTGTCTTTTTAAGATCTTCCAACTCAGATTCCGAGGAGCTGAGTTGGACGGTCAACTTTTGCAATTTCGATTGTAATTTGGATGAAGATGGTTTGGTCTCAGAAAGTTTGATTTTATCTTTTAAAACCTTGTTTTCAGATTTTAAGCCTTTGACTTCTTTTGACATTGAGACCAGATTCTTCATCAAGTCATTTTGCATTTTTATAAAATCAGGTGAGATTTCAGTTGATTGTACCTCATCATCGTCAGATGTTGAGTCAAAATTCTCCAATGCTTCCTTAGATTTGATGAGCTTAGTCACCTTGCAAACATTTACATGTTCCACCTCTGAGTCTGAATCATCAGTCCAGTTAAACCAAGTATCATCAACCGGTTTCAGCTCTCCCCCAGTTTCCACAATCTTAGCCATCAACATTTTCTTCTTGTAGTACGCTGCGTCCTTCTTCTTAGGCATCTTGCACTCACGAGAGTAATGACCAGCTTTGCCACAATTAAAACATATTGAATCTTCCTTCTTGGATTCATCAGCACGTTGTTGTTTGGATTGATCAGCTTTATTGTAGTACGAGGAAGATGATAAGTGTTTGCGTTGATTGCTTGATTTGTCTTTAAACTTGTGTTTGTTCAAGGCGTTTGTGAACATGGCTGCCATCTTGACTAATTCAAGGTGTGAATCATCAGCATCAGAAAGATTCAACACTTCAGAATCAGTTGATTCTTCAATAAGCACTTTCTTAGACAAGCTTTTGGAAAATGATTTGCTCTTCTTTTTGTCAATTAGAGCAAGAGGATCACTTGGAGAAGACTCTTTCCTTCCTTCTTGAAGTTTAGACACTTCAGGTTGGTAATGCATAAGAACTCCAACAAGCTCATGAATACTCAACTTGTCAATCTCTTTGGTAGATCGAACAATGGTTCCATAAGGAAGCCAATCAGCATTGAGCTTTTTGAGGAATTTCATGTTGACTTCAACATGTACTTTTACAATCTTACACCTTTTCAACTCATTGAGAACACCATTGAAACGACGGTAGGTATCCTTGAGTTGTTCTTCTGGTTCCTGCTTAAAATCTTCATACAATCCCAGAGCCTTATTCAATTTAGTAACGTCTGACATGTCATAACCTTCTTGTTGTCGTTTGATCTCATCCCATATATCTTTTGCAGTAGTGTTGCTATCAACATTTTCAAATAGCTCATATGGGATAGCTTGCATGACAATATTCTTAGCCTCTATGTTACCCTGAGCTCTTTCACGTTTATCACCAGAAAGTTCATAGACTGAAATTGGCATACCAGTATCCGGATGAAAATCAACAACTGGACCATCTCTCAGAGAAGCCCAAATATGTTTAGCTTTCTCACCCTTATAGTCTATGTACTGAGTAATATGATGAAGCCACTGAGTGTACTTGCCATCAAACAACACTGGAGGACGGGAATCTGATCCAATGATAAGAGTATCTTGAGTAGACATCTTAAATTGAGGTAGATTCGGTATAGATTCGGTATTAAACACAATCTATGATCAGGGTTTAGTATAAAATCTAACAAGAATGTCAGATTCGGTAAAAGATTCGGTACAGTAGCAGATTCGGTAAGTGGTTCGGTACTGTAGCAAATTCGGTAACAATTCAGTAAACCAGATTCTGTATCAGAAACTGAAAAGAATCACAAGTAACACACTCAAATTCGGTATGGATTCGGTAACCACACAACTTGAAGCTTCAGTACACTTAAAACCAAAGAATTAAGTGAAACCGAGATTCTGATTCGGTAATTGACTCGGTAGTCAAATTCTGTAAAATAATATGTGTAAACTCAATCCAATTCTCTTGAATTAGATTCGGTAACCTTGCTGCACAAGAAAACAAGTTAGTAACAAACAGAATATCAATGATACCGAAGATTCAGGAAATCCAATGTCAACTGTAGCAGTTGACAATACTGAGTCTAAGTCTAAAACTTAGAAATATAACAGAATCCTTTCTCAAACCACACCAATTAGCTGCGTATGAACAAACCGAATGTGATAGAATCACAAACACACCACAATCTGCAACACTTAAGATGAATTTTCAGTAATGAAGCAGATTCGGTATGACAGTTACGATACCGAGTGTTGATCAAATCTTCAAAACTTGAAGAATTGAACCGACAGAAATGTGATTTAACACCTCACGAACACAACTGAATCTTTAAATCTTCACAAAACACCAGAATCAAGCTTGAATTAAGCAATACCGAGAGTTTTAGCCACAAACTCTAAAAATCAACTTGATTCTCCATAATTGAAGTTAAAAAGCTGTAATGAAGATCGAAACTCTTTCTAATAGACCTAATACACCTTCGCTGAACTTATCACAAGAATCTGAACGTCAGATTATCAAATTCAATAATACCGAATCTGATTCATTTTACCGAGAGTATTCAGATTCTGTAATCTACAATATCTGGATCGATATAGTGATGTAGAATCACTTCTTGGAAGCTCTGATACCAAATGATAGGTCAGATCATGTTGAGATTGAGAGAAAAGATAAGATAGAGTGAGATTCGGTATATAGGAAGAAGACTCGGTATGAGAGAGAATCGATAAAATTACATTCCACAGCTTCTAGAACTCGGTAACAATGCAATGGCTATCTAATTAGGACTACTTAGGTTCCTTATATAGCTCTCTTCTAAGGAACCTTCATTTAAAGCTTAATTCACATTAACACTATACAACTTCGGGGTCCTAACAAAGGTGATCCTTTCCATCAACCAAATTCACCTCTTGGCGAAGAACCTGAAGCACTTACCGGCGAACCTGTTCGTAATACTATTTTCTCTCTCATTTCTAGAGTATCTCGTCACGATTATATACTATCTCACATTTTAGATCTTAATCATCCGCTCGTCCGAACTGACAATCATCTCGGTGTAATAGAAGAAGTCAACGAATTTCGCGCTCGAGTAATCAATTTGGAGAATATGGTGCAAAATTTACCAGCTTCAGCAACATCACCGGCACCAACAATACCATCAACAATCCATGCCTCAATATCTCATTCTGTACCTCGAGTATAATCATCGTTCTACGTATCGTTCTACATCAATTATCTTCGTTCTTCATGGCGATTATGTAATCTCTAATTTTTAAAGATTATGTATTCTAGTTCTAACAGTAAATCAAATAAGATTAATATTATATTAACTCATTAAATCCATGATTACATCTGAAGAAAATATATATGTAAGTATATTTTCATAAAGATTGTAATTAAAAATTCTTTCGTACAAACTGTTAATGGTGAAAATATTTTAACGGGTTGGAAATACCCAAGGAATATTTAGATTTCACATTAATAAGTTACACTGTACATTCTTTAATTCAGATTTAGCAGTCATTAACAATACTGTTCAAATCCACACATATACGAATCCGTTCACCACAGAATAATCATTTTCATTCAATTTCATATTTGGATTTTGATGTATCAGAATCCAACAAGTGGCATAATGAAGAAAACATTGGACAAAATAAAATTTGTTAGAAACAAACGAATTAACTATGAGAAATTCTATTAAGAATCCACGCTAACAAAATCCTAGCTAACTGTTCCTAGCTAACTGTTAATTCCTTATTACATTTAATTATCGCAATTTATTTCATCGCAATTTAATTCTCCCAATTTTATTTATCGTCATTTAATTTCTGTTATTTACTTTATGCACTTTAAATATCTTCGGGACACATATACAATGTTTTGACATATCATATCGACGCATCTATATATATTATTTGGAATAACCATAGACACTCTATATGCGGTAATGATCGAGTTAGCTATACAGGGTTGAGGTTGATTCTAAAATAATATATATACTTTGAGTTGTGATCGAGTCTGAGACATGTATACAATGGGTCACGATACGTATTAATTAATTCGAATATTATATATTAAACTACATATGAATTATTGAATTACTAACTGTGGACTATTAACAGTGGACTAATAACATTGGACAATTAAAATGAATTAAAATATTGATTATAACATATGAAACTAAACATTTCTTCAAGTTTGCCACTTGGTTTCACATTAAACCTCATTTGTATCTTGACGATTACAATCTGCGTTCAAACCTTTCATAATTCTTGAAAACACCTCAATCGAGAGGATGAACCAACCGTACTTCATCTACGGAAGAAAAGATTGATGCATATAGTTATGCACCTGAAAATACTCGGAACCTGAGTAAACGTTTAACAAATATCTGTGCTAGCTCCTTTGGCGTTGTTATCACTGAAAATAACTTTGCAATCCCTTTCCAAAGTAGCCAATTTTGTCATAGCTCCAGCAAGTCAACTTTGACTTTTCATTCGAAAAAGTCTTATTATAATTTTGAAATATTAGTTTGCCTTTCGTCATCGTTACCGGGGAACCGTTTATATTCCGCCACATTAGCAGTAAACTTGCCAACAACTTCATTGATCTTTGACTTTCCGAAAAACCATTATATTTGTTCATTAAAACCCTATCATACACTCATCCGCATCTTGTAATGAGAATTATGATGTGCGTAGAGGTGTATACGAAATAGTTATATTTTTACTACGAAATACGACGAAATATGATACAAGTTTTAATTAATTTATTTACAAATGGGATATACCTAAACTCTGCTACAACACTATAGGCAGTGTACCTAATCGTAGAGTAGTATAGTTTTTAGTAATTCCGGTTCGTTCCACAGGGAGACGACTTATTTTACAGTATATTTTAAACAACTATATTTGTACAAAATATATATTTTTATATATAATAATAATATAAAAGGGGGTTTACCGTTTAATGACCGGTTTGTCGATTTTATATTTTAAGTCACAATTAAAACCTAATGAAAAATATAAATGACGATAATTAAAATGCGATAATTAAAAGTGCAATAAATAAAATGACAGTAAATAAAAGTGCGATAAGATATAAAATAAAGGAATTATGCTTATTTAAACTTCCGTAATCATGATGTTTGACGTGTTGATTTTAGTTTATTACCATGGGTTAATTGTCCTTTGTCCTGGATTATTCGATATGTCCATCTGGTTTTTGTCCATAACAGTCCATCAGTCATAAATATAAAGTGCGAGTGTCCTCGTCAAATTATTCTTATATCCGAAGTCAAATATTCCAACTAATTGGGGACTTAAACTATTATTACACCAATTTTTCTTGTATGTAATTCACCCCTTTATTAATAAGTCCATTGACTATTAATCCATTCCCGTGTCCGGTTAAATGAACGATTATTAGTACTTATAAATATCCCGCCCATCGTGTCCGATCGAGTGTATGTGGTTATTTATAGGTACGTCCAATTGTAATTTTTATATTAAATTAACGAACTATCATTCAATTAAACAAATATAAAGATCATTAATAGCTCATAGTCTAATTTCCACAAATGTCGTTCTTATGTCCAAACCCCAATTATGGTCCAAAGCCCAATAACCCCGTCCTTAATATTTAGTCCAACATCATGATTACTTCGGCTTAAATAAGCATAATATTAACTTAAGTACGCGACATTAATTTAAAAAGGAGAACATAGCTTACATTGATTATTTATCGCGTAGTGTTACACGGACAGAACTTCGACTTCAAAACCCGTAAAATAACCTTTACATTACCCAAACTAACTAATATAAAATTACCCTATATATATATATATATATATATATATATATATATATATATATATATATATTATTATATATATATATATATATTTATTATATATTACAGAGGGAGAGATTGAAAGAGTGTGTTTTGAGTTCGACCACAGGCCTGCCTTTTATAGCAATGTGGCCAGGTTTTTGCTGCCATGCGATCGCATGGGAAAAGGGCAGCCAGGCCATGCGATCGCATGGCCCTCTGGACAGCTCACTTTGCCTTGTCTCCTAGCTTGTCGACGTTATATTTAATTAATATATAATATATAAATAATTTATATAATTATTTAAATATTATATTATATTCTTGTGTATAGTTGACTCATAATTTTCGGCCCGTTGCATCGCGCGTTGATAGTTGGCTCAGGTCCCGATTCCGGATTTTCGAACGTCCTTTCGTACTATTTAATATCTTGTACTTTGCGTTTTGCAATTTGTAATTTGCACAAAAAATTATTTTCCTTAACTCCCAAAATCCGTGCGAGTCTTTAACTCACTTTTAGTGGCACTTTTGAGTGCACTATGGCTTTAGTGGCACTTTTCAAGCTTTAGTGGCACTTTTTCTTCAATTCTTTAATCTTCGTGCTTTGTCTTCACATTTATTTATTTAAACGATTACACCTTAAAAATAGAATAATTACAACTAAAAACTTTACATATTGGGATGATATTGCGACTAAATATATGTTCATTTGGAGCACTATCAAATTACCATACCAATTTTTGGGAATTAGCAATCAGTATTTTGAATCTCGCAACGTTTCTACATCAACAGTTATATGTATACATATAACATTTATCTCTTAGGATTATGATTTTCCATTCTGAAACTCCGAAAAGCACCCAGACTACGAATCAATACTCAAAATGTTGAAAAAGCTGAATGAAGCAGCAAAAACTGTAAACGACCTTAACAGCCAAAAGTTTGATAATAAAGAATTGTATATTGACAAAGCTCAGAAAAGTTGGAACTGGAAAACGAATTGAGAAAACCATGAAGGAGACTCTGAATAAATCACAAAGACTAAATCTGCCTTCAAAGAATCCTGATGATTCTATTTCTGATGAAATCTTTAGCGAATACCTTACTTCTTAATTGCTTTAAATCATTGTGAATGAATTTCTTCATCACACTATGATTATGAAATTCTAAGATATCATCGTATCTTTCATTATAAATATCCCCGATATTTCTGAAGATATTTTTCATAACTATTCTTATCTGAAATCATTTATCTCTTCGCGATATCAGTGTTACATTAGAAAGGAAACTTTTTAGTTTTTAAATTCTGAAAGATTCGAATTTAAAAATTCTGAATGTTTTTGAAGTAGTGTTGGGAACTGAAGCATGAGTTAGTATAATATAATGACACTTGATCAACGTGATTATATTACAGTAAGTTATGCTGAGTTTCTAATGAAACGTGATGATTCACAGACCATAACGTCATCATGTGCCAAGTTACACGACTCTTACATTCTATCTATTCTATAAACATATCAAGAGCATATTTTCTTGATAGTTCTATCTTTTCTCTTGAATTTTGGTAATTTAAATAATCAAGATCGTGCTATTACAATCTTTCCCTTAGAGCATTAGTCATGTTCATTTGAAATTCCATACCTACGAATTCTGGACCATTACCTACTTTACTTAAAGGCAAAAGGAAGAAAGTATAAAGGATGGGAGTTGTGGAAATAATGAAACGAAGGGAGTGGATTTATAGTGAAATATCCGACAGAGCAATTAAAACAGATTATCGCATTTAACCAAAGAAAATCCTAATTTTCTTAATTACCAAAAAATCAAATCTTATTACGAAGATTTTCTCCAAATCCCTTGAACTCCGGAAATCAATCACGTCTACGTTAAAAGATATGACAAGACTTTATTTTCTCATTTCGTTCTTTTGTGATAGCTTCACTCGTACTCTTTGCATAAATGAATTTTTTTTATCCATATTACTCAATGATGATAAAACTCTAATTTCTATCTCGTATACGTCATGAAAACATACTTATTGTCAGCCATGACCATTCCAATCAAATTTCGGGACGAAATTTTTTTAACGGGTAGGTACTGTGATGACCCGGAAATTTCCGACCAAATTTAAACTTAATCTTTATATGTTATCAACAAGATAAGCAACGCCTGTAAGGTTAAGTCTCAAAAATTTTGAACTGTTTTATATATTCAATTGACATTCGACCAATTTCGATGATTCACGAACAGATAATTGTAAATAGATTTGTGTGTATTTAAATATATATGTTTATATAAATATAATAATTTGGAAATTAACTTTAAATATTATATGTGGTTGTATTAAAATTAATTGTGTAAAATAAAATAAAAATAGGATATTATAATAATTATTATTTAAAATATATATCTCTATATATAAATAATGTATATTAAAAATAAATATTAAATGATTTTAATATACTCGTTTGATGTTTCAATTGTTATAAAGCAAGTTAAATTCAACCTTATGTAAATTTAAAATAAACGGTGATCCTAAAATGAGTGATATAAATTATAGGCTTAATAGAAGTATATTTAGGAGCTATTCGTTAAATTTTAACACTTTTTATATTTTACCTCAGATCGAGCGCGGACAGTTGATTTAATTTTTAGTTAATAATATATAAACAATTAATGATTGTTTGTATGACTACAATAATTAGAGAAATTTAATATAAAAATTTGGGATTTTTTCGAAGGCTTCTATCCGCCACTGTTTAAACAACGGAGCACGATATGATATCCTTATTAAATTGTCGGTAGAAATAATAGAAAGGAAACAGCTGGTGCACACTATAATTCTCTAGTTGTATTATTATATTATCACATGTTAATTTCTATATCTAATTACATATACATATACTCGACATTAGCTTAACCAACCATCATTCTTTACTTCATTTTTTTTTCTTCTTCTTTGAAATCAACACTTCACCTTCACCGGACAACCACCGGCTGCCCAACCAACCACCATCACCATGAATCAACCCTTACGACCTTCACCATCTTCGTACAACAATCACCATGAAGACACCATAAAATCCGCCTTCATAACCACAAACAACTCACTTATGTTGATTGTTACTAAGGCTGCTTTTATGTCTCTGATCTCGACACCATTACCACCCTCACAAATCTAGCTTTAACAACCAGACACCATCATCACTAAACCAAATGGCTCATGTGTTTTGCTCGATGGAACCATAACCATCATCATGAAAAACCAACGAGGTTACTGCTACCTGGGTTCTTGATCGGCCAGAGATAAAATACAAATTGCAACTTGTTAATGTATGTGTTTCTATTTCTGTTAGACTAAACCGAACTTATCAATTACTAAACATCAACCGGCAACCATGGACCAACTACAATCACCATCATACACACCCACACGACCACTCAAGAACTCATCTCTAAAACCTTTAAGTGTTGTTTCTGTTTAGGTATAGCAAACATCTACAACCACCATCACCCATCACTGTTGTAGCCTATAAAACCACCATCCACAACCACGACACTATCACCATCACTTTAATTTTCTAGTTATCTGTTTCCTATTTCTAATCGATGTCTTCATGAACCTATCATTCCATCACCCTACAACCCACTTTACCACTTGCATAAACCGAAAACCACCTGCTGTTCAGTTTCTAATGGACATCACTGTTACTGCACCTTTTCTATATTTTTTTTCCTCTCCTTTTTCCTTTAACTAAACAGCTGTATCTGCTGTGTGTTATTTGAAACCCAAACCCATGAACACCCAAAGAAAACACACATGCAACTTCTAATGTTTTCAGTTTATTTTTGCTGTAAAACAAACCCAAAAACCCACTTATTCGCTGCTGCATCTGCCGTATGTTTCTGTTTTATTTTTCTGTTTGAATAGTTGAAGATGATGATTAATGAGATGATAACAATATGCCGATGATGAGTTAAAGGCGATGATAATGATTTGTTGTTGGCCGACACTCACACCCCACTTGCTTTTCACAAACCAAATAATATCTAAATAAAGATCTGGCTGCTATGTTCCTTCCTAGTCCTGAATAATTAAAACACAGACACCACAATTGGGCCATTTTGTTTTATTTTGGACGTTCTCACTTGGGCCATTATTTATTATTTGGGCCGTGAACTATGTTATAAAACTTGGACGTGTAGTTAGCATTCTGTTGGGCCAAGAAAATAATAACGTCTCACTACTCTTTTCTTTTCCTTCTAATTTCTGAAGCCATATATGATGATGATGATGTAATAAGATTGATGTTGATCATGGTGGAGATGATAAAGGAAGGTGATGATAACAGTAGCGTATATGGTGAGGTATGACAACGATAAATGATTATGATTATGGTGATGTCATGATAATGAAACTGTAATGATTATAATGATGATTATGCTTGAATGGTGATGTACGATCATGAATAATGATGATGGTTACAAAATAAAAGATAACAATGATAGATAAATGATATTATTGATGATGATGGAAATATGATAACGATGGTATCACGAGGATTATGATCTGTCGATGATGAGGAAGAGATGTCAATAATAACGATAATATTAAGGGTATTATTATTATTATTATTATTAATATTATTATTATTATTATTATTATTATTATTATTATTATTATTATTATTATTATTATTATTATTATTATTATTATTATTATTATTATTATTATATTATTATTATTATTATGATTATTATAATTACTATTATTATTATTATTATTATTATTATTACTATTAATATAAGTATGATTATTATTATTATTATTATCAACATAAGTATTATTATTAGAATTATTATTATTATTATTATTATTATTATTATTATCATTTTTGATATTATCGTTATTATTATTATTATTAGAATTATCATTTTTTCTATCATTATTATTATTTTTAACATTAATATTATTATTTTTAACATTATTATTATTAACTACCAGTATCATTATTATTATTATAACTATATTATTATTATCAATATTACTATTAGTATTATTATTATTATTACAATAAAAATTAGTTATATAAAAATATATTTAAAAAAAATTATATTAATACTCTTATAAGAAATTTTATTTAATTATTTAAAAGCATATAAAATAAATATATTGATTAAGTTATTAACAAAACATATAGTTTATTAAGATAATATTTATATCACTAATAATATATAAATTGTTCGATTACATTATATGTGTTAATTATATATAAATGATATAGGTTCATGAATTCGAGGCCAACCCTGCAATTGTTCAGTTCAGGCGTATGCATATTTTTACTACAAAATATCGTATCGTGAGTTCATTTGATTCCCTTTTACTCTTTACATTTTTGGGACTGAGAATACATGCGCTGCTTTATAACTGATTTACAACTGTTTTATTCAATGCTTTTACAATCTATATTTTTGGAATACATGAGATGCTTTTATAAATGTTTGACGAGACAGACATAAGCAAAACATTCCTCGAATAAATTATTATGCAGACAGAAGTTCTGTAGATTATTATTGAATTATGTGGACATGATAATTGCCACCAATTGATGTGAATATTTTCCCCTGATTATTATTGCTTGGTAACCTAAGAATTCTAATCGGGTATGGCCCTAATTCACGCGAATCCTAAAGGTAGCTACCAGGTTTAACACCCCCACCCAGAATGTTCACTAGACGGAAGAGCTAGTGGGCGTGGTGTTTAGTACTTCGAAGTTTATTATTATTATACAGATGAGATGTTCTATTTTGGGGATATTATTGATGCGCATTATATGTTAAGGTCGGTTACCATGTTGAGCAATAAAATCGAAATGAATGTTATGTATCGAGAGAATGATTTTTATACACAGGTTATGTGTATTAGTTTTGTGCACGAGATATGTGCAAGATTATTTAAAAATCGTGAGGCAACCTACGGGGGAGAAAAGGATACGAACCTACTCTGCTAAGCATTATGAAAAATGGTTTCGTACACGAAATAGGTGTAATGTATTTGAATCTTGTGGTCTATCAAAATGATGAATTTTATTGTTTACGATAAACTTATGAACTCACCAACCTTTTGGTTGACACTTTAAAGCATGTTTATTCTCAGGTATGAAAGAAATCTTCCGCTGTGCATTTGCTCATTTTAGAGATATTACTTGGAGTCATTCATGACATATTTCAAAAGACGTTGCATTCGAGTCGTTGAGTTCATCAAGATTATTATTAAGTCATTCATAGTTTGAATATATTATGAAAGGATATGCATATCTGTCAACTTTCGATGTAATGGAAGTTTGTCTTTTAAAAACGAATGCAATGTTTGTAAAATGTATCATATAGAGGTCAAATACCTCGTGATGTAATCATATGTTATTGTATTCGTCCTTATGGATTAGGACGGGTCGTTACATGTGGTATCAGAGCGGTGGTCTTAGCGAACCAGGTCTTGCATTAGTGTGTCTAACTGATAGTTGTTTAGATGCATTAGTGAGTCTGGACTTCGACCGTGTCTGCATGTCAAAAGTTTTGCTTATCATTTCGTGTCAAAAGTTATCTACTTATCATTCTTAGTCTAGACACATCTTGCTGCATTAATTGCATGAATAATGTATAGACAAAAATTCATATCTTAGCGTATCTGCTAATTCATATCTTAGCGTATCGGTTACTGTAAACTTTGCCTGACAGTTTCCTTAATTCCCTCCGTAATCTACGGGATCTTCTGTACTATACATATGTATTCTATGTAATTAGAATATCATCTATTATCCAAAAATCATTTCATATCGAAAGTCCTCTGTCCGACAGTACAAGATGAAACTCGTAACTAGTTCAAGTTCCTCGGATTCCGACATGGATTTCCACTCGAGCTCCGAAAGCAGTGTAACCGGAATGGATCAACCAAACAACCGTCATAAATTCTGGATGAATTGGGGCTGAGATCGTAGTCGACTTAATCAATGGAAACGAGGAGAAGGCGATCCTTTACATCAACCGAATACACCTCTTGGCGAAGAACCTGAAGCACTTACCGGCGAACCTGTTCGTAATACTATTTTCTCTCTCATTTCCAGAATATCTGGTCACGATTATATACTATCTCACATTTTAGATCTTATTCATCCACTCGTCCGAACTGACAATCATCCCGGTGTAATAGAAGAAGTCAACGAACTTCGCGCTCGAGTAATCAATTTGGAGAATATGGTGCAAAATTTACCAGCTTCAGCAACATCACCGGCACCAACAATACCATCAACAATCCATGCCTCAATATCTCATTCTGTACCTCGAGTATAATCATCGTTCTACGTATCGTTCTACATCAATTATCTTCGTTCTTCATGGCGATTATGTAATCTCTAATGTTTTAGAGATTATGTATTCTAGTTCTAACAGTAAATCAAATAAGATTAATATTATATTAACTCATTAAATCCATGATTACATCTGAAAAAATATATATGTAAGTATATTTTCATAAAGATTGTAATTAAAAATTCTTTCGTACAAACTGTTAATGGTGAAAATATTTTAACGGGTAGGTAATACCCAAGGAATGTTTAGATTTCACATTAATAAGTTACACTGTACATTCTTCAATTCAGATTCAGCAGTCATTAACAATACTGCTCAAATGCACACATATACGAATCCGTTCACCACAGAATAACCATTTTCATTCAATTTCATATTTGGATTTTGATCTATCAGAATCCAACAAGTGGCATAATGAAGAAAAAATTGGACAAAATAAAATTTGTTAGAAACAAACGAATTAACTATGAGAAATTCTATTAATAATCCACGCTAACAAAATCCTAGCTAACTGTTCCTAGCTAAATGTTAATTCCTTATTACATTTAATTATCGTAATTTATTTCATTGCAATTTAATTCTCGCAATTTTATTTATCGTCATTTAATTTCTGTTATTTACTTTACGCACTTTAAATATCTTCGGGACACATATACAATGTTTTGACATATCATATTGACGCATCTATATATATTATTTGGAATAACCATAGACACTAAATATGTGGTAATGATCGAGTTAGCTATACAGGGTTGAGGTTGATTCTAAAATAATATATATACTTCGAGTTGTGATCGAGTCTGAGACATGTATACAATGGGTTACGATACGTATTAATTAATTCGAATATTACATATTAAACTATATATGAATTATTGAATTACTAACTGTGGACTATTAACAGTGGACTAATAACATTGGAAAATTAAAATGAATTAAAATATTGATTATAACATATGAAACTAAACATTTCTGTAAGTTTGCCACTTGGTTTCACCTTAAACCTCATTTGTATCTTGACGATTACAATCTGCATTCAAACCTTTCATAATTGTTGAAAACACCTCAATCGAGAGGATGAACCAACCGCACTTCATCTAAGGAAGAAAAGATTGATGCATATAGTTATGCACCTAAAAATACTCGGAACCTGAGTAAACGTTTAACAAATATCTGTGCTAGCTCCTTTGGCGTGGTTATCACTGAAAATAACTTTGCAATCCCTTTCCAAAGTAGCCAATTTTGTCATAGCTCCAGCGAGTCAACTTCGACTTTTCATTCGAATAAGTCTTATTATAATTTTGAATTATAAGTTTGCCTATCGTCATCGTTACCGGGGAACCGTTTATATTCCGCCACATTAGCAGTAAACTTACCAACAACTTCATTAATCTTTGACTTTCTGAAAAACCATTATATTTGTTCATTAAAACCGTATCATACACTCATCCGCATCTTGTAACGAGAATTATGATGTGCGTAGAGGTGTATACGAAATAGTTATATTTTTACTACTAAATACGACGAAATATGATACAAGTTTTAATTAATTTATTTACAAATGGGATATACCTAAACTCTGCTACAACACTATAGGCAGTGTACCTAATCGTAGAGTAGTATAGTTTTTAGTAAGTCCGGTTCGTTCCACAGGGAGACGACTTATTTTACACTATATTTTAAACAACTATATTTGTACAAAATATATATTTTTATATATAATAATAATATAAAAGGGGGTTTACTGTTTAATGACCGGTTTGTCGATTTTATATTTTAAGTCACAATTAAAACCTAATGAAAAATATAAATGATGATAATTTAAATGCGATAATTAAAAGTGCAATAAATAAAATGACAGTAAATAAAAGTGCGATGAGATATAAAATAAAGGAATTATGCTTATTTAAACTTCCGTAATCATGATTTTTGACGTGTTGATTTTAGTTTATTACCATGGGTTAATTGTCCTTTGTCCTGGATTATTCGATATGTCCATCTGGTTTTTGTCCATAACAGTCCATCAGTCATAAATATAAAGTGCGAGTGTCCTCGTTAAATTATTCTTATATCCGAAGTCAAATATTCCAACTAATTGGGGACTTAAACTATAATTACACCAATTTTCCTTGTATGTAATTCACCCCTGTTTTAATAAGTCCATTGACTATTAATCCATTCCCGTGTCCGGTTAAATGAATGATTATTAGTACTTATAAATATCCCGCCCATTGTGTCCGATCGAGTGTATGTGGTTATTTATTGGTACGTACAATTGTAATTTTTATATTAAATTAACGAACTATCATTCAATTAAACAAATATAAAGATCATTAATAGCTCATAGTCTAATTTCTACAAGTGTCGTTCTTATGTCCAAACCCCAATTATGGTCCAAAGCCCAATAACCCCGTCTTTAATATTTAGTCCAACATCATGATTACTTCGGCTTAAATAAGCATAATATTAACTTAAGTACGAGACATTAATTTAAAAAGGAGAACATAGCTTACATTGATTATTTATCGCGTAGTGTTACACGGACAGAACTTTGACTTCAAAACCCGTAAAATAACCTTTACATTACCCAAACTAACTAATATAAAATTACCCTATATATATATATATATATATATATATATATATATATGTATATTATATTATATTACAGAGGGAGAGATTGAAAGAGTGTGTTTTGAGTTCGACCATAGGCCTGCCTTTTATAGCAATGTGGCCAGGTTTTTGCTGCCATGCGATCGCATTGGAAAAGGGCAGTCAGGCCATGCGATCGCATGGCCCCTCTGGACAGCTCACTTTGCCTTGTCTCCTAGCTTGTCGACGTTATATTTAATTAATATATAATGTATAAATAATTTATATAATTATTTAAATATTATATTATATTCTTGTGCATAGTTGACTCATAATTTTCGGCCCGTTGCGTCGCGCGTTGATAGTTGGCTCAGGTCCCGATTCCGGATTTTCGAACGTCCTTTCGTACTATTTAATATCTTGTACTTTGCGTTTTACAATTTGTAATTTGCACAAAAAATTATTTTCCTTAACTCCCAAAATCCGTGCGAGTCTTTAACTCACTTTTAGTGGCACTTTTGAGTGCACTATGGCTTTAGTGGCACTTTTCAGGCTTTAGTGGCATTTTTTCTTCAATTCTTTAATCTTCGTGCTTTCTCTTCACATTTATTTATTTAAACGATTACACCTTAAAAATTGAATAATTACAACTAAAAACTTTACATATTGGGATGATATTGCGACTAAATATATTTTCGTTTGGAGCACTATCAAATATCCCCACACTTGAGCGTTGCTTGTCCTCAAGCAATACAGAACTTGAAATTAAATCACACGAATCACTTCTTTATTATTCACACTTTATACATTATTGATTTTGATACGGCGGTATAAACAATAATAGTAACGATGTGGTTTACAGTCCCACATGACTATAAAAATTTAGATCCTTAAGGAAATTGGATCTTTATGAAAACATTTGATCATTTGAAAATTCATTCTAGCTTTTACCCTAGATAAGTTTTTCGGAATAACCCTTCACCGGTGTTTGCAAAATATTTTTATGGGTTTGGTGGGTTTCAGATTTGAAAATTTTAGCTCAAAACTTATGGTTTTGTGTCATCCACTTGCTAACCTTGTATTAGGAAAACAACACGTCCAGTATACTTGCTCCGTATATTACCTTTCGGTAAACTACCGTCCGGTTGTAAAGGAAAGCGTTGAACAACCAACTGTTAAGGCGATGTCTAATGACATGCAGATGTTCATGGTCTAAAATGTGTCGGATGCAGTTACTATCCTTTGTAGGAGCAATAGTAAAGATCACCCTATGATTTTTCGGTCTGGCACAAGGTCCTGTCTTCGACCATGCTATGCAACCACCGTTCTTACGGTTGACACCCGATTTGGTTCAGGTGACCTAATGAATTCCAGATGAATTCCTAGGATTTTACGTTCAATGGTAATGAACGCATTGAAAATAGGTTTTTAGAAAACAAATCGGTTTTAATTTGATCAAAATATTTTCTCGTTCAAGCTCGAGTTTAGATATCATTGAATTCCATGAGTTTGTAATTCTCAATCTTTAAAGTCAATCTCAAGGATTGAGTAATATCAGTCTTAAAAGCTGATTTTTTATCTTTAAGGAGATTATCCTTTCTGGGGGTCTGATTCATTAGTATTATCAAGCTAATTTGCATGGTGCCCTCCCCAATTTACGAGACAGATCCTCTCATGGTTAGGATAAGTCTGACCACTTGGCGACCCTGTTTGATGCTGAGGTCCGTGGATTTCCTGCTGATTTTAGAGATGACTTTTCTAGATTTTTCATCAACCTACAGCTGGTCTGGACGACAACTTCTTGACCTAAATCAAGAAGCGCGTGTTTTTTTCCAGAAGACTTTACTTCCTTTTAATGATAGAATTAATTCATCGTGTAGATCCATCTTTCTTTCAAATATATTACAGTAAATCGGGTAAAACTGATTAGTATCATCCAAAACAAAAGCACCTGCAATAACTTTACAGAAACATGTGATAGATAGTTTTTTAATTGAATAACTTGGTACATTCTCCCCACACTTAGTTTCTTTCTTTGCCTTTTTATTCTCTTTTATTCCATATTAAATGAATTCAAGTGTTTTAGGGTGTTTCTCAATTTATGTCCTTTCTGAGGTAACGATAATTTCGGTATTAACACCTAGTTTTCATCGTTCATAAATATGTATAAACATGATTTTGAATTCATTTATTTGAAAATTTTTAAAATTTTTACAAAATTTGGCAAATAAACCAAGTACAAACCCGAGAGAATTTATAACCGTTCCCCACACTTGAGATTATGCAATGCCCTCATTTGCATGAAATCAGACTATAATTATAAATTCACGAGGGTGATAAGTGTAGAAAAGTGATTAAAAATACCCAGTTTGTAATTACAAAGCTCGTCGAATGATAGATGGCTCGCCTCATCGTTCATTCCTTCTTGTTTTATCACACATGTTTTTCTTCAAAAAAGGTTGCTTTTCTGAACTGTTTGCTAATCTTTGAAAATGCGTCTTTTACCCTAACTTATTATGCATGTTTATTAACTAGTTATGCACTAACCCGAACCCCGAATTTAACGTTAAGTGGGGTTAGACTTCCCCATACTTAGCTGACGACATGTGAAGTCGGTAGAATAAGTTCCACGAATTAAAATAGTGAGCCAGTTATTTACATCTCGGGTGGTATAAAATATATCAATGGGTTTAAAGTTTAGGCCCACCCGATCATCACTACTTAATTCTTTTTTAAGTGTAACTTTTAGTAAATGGATATGTCTCTTTTCTGGTTCTTGGTCAAATGGATCGATATACACCGACATACATATTTCTATAGGGTGGACAATTCCTAACATTTCCTTTCGTTTATTCTCGGGATCAAAGTTTTCACCTCTATTACCCAATTGGGTGAAATTCGAGGTGTCAATATCTATTACAGCTTGTAGTTCATCTTTGGTAGATGAATCGTCTATTGAGAATATTGGGTTGGAAGGTTGTGGAATGGTGAATTTCGGGATCGAAGCAAATTCTTCTTCATTAATGGTACTTATCGGTCCCACCAGTTTGGTCTCGGGGGTAAAATTTTCAACGTTATCATTTTCCCAAGAGTACCAATTTGTCACCCTTAAGTTATCAAATTAATAGACTTTTCTGCTTTTGCCCACATTTCGAATAGCCAATAGATGCAGCAGGTAGCCAGGACCCTTTAAATCGGAAGCCCACAACTCGCCACTAACAAATCCAACTATTACTACGAACCAGAAAATTTGGATGTCTATCAATTTAACTGCTTAAAATAATTTTTTGTTTTGAAATTTTAGAGAAGAAATAGAAAAAATTCTAAGTCCTAAAAACTAGAGCGTCGAGAAATAAGAAAGAAAAAGAGCGCGTCGAAAAACGTCGAAAAATAAAAGGTCGAAAAATAAATGTCAAAAAACAAACAGTCAAAAAATAAAAATAAGAAAATAAAGCGTCGAAATTTAGTATTCTAAAAACTAAATATTAAAAGTTATGTCTAAAGGTATTAAAGCTTAAAAGGAATTCTATATCCAAAACGACAATAACTTAAAAAGTACCGAAATTTGAAAATGGCGTCACAAAATTCTAAAGCACCTAAATCATAGTCTAAAGAAAAGGCACTTAAGGGATTTAACGGAAAAGTCTTAAAAGCTAACAATAAAGTAACTATGGCAAAATACTAGTCTTAAAACTAATTACGAACGATAAATATAAAAATTACGAATTAAGCGATATAAATATACAATTGATAAAATTACAATTTTTATAAAAATATTATTTTTATATTATTATTATATAAAAATATTAATCTATATATTTAATAATAATAAATAAACTTAAAATTACAAATTATAAATTAAAACTAAAATTATAAACTAATTAAAACCCTAATTAATAATAATTATTTATTAAAAACCCTAACTGCATTTATGGCGTACCAGGTCAGACGTGTCAGACCACCCCATACGATCGCATGGGGTTTAGGCTAGGGGTGTTCATATTATCCGTATCCGAATCCGTAATTCGAAAAATCCAAAAATACGATCCGAAAATATTCGAAAAATCGGGTATCCGGATTTTCGGATATCCAAAAATCGGATATCCGATTTTTTGGATTCGGGTTTCGGATATGACCTTTTCAAAAATTTCGGATATTCGGATATCCGAATATCCGAATTATATTTTAATAATTAATAATATTTATAATTATAACTTTAATTTATAATGGGAAATGGGACAATGCCAAAAGAGATGGTCCTGTACAAAAACAAAAACCCCAGATCTAAATAAATTCTTCTCTCTGCTTGCGATTTCATCTTCAATCTTCATTGCATCTTCATAACTTCATCTCATTTTCAGTCTCCATCTTTGATTTCTTTCACCACGGTAACAATATTTACTTATTAATTTCATGGTCTAACTTCCCCAATATGTTAATTTGTAGTTTGAAAACAAACAAATCTGGAGGCTTACGACTCATAATGTAGGGTGACACAACAAAAATTAAAGAATGGTTAAAAAGCTTTTGTAGTCATCGCCATCGAAAACAAAAAGATGGCTACTGTAAGGGCGTAAGCCTTACATGTAACAAAACTCAAGTACTTTTAGATTCATATAGTTGGTTTATTGTTGTGAAAAAGTTGCGCTAATTTTAATTTATTTACTCACTCTTTGTATTGTAGAAAAAGTGGTGCTCGACATAAAATAATTGAAGATCGAAGTAGAAGTGAAAGCTCATCTGTATTTTATAATTTTTCTCTACAATTCGGATATTCGGATGACCAAAATCACTATCCGAATTTTCGGATATCCGAAATTCGAATATCCGAATTTTCAGGTATCCGGTTTTGAACACCCCTAGTTTAGGCTGATGGGTCATGCGACCGCATGGCCAGTCAGTCCAGGTTTTTTTTTTTTTTAATTTTATATTGTTTTTCTAAAAATTATAAATAAATATATTTATACAAATATATATTAAAAATATAGCGTTTCGCCGCTTCCCCGGCAGCGGCGCCAAAAACTTGATGTGCGTAGAGGTGTATACGAAATAGTTATATTTTTACTACGAAATACGACGAAATATGATACAAGTTTAATTAATTTATTTACAAATGGGATATACCTAAACTCTGCTACAACACTATAGGCAGTGTACCTAATCGTAGAGTAGTATAGTTTTTAGTAAGTCCGGTTCGTTCCACAGGGAGACGACTTATTTTACACTATATTTTAAACAACTATATTTGTAGAAAATATATATTTTTATATATAATAATAATATAAAAGGGGGTTTACTGTTTAATGACTGGTTTGTCGATTTTATATTTTAAGTCACAATTAAAGCCTAATGAAAAATATAAATGACGATAATTTAAATGCGATAATTAAAAGTGCAATAAATAAAATGACAGTAAATAAAAGTGCGATGAGATATAAAATAAAGGAATTATGCTTATTTAAACTTCCGTAATCATGATGTTTGACGTGTTGATTTTAGTTTATTACCATGGGTTAATTGTCCTTTGTCCTGGATTATTCGATATGTCCATCTGGTTTTTGTTCATAACAGTCCATCAGTCATAAATATAAAGTGCGAGTGTCCTCGTCAAATTATTCTTATATCCGAAGTCAAATATTCCAACTAATTGGGGACTTAAACTATAATTACACCAATTTTCCTTGTATGTAATTCACCCCTGTATTAATAAGTCCATTGACTATTAATCCATTCCCGTGTCCGGTAAAATGAACGATTATTAGTACTTATAAATATCCCGCCCATCGTGTCCGATCGAGTGTATGTGGTTATTTATAGGTACGTCCAATTGTAATTTTTATATTAAATTAATTAACTATCATTCAATTAAACAAATATAAAGTTCATTAATAGCTCATAGTCTAATTTTCACAAGTGTCGTTCTTATGTCCAAACCCCAATTATGGTCCAAAGCCCAATAACCCCGTCTTTAATATTTAGTCCAACATCATGATTACTTCGGCTTAAATAAGCATAATATTAACTTAAGTACGAGACATTAATTTAAAAAGGAGAACATAGCTTACATTGATTATTTATCGCGTAGTGTTATACGGACAGAACTTCGACTTCAAAACCCGTAAAATAACCTTTACATTACCCAAACTAACTAATATAAAATTACCCTATAATATATATATATATATATATATATATATATATATATATATATATATATATATATATATATATATATATATATATATATATATATATATATATATATATATATATATATATATTATATTTATTATATATTACAGAGGGAGAGATTGAAAGAGTGTGTTTTGAGTTCGACCACAGGCCTGCCTTTTATAGCAATGTGGCCAGGTTTTTGCTGCCATGCGATCGCATGGGAAAAGGGCAGCCAGGCCATGCGATCGCATGGCCCCTCTGGACAGCTCAGTTTGCCTTGTCTCCTAGCTTGTCGACGTTATATTTAATTAATATATAATATATAAATAATTTATATAATTATTTAAATATTATATTATATTCTTGTGCATAGTTGACTCATAATTTTCGGCCCGTTGCATCGCGCGTTGATAGTTGGCTCAGGTCCCGGTTCTGGATTTTCGAACGTCCTTTCGTACTATTTAATATCTTGTACTTTGCGTTTTGCAATTTGTAATTTGCACAAAAAATTATTTTCCTTAACTCCCAAAATCCGTGCGAGTCTTTAACTCACTTTTAGTGGCACTTTTGAGTGCACTATGGCTTTAGTGGCACTTTTCAAGCTTTAGTGGCACTTTTCTTCAATTCTTTAATCTTCGTGCTTTGTCTTCACATTTATTTATTTAAACGATTACACCTTAAAAATAGAATAATTACAACTAAAAACTTTACATATTGGGATGATATTGTGACTAAATATATGTTCGTTTGGAGCACTATCAAATTACCATACCAATTTTCGGGAATTAGCAATAAGTATTTTGAATCTCGCAACGTTTCTACATCAACAGTTATATGTATACATATAACATTTATCTCTTAGGATTATGATTTTCCATTATGAAACTCCAAAAAGTACCCAGACTACGAATCAATACTTGAAATGTTGAAAAAGCTGAATGAAGCATCAAAAACTGTAAACGACCTTAACAGCCAAAAGTTTGATAATAAAGAATTGTATGTTGGCAAAGCTCAGAAATGTTGGAACTGGAAAACGAATTGAGAAAACCATGAAGGAGACTCTGAATAAATCACAAAGACTAAATCTGCCTTCAAAGAATCCTGATGATTCTGTTTCTGATGAAATCTTTAGCGAATACCTTACTTCTTAATTGCTTTAAATCATTGTGAATGAATTTCTTCATCACACTATGATTCTGAAATTCTAAGATGTCATCGTATCTTTCATTATAAATATCCCCGATATTTCTGAAAATATTTTTCATAACTATTCTTATCTGAAATTATTTATCTCTTCGCGATATCAGTGTTACATTAGAAAGGAAACTGTTTTAGTTTCTAAATTCTGAAAGATTCGAATTTAAAAATTCTGAATGTTTTTGAAGTAGTGTTGGGAACTGAAGCATGAGTTAGTATAATATAATGACACTTGATCAACGTGATTATATTACAGTAAGTTATGCTGAGTTTCTAATGAAACGTGATGATTCACAGACCATAACGTCATCATGTGCCATGTTACACGACTATTACATTCTATCTATTCTATAAACATATCAAGAGCATATTTTCTTGATATTTCTATCTTTTCTCTTGAATTCTGGTAATTTAAACAATCAAGATCGTGCTATTACAATCTTTCTCTTAGAGCATTAGTCATGTTCATTTGAAATTCCATACCTACGAATTCTGGACCATTACCTACTGTACTTAAAGGCAAAAGGAAGAAAGTATAAAGGATGGGAGTTGTGGAAATAATGAAACAAAGGGAGTGGATTTATAGTGAAATATCCGACAGAGCAATTAAAACAGATTATCGCATTTAACCAAAGAAAATCCTAATTTCCTTAATTACCAAAGAATCAAATCTTATTAGAAGATTTTCTCCAAATCCCTTGAACTCCGGAAATCAATCACGTCTACGTTAAAAGATATGACAAGACTTTATTTTCTCATTTCGTTCTTTTGTGATAGCTTCACTCGTACTCTTTGCATAAATGAATTTTTTTTATCCATATTACTCAATGATGATAAAACTCTAATTTCTATCTCGTATACGTCATGAAAACATATTTATTTCAGCCATGACCATTCCAATCAAATTTCGGGACGAAATTTCTTTAACGGGTAGGTACTGTGATGACCCGGAAATTTCCGACCAAATTTAAACTTAATCTTTATATGTTATCAACACGATAAGCAACGTCTGTAAGATTAAGTCTCAAAAATTTTGAACTGTTTTATATATTCAATTGACCTTCGACCAATTTTGACGATTCAAGAATAGATAATTGTAAATAGATTTGTGTGTATTTAAATATATATGTTTATATAAATATAATAATTTGGAAATTAACTTTAAATATTATATGTGGTTGTATTAAAAATTTATTATGTAAAATAAAATAAAAATAGGATATTATAATAATTATTATTTAAAATATATATCTCTATATATAAATAATGTATATTAAAAATAAATATTAAATGATTTTAATACTCGTTTGATGTTTCAATTGTTATAAAGCAAGTTAAATTCAACCTAATGTAAATTTAAAATAAACGGTGATCTGAAAATGAGTGATATAAATTATAGGCTTAATAGAAGTATATTTAGGAGCTATTCGTTAAATTTTAACACTTTTTATATTTTACCTCAGATCGAGCGCGGACAGTTGATTTAATTTTTAGTTAATAATATATAAACAATTAATGATTGTTTTTATGACTACAATAATTAGAGAAATTTAATATAAAAATTTGGGATTTTTTCGAAGGCTTCTATCCGCCACTGTTTAAACAACGGAGCACGATATGATATCCTTATTAAATTGTCGGTAGAAATAATAGAAAGGAAACAGCTGGTGCACACTATAATTCTCTAGTTGTATTATTATATTATCACATGTTAATTTCTATATCTAATTACATATACATATACTCGACATTAGCTTAACCAACCATCATTCTTTACTTCATTTTTTTTCTTCTTCTTCGAAATCACCACTTCACCTTCACCGGACAACCACCGGCTGCCCAACCAACCACCATCACCATGAATCAACCCTCACGACCTTCACCATCTTCGTACAACAATCACCATGAAGACACCATAAAATCCGCCTTCATAACCACAAACAACTTACTTATGTTGATTGTTACTAAGGCTGCTTTTATGTCTCTGATCTCGACACCATTACCACCCTCACAAATCTAGCTTTAACAACCAGACACCACCATCACTAAACCAAATGGCTCTTGTTTTTTGCTCGATGGAACCATAACCATCATCATGAAAAACCAACGAGGTTACTGCTACCTGGGTTCTTGATCGGCCAGAGATAAAACACAAATTGCAACTTGTTAATGTATGTGTTTCTATTTCCGTAAGACTAAACCGAACTTATCAATTACTAAACATCAACCGGCAACCATGGACCAACTACAATCACCATCATACACACCCACACGACCACTCAAGAACTCATCTTTAAAACCTTTAAGTGTTGTTTCTGTTTAGGTAAAGCAAACATCTACAACCGCCATCACCCATCACTGTTGCAGCCTATAAAACCACCATCTACAACCACGACACTATCACCATCACTTTAATTTTCTAGTTATATGTTTCCTATTTCTAATCGATGTCTTCATGAACCTATCATTCCATCACCCTACAACCCACTTTACCACTTGCATAAACCGAAAACCACCTACTGTTCAGTTTCTAACGGACATCACTGTTACTACTAAAGTTATTTCGTATGCCCGAGAGATATAATAAATTAATGTGGCCAATATGTTATGATCCAAGTCGGGTCATACCCAATAACAAGCCAATAGCACATTTTGGTATTTATTTTAACGATTGGATCTTTAAAATTAATGCTCGACACTTGAACTTTAGAAATTGATTTTCTAAAGATGAAAAATCTTGAAATAATTATTTGGATAATTATAAGTACAAGTTTAATTATTTATATGATTAAACTTATATGTGTGTTACAATTTTATAAGTGGTTTATAAAATACAATTTTATAAGAGGATTATAAAATTAAAAGATGTGCAAGTATCAAATAAATGTTGCAAGACATTTTATAAAAAGAAAAGCAAAAGAAATAAATAAAAAAATGATGATGGTGGTGGCGGTTTGGGGTGCCCAAGACAAGCCACCCCATGCTTGCTTTTTCTTGAAAATATACTCCAACTAGATACATGGCATTTTTTGACACTCTTACACACACATTCATTACAAGCAAATTTGAAAAGAAAAAACTCTCCCATCCCTCCCCTTTTTGGCCGATTTTAGGAAGCAAGAACAAGGAGTTCTTGGTTTGATTTTTGCTTGCTAACTAGTGTCTAAATCCTAACTAAGTTCTAGGGTGTTGATTTGCAAAAGGCTTGTGGGTATTTCAAGCTTGAGACTTCAAGTTAGAAGTTGCTTTCATCATCATCTTCTTCATTTTCATAACCTCCTAACTTGGAGTAGGTACATCCCTTTTCTAGCTCTTTTATATTTGTAAGTATATTTCTAGACTTGATATGATTTTGGGATTCATGTTTAAAAGGTTAAACAACATATTATTTTGTTTGTGAAAATTGCTTCCGCTTAAAAGTTAAATTGGTTTTGACAAGTACATATATGAAAATTGTTAATATGATGAATTCCAACAATGGTATCTAGAGCCGAGGTCATAGAAATATGCTTCTTGTATTTGGCTTGAAAACCCATTTAGATTACAATCTAGTAACATGCATGAAACTAGAATGTAAAATTTTTGGGTTTTGGGTGGGATGTGTTTTTGGCCGAATTTTTGGGGTTCCAAATGGGGTTTGGAGCTTCAAGTTTGGTCAAGTTTTGTTGTTAGTTGTTGTTCACAATCAATCCTTAACTTTGTGGTTGGATATGTGTATGTTTGGTTGTAATATTCATTCATTTTTTTTTGTAATAATTTTGTAATTTGGTGATGTAATTTATTTTATTTTGGTATGTAAAATAGATTAGGTTGTAATTTCTTTTTCCTAGAAAAAATATATTAGGTTGTATATTTTTTGTAAAAAGGAAATGAAGATTCAAGATGAATGAAGAACACAAGATGGAGCATATGGATGCAAGAGTTAGTGGGAGATTTGAAATCTCTTACTTTGTGTTTTAACCCTTTACCCGTAACACTTGTTTTCGGCTAAACAAGTGTTCACCACTTTGGCTTGATTGTGAACATTGTTGTTATGCATGCTTGTATGATTATTGTGTTTGTATGCTTGGTTGATACAAGAATATCACATGTGAACAACTTGCAAAATGACATTATAATTGGTTATATTAAAAACAACAAAAGGACACTAATAAATGGTTATTAAGGACATGATGACAATGTATATAAAATGGTTTATATCAAGTAATTGGTTTTATTACTAAGACATGAAAATAGGTTTTTCATAATGTACTATATACCAAATGCATGTTGGTGTATGGCAAATGTTTTCTTAAACTAGAAGTTACGAAAACTTGAAATCCCTTAAACTAAAACAAGGTAAACAAGTTAAACGCCATCCTTTTGTGGGACACTTAAACATAGTAGGGAACTCATAATGGGATAAAGGTCACCTAACCGTTATGAGCTAACTAATATGGTTAAGGTAAAATTTGCATGCTTGTGGGATAAAGGTCACCTAACCACTTGTATGTTAATTTTACGTGTTTTCACAAGTAGAACGACCTGATTTGGGAATCATGAACTTAGGGTCACCAAAGCATGAGGAACAAATAGGCGTTGATGGGATAAATATGCCATGCAAAAGGATTGCATGATCCCATAACTTAGAAGTTGCAAAAGGATTTCAATTGTCATATAAATGACTACCTAGCTAAATCAAATGACGGGATAAAGGTCACCTAACTGAAATTTGATTTACCGTTGGATTCTAAGATTTAATGAAACAATTTAAATATAAAAGGGTGTGGTTTGTTAAATTTAAAATCGATACTTAAAGGAACTTTGTTAAATTTTGTAGATGGCCGCCAATAACAACAACAATATGCAAAATGCACCACTTAACCTAAACAACCTATCGTTAAGGTCTCTCCTTGAGAAAGACAAACTCAACCATACGAACTTTATGGATTGGTTCCGTAATCTTAGAATTGTCCTCAAACTTGAGGATAAAGCGTATGTGTTGGAGGACCCTATTCCCGACCAACCGGATGAGGAAGATGTAGAGGGCATGGCTTATTGGGATAAGTATTGCGCCGATTCGGTGCAAGTCGCTTGCCTAATGCTTGGGACTATGATACCTGAACTCCAAAAGGATTTCGAGCATCATAGTGCATATGACATGATCACTCAATTGAAGGAGATGTTCCTTCAACAAGCTCGTGTCGAGCGCTTCAAAACGGTTCGAGTGCTACATGCATGTCGTATGGATGACACCCAATCCGTTTCATCTTATGTCCTCAAGATGAAAAGCCTTATTGTTCGCGCAAACCGTCTTAATCTCAACATATCTAATGAGCTAGCCACAGTTCTTATCCTAAACTCCTTGTCAAAGAGGTTTGACCAATTTGTAATTAATTACAATATGAATGGGATGGATAAGACCATTGGTGAACTTCATGGCATGTTAAGGATGGCGGAAACTAGCATGGGTGATTACCCCAACCAAAAACAAGCAAATGGGAAAGGACCCGCTCATCAAGGCAAGGGAAAGGGGAGGATGGTTACCCCAACCAAAAATAAGAACAAGAAGCAAAAGGTTGCCGGACAAGCAAACCCCAAGGATGACCCGTGCTTCGGTTGCAGTGAAATGGGTCACTGGAAACGCAACTGCCCGGTCTACCTTAAGGAGTTGAAGGAAAAGAGGGATGCGGGGCAAACCTCAGGTAATATATATATGGTATATATAGAGCTTAGTATTACTTCTTCTAATACATGGGTATTAGACACTGGATGTGGAACTCACATTTGTAATTCTTTGCAGGGGTTCAAAAGAAGTAGCAAGCAAATGGGAACATCAAGTCTCTTTATGGGTAATGAAGCCAAAGTGCAAGTGAAGGCTCAAGGAGACTTTGTATTAAAGCTTCCAAGTGGTTTGGAACTTATTTTGAACAATGTTTTGTATGCACCGGATTTATGTCGAAATATTATTTCAGTTTCCCGTTTGAAACAATGTGGTTTTAATCTTAATTTTGGTAATGATGATATCCACGTTTATTTAGATAATGTATTCTATTTTAAGGCTTCGCCTTCAAATGGAATTTATGAATTGGTTCATGATGACACATCATCTAGTAACTCAATATACCATACAAGCACCAAGAAACTTAAAAGGGATTTGAGTGATTCCTACTTATGGCATTGTCGCCTTGGTCACATAAACAAGAACCGAATGCATACACTTCAAAAGAATGGACTTTTGAAATCAAATGAGATGGACTCGTTTGATGTATGTGAATCTTGTTTGCAAGGCAAAATGACTAAAGCACCTTTCAAAGGGACCTATGAAAGGGCTAAAGACTTATTGGGATTAATACATTTGGATGTATGTAGACCCTTTAAGCCCATGACTAGGAATGGTGAAAGATACTTTGTTACATTCATTGATGACTTCAGTCGTTTCGGATATGTCTATTTGTTAAGACATAAGGATGAAACTTTTGAAGCATTCAAAGAATATCAAAATGAAGTACAAAATCAACTCAACAAGACAATCAAGGTACTTCGTACCGATAGAGGAGGCGAATACCTAAGCGATGCTTTCCAAGATCATCTTAGGAGTTGTGGGATTATCTCACAACTTACTCCACCAGGAACACCACAACTTAATGGAGTTTCCGAAAGGAGGAACCGAACCCTAATGGATATGGTTCGATCTATGATGGCAAGAAGCTCGTTACCTCTATCGTTTTGGGGTTATTGTCTATGCTCCGCGGCTCGTATTTTAAATATGGCCCCAACCAAGAAAGTGGAACGAACTCCTCACGAGATGTGGTTTGGAAAACCTCCTTCTTTTCATACTTGAAAGTATGGGGATGTGATGCTTATCCAAAGCACTATAATGCTAATAAGTTGCATGCTCGATCCACGAAGTGTATCTTCATAGGATATCCCAAGGATGATATGGGATACTATTTCTATGATCTGACCGAGCAAACTGTATTTGTTGCTCGAAAGGCGGAATTCCTTGAAACTAAGTTCCTAATGGAAGGTAATAGTGAAAGGAAGATAGATTTTGAAGAGGTTCAAGATCAAATAGATGATACACAATTGGTTGACACTAGCACTCAACACGAAAATGTTGAGAATGATCAAGTGGTTGATCAAAGTATACAAGACGTTCGAAGATCTAGTAGGATTAGTAATCCTCCCGAGAGATATGGGTTTCTCATGGATGGTTGCTATGTGGTTGATTTGGATGAACCAACCAACTACCAAGATGCTTTATCAAGGATTGATAAAGATAAATGGCGGGAAGCCATGAACGCTGAGATGTAATCCATGTATGACAACCAAGTTTAGGAACTTGTTGCACAACCTGCTGGCTCTAGGCTAGTTGATTGTAAATGGCTTTTCAAAATGAAAACTGACATACATGGAAACTTGGATACATACAAAGCTAGACTTGTAGCAAAAGGTTTCATTCAAACTCAAGGGGTTGACTATGATGAAACTTTCTCGCCTGTGGCAATGCTAAAGTCTATTAGGATATTATTTGCCATTGCTTCTCATTATGACTATGAAATATGGCAAATGGATGTCAAAACCGCTTTCCTAAATGAATACCTTGAGGAAGATGTCTATATGGTACAACCCGAAGGTTTTGTTGATCCTAAATATCCTAAAAAGGTATGCAAGTTAAAAAAATCAATCTACGGATTGAAACAAGCATCTAGAATGTGGAATCATCGTTTTAATGAGGAGGCCAATAAATTTGGCTTCATTAAAAATGGTGATGAAGCTTGTGTATACAAGAAGGCTAGTGGGAGCACAATCATGTTCCTTGTACTATATGTGGATGATATATTGTTATTTGGAAATGATATTCCAGCAATGCAAGGAGTTAAAACTTGGCTAAGTAAATGCTTCTCCATTAAGGACCTTGGAGAAGCACAATATATATTGGGGATAGGGATCTATAGGAATAGATCCAAGAAATTGATAGGTTTAAGTCAAAGTGCATACATTGATAAAGTCTTGAAAAGGTTCAAGATGGAAAACTCTAAGAAAGGTTTGGTACCTATTCAAAGAGGAACCGTTCTCAGTTCATCTCAGTGTCCTACCACGAAAGATGAACAAGAGAGAATGAAGAATGTCCCATACACATCTGCTATTGTGTCAATCATGTATGCAATGATATGTACAAGACCGGACGTGTCATGCGCTCTAAGCTTAACAAGTAGATACCAGAATAACCTAAGAAACAGTCATTGGGTTGCTGTTAAAAGTATATTGAAATACCTTAGGAGGACTAAGGATATGTTTCTAATATATGGGTCTGGTGAAGAGGAACTCGCAGTAAAAGGTTACGTGGATGCGAGTTTCCAAACTGATCGAGATGACTCTCAATCACAATCCGGTTATGTCTTCATGTTAAATGGAGGTGAGGTCTCTTGGAAGAGTTCAAAACAGGATGTTGTTGCGTTATCCACTACAGAGTCGGAGTACATTGCCGCATCATTGGCAGCCCAGGAAGCTGCATGGATGAAGAAATTCATCGACGACTTAGGAGTGGTCCCTTCCATTCAGGACCCTCTTGAGATCTTTTGTGACAACGAGGGTGCGATTGCTCAAATCAAGGAACCTCGTGCTCATCAAAAGACTCGTCACATTGAGCGGAGATTCAACTACATCAGGGATGAGGTTGAAAAGGGAAAGATATGTATTCACAAAGTTCACACAGATCATAATGTTGCGGATCCACTCACGAAGCTTTTACATGGGCCAAAACATGAGGGACATGTTTGTGCATTAGGGCTTCGATATTCTAGTGATTGGACATGATCTATTTTATGTATTGTAACGGAACGAATTAGTTTAAACTCATTAATATAATTATGGTATTAATTTAATTTTGAGTCATGTTCCAATTTTGCATATTTTATCCATGAATAAATAATTATTCTAAATTCCGTAGTTGATCACATTTATGGGAACAAGTGTGAGGTCTAGACTATTATGAACTTGGATTGGTTAACATTCAAATGGTGAATGTGGGGCAAGGTTGCAACCAAGGTTCATAGATATTTGTGGGACACAAATATTGGAAGACCCGCTCTCAAGATTTACTGTATGGAGCCTTTGTGGTTGATCACATGTAATCTTGAGTAAAGGAGAATATCATTGTATCCTCTGACCTGAGATACATATTGGGTTCAGATATTCACCGAATATCGTGCCTTGATTCTTTCCGTCGCTATTCTGAAAAGGTAGCTCATAAGGGAGGCTTCAGGTATGATACAAAGTGTAGTGTCTAGGACGTATGTAGCCAAGATGGAATTTGTCCCTCTTATTCGTTGAGAGTCAGATGTCTAAGGCCTGATAAAGTTAAATCTATAAGAGAGTGATCACTCTATGTCTCTTGGATTTAACATGACATCTAGGATAAAAGGATATATTGAAAGATTCACCTAATCATATTCGAGATGGGAACTCGAAAGGGATGATGTTATTGAATGGCACCAAGTCATAACACATTGGGGGTGATGGACGGTCGTTAGGTGGTATCCGTCACTTGCATTAATTCCTTATGTTTCTCTTGCAAGTGGGAGATTGAAGGTATTTCGTATGCCTGAGAGACATAATAAATTAATGTGGCCAATATGTTATGATCCAAGTCGGGTCATACCCAATAACAAGCCAACAACACCTTTTAGTATTTATTTTAACGATTGGATCTTTAAAATTAATACTCGACACTTGAACTTTAGAAATTAATTTTCTAAAGATAAAAATGCTTGAAATAATTATTTGGATAATTATAAGTACAAGTTTAATTATTTATATGATTAAACTTATATGTGTGTTACAATTTTATAAGTGGTTTATAAAATACAATTTTATAAGAGGATTATAAAATTAAAAGATGTGCAAGTATCAAATAAATGTTGCAAGACATTTAATAAAAAGAAAAGCAAAAAAAATAAATAAATAAATGATGATGGTGGTGGCGGTTTGGGGTGCCCAAGACAAGCCACCCCATGCTTGCTTTTTCTTGAAAATATACTCCAACTAGATACATGGCATTTTTTGACACTCTTACACACACATTCATTACAAGCAAATTTGAAAAGCAAAAACTCTCCCATCCCTCCCCTTTTTGGCCGATTTTTGGAAGCAAGAACAAGGAGTTCTTGGTTTGATTTTTGCTTGCTAACTAGTGTCTAAATCCTAACTAAGTTCTAGGGTGTTGATTTGAAAAAGGCTTGTGGGTATTTCAAGCTTGAGACTTCAAGTTAGAAGTTGCTTTCATCATCATCTTCTTCATTTTCATAACCTCCTAACTTGGAGTAGGTACATCTCTTTTCTAGCTCTTTTATATTTGTAAGTATATTTCTAGACTTGATATGATTTTGGGATTCATGTTTAAAAGGTTAAACAACATATTATTTTGTTTGTGAAAATTGCTTCCGCTTAAAAGTTAAATTGGTTTTGACATGTACATATATGAAAATTGTTAATATGATGAATTCCAACAACTACACCATTTCTATATTTTTTTTTTCTCTCCTTTTTCCTTCGAACCAAACAGCTGTATCTGCTGCGTGTTGTTTGAAACCTAAACCCATGAACACCCAAAGAAAACACACCTGCAACTTCTAATGTTTTCTGTTTATTTTTGCTGTAAAACAAACCCAAAAACCCACTTATTCGCTGATGCATCTGCCGTATGTTTCCGTTTTATTTTTCTGTTTGAATAGTTGAAGATGATGATTAATGAGATGATAAAAAAATGCCGATGATGAGTTAAAGGTGATGATAATGATTTGTTGTTGGCCGACACTCACACCCCACTTGATTTTCACAAACTAAATAACATCTAAATAAAGATCTGGCTGCAATGATCCTTCCTAGTCCCGAATAATTAAAACATATACACCACAATTGGGCCGTTTTGTTTTATTTTGGACGTTCTCACTTGGGCCATTATTTATTATTTGCGCCATGAACTATGTTATAAAACTTGGACGTGTATTTAGCATTCTGTTGGGCCAAGAAAATAATAACGTCTCACTACTCTTTTCTTTTCCTTCTGATTTTCGAAGCCATATATGATGATGATGATGTAATAAGATTGATGTTGATCATGGTGTAGATGATAAAGGAAGGTGATGACAACAGTAGCGTATACGGTGAGGTATGACAACGATAAATGATTATGATTATGGTGATGTCATGATAATGAAACTGTAATGATTATAATGATGATGATGCTTGAATGGTGATGTACGATCATGAATAATGATGATGGTTACAAAATAAAAGATAACGATGATAGATAAATGATATTATTGATGATGATGGAAATATGATAACGATGGTATCACGAGGATTATGATCGGTCGATGATGATGAGGAAGAGATGTCAATAATAACGATAATATTAAGGGTATTATTATTATTATTATTATTATTATTATTATTATTATTATTATATTATTATTATTATTATTATTATTATATTATTATTATTATTATTATTATTATGATTATTATAATTACTATTATTATTATTATTATTATTATTATTACTATTAATATAAGTATGATTATTATTATTATTATTATCAACATAAGTATTATTATTATTATTATTATTATTATTATTATTATTATTATTATTATTATTATTATTATTATTATTATTATTATTATTATTATTATTATCATTTTTGATATTATCGTTATTATTATTATTAGAATTATCATTTTTTCTATCATTATTATTATTTTTAACATTAATATTATTATTTTTAACATTATTATTATTAACTACTAGTATCATTATTATTATTATTATAACTATATTATTATTATCAATATTACTATTAGTATTATTATTATTATTACAATAAAAATTAGTTATATAAAAATATATTTAAAAAAATTATATTAATACTCTTATAAGAAATATTATTTAATTATTTAAAAGCATATAAAATAAATATATTGATTAAGTTATTAACAAAACATATAGTTTATTAAGATAATATTTATATCACTAATAATATATAAATTGTTCGATTACATTATATGTGTTAATATATATAAATGATATAGGTTCATGAATTCGAGGCCAACCCTACAATTGTTCAGTTCAGTCGTATGCATATTTTTACTACAAAATATCGTATCGTGAGTTCATTTGATTCCCTTTTACTCTTTATATTTTTGGGACTGAGAATACATGCGCTGCTTTATAACTGATTTACAACTGTTTTATTCAATGCTTTTACAATCTATATTTTTAGAATACATGAGATGCTTTTATAAATGTTTGACGAGATAGACACAAGCAAAACATTCCTCGAATGAATTATTATGCAGACAGAAGTTCTGTGGATAATTATTGAATTATGTGGACATGATAATTGCCACCAGTTGATGTGAATATTTTCCCCCTGATTATTATTGCTTGGTAACCTAAGAATTCTAATCGGGTATGGCCCTAATTCACGCGAATCCTAAAGGTAGCTACCGGGTTTAACACCCCCACCCAGAATGTTCACTAGACGGAAGAGCTAGTGGGCGTGGTGTTTAGTACTTCGAAGTTTATTATTATTATACAGATGAGATGTTCTGTTTTGGGGATATTATTGATGCGCATTATATGTTAAGGTCGGTTACCATGTTGAGCAATAAAATCGAAATGAATGTTATGTATCGAGAGAATGATTTTTATACACAGGTTATGTGTATTAGTTTTGTGCACGAGATATGTGCAAGATTATTTAAAAATCGCGAGGCAACCTACGGGGGAGAAAAGGATACGAACCTACTCTGCTAAGCATTATGAAAAATGGTTTCGTACACGAAATAGGTGTACTGTATTTGAATCTTGTGGTCTATCAAAATGATGAATTTTATTGTTTACGATAAACTTATGAACTCACCAACCTTTTGGTTGACACTTTAAAGCATGTTTATTCTCAGGTATGAAAGAAATCTTCCGCTGTGCATTTGCTCATTTTAGAGATATTACTTGGAGTCATTCATGACATATTTTAAAAGACGTTGCATTTGAGTCGTTGAGTTCATCAAGATTAATATTAAGTCATTCATAGTTTGAATATATTATGAAAGGATATGCATATCTGTCAACTTTCGATGTAATGAAAGTTTGTCTTTTAAAAACGAATGCAATGTTTATAAAATGTATCATATAGAGGTTAAATACCTTGCGATGTAATCATATGTTATTGTATTCGTCCTTATGGATTAGGACGGGTCGTTACATGTGGTATCTGAGCGGTGGTCTTAGCGAACCAGGTCTTGCATTAGTTTGTCTAACTGATAGTTGTTTAGATGCATTAGTGAGTCTGGACTTCGACCGTGTCTGCATGTCAAAAGTTTTGCTTATCATTTCGTGTCAAAAGTTATCTACTTATCATTCTTAGTCTAGACACATCTTACTGCATTAATTGCATGAATAATGTATAGACAAAAATTCATATCTTAGCGTATCTGCTAATTCATATCTTAGCGTATCGGTTACTGTAAACTTTTCCTGACAGTTTCCTTAATTCCCTCCGTAATCTACGGGATCTTCTGTACTATACATATGTATTCTATGTAATTAGAATATCATCTATTATCCGAAAATCATTTCATATCGAAAGTCCTATGTCCGACAGTACAAGATGAAACTCGCAACTAGTTCAAGTTCCTCGGATTCCGACATGGATTTCCACTCGAGCTCCGAAAGCAGTGTAACCGGAATGGATCTGATAATGCTAAAAACGAACATATATTTCATAGCATTATTTCTCAAGAAAGACAAGCTTTTAGTTGCAATTGTTCTATTTAAAAGTGATATTCGTTCAAATAATAAAAGGTGAAGACAAAAGACAGATTCGACGAATTGAAGACGCAAACGACCAAAAAGCTCAAAAGTACAAAATATAATCAAAGAGGCTCCAATTATTGATAAGAAACGTCTCGAAATTACAAGAGTACAAGATTCAAAACGCAAAGTACAAAATATAAAATTGTACGCAAGGACGTTCGAAAATCCGGAACCAGAACATGAGTCAACTCTCAACGCTCGACGCAACGGACTAAAAATTACAAGTCAACTATGCACATAAATATAATATAATATTTAAATAATTCTTATAATTATTTATATATTATATAAATAAAAATCCGTCGGCAAGAAAGACTCCAAAGTTGGTGAGCTGTATTTTCAAACTCCGCGACTCGCGGAGTTTGAAGGCAAAAGTTGCCGCGAGTCGCGGAGTACCCCTGAACTCAATTCCCTATAAAGCCAACCGAATTCTGATCATTTTCATCATCCATAATCTATCTCTCTCTCAATATATACGTAAATATATATATATAATTTATATTTTAATTTTAATTTTAATTTTAAATCCTAATAATAAGGGTATGTTTGCGAATGTTGTAAGGGTGTAAGTCGAAATTCTGTCCGTGTAACGCTACGCTATTTTTAATCATTGTAAGTTATATTCAACCTTTTTATATTAATGTCTCGTAGCTAAGTTATTATTATGCTTATTTAATCCGAAGTAATCATGATGTTGGGCTAATTACTAAAATTGGGTAATTGGGCTTTGTACCA
Source organism: Rutidosis leptorrhynchoides (assembly GCF_046630445.1). Classification (NCBI taxonomy): domain Eukaryota; kingdom Viridiplantae; phylum Streptophyta; class Magnoliopsida; order Asterales; family Asteraceae; genus Rutidosis; species Rutidosis leptorrhynchoides. The sequence goes on along the minus strand of NC_092342.1, from coordinate 263,287,435 downwards.
TAATTGAGGTTTGGACAAAAGAACGACACTTTTGGAAATTAGACTATGGGCTATTAATGGGCTTTATATTTGTTTAACTAAATGATAGTTTGTTAATGTTAATATAAAGATTTACAATTGGGCGTCCCTATAAATTACCATATACACTCGATCGGACACGATGGGCGGGGTATTAATATGTACGAATAATCGTTCATTTAACCGGACACGGGAATGGATTAATAGCCACTAGAATAATTAAAACAGGGGTGAAATTATGTACAAGGACACTTGGTATAATTGATAACAAAATATTAAAACCTTGGGTTACACTCAGTCGACATCCTGGTGTAATTATTAAACAAAGTATTAAAATCTTGTTACAGTTTAAGTCCCCAATTAGTTGGAATATTTAACTTCGGGTATAAGGATAATTTGACGAGGACACTCGCACTTTATATTTATGACTGATGGACTGTTATGGACAAAAACCAGACGGACATATTAAATAATCCAGGACAAAGGACAATTAACCCATGGGCATAAAACTAAAATCAACACGTCAAACATCATGATTACGGAAGTTTAAATAAGCATAATTCTTTTATTTCATATTTAATTTCCTTTATTTTATATTTAATTGCACTTCTAATTATCGCATTTTTATTGTTATTGTATTTAATTGCACTTTTAATTATCGTACTTTTTAATTATCGCAAGTTTATTTTATCGCACTTTTATTATTCGCAATTTCATTATCGTTATTTACTTTACGCTTTAAATTAAGTCTTGTATTTATTTATTATTTTACATTTGGTTTTAACTGCGACTAAAGTTTTAAAATCGACAAACCGGTCATTAAACGGTAAAAACCCCCCCTTTATAATAATAATATTACATATATATATATTTGTATTTTTATAAAAGTAAACTAATATAGCGTTAAGCTTTGTTTAAAGATTTTCCCTGTGGAAGGAACCGGACTTGTTAAAAACTACACTATTGTACGATTAGGTACACTGCCTATAAGTGTTGTAGCAAGGTTTAAGTATATTCATTCTCTAAATAAATAAATATCTTGTGTAAAATTGTATCGTATGTAATAGTATTTTCTGCTAAAAATATAAAGCTATTTTATATACACCTCGCATAACATCAAGTTATTTTTGGCGCCGCTGCCGGGGAACAATCTAACTTAAAAGCCGGAAGCGCAACGCTAATTAAAAAAAAAAAAGATTTTTAGTTTACTTTTATTAAAATTCGTTTTTATAAAAATACGTTTTAAATATTCAAAAATTTTAAAAGAAAAACAAAAATATAAATATTTTTAAGAGTTTGATAAATATTTAAGTTTTATAAAGTTTCTTTAGTTTGTAAAAATATAAGTTTTATTTAATTTATTTTATAAATATATTTTATAAATATAAAACCGAAAAAAAAATATATATATATATATATAAATCTAGCTTTAAGATTTTTATTTATAAAATTATAAAGTAGTTCTATTTTTATTCTAGTTTTTAAAATATAAGTTTTTATTATATAAAAATTTTAGATTATAAAACAGAAAATATAAAATAAAATAAAAAACGTCGAATTTCAAAACTGTACCAGAGTTGAATTTTGAAACCCCGCGACTCGCGGGGTTTGCTGCTTGGAATACCGCAACTCGCGGAGCTACCCTGACACTGACAGAAACCCTAATCTGCATTTAATTACGGGTAATTATTAATTATTATTATTATTAACCCTAATTAATTATTATTATTATAATTAGTTTTACTTTTTATTTAATTTATATTTTAGTTAAATTAGTTTAATTAAATTGTAAAATTAATAGTTTTATTAAATAAATAATATAAAAATAATATTTTTATAAAAATTGTACTTTTTACAACTTTTTGTATATTTTTATATTTTGTCCCTTTTTAATCGTTTTAGCGTAATATTTGTATTTTTAGCTCATATTTAGTTTTAAACTTAGTTTTTGCCATAGTTATTTTTACTTCTAGATTTTTAGGCTTTGCCGTAGAATTCCTTAAGTGCTTTTTCTTTAGACTAAGATTTAGATACTTTAGAATTTTGCGACGCCTTTTTAAGTTTTAGTTTCTTTTTAAGTTATTTCCATTTGGGATATAGTTTTTCCTGTAAGCTTTAATATTTTTAGACGACTTTTACCTATGTATCAATTATCATTCCAATTAGTAATCTCAATTTGCGATTATAATTTTAAGTTAGTTGTAGTAATAAGGTTAGGTTAGTCAAGTGTTTTTAAGTTTTATAAGTTTCTTTTATTTTTCTGTCACCTTTTATTTTTCAACCATTTTTCTTTTTCGACCTTTTTCGACGAACTCTTTTTCTTTCTTATTTCTCGCTATTCTAGTTTTAGGACATAGATTTTTATTCTACTTCTTATCTAAATTTCTTAAAATTACGAAAATTTATTTTAAGTGGTTAAATTAATAGACATCAAAATTTTCTGGTTCGTAGTAATAGTTGGATTTGTACGTGGACCGGGTTATTGGAGCCAAACAGTCCTCAATTATATTGAGACCAAACGAATCCTGCCCCTCTGCTGCATCTTTTGGCTATTCGAAACGTGGGCAAAATTAGAAAAGTCTATTGATTGGATAACTTATTATAATTTTTCTTTCCTTTTAAAAACTAATAGGATATTCAGTGAATGCACCGAGCAAGACGTTCACCACCTTTTGTACGTTCACCACCTGTAACTAGATCAAGACATTTAGCAAATATTACTGCCGTTGATTTTTCTTTAGAATCGTCATCCAGTCGACCAAGTACTCCAGTTCAAATTTCCGATAATCCATTTTTTGAACACGACCTCACAATTGAGAATCCGGAGAATATTCAGGAACGATTCGTAGATCCTGAACCACTAAACTTTCCTCCGAAACCACCAATCATTCAAACAGAGATTGTTGAGGTACGAACCATTAAATCAGAATCCTCTAGTGATTCCGATTCAACAAATTCAATTATGGAGAATCTGGAACCTTTAAGTATGGAAGACCGAATGAGAGCTAAACGCACTGGCTAAGGTCACGCAATTACTCATCCAGACATTAATGCGCCAGATTATGAAATCAAAGGACAAATTCTACACATGGTGACTAATCAATGCCAATTTAGTGGTGCGCCGAAGGAAGATCCAAATGAACATCTACGTACCTTTAATAGGATCTGCACACTATTTAAAATCCGAGAAGTGGAGGATGAACAGATATATCTCATGTTATTTCCCTGGACTTTAAAGGGAGAAGCCAAAGATTGGTTGGAATCGTTACCTGAAGGGGCGATCGATACATGGGACGTATTAGTTGAAAATTTTCTTAAACAATTCTTTCCTGCATCTAAAGCCGTAAGACTTCAAGGAGAAATTGTTACGTTCACACAGAAGCCGAATGAAACTCTATATGAAGCGTGGACTAGATTTGGAAAGTTGTTAAGAGGATGTCCGCAACATGGTTTAGACACCTGTCAAATAGTACAAATATTCTACCAAGGATGCGACATCACTACAAGGAAAGACATAGATATAGCAGCTGGTGGTTCTATTATGAAGAAAACCGAAACTGATGCTTACAAAATTATTGATAACACTGCTTCCCACTCACATGAGTGGCACCAAGAAAAAGATATCGTTAGATCATCTAAAGCAGCTAGAGCAGATTCTAGCCATGACTTAGATTCCATTTCCGCAAAGATAGATGCTGTGGAGAGACGAATGAAAAAGATGACTAAAGATATTCACTCAATACGAATTAGTTGTGAGCAGTGTGGAGGACCACATTTGACAAAAGATTGTCTCAGTATTGAATTAACAATGGAACAAAGAGAGAATATTTCATACATAAACTAAAGGCCTGGAAATAATTATCAGAATAATTATCAACTGCCAAGACCGATTTACAATCAAAACCAGAATTATAACCGAAATATTCCATACAACAACCAACAAGGTCCTAGCAATCAACAAGTATCCAATAATACTTACAATCAGCAAAGACCTAATTTTCAAAACAAACCACCACAACAAACCGATGATAAAAAGCCGAATTTAGAAGATATGATGACGAAGCTAGTTGAAACTCAAACGCAGTTTTTCACATCTCAGAAACAAACTAATGAACAAAATGCTCAAGCATTTAGAAATCAACAAGCTTCTATTCAAAATCTGGAACAAGAAGTAAGTAACCTAGCAAGGTTAATAGGTGAAAGAAAACCGGGAAGTCTACCTAGTGATACAAATGCTAACCCCCAGAATGAAACAGCTAAAGCCATTACCACAAGAAGTGGTACAACACTTAAACCACCTGAAATACCTGTAACTTCTGATGAAGCTATTCCTACTCCACAAGAACCACAACCTAATCAAGATAAGGAAAAAGAACCGGTAGTTGAAAAGGTTAATGAAGATAACACAGTTAAGGCTAAACCTTATGTTAAACCATACCAACCACCACTTCCTTACCCGAGTAAAATGAAGAAAGAGAAACTTGAAGCTGAGCAATCCAAATTCTTGGATATGTTTAAACAGATAAATGTAAATCTTCCTTTCATTGATGTGATTTCAGGAATGCCTAGATATGCTAAATTCTTGAAAGATCTGATCTCAAATAGAAAGAAAATGGAAGAACTCTCGGCTGTTACCATGAATGCTAATTGTTCAGCAGTGCTGTTGAATAAGATACCAGAAAAACTATCTGATCCAGGAAGTTTCACGATTCCATGTTTTCTGGGTAGTCTTAGTTCAATAGAAGCATTAGCAGATTTAGGTGCTAGTATAAATCTAATGCTGTATTCACTATACGCTAAACTAGACCTTGGAGAATTGAAACCAACCAGAATAAGCATACAACTAGCCGATAGATCAATAAAATATCCTAGAGGAATAATGGAGAACATGCTAGTTAAAGTTGGTACTTTAGTATTTCCAGTAGATTTTGTTGTTCTGGACATGGAAGAAGATTCTCAAGTTCCTCTCATATTAGGAAGACCATTCTTAAACACGGCTAAAGCAATGATAGACGTGTTCGGTAAGAAATTGACCCCAAGTATAGAGGACGAGAGTGTTACCTTTTCAGTTGATAGAGCAATGCAACAACCACAATCTGCAGATGATACATGTTATTATATTCAAACTATAGATGCACATGCAGAATTGTTAGAAGAATTTCCAAAATTACAAGGAACAGGAGAATGTTCTTTAGGAGAAGGTAATGAACCAATTGATGAAGCTGAAATGTTAGCTACACTTATAGCTAATGGATATGAACCAACAACAGAAGAAATTCAAATGCTAAAAGAAGAAGACAGATATCGATATAAATCATCGATAGAAGAACCTCCGAAATTAGAGTTAAAGCCACTTCCAAACCATTTAGAATACGCTTATTTACATGGTGAATCTGAATTACCTGTAATAATATCGTCTTCTCTTACTGAAAATAAGAAATCACAACTCATTTCTGTGTTGAAAGCTCATAAACCAGCCATTGCATGGAAGATTCATGATATTAAAGGAATAAGTCCTTCGTATTGCACACATAAAATCCTTATGGAAGAAGGTCATAAAACGTATGTGCAACGCCAATGAAGACTAAATCCTAATATGCAAGATGTAGTTAAAAAAGAAATTATTAAACTGCTAGACGCAGGTCTAATTTATCCAATCTCTGATAGTCCATGGGTAAGCCCAGTTCAATGCGTACCTAAGAAGGGTGGCATGACTGTCATTACAAATGAGAAAAATGAGTTTATTCCTACTAGGACTGTAACAGGATGGCGTGTATGTATTGATTATAGAAAATTAAATGACGCCACCAGAAAAGATCACTTTCCCTTACCTTTCATAGATCAAATATTAGAAAGATTAGCCGGAAATAGTTACTATTGTTTTCTAGATGGATTTTCCGGATATTTTCAAATTCCAATAGCACCCGAGGACCAAGAGAAAACCACATTCACGTGCCCTTATGGTACTTTTGCTTACAAACGCATGCCATTTGGACTTTGCAACGCCCCTGCAACCTTTCAAAGGTGTATGATGGCGATTTTTCACGACATGATAGAAGAATGCATGGAAGTTTTCATGGATGACTTTTCAGTCTTCGGTGATACATTTGAATCATGTCTATTTAATCTGGAACGAATGCATATTAGATGCGAACAATCAAATCTAGTTCTTAATTGGGAGAAATGCCATTTTATGGTTAAAGAAGGCATCGTTCTTGGACATAAAATTTCAAAAGAAGGAATTGAAGTGGATAGAGCTAAAGTAGATGTAATTGCTAAACTTCCACATCCCACCAATGTTAGAGGAGTTAGGAGTTTTCTAGGGCATGCCGGTTTTTACCGACGTTTCATAAAAGATTTTTCTAAATTTGCCACTCCTATGAATAAACTCCTAGAAAAGGATGCTCCATTCATCTTTTCAGATGAATGTATCAAATCTTTTAATATTCTTAAAGAGAAACTCACTAATGCGCCGATCATGATAACACCAAATTGGAATCTACCATTTGAACTAATGTGCGATGCAAGTGATTTTGCAATGGGAGCCGTTTTAGGACAAAGGATTGAAAAACGATTTCAACCTAGATATTTTGCTAGTAAGACGTTACAAGGAGCACAAACGAACTATACAACTACTGAAAAAGAACTCCTTGCTATTGTCTTTGCATTTAACAAATTTCGATCATATCTCGTTCTAGCAAAAACGGTGGTCTATACCGACCATTCTGCTCTTAGATACCTATTTTCGAAACAAGATGCTAAACCAAGATTAATCCGTTGGATCTTACTCTTACAAGAATTTGATATTGAAATCCGAGATAAAAAAGGAGCAGAAAATCTCGCCGCTGATCATCTTTCTCGTCTTGAAAATCCTGAGTTAGAAGTTCTAAATGAATCGGCCATACAAGACAACTTTCCTGATGAATATCTATTGAAGATAGATTATAAAGAAATACCATGGTTTGCAGACTATGCAAACTACTTAGTTTGTGGATTCCTTGAAAAAGGATTATCGTACCAAAAACGAAAGAAATTCTTCAGTGATATAAAACACTATTTTTGGGAAGATCCACATTTGTTTAAAAGTTGTCCCGATGGAATAATACGCCGATGTGTATTCAGAGATGAAGCCAGTAAAATATTAAACCATTGTCACACAGGACCAACAGGAGGGCATTATGGGCCTCAACTAACAGCAAGAAAAGTTTATGATGCTGGATTCTATTGGCCTACAATTTATAAAGACGCACACCTTCTTTGCAAATCCTGTGATGCTTGTCAAAGGGCCGGAAAAATAAGTCAACGTGATGAAATGCCACAAAATGTCATCCAAGTATGTGAAGTATTTGACATTTGGGGTATTGACTTTATGGGTCCATTTCCAAAATCTCATAATAATCTATATATACTCGTAGCCATTGATTATGTATCTAAATGGGCGGAAGCACAAGCTCTCCCAACTAACGATGCACGAGTTGTAGTCAACTTTTTAAAACGTCTTTTTGCAAGGTTTGGAACACCGAAAGCTTTAATAAGTGATCGGGGTACTCATTTCTGTAATAATCAACTTGAGAAAGTTCTTAAAAGATATAGAGTAACTCATAAAATCTCCACCGCATATCATCCACAAACAAGTGGACAAGTTGAAAATACCAACCGAGCTTTAAAACGTATTCTAGAGAAAACCGTAGGATCAAATCCGAAGGAATGGTCCATTAAATTGGAGGATGCACTCTGGGCTTTTAGAACAGCCTACAAAACTCCAATTGGAACCACACCTTTTAGACTTGTTTATGGAAAAGCATGTCATCTTCCAGTAGAAATTGAACACAAAGCATTTTGGGCTTTGAAGACATGTAATCTTGATTTACATGAAGCCAGACGTCTACGATTAAGTCAACTAAACGAATTAGAAGAATTAAGACATGAAGCATACGAAAATTTGTTAATTTATAAAGAAAGAACGAAGAAATGGCATGATAAAAGAATCAGAAGTTCAAAAGAATTTAAAGAAGGAGACAGAGTTCTTCTTTTCAATTCACGATTCAAGCTATTTCCTGGAAAATTGAAATCAAGATGGTCTGGACCATTCATAGTTAAAAGAGTTTTTCCATACGGAACGATAGAATTAATAAATTCAAATGGGATTGAATTTAAAGTTAATGGTCACAGAGTTAAACACTACATAGATAGTCCGATGGAAGTCGACAACGAAGTTAATCACAATTTTGACACCACAGCTAACTAAGTGTGGGGAGAATCAAGTCTTTAAAGGATAATATGTATTTCTGTTAGAGGTAGATTGTCTGTTTTCGTGTAGTTCTCGAAAATGGAACCCGAATGGTCTTTCCCTAGCAGACCCTAAAGAACTAGTCTTCTCCCCCCATTCTGAATTTTTATTTTTTTTAGGTTTTTACAAAATGAAGACTGCCTGTGAACTAAACCATGGTCTAATGTTACACGCTTTGATCACTAAACGTAATAATGACACACTACCGAGTGAAATAGTATCAGTAATCAGAGAAAGATTGGACGGAGTTAGAAAAGAATCCAGATGCGAAGATAATAAGTTACAATTTGGTAAAGGAAAATCAAAATCCGCAGCGAAAAGAAGAGCACGACACCTAGAAAGATGTCACAAATGCGGAAAATGGTCACATGGAGGTAAATGTTCAAATAATCAAACCTATTCAAACACCGAATTTGTTACTTTATGCAGAGACGGACCGTTCATATGTTTAGAAGAAAAGACACTGAATGCTCGAGGTTACGCCTATGTAGCCATGGAAAACCAATTAAACCGACTATCTTATGAATGGGATAGATCATATAACTAAGAATACTATCTCACAGGTAAGTCTGTATAGTTTTTATTTTTTTAATTTTTATTTTTAACCTTTTGATAATAAACGCTAATTTGTTCGCTATAAAGTATTAAATTGGTATTGAATAAAATTAGGTTTGGCGACCGAAATTATTGATATCATTCAAAAATTTATTACATCACTGCGAAATTTAACGTTTATTCTTAAGGTATAAATATCTTTAAACAATCAACCCAAAATATTTCAAAAATTCGTCATGAGTTAAATTAGGTCTTGGAACTGAAATTACTTTACCGAAAAGAGGGGCGCATATTTTTGATAATATTTGATTGATTAAAGTGGGATAAAAAGCCAAAAAGATTTTTAATTTTATTTTTACCATGTTTTTAAAATTAATATATAAATCTTAAATTAATATTGTAAACTTTATAAAATCAATATATTTAAAATTGTAAATATTTGAAAAATTAATATAAGTTTGGTGTGAATTTTTAATATTAATTTTGAATTTTATATTTAAATTGTGTGAATTTAAAAACAAAAATTTACTTTATCTCATTAAGTTAAAAGTATGATTTTTAAAATTCGTCGTAAGTTGAAGACTAGGTCGTTGAACCGAAATTGCTTTACCCAAGGGAGGGACGAGAACTTTTATTATCATTATTTTTAATCTTATTGAATTAAAGTATGCCAAAAACATTAGAAAACCCCAAAATATTAGCTTTTAAAACAATCGCTACAAAAAGACAAATTTTAAAATTTTGTCGAGGGACGGACTAGGACATCGATCCGAAACGACCTCGTCCTAAATAACAAGGGAAACAAAATTTTAAAATTAATTACTTAATTGTTTTAATTAGTATAAGATATAAATAAATAAATAAAAAATAACAAACTCCGCGACTCGCGGAGTTTGAAGGTTTAAACCCCGCGACTCGCGGGAGGACCAAAATACAGAAAAAAATAAAATCGAGCTGAACTGATCAGTCCACACACAACTCAAAAATACTGCGAAAATAATACCCGAAAAAAACCCGAAAAACACCCCCAAAATCACAATTTTTAACCATTAATCATCAAATCTTTTACTAAAATCATGTTGAGAAGGATGCTATCAAGGAATTACTCAAGAAAAACGGTAAATTTCTACACCTAAACACCATTTAATCCGAAAATTAGTGTTCTTGAGCAATTTTTTTCCCCAATTTGATTTTGATGCGTTTTAGTGTAATTATGCTTAAATTGTTTTTGTATTATGCTTGTATAACCTAGATTGATGCTATTTAACAATATTAGAAGCCTTAAACTTCAAATTTTGAGTAATCTAGGGTTTGTGTTCTTGAGCAAATTTGGGGCTTTTTGATATAAACAGGTTATGGCCAATTTTTGTCATGAATTGTTGCTAAATTAAGTAGTGTAACATGTTTAGGTAGTTAAATGATCCAAACTTTGAGCCTAAACAAGATTTTGAGAATTAAAGTGGACTTTTTCAAGTCTAAAATTCATGAACTTGATTTTTGAGAGATAATGCCATTTGAAACTTGTTTAATTGCTAGTGATGATTATTTTGACATGTTATTTGAGTTGAATGCTTATGAACTTGGCGAACATTTTCGTATATGCTTATTTGAAAAAGTGTAGATTTGATGAAAATATGAAAATGAGCTTAAGTTTGATATAAATTGATCATGTCATTGTAATTATTTTGATTGATGATTTTGCTGACACTAATGCATATTTGGATGCACAAAAATTGTGTTTGATGTGTTTTGCAGACTGAAAGGGGTGAATCTTCATCCCAAGCTCGCAATGCTCCTGCTGAGAATGCGGAACAACAGGAGGTGGATAACTACTACAAGCAAGATATACCTCATCCAGTCATGACATTTTCTGATATGCACTTGGAAGATTTGCACCCGAACCTGAGATTTGACAAACTTTGGATAGATTATCCAAAATACCAAAGGGGTTTGCATACTCTTCATTCTAAAGTTGTTGAGGTACCTAGGGTCATAGAATGGGGACCATTAGAAGCTGTAGAATTGGCCGGGCCAATTAGGGAATTACTTGCACAGAGGTATGGTAATTCTACTTTTAACGACTGGGTACGTTTATTCACCATGCGTAGACCTGTATATAAAGTATGGTGTGAAGAATTGTTATGTAGTATAGAATTAAATGATCGGGTAGCTAGTTTAACCGATCGATCTTTTATTAGATTTTTGTTAGGAGGTTCGATGCGCCACATGTCTTTACTAGACATGGCTCAGGCTTTACGTATATATACGCCTGAGGAGTTAGCATCTGCCGATTGTAGAGGGTTGATACTAAATGGTAGAAAGATAGATGAAAATTTTGATACACATGGTGTATGGAGTCAAATGACAAGCCATCACCGATTCAAAGGGGAAATTACTCTTATTTGGATATAGATAGAGCTGAATTAAGAGTGATTCATAGGTTTTTAGCTAATTCGATTACACAAAGAGGTAAGAACAAGGAAAAGGTAAATGAACAGGATTTGTTTTACCATATGTGTATTCGAGACCCACAAAGCGCTGTAAGTATACCTTATTGTGTGGGTTATTATTTATCAGCTATGGTTAGGGGGATGAGACCACATAGCATAATAGGAGGTGGTATATTTATTACTTTGATTGCTGAATATCTCGGTGTGGATATAAGTCGGGGGGGATTATTAGTCGAAGAACCAGAACCCCGCGATACTATAGGTTTAAATGTATACCATGGTGCGAAAGTTTTGAAGAGGCGAAATAACGCCGCAGTACAATACCATGGTAGACATCCACAGGTTGAGAGAAACCAACAGCAAGATAATGTAGGAGGGGGAAATTAAATGCAAGAAATGCAAAGGTTTATAGCTTCACAGGAGTACGAAAATGCTAGACAAAGAGCATTTGAAGATTGTCAAGTTCATCAAAACCAAATCATAGCTTATTGCCAACATATAGGTAGAAACTATATTCCTACTCCAAAACCCATATTTCCTCCCTGGTCTATAGAGATTCAACCACCGTATCCTACGTATAACCCAGCCGAAGCATTTTATAGCACCTATGGTTATGCATGGAACCCCTATTGGTATCAGTATCATCCCTAATCTACTTAGTTTTATTTATTTTGTAATTTGTAATGTTGATACGTTTAATACTTATTTAATATTGTAATAGTTTTTATAATTTTCTAACTTTTATTCTTAGATTTTAATAATTTTTGAATGTGGGGTAATATACCAAACTTCAAAAATATGTATATACGTTTGCAGTTTATCTTATGTACACAACAGGGTAAAACAACGCATTTTTAAAGACTGGCATTAAGTTCAGCAAAAGCAACTAATTTTGACGACAAGATGCAAAATATATGTGAAATAACAACAAGACAGAATGAACAAATGATATGCACCATTTATCATTCAGCAAGCAAACACAAATATGTTTGGAAACTTTGGTAAAATTTAATCATTTTCACACAAATCACCCTCAATAATTTAAATTGTTACTGATTTCTTGCAAATGAGGGCATTGCAAGATCTTAAGTGTGGGAAGGGGTTAAATTCTTTTGGATTTTAAAATTTTTATCTTAAACACTTGGTTACCATTAAAAATACTAGTAACGTAGTAGTTGTATTAGAATCTAGTGCTCTCTGATAATAAAGAACAACCCTAGTCTTATATACTGACTACCCAATTCTAGTAAAAAAATTTCAAAATTTTCAATTAAATGAACTCAAAATCATGTTTATACATATTTATGAACGATAAAACTAGGTGTTAACACCGAAATTATTGTTACCTCAGAAAGGACATAAATTCAGAAACAAACCAAAATGTTAAAATTCATTTAAAATGGAATAGAGGACAATAAAAAGGAAAATAAAAGCCAAGTGTGGGAAAAATTACCAAGTTATTCAAAACATATGTCACATATTTTTGTACAAATAACTGAAAATACTTTTGCTTTGGACTAAACTAAACTGTTTTACCCGATGAAAGAAAAGAAGAGATGGATCTACACGATGAATCAATTCCATCATTAAAAGGAAGTAAAGTCTTCCGAAAAAGAAACGCGCTTCTTGATTTAGGTCATGAAGTTGTCATCCATACCAGCTGTAGGTTGACGAAAAACCTAGAAAAGTCATCACTAAAATCAGCAGAAAATCCACAGACCTCAGCATTAAACAGGGTCGCCAAGTGGTCAGATTTATCCTAACCATGAGAAGGATTTATCTCGTAAAATGGGGAGGCACCGTGCAAATTAGCTTGATAAGACTAATGAATCAGATCCCCAGAAAGGATAATCTCCTTAAAAGATCAAAAATCAGCTTTTAAGCCTGATATTACTCAATCCTAGAGATTGACCTTAAAGATTGAGAATTCAAACTCATGGAATTCGATGATATCTAAACTCGAGCTTGAACGAGAAAATATTTTGATCAAAATTACAAACTGATTTGTTTTCTAAAAACCCATTTTCAATGCGTTCATTACCATTGAACGTAAAATCCTAGGAATTCACCTGGAATTCATTAGGTCACCTGAACCAAATCGGGTGTCAACCGTAAGAACGGTGGTTGCATAGCATGGTCAAGGACAGGACCTTGTGCCAGACCGAAAAATTATAAGGGTGAGCTTTACTATTGCTCCTACCAAGGATAGTAATTGCGTCCGACACGTTATAGACCATAATTAAAAGCATGTCAGGGGACATTGCCTTAACAGTTGCTTGTTCAACGCTTTCCTTTACAACCGGATGGTAGTTTACCGAAAGGTAATATACGGGACAAGTAAACTGGACGTGTTGCTTTCCAAATACAAGGTTAGCGAGTGGGTGACACAAAACCATAAGTTTTGAGCTAAAATTTTCAAATCTGAAACCCACCTAACCCACAAAAAGAATTTGCAAACACCGGTGAAAGGTTATTCCGGAAAACTTATCTAGGGTAAAAAACTAGATTTAATTTTCAAAAGATCAAATGTTTTCATAAAGATCTAATTTCCTTAATGGATCTAAATTTTATAGTCATGTGGGACTGTAAACCATATCGTTACTACCATTGTTTATACCGCCGTATAGAAATTACCGGTGTATAAAGTGTGAAGAATAAAGAAGTGATTCTAGACTATATTGCTTGAGGACAAGCAACGCTCAAGTGTGGGAATATTTGATAATGCTAAAAACGAACATATATTTCATAGCATTATTTCTCAAGAAAGACAAGCTTTTAGTTGCAATTGTTCTATTTAAAAGTGATATTTGTTCAAATAATAAAAGGTGAAGACAAAAGACAGATTCGACGAATTGAAGACGCAAACGACCAAAAAGCTCAAAAGTACAAAATACAATCAAAGAGGCTCCAATTATTGATAAGAAACGTCTCGAAATTACAAGAGTACAAGATTCAAAACGCAAGGTACAAAATATAAAATTGTACGCAAGGACGTTCGAAAATCCGGAACCAGGACATGAGTCAACTCTCAACGCTCGACGCAACGGATTAAAAATTACAAGTCAACTATGCACATAAATATAATATAATATTTAAATAATTCTTATAATTATTTATATATTATATAAATAAAAATCCGTCGGCAAGAAAGACTCCAAAGTTGGTGAGCTGTATTTTCAAACTCCGCGACTCGTGGAGTTTGAAGGCAAAAGTTGCCGCGAGTCGCGGAGTACCCCTGAACTCAATTCCCTATAAAGCCAACCGAATTCTGATCATTTTCATCATCCATAATCTATCTCTCTCTCAATATATACGTAAATATATATATAATTTATATTTTAATTTTAATTTTAATTTTAAATCCTAATAATAAGGGTATGTTAGCGAATGTTGTAAGGGTGTAAGTCAAAATTCTATCCGTGTAACGCTACGCTATTTTTAATCATTGTAAGTTATGTTCAACCTTTTTATATTAATGTCTCGTAGCTAAGTTATTATTATGCTTATTTAATCCGAAGTAATCATGATGTTGGGCTAATTACTAAAATTGGGGAATTGGGCTTTGTACCATAATTGAGGTTTGGACAAAAGAACGACACTTTTGGAAATTAGACTATGGGCTATTAATGGGATTTATATTTGTTTAACTAAATGATAGTTTGTTAATGTTAATATAAAGATTTACAATTGGGCGTCCCTATAAATTACCATATACACTCGATCGGACACGATGGGCGGGGTATTAATATGTACGAATAATCGTTCATTTAACCGGACATGGGAATGGATTAATAGCCACTAGAATAATTAAAACAGGGGTGAAATTATGTACAAGGACACTTGGTATAATTGATAACAAAATATTAAAACCTTGGGTTACACTCAGTCGACATCCTGGTGTAATTATTAAACAAAGTATTAAAATCTTGTTACAGTTTAAGTCCCCAATTAGTTGGAATATTTAACTTCGGGTATAAGGATAATTTGACGAGGACACTCGCACTTTATATTTATGACTGATAGACTGTTATGGACAAAAACCAGACGGACATATTAAATAATCCAGGACAAAGGACAATTAACCCATGGGCATAAAACTAAAATCAACACGTCAAACATCATGATTACGAAAGTTTAAATAAGCATAATTCTTTTATTTCATATTTAATTTCCTTTATTTTATATTTAATTGCACTTCTAATTATCGCATTTTTATTGTTATTGTATTTAATTGCACTTTTAATTATCGTACTTTTTAATTATCGCAAGTTTATTTTATCGCACTTTTATTATTCGCAATTTCATTATCGTTATTTACTTTACGCTTTAAATTAAGTCTTGTATTTATTTATTATTTTACATTTGGTTTTAACTGCTACTAAAGTTTTAAAATCGACAAACCGGTCATTAAACGGTAAAAACCCCCCTTTATAATAATAATATTACTTATATATATATTTGTATTTTTATAAAAGTAAACTAATATAGCGTTAAGCTTTGTTTAAAGATTTTCCCTGTGGAACGAACCGGACTTACTAAAAACTACACTATTGTACGATTAGGTATACTGCCTATAAGTGTTGTAGCAAGGTTTAAGTATATCCATTCTCTAAATAAATAAATATCTTGTGTAAAATTGTATCGTATGTAATAGTATTTTCTGCTAAAAATATAAAGCTATTTTATATACACCTCGCATAACATCAGGATCAACCAAACAACCGTCATAAATTCTGGATGAATTAGGGCTGAGATCGTAGTCGACTTAATCAATGGAAACGAGGAGAAGGCGATCCTTTCCATCAACCGAATTCACATCTTGGCGAAGAACCTGAAGCACTTACCGGCGAACCTGTTCGTAGTACTATTTTCTCTCTCATTTCCAGAGTATCTCGTCACGATTATATACTATCTCACATTTTAGATCTTATTCATCCACTCGTCTGAACTGACAATCATCCCGGTGTAATAGAAGAAGTCAACGAACTTCGCGCTCGAGTAATCAATTTGGAGAATATGGTGCAAAATTTACCAGCTTCAGCAACATCACCGGCACCAACAATACCATCAACAATCCATGCCTCAATATCTCATTCTGTACCTCGAGTATAATCATTGTTCTACGTATCGTTCTACATCAATTATCTCCGTTCTTCATGGCGATTATGTAATTTCTAATGTTTTAGAGATTATGTATTCTAGTTCTAACAGTAAATCAAATAAGATTAATATTATATTAACTCATTAAATCCATGATTACATCTGAAAAAAATATATATGTAAGTATATTTTCATAAAGATTGTAATTAAAAATTCTTTCGTACAAACTGTTAATGGTGAAAATATTTTAACGGGTAGGTAATACCCAAGGAATGTTTAGATTTCACATTAATAAGTTACACTGTACATTCTTCAATTCAGATTCAGCAGTCATTAACAATACTGCTTAAATCCACACATATACGAATTCGTTCACCACAGAATAACCATTTTCATTCAATTTCATATTTGGATTTTGATCTATAAGAATCCAACAAGTGGCATAATGAAGAAAATATTGGACAAAATAAAATTTGTTAGAAACAAACGAATTAACTATTAGAAATTCTATTAATAATCCACGCTAACAAAATCCTAGCTAACTGTTCCTAGCTAACTGTTAATTCCTTATTACATTTAATTATCGCAATTTATTTCATCGCAATTTAATTCTCGCAATTTTATTTATCGTCATTTAATTTCTGTTATTCACTTTACGCACTTTAAATATCTTCGGGACACATATACAATGTTTTGACATATCATATTGACGCATCTATATATATTATTTGGAATAACCATAGACACTCTATATGCGGTAATGATCGAGTTAGCTATACAGGGTTGAGGTTGATTCTAAAATAATATATATACTTTGAGTTGTGATCGAGTCTGAGACATGTATACAATGGGTCACGATACGTATTAATTAATTCGAATATTATATATTAAACTACATATGAATTATTGAATTACTAACTGTGGACTATTAACAGTGGACTAATAACATTAGACAATTAAAATGAATTAAAATATTGATTATAACATATGAAACTAAACATTTCTTCAAGTTTGACACTTGGTTTCACCTTAAACCTCATTTGTATCTTGACGATTACAATCTGCGTTCAAACCTTTCATAATTGTTGAAAACACCTCAATCGAGAGGATGAACCAACCGCACTTCATCTACGGAAGAAAAGATTGATGCATATAGTTATGCACCAGAAAATACTCGGAACCTGAGTAAACGTTTAACAAATATCTGTGCTAGCTCCTTTGGCGTTGTTATCACCGAAAATAACTTTGCAATCCCTTTCTAAAGTAGCCAATTTTGTCATAGCTCCAGCAAGTCAACTTCGACTTTTCATTCGAATAAGTCTTATTATAATTTTGAATTATAAGTTTGCCTATCGTCATCGTTATCGGGGAACCGTTTATATTCCGCCACATTAGCAGTAAACTTACCAACAACTTCATTAATCTTTGACTTTCCGAAAAACCATTATATTTGTTCATTAAAACCCTATCATACACTCATCCGCATCTTGTAACGAGAATTATGATGTGCGTAGAGGTGTATACGAAATAGTTATATTTTTACTACTAAATACGACGAAATATGATACAAGTTTTAATTAATTTATTTACAAATGGGATATACCTAAACTCTGCTACAACACTATAGGTAGTGTACCTAATCGTAGAGTAGTATAGTTTTTAGTAAGTCTGGTTCATTCCACAGGGAGACGACTTATTTTACACTATATTTTAAACAACTATATTTGTACAAAATATATATTTTTATATATAATAATAATATAAAAAGGGGTTTACCGTTTAATGATCGGTTTGTCGATTTTATATTTTAAGTCACAATTAAAACCTAATGAAAAATATAAATGACGATAATTTAAATGCGATAATTAAAAGTGCAATAAATAAAATGACAGTAAATAAAAGTGCGATGAGATATAAAATAAAGGAATTATGCTTATTTAAACTTCCGTAATCATGATGTTTGACCTGTTGATTTTAGTTTATTACCATGGGTTAATTGTCCTTTATCCTAGATTATTCGATATGTCCATCTGGTTTTTGTCCATAACAGTCCATCAGTCATAAATATAAAGTGCGAGTGTCCTCGTTAAATTATTCTTATATCCGAAGTCAAATATTCCAACTAATTGGGGACTTAAACTATAATTACACCAATTTTCCTTGTATGTAATTAACCCCTGTTTTAATAAGTCCATTGACTATTAATCCATTCCCGTGTCCAGTTAAATGAACGATTATTAGTACTTATAAATATCCCACCCATCGTGTCCGATCGAGTGTATGTGGTTATTTATAGGTATGTCCAATTGTAATTTTTATATTAAATTAACGAACTATCATTCAATTAAACAAATATAAAGATCATTAATAGCTCATAGTCTAATTTCCACAAGTGTCGTTCTTATGTCCAAACCCCAATTATGGTCCAAAGCCCAATAACCCCGTCTTTAATATTTAGTCCAACATCATGATTACTTCGGCTTAAATAAGCATAATATTAACTTAAGTACGAGACATTAATTTAAAAAGGAGAACATAGCTTACATTGATTATTTATCGCGTAGTGTTACACGGACAGAACTTCGACTTCAAAACCCGTAAAATAACCTTTACATTACCCAAACTAACTAATATAAAATTACCATATACTATATATATATATATATATATATATATATATATATATATATATATATATATATATATATATATATATGTATGTATATATATATATATATATTACAGAGGGAGAGATTGAAAGAGTGTGTTTTGAGTTCGACCATAGGCCTGCATTTTATAGCAATGTGGCCAGGTTTTTGCTGCCATGCGATCGCATGGGAAAAGGGCAGCCAGGCCATGCGATCGCATGGCCCCTCTGGACAGCTCACTTTGCCTTGTCTCCTAGCTTGTCGATGTTATATTTAATTAATATATAATGTATAAATAATTTATATAATTATTTAAATATTATATTATATTCTTGTGCATAGTTGACTCATAATTTTCGGCCCGTTGCGTCGCGCGTTGAAAGTTGGCTCAGGTCCCTGTTTCGGATTTTTGAACGTCCTTTCGTACTATTTAATATCTTGTACTTTTCGTTTTACAATTTGTATTTTGCACAAAAAAATATTTTCCTTAACTCCCAAAATCCGTGCGAGTCTTTAACTCACTTTTAGTGGCACTTTTGAGTGCACTATGGCTTTAGTGGCACTTTTCAGGCTTTAGTGGAACTTTTTCTTCAATTCTTTAATCTTCGTGCTTTGTCTTCACATTTATTTATTTAAACGATTACACTTTAAAAATAGAATAATTACAACTAAAAACTTTACATATTGGGATGATATTGCGACTAAATATATGTTCGTTTGGAGCATTATCAAATATCCCCACACTTGAGCGTTGCTTGTCCTCAAGCAATACAGAACTTGAAATTAAATCACACGAATCACTTCTTTATTCTTCACACTTTATACATTAGTGATTTTGATACGGCGGTATAAACAATGATAGTAACGATGTGGTTTACAGTCCCACATGACTATAAAAATTTAGATCCTTAAGGAAATTGGATCTTTATGAAAACATTTGATCTTTTGAAAATTCATTCTAGCTTTTACCCTAGATAAGTTTTCCGAAATAACCCTTCACCGGTATTTGCAAAATATTTTTGTGTTTGGTGGGTTTCAGATTTGAAAATTTTAGCTTAAAACTTATGGTTTTGTGTCACCTACTAGCTAACCTTGTATTAGGAAAATAACACGTCCAGTATACTTGCTCCGTATATTACCTTTCGGTAAACTACCGTCCGGTTGTAAAGGAAAGCGTTGAATAAGCAACTGTTAAGGCGATGTCTAATGACATGCAGATGTTCATGGTCTAAAACGTGTCGGATGCAGTTACTATGCTTTGTAAGAGCAATAGTAAAGATCACCCTA
Organism: Rutidosis leptorrhynchoides; assembly: GCF_046630445.1. Lineage (NCBI taxonomy): Eukaryota > Viridiplantae > Streptophyta > Magnoliopsida > Asterales > Asteraceae > Rutidosis > Rutidosis leptorrhynchoides. The sequence goes on along the minus strand of NC_092342.1, from coordinate 263,267,087 downwards.
TGATTTTTCGGTCTGGCACAAGGTCCTGTCTTCGACCATGCTATGCAACCACCGTTCTTACGGTTGACACCTGATTTGGTTCAGGTGACCTAATGAATTCCAGATGAATTCCTAGGATTTTACGTTCAATGGTAATGAACGCATTGAAAATAGGTTTCCAGAAAACAAATCGGTTTTAATTTGATCAAAATATTTTCTCGTTCAAGCTCGAGTTTAGATATCATTGAATTCCATGAGTTTGTAATTCTCAATCTTTAAAGTCAATCTCAAGGATTGAGTAATATCAGTCTTAAAAGTTGATTTTTTATCTTTAAGGAGATTATCCTTTCTGGGGGTCTGATTCATTATTATTATCAAGCTAATTTGTACGGCGCCCTCCCCATTTTACGAGACAGATCCTCTCATGGTTAGGATAAGTCTGACCACTTGGCGACCCTGTTTGATGCTGAGGTCCGTGGATTTTCTGCTGATTTTAGAGATGACTTTTCTAGATTTTTCGTCAACCTACAGCTGGTCTGGACGACAACTTCTTGACCTAAATTAAGAAGCGCGTGTCTTTTTTCGGAAGACTTTACTTCCTTTTAATGATGGAATTGATTCATCGTGTAGATCCATCTTTCTTTCAAATATATTACAGTAAATCGGGTAAAACTGATTAGTATCGTCCAAAACAAAAGCACCTGCAATAACTTTACAGAAACATGTGATAGATAGTTATTTAATTGAATAACTTGGTACATTCTCCCCACACTTAGTTTCTTTCTTTTCCTTTTTATTCTCTTTTATTTCATTTTAAATGAATTCAAGTGTTTTAGGGGGTTTCTCAATTTATGTCCTTTCTGAGGTAACGATAATTTCGGTATTAATACCTAGTTTTCATAGTTCATAAATATGTATAAACATAATTTTGAATTCATTTATTTGAAAATTTTTAAAATTTTCACAAAATTTGGTAAATAAACCAAGTACAAACCCGAGAGAATTTATAACCCTTCCCCACACTTGAGATTATGCAATGCCCTCATTTGCATGAAATCCGACTATAATTATAAATTCACGAGGGTAATAAGTGTAGAAAAGTGATTAAAAATACCCAGTTTGTAATTACAAAGCTCTTCGAATGATAGATGGTGCGCCTCATCGTTCATTCCTTCTTGTTTTATCACACATGTTTTTCTTCAAAAAAGGTTGCTTTTCTGAACTGTTTGCTAATCTTTGAAAATGCGTCTTTTACCCTAACTTATTATGCATGTTTATTAACGAGTTATGCACTAACCCGAACCCCGAATTTAACGTTAAGTGGGGTTAGACTTCCCCATACTTAGCTGACGACATGTGAAGTCGGTAGAATAAGTTCCACGAATTAAAATAGTGAGCCAGTTATTTACATCTCGGGTGGTATAAAATATATCAATGGATTTAAAGTTTAGACCCACCCGATCGTCACTACTTAATTCTTTTTTAAGTGTAACTTTTAGTAAATGGATATGTCTCTTTTTTGGTTCTTGGTCAAATGGATCGATATACACCGACATACATATTTCTCTAGGGTGGACAATTCCTAACATTTCCTTTCGTTCATTCTCGGGATCAAAGTTTTCACCTCTATTACCCAATTGGGTGAAATTCGAGGTGTCAATATCTATTACAGCTTGTAGTTCATCTTTGGTAGATGACTCGTCTATTGAGAATATTGGGTTGGAAGGTTGTGGAATTGTGAAGTTCGGGATCGAAGCAAATTCTTCTTCATTAATGGTACTTATCGGTCCCACCATTTTGGTCTCGGGGGTAAAATTTTCAACATTATCATTTTCCCAAGAGTACCAATTTGTCACCCTTACTTCTTCTTCATCCATTGATGGATCGATGATTTCGTCGGTAGAGGCTAATGTGTCGATATGTTGTGAAATTGGTAAAGCTGAATAAAAAGTATCATCGGGATAATTGGTGATTTCGGAGCTCTCGAATTCATCAAAATTAGATGATATGAGATTTTCTTGCACAATACTCCTCAGATCAACAGGTGTGTAATCTGATAGAGTTTCAGCTTGCCGATTTACAAACTATCTCATTTGTTCATTTTGAGCATCGAGTTCTTCGAGTTTGATTTTCATATTGTCTAAAAGATTTTCAGACACATAATGTTCTTCTTCTTCTGGTTGTTGAGTTTGGATATATTCTTGGGAATAATCCCAATTTGAATTGTATACTTCATAATCATTCCATTCGGATTCTATGGGTGCATAATTTTCCATATGAACGTAATAAAAACATTCCCATGTTGAGTGATAATCTCCACAGATTTCACAACCAGTTATCGTTTCGTCATTCGTGATCCAAGATTGACCGAATGAATTTTCATCAACACTCATTTGAGAGTATTGATTTAATTGATTTCGCATGTCAGAAAGAGTTTCCAACATATTCTCAAAATTTTCCATAATACACTTTTTACCAAATTTTAGCTACAATGTGGTGCATTTACTAATTATCCTATTAGTTATAAAACTAAAAATTATATAAGTTATCAAATTAATAAACTTTTCTGCTTTTGCCCACGTTTCGAATAGCCAATAGATGCAGCAGGTAGCCAGGACCCTTTAAATCGGAAGCCCACAACTCGCCACTAACAAATCCAACTATTACTACGAACCAGAAAATTTGGATGTCTATCAATTTAACTACTTAAAATAATTTTTCGTTTTGAAATTTTAGAGAAGAAATAGAAAAAATTCTAAATCCAAAAAACTAGAGCGTCGAGAAATAAGAAAGAAAAAGAGCGCGTCGAAAAATAAAAGGTCGAAAAATAAATGTCGAAAAACAAACAGTCAAAAAATAAAAATAAGAAAATAAAGCGTCGAAATTTAGTATTCTAAAAACTAAATATTAAAAGTTATGTCTAAAGGTATTAAAGCTTAAAAGGAATTCTATATCCAAAACGGCAATAACTTAAAAAGTACTGAAATTTTAAAATGGCGTCGCAAAATTCTAAAGCACCTAAATCATAGTCTAAAGAAAAGGCACTTAAGGGATTTAACGGCAAAGTCTTAAAAGCTAACAATAAAGTGACTACGGCAAAATACTAGTCTTAAAACTAATTACGAACGATAAATATAAAAATTACGAATTAAGCGATATAAATATACAATTTATAAAAAGAAACTAAAAATGATAAAATTACAATTTTTATAAAAATATTATTTTTATATTATTATTATATAAAAATATTAATCTATATATTTAATAATAATAAATAAACTTAAAATTACAAATTATAAATTAAAACTAAAATTATAAACTAATTAAAACCCTAATTAATAATAATTATTTATTAAAAACCCTAACTGCATTTATGGCGTACCAGGTCAGACGTGTCAGACAACCCCATGCGATCGCATGGGGTTTAGGCTAGGGGTGTTTATATTATCCGTATCCGAATTCGTAATTCGAAAAATCCGAAAATCCGATCCGAAAATATCTGAAAAATCGGGTATCCGGATTTTCGGATATCCGAAAATCGGATATCCGATTTTTCGGATATCCGAAAATCGGATATCCGATTTTTCGGATTCGGGTTTCGGATATGACTTTTCAAAAATTTCGGATATTCGGATTTCCGAATATCCGAATTATATTTTAGTAATTAATAATATTTATAATTATAACTTTAATTTATAATGGGAAATGGGACAATGCCAAAAGAGATGGTCCTGTACAAAAACAAAAACCCCAGATCTAAATAAATTCTTCTCTCTGCTTGCGATTTCATCTTCAATCTTCATTGCATCTTCATAACTTCATCTCATTTTCAGTCTCCATCTTTGATTTCTTTCACCACGGTAACAATATTTACTTATTAATTTCATGGTCTAACTTCCCCAATATGTTAATTTTGTAGTTTGAAAACAAACAAATCTAGAGACTTACGACTCATAATGTAGGGTGACACAACAAAAATTAAAGAATGGTTAAAAAGCTTTTGTAGTCATCGCCATCGGAAACAAAAAGATGGCTATAGTAAGGGCGTAAGCCTTACATGTAACAAAACTCAAGTACTTTTAGATTCATATAGTTGGTTTATTGCTGTGAAAAAGTTGCGCTAATTTTAATTTATTTACTCACTCTTTGTATTGTAGAAAAAGTGGTGCTCGACATAAAATAATTGAAGATCGAAGTAGAAGTGAAAGCTCATCTGTATTTTATAATTTTTCTCTACAATTTGGATATTCGGATGACCAAAATCACTATCCGAATTTTCGGATATCCGAAATTCGGATATCCGAATTTTCGGGTATCCGGTTTTGAACACCCCTAGTTTAGGCTGATGGGTCATGCGACCGCATGGCCAGTCAGTCCAGGTTTTTTTTTTTAATTTTATATTATTTTTCTAAAAATTATAAATAAATATATTTATACAAATATATATTAAAAATATAGCGTTTTGCCGCTTCCCCGGCAGCGGCGCCAAAAACTTGATGTTCGTAGAGGTGTATACGAAATAGTTATATTTTTACTACGAAATACGACGAAATATGATACAAGTTTTAATTAATTTATTTACAAATGGGATATACCTAAACTCTGCTACAACACTATAGGCAGTGTACCTAATCGTAGAGTAGTATAGTTTTTAGTAAGTCCGGTTCGTTCCACAGGGAGACGACTTATTTTACACTATATTTTAAACAACTATATTTGTACAAAATATATATTTTTATATATAATAATAATATAAAAGGGGGTTTACCGTTTAATGACCGGTTTGTAAATTTTATATTTTAAGTCACAATTAAAACCTAATGAAAAATATAAATGACAATAATTTAAATGCGATAATTAAAAGTGCAATAAATAAAATGATAGTAAATAAAAGTGCGATGAGATATAAAATAAAGGAATTATGTTTATTTAAACTTCTGTAATCATGATGTTTGACGTGTTGATTTTAGTTTATTACCATGGGTTAATTGTCCTTTGTCCTGGATTATTCGATATGTCCATCTGGTTTTTGTCCATAACAGTCCATCAGTCATAAATATAAAGTGCGAGTGTCCTCGTCAAATTATTCTTATATCCGAAGTCAAATATTCCAACTAATTGGGGACTTAAACTATAATTACACCAATTTTCCTTGTATGTAATTCACCACTGTTTTAATAAGTCCATTGATTATTAATCCATTCCCGTGTCCGGTTAAATGAACGATTATTAGTACTTATAAATATCCCGCCCATCGTGTCCGATCGAGTGTATGTGGTTATTTATAGGTACGTCCAATTGTAATTTTTATATTAAATTAACGAACTATCATTCAATTAAACAAATATAAATATCATTAATAGCTCATAGTCTAATTTTCACAAGTGTCGTTCTTATGTCCAAACCCCAATTATGGTCCAAAGCCCAATAACCCCGTCTTTAATATTTAGTCCAACATCATGATTACTTCGGCTTAAATAAGCATAATATTAAATTAAGTACGAGACATTAATTTAAAAAGGAGAACATAGCTTACATTGATTATTTATCGCGTAGTGTTACACGGACAGAACTTCGACTTCTAAACCCGTAAAATAACCTTTACATTACCCAAACTAACTAATATAAAATTACCCTATACTATATATATATATATATATATATATATATATATATATATATATATATATATATATTATATATTACAGAGGGAGAGATTGAAAGAGTGTGTTTTGAGTTCGACCACAGGCCTGCCTTTTATAGCAATGTGGCCAGGTTTTTGCTGCCATGCGATCGCATGGGAAAAGGGCAGCCAGGCCATGAATCTCATGGCCCCTCTGGACAGCTCACTTTGCCTTGTCTCCTAGCTTGTCGACGTTATATTTAATTAATATATAATATATAAATAATTTATATAATTATTTAAATATTATATTATATTCTTATGCATAGTTGACTCATAATTTTTGGCCCGTTGCGTCGCGCGTTGATAGTTGGCTCAGGTTCCGGTTCCAGATTTTCGAACGTCCTTTCGTACTATTTAATATCTTGTACTTTGCGTTTTGCAATTTGTAATTTGCACAAAAAATTATTTTCCTTAACTCCCAAAATCCGTGCGAGTCTTTAACTCACTTTTAGTGGCACTTTTGAGTGCACTATGGCTTTAGTGGCACTTTTCAGGCTTTAGCGGCATTTTTTCTTCAATTCTTTAATCTTCGTGCTTTGTCTTCACATTTATTTATTTAAACGATTACACCTTAAAAATAGAATAATTACAACTAAAAACTTTATATATTGGGATGATATTGTGACTAAATATATGTTCGTTTGGAGCACTATCAAATTACCATACCAATTTTCGGGAATTAGCAATCAGTATTTTGAATCTCGCAACGTTTCTACATCAACAGTTATATGTATACATATAACATTTATCTCTTAGGATTATGATTTTCCATTCTGAAACTCCGAAAAGCACCCAGACTACGAATCAATACTCGAAATGTTGAAAAAGCTGAATGAAGCCGCAAAAACTGTAAACGACCTTAATAGCCAAAAGTTTGATAATAAAGAATTGTATGTTGGCAAAGCTAAGAAAAGTTGGAACTGGAAAACGAATTGAGAAAATTGATAGGTCAGATCATGTTGAGATTGAGAGAAATGATAAGATAGAATGAGATTCGGTATGTAAGAAGGACACTCGGTACTAGAGAGAATCGGTACAAATTAAATTCCACAGCTTCTAGAACTCGGTTACAATACAATGGCTATCTAATTTGGACTACATAGGTTTCTTATATAGCCCTCTTCTAAGGAACCTTCATTTAAGCTTAATTCACATTAACACTATACAACTTCGGGGTCCTAACAATCTCCCCCTTAGTGTTAAATGTGAACTTTACAATATAATCCTATTGTGAAATCTTGAGAGGTCCAAACGTTAGTTTCCATCGTGAGCCATCTGGTTTTGAAACTTCTACTTGAGTTTCTAAAATTTGCTTAGAAGTTTTCCAGACTCCCCACGTTTTTCTTGGATCTCCCTCATGTAATGGATATTCATCCATTTCCTTGAAATACCTTCTCTTTCTCTGGCCACGAAGAATTTAAAACTGTCTTGTACGGATTCGGAGCTTTAAACGATCTCTGATATGCTTTATAAACTCTCCAAGACCCATTTTTGTATCAAAGTCATCAACCTTGCTTTGACGAATTTTAAGATACTTCAGTGCAGCCTTAAGTGTTACATCTGAATATTTGTTCAGCTCATCAGTACGAATGAACACCTTTTCCTTTTGAGAATTTACAAATACAAACCCTTCGGGTTCGAATTGCATTTGAAACATCCTTATATCCTTCAGTCCCTCTGTAAATTGATTCGAACACGTTATTCGAATCTTTTTCCTATTTGCTTCGAGACCTATTTGAAAATCTTCACGTCTCATCAGTTCAATTGTCTCCATCATGTATCTTTTCACAGCTTCCAAAGCTTAAGCTTTAGCAAAAGGTCGAATGGTGATGATACTGAGGTAGTTGCAGATGTGAATGATGTCAAGCATATCAAGATTATGAAAATCTGCTTCTGTGAACTTGTACTCTTTCTCATCTTCTCTTATAACATGGAACTGACTGATGACGTCTTTCTTTTCACTTATCTCTACTCCGACTCGAGCAATATTCAACACTTCTGAAATACGATATTTTCTTTGAAGCCACAAATCATCTTCATCTTTGTTGATATGTTTCCTCCACATAAACTCATACCAATTCCTTTCACTTGCTGGAAGAAATCGTGAACCTATATAATTAAACCTTTTACTCCTTGGTGTATCTTTGATGCGGAAGATCTTGTAAGCATTTTCTTCGATGAATGTGTTTCTTAACGTTATAAAATCATGTTCAACTCCCAATAACAATCTTTTTCCTGATTCTTAAAGAATATTCCATGGTTGTTTTTGAATCTGGAATTTATTGTTTCACTTGATGTAGATGTACCAGAAGCTGAGCTTTCATTAGCATTTGTTGGATGTGAACTCGATGAAGGTGTAGAATTCGATGAATGATCAGTAGGATTTGTTGCATCATCATTTGGAACATCATCATCTTCAATATGATCAAAGATATCATCTTCATTTGGATCAACATAAAGATTGTCTTCTTCGTCATCAGAAGAATCCATTTCATCATCACTTTCTATTACTGGATCAGGATTCCCTTCATCTACAATCTCTACATCTTCCAGAATTGAAGATACTGAAGATAACTTGCTTAAGATGACAAACCCATCATCATCCGTCTCTTCAAGATAAAAATCACTTAAGTTCAAATCCTCATCTACTGGTCCACTATCAGCCTCTTTATGAACAATTGGAATTATAACTTGCTCAGGCTCCTTATCATTAATTTCTTCATGTACAGAAACCATTTCTGATTCCGTCTGAACTCGTTGGGCTTGTGAAGCTGATGAAGATCTCACATCACCACCCTTGGTTGAAATGTTCACCGATAGATATTCTCCATCTACTCCTATCTCCCCCTCATGACTATTCTGAAGATCAGAATCGTCATGTTCATCATCACGGTGAGGACTTAAAGGAGAAGAGCAGGAAGTAAGTGGATATCGAACACGAGCACGAAACAATGCTTGAAGTGAAGTACGTCGAAGAACATCAAGATTGACTCTAGAAAACATACGACTAAAATTGTAACGACCCTAGTTTTTCCAACGTTAATTAATAATGATTATTATTGTTAATACTTGTGATTTAACGAATGTATGTTATTACATTTACATGTTGCCATGACTAAACGTACTTGACTTTAATTGCCCGAAACGTCTTTGTGACACACGAAACTTGCACGAATAATATTTTCAAGTATTATTTACATTCAAGATTAATTTTATTAATCATTTTAATTAACTATTGTTGTTAGTTAGTTACTTGGGCTTTTAATTGGATAAACTTGTTAACTAACATACATAGGCTTTTAATTGAACTTGGGCCTTTATTAGTATTAGTGGACTTTAGAAGCCCACCCTACATATTAATGGACTTAGTTAGCCCACTAACACTTGTAAGTATCACTTAGGATGGAAACTAGTTAGTTTGTGCAATTGGAATCTTGTTAGCTCATAATCCCCATGAAACCCCATCCATTAACCACCTTTTATGAGCTTTACATGCTAGTAACCATCAAACAAAGCCTTCCCTCTTTTTTTTCTCAGCTGGCCGTGGCCTATGGGTGCCCAAGGAGTGGTTTTTGTTTCATTTTTCATTACTTACTTCATTCTCATTTACTCACTCTCAAAACACACACATACTTGCTTCATCTTTTCTCTCATTTTTCTTTCTTTCTTGTAAGTAATTGGAACTTATTTTCTCTTCTTCTTTTCCTTGTAAAACCGTAGCATAATCACTCTCATCATCATCATCTTTGTTGTTGTTTGATTACTTGTTAGTTATAGTTGTTTACTTACTTGTTGTTGTTGAAACTTACTAGTTACAAAGAATCAAACTCTTTAGTTTGATTCTTCATACCAACTTGTTCTTACAAGACATACAAGACATAAACTTTCTAGTTTATGATTCTACCTTATTTGTTTTAAAAGATTTAGAGTTCGTGTGTTGCAAATCATACTTGTAAGTCATGTTAGTAAACTTTAAAGTTTACTTTCTTAAAGATCAAACTTTGGTTTGAATCTTTAAAGTATGAACAACCATGAATAAGTTACTTGTTTACTTAGTTTATGTCTTCATTTTATGCACTTTAATTTCATGTTTATTGGTTATTATTGGTCAAGTGTTACTAGTTAACCTTGATCTCATTAATCTTGAACTAAAGTTAACTTTAAAAGTTCAAGAACATGTAAGTAAACTTTCTATTATTATAACTTGGTACACTTATGTTAGATCTAGACTTTTGAGTCTTGGATCTTCAAGATCAAACTAAGAACTATGTTCTACAACTTAAGATCTTGATTTCATGAGTTTACTTTCAAGTTTGTAACTTATTATTAGTTTTAAAGTTCATGCATGTGTTAGATCTAAGACTTTGATGTAACTTTGGTTCATCAAACTTCATACAACTCTTAAGTGAGTTGTGCTTCATGTCTTAGACTTACACTTGGGTTATGATGGTCAAACCTTGGTAAAGATGATGTAAACACATCAATGAGTTGTACACTTGAAGCTATATGCATCAAGGATGAGAACCATGATGAACATCAAGCACCAAAACCCACCGGAACCCACTTATCTTTCTGTTTCTGTAACAGACCAATAAACCTGGGCTGCTGTAACCTTGATTTTCAAATAGCTCTGTTCTATTAGATAACTTTTCATATAGGTCTCATCTTAATCCGAGTTACGGTTTAGGATTTATGGCCCTCCGATCGTCACTATGTCCTTTAACGTTGTGCAGAAATTTCTGACCTACTCGCACTTAGACCGTCGCCACGGTCAAACAAAGATGAGTTTGCTTCTGTAAATTTTACCACACTTAAAGGACTCATATACGGAGCCATGTCCACTGATCTCACCTTGTTTCAGTAAGGGTAGAGGCCGTGGTGACTGACTGAAGTCAGCCTTTGTTTTAAACTACTTTCATAAACGAAACTTACTTTACGCCTTATGTTTGATGATGAATGATGATGACCTTTAAGACCTTATTTACATACTTTTAAACCTATTTAGATGATTTACTGACTTAGTACTATTTGACTTAGGTTGAGGACCCATTTGGACAACCTTCATTACTTGCTTACTTTCCGAGTCATACTTTACCGCTACTTTATCATTGTGAGTTATAGCATTCCCTTTTTACTTTAACTTATTTTGGGAACTGAGAATACATGCGGATTTTATGTTTTACATACTAGGCATGAGTACTTAAATTTATATATGTGTGGGTTATATAACGGCAGAAACATTCCATTTAGCTCGGTAACGTTTAGTCATTGGTTTTTGAACCGGTGAACGCGAATCTTAGATATGGATCTATAAGGTTTGACATCCCCACTCGGGCTAGTAGCGCTAGTATTTAATGAGTGTTTAATACTTCGTAGACATACGCACTTGCCAAGTCTACTTTCAGGGGGTATAAACGTTAAGTTAGTTACCAAGTGCCCACGGTTAATATATACTTTATCATACTGTTTTGAAACGCTCTTTGTAGTACTGAAATCTCGTGGCCTACCTTACATACTGTTATACTTAAACTATAGCTCACTAACCTTTGTGTTGACATTTTTAAGCATGTTTTTCTCAGGTGCTTGAGGTTTGCTTCTGCTGTGTACTAGTCGTGCTGTAGACACCCGCTGCTTAGAGTTGTTATCGCATGAACTACTTTATTTTGCATTCAAACATTAGTACTTTTGAACTATGACTTGTAACGACCATTGTGGTCAAATACACTTATTATTTGCTTCTACTTAGTGAAGCATGCTTTTGGATTGTAAAACATTCGATGTTGGTTTAGACATCACTTTATTAATGAATGCAAACTCTTTTTGAAATCGCATATAGTACTTAACCTTGTAATGATCCTGTTGTTGATGATTCGTACACGATGGTTTTGTACGGGGCATCACATTTGGTATCAGAGCATTGGTTATAGGGAATTAGGTTGCATTAGTGAGTCTAAGACCGACCCGAGTAGGATTCACTAATAGGACTAATCTGCAACTTGCTAGTTTACTTGTTTCCGCAGAACTTACTGCATGCTGCTGCTTACTTTTACTGCTATATGCCATATGCTACTACATGATTTCACTACTGTATGATTTTACTTGCTTTCGATTGCATGCTACCTCTGTACGATTCATTATTATTGCCATGCTACTTATTGTTTTACATGATTTAAACTGTTGGCCAAATACGTGCTTGCTTTATGACTTACTGACATGGAAAATTTATTTTTCCTTGTTCAGATGTTGGATGTTCCACCTGCTATCGTTTTGGGCAGTTTAGACTAGTCAGCCACCCCACCTGCTGCTGCTGCCGACACACCGATCCCGCTACCCACTAGTGACCCGGCGCTTCATCTTCCGGGACTAGCAGCCAGGCGCCTACACCAGTGGCTACTATTGACGGACACGTGGACCCTACAGAGATTCCAGCTCCGTCTGCTCCCGGATCCTCGGAGCCACAGCCCCGCATCGGTGGTGTTGTGATTCCCGCGGAGTTCGGGGAAGGGCCATTCCGTAGCCATATGCGCATGCCGTGCCGACGCGCTCCTAATGGACGTTTAGTGCCGATTCTGCCATTCAGATACAGCCAGATGATGGTCGCTCATGGACGACCAGTTCAGCCACCCGTGTCACCACCACATGATTCTGATGATCCTTCATCCGATGACTCCTCTACAGATGACTCTAGTGACTCCGACGAAGAGAACCTTGATGACGTACCTATACAGGCACCCTCCACCTCGCCGAAGAAGCGGTACCGTCCTGATGGCACCGTCATTCCAGGGGTGAATGGAGGTCATGCTTTCACTGACGCTTTTGGTCGGCGTCGGAGGGTTACTGCCCGTAAACGGCTTGTGCCGTACCCTGCCAACCCACAGATACGTAAGGTTCCCCGTTACGTACTGATTAATTCTGGAGCCGGGACATCTGCACCCCATTTCGTGTGGTCGGCACCATCTGCTCCACCGGCCCCACCTGCACCACCAGCACCGCCTGCCCCACCATCTCCCACTGTCGAGGAATTGACAAGGGAGGTGGGAATCCTCCGAGCTCGGGTTACTGAGCTCGAGGAGCAGTTGGCTCAGGTTTTAGACATCCTACACCCACCTTCCCCGTAGGACCTTTTGTATTAGATTTCATGATGTAATCTAGTGGTAGTTTCATATTTCACTTATGTATTGTACGAATCTATCATGATGTATGAAACTTATTATTAATGAATGGAAACTTTGTGATGTTAATTTTGCATAAGTATTCTATTTACGTTACTGTATGGTGTTTTGCGGTACTTGTATCAACTTGCGTTACTTAATTAACATGTGTTGTGCTGTTTACATATTGGTTGTTATATACTATATTATTATATATTGAATGCTGGATTTTGACTTGAGTCAAAATGTTTGTATAGAACACCATGGCTAACAGTCGATCCACACCTACTGCTGCTCAAATTGAAGAGATGATCCAAGAACGTGTAGCCGCAGCCATTGCAGAAATGCAACCCCAAGCTCCACCGCCACCGCCACCGCCACCACCACCGGTTATTCAACCCGTTCGAAATGGGTGTACTTACAAGGAATTCCAGAGCTGTAAACCACATAACTTCAGCGGCACTGAGGGACCGGTTGGTCTCACCAGATGGTTCGAGAAACTTGAATCAGTATTCCGAGTTAGCAACTGTTTGGAGAACAACAAAACCAAATTTGCTTCTTGCACGCTATCTGACGGCGCGCTCATGTGGTGGAACACAATGGCACAGGCACAAGGCATTGATGAGGCGTATGCTACGCCATGGGAAGAATTTAAATGTACCATGATTGAGGAGTATTGTCCGAGTACCGAAATCCAAAAGATGGAAATGGAATTCATGTAGTTAAAGGCCGTTGGGAACGACCTTGATGGTTACAACAGGAGATTTTTGGAACTAGCCCTGATGTGTCCGACAATGGTCACCCCAGAATTCAAGCGTATGGAGAGATACTTTTGGGGACTTCCTAAGTCCATCAAGGGTAACGTCACCTTGTCCAAACCACCTAATGTTCCCGAAGCGATGCGCATGGCGCATACTTTGATGAATCAAATAACCATCGATGAACCGGAGAAAACTAAGTCTGAAGCGGGTACTAGTGAGAAACGCAAATGGGATAACCACAACAACAACAACAACAGGGGAAGGAACTATGAACAGAACCCGGTGAAACGACATAAGGGTTTCAGAGGAAACAACAACGGTGGAAACCCCAACCCCAACAACAACACCAACTCCAACCCGAACTACAAGGGAACCCTACCTCAATGCAAGAGGTGTTACAAACACCACACTGGGTATTGCAATGTTGTCTGTGAGAAGTGCCAACGGTCTGGGCATGTTGGAAAAGACTGCAAGGTCACCACTTTGAATGGGAAGCCGAATACCAACGGACCGAAGAAGTGTTACGAATGCGGGCAGACGGGCCATTTCAGAAATGCGTGCCCAAACAAGCGAAAAGACCTCGGACCACCCTGCGCTAGAGCTTTCAATGTTAATGAAAGGGACGCACGCGAAAACCCCGACTTGGTGACAGGTATATTCAAAATCAACAATCTTTTAGCTTCTGTCTTGTTTGATACTGGTGCGGATAGAAGTTATGTATGTAGACATTTTTGCGATAAGATTAATTGGTCATTAGTCCTGTTAAAAGAGAGTATGCTTGTCGAGGTCACCAATGGAAAACTTGAAAAGGTTGACCATATTAGTCGTGGAGCTATTATCAACATAGATGGTGCAGATTTCGAAATTGATTTGATACCTATCAAACTGGGAAGTTTTGACGTTATCATTGGTATGGATTGGTTGATCAAGATAAAGGCTGATATTATTTGTGGAGATAAAGCACTTCATATACCACAAGGAGACGGTGAGCCACTAATCATCTACGGAGAGAGATGTACCTCGAAGCTGAACCTCATTAGTTGCGTGAAAGCGCAAAAGATCATGAAGAAGGGACGTTTTGCTGTCCTAGCACATGTGAAAGCGGTAGAAACTGAGGTGAAGAGCGTGAATGACGCTCGAATTGTGAACGAATTTTCCGATGTCTTCCCAGAGGAATTGCCTGGATTACCGCCGCCGAGAGCCGTAGAGTTTCAGATCAACTTAGTGCCAGGAGCTGCACCTGTAGCTCGCGCACCTTATAGACTCGCACCTTCCGAGATGTAAGAATTACAAAGCCAACTACAAGAACTACTTGATCGAGGATTTATCCAACCAAGTTTCTCGCCTTGGGGCGCACCTATGTTGTTTGTAAAGAAGAAGGATGGATCCTTCCGTATGTGTATCGACTACCGTGAACTCAACAAATTGACTATCAAGAATCGATATCCTCTTCCACGAATTGATGATCTTTTTGATCAACTACAAGGATCAAGTGTTTACTCAAAGATCGATTTGCGATCCGGCTATCACCAGCTGAGGGTGAAAGAAAGTAACGTGATGAAAACTGCATTCAGGACCCGTTATGGTCATTATGAGTTTCTTGTGATGCCATTCCTGTTGACAAATGCACCTGCCGTGTTCATGGACCTCATGAATCGTGTCTGCAAGCCGTACTTGGATAAGTTTGTTATCGTCTTCATAGATGATATCCTCATCTACTCTAAGAGCGAAGAAGAACATGAGCAACACCTCCGACTTGTGCTTGAACTCTTGAGACAAGAGTAACTTTACGCCAAATTCTCCAAGTGTGAATTTTGGTTGAAGGAAGTTCAATTTTTGGGTCATGTTGTGAGCGACCAGGGTATCAAAGTTGATCCTGCCAAGATTGAAGCCATCAGCAAGTGGGAGACCCCCACTACTCCAACGCATATTTGCCAATTCCTAGGTCTCGCCGGTTACTACCGAAGGTTCATTGAAGGATTTTCTCTGATTGCGCGTCCCTTGACCGCGCTGACTCACAAGGGCAAGAAGT
Organism: Rutidosis leptorrhynchoides; assembly: GCF_046630445.1. Lineage (NCBI taxonomy): Eukaryota > Viridiplantae > Streptophyta > Magnoliopsida > Asterales > Asteraceae > Rutidosis > Rutidosis leptorrhynchoides. The sequence goes on along the minus strand of NC_092342.1, from coordinate 263,251,478 downwards.
TCATTTGGGAACACACACACGAATCAGCATTTCAAACTTTGAAGAAGAAATTGACCGCCGCACCTATCCTATCACTTCCTGAGGGCAGTGACAACTTTGTTGTTTATTGTGATGCATCGAAGAGTGGTTTCGGTTGCGTACTGATGCAACGCTCAAAAGTTATTGCCTATGCCTCCCTCCAATTGAAGATTCACGAGCGGAACTACACTACTCATGATCTTGAACTTGGAGCTGTTGTCTTTGCGCTTAAATTGTGGAGACATTATTTGTATGGAACTAAGAGCACTATCTTCAACGATCACAAGAGTCTCTAACACATATTCGATCAGAAGCAACTGAATATGAGACATCGTCGATGGATCGAAATGCTCAACGACTACGATTGTGAACTCCGTTATCACCCTGGCAAGGCCAATGTTGTAGCTGACGCTTTAAGCCGAAAGGAGAGGACGACACTTCTTCGTGTTAGGGCTCTGAACATAACCATCCATTTGAACCTCAACAGCCAGATCAGAGTAGCCCAAGATGAGGCTCTCAAGGAGGAGAATATATCTCACGAACATTTGAACATACTTGTCTCTCGATTCGAGGTTAGGGAGTCTGGACTCCGATGTTATGTTGGAAGAATTTGGGTACCTCGTTATGGAGATCTACGGAACCTTATACTTGATGAAGCACACAAATCGAGATATTCGATTCATCCTGGAGCGGGCAAAATGTACCACGATCTTAAAGAACAGTATTGGTGGCCGAATCTTAAGTAGGGCGTTGCGACTTATGTTGGTAAGTGTTTGACATGCTCGAAGGTTAAAGCCGAGCATCAGAGACCTTCTGGTTTACTTCAACAGCTGAAAATCCCACAATGGAAGTGGGAAAGGATCACAATGGATTTCATTACCAAGCTACCAAAGACGGTGGGCGGATACGATACCATTTGGGTTATTGTTGACCACCTTACCAAATTTGCACACTTTCTAGCGATGAAGGAAACAGATACGATGGAAAGACTTGCTCAACTATACATTAAGGAGGTTGTATCTCGTCATGGTTTACCTTTATCAATCATCTCCGATCGCGATCCCCTTTTTGCTTCTAGATTTTGGCGTTCTTTGCAAGAAGCCATGGGAACTCGTCTTGACATGAGTACTGCTTATCACCCTCAGACTGATGGGCAAAGTGAACGAACGATTCAGACATTGGAAGACATGTTGCGTGCATGTATCATTGATTTTGGAAAGGCCTGGGAAAGGCATTTGCCACTCGCCGAATTCTCGTACAACAACAGTTATCACTCAAGCATTAATGCTGCACCTTTTGAAGCATTGTATGGCCATAAGTGCTGATCTCCTATTTGTTGGGCCGAAGTAGGCGAAAAGTAGATCACCGGACCCGAGGTAGTCCACGAAACCACGAAGAAGATTGCTCAGATTCAAGCTAGACTTAAGACTGCCCGTGATCGCCAAAAGAGTTATGCTGATCTTAAACGTAAAGACTTTGAATTCAACGTTGGTGACCGTGTAATGTTGAAGGTTGCACCTTGGAAAGGTGTGATCCGTTTTGGAAAACGCGGAAAGTTAAACCCGCGATACATTGGTCCTTTTGAAATCTTGGAACGTGTTGGACCCGTTGCTTACCATTTGGATCTACCAGCACAATTGAGCTCAGTTCATCCCACCTTCCACGTGTCAAACTTGAAGAAGTGTCTTGCTGCACCTGAACTTATCATACCACTTGAGGAACTTACGATTGACGACAAACTTCACTTTGTGGAAGAACCAGTTGAGATTATGGATCGTGAGATCAAAACTTTGAAACGCAACAAGATTCCGATCGTCCGAGTGCGATGGAATGCCAAACGAGGACCTGAGTTTACTTGGGAGCGAGAGGATCAAATGATGCGGAAGTATCCTCACCTTTTCCCGACTCCTCCATCTACCTCAGCTTAAAATTTTGGGACGAAATTTTCTTTAACAGGTGGGTAATGTAACGACCCTGGTTTTTCCGACGTTAATTAATAATGATTATTATTGTTAATACTTGTGGTTTAACGAATGTATGTTATTACATTTACATGTTGCCATGACTAAACGTACTTGACTTTAATTGCCCGAAACGTCTTTGTGACACACGAAACTTGCACGAATAATATTTTCAAGTATTATTTACATTCATGATTAATTTTATTAATCATTTTAATTAACTATTGTTGTTAGTTAGTTACTTGGGCTTTTAATTGGATAAACTTGTTAACTAACATACATAGGTTTTTAATTGAACTTGGGCCTTTATTAGTATTAGTGGACTTTAGAAGCCCACCCTACATATTAATGGACTTAGTTAGCCCACTAACACTTGTAAGTATCACTTAGGATGGAAACTAGTTAGTTTGTGCAATTGGAATCTTGTTAGCTCATAATCCCCATGAAACCCCATCCATTAACCACCTTTTATGAGCTTTACATGCTAATAACCATCAAACAAAGCCTTCCCTCTTTTTTTTCTCAGCTGTCCGTGGCCTATGGGTGCCCAAGGAGTGGTTTTTGTTTCATTTTTCATTACTTACTTCATTCTCATTTACTCACTCTCAAAACACACACATACTTGCTTCATCTTTTCTCTCATTTTTCTTTCTTTCTTGTAAGTAATTGGAACTTATTTTCTCTTCTTCTTTTCCTTGTAAAACCGTAGCATAATCACTCTCATCATCATCATCTTTGTTGTTGTTTGATTACTTGTTAGTTATAGTTGTTTACTTACTTGTTGTTGTTGAAACTTACTAGTTACAAAGAATCAAACTCTTTAGTTTGATTCTTCATACCAACTTGTTCTTACAAGACATACAAGACATAAACTTTCTAGTTTATGATTCTACCTTATTTGTTTTAAAAGATTTAGAGTTCGTGTGTTGCAAATCATACTTGTAAGTCATGTTAGTAAACTTTAAAGTTTACTTTCTTAAAGATCAAACTTTGGTTTGAATCTTTAAAGTATGAACAACCATGAATAAGTTACTTGTTTACTTAGTTTATGTCTTCATTTTATGCACTTTAATTTCATGTTTGTTGGTTATTATTGGTCAAGTGTTACTAGTTAACCTTGATCTCATTAATCTTGAACTAAAGTTAACTTTAAAAGTTCAAGAACATGTAAGTAAACTTTCTATTATTATAACTTGGTACACTTATGTTAGATCTAGACTTTTGAGTCTTGGATCTTCAAGATCAAACTAAGAACTATGTTCTACAACTTAAGATCTTGATTTCATGAGTTTACTTTCAAGTTTGTAACTTATTATTAGTTTTAAAGTTCATGCATGTGTTAGATCTAAGACTTTGATGTAACTTTGGTTCATCAAACTTCATACAACTCTTAAGTGAGTTGTGCTTCATGTCTTAGACTTACACTTGGGTTATGATGGTCAAACCTTGGTAAAGATGATGTAAACACATCAATGAGTTGTACACTTGAAGCTATATGCATCAAGGATGAGAACCATGATGAATATCAAGCACCAAAACCCACCGGAACCCACTTATCTTTCTGTTTCTGTTTACAGCCTACTGTTCTGCTGTTTCTGTAACAGACCAGTAAATCTGGGCTACTGTAACCTTGATTTTCAAATATCTCTGTTCGATTAGATAACTTTTCATATAGGACTCGTCTTAATCCGAGTTACGATTTAGGATTTATGGCCCTCCGATCGTCACTATGTCCTTTAACGTTGTGCAGAAATTTCTGACCTACTCGCACTTAGACCGTCGCCACGGTCAAACGAAGACGAATTTGCTTCTGTAAATTTTAACACACTTAAAGGACTCATATACGGAGCCATGGCCACTGGTCTCACCTTGTTTCAGTAAGGGTAGAGGTCGTGGTGACTGACTGAATTCAGCCTTTGTTTTAAACTACTTTCATAAACGAAACTTACTTTACGCCTTATGTTTGATGATGAATGATGATGACCTTTAAGACCTTATTTACATAATTTTAAACCTATTGAGATGATTTACTGGCTTAGTACTATTTGACTTAGGTTGAGGACCCGTTTGGACAACCTTCATTACTTGCTTACTTTCCGAGTCATACTTTACCGCTACTTTATCATTGTGAGTTATAGCATTCCCTTTTTACTTTAACTTATTTTGGGAACTGAGAATACATGCAGATTTTATGTTTTACATACTAGGCACGAGTACTTAAATTTATATATGTGTGGGTTATATAACAGCAGAAACATTCCCTTTAGCTCGGTAACGTTTAGTCATTGGTTTTTGAACCGGTTAACGCGAATCTTAGATATGGATCCATAAGGTTTGACATCCCCACTCAGGCTAGTAGTGCTAGCATTTAACGAGTGTTTAATACTTCGTAGACATACGCACTTGCCAAGTGTACTTTCAGGGGGTATAAACGTTAAGTTAGTTACCAAGTGCCCACGGTTAACATATACTTTATCATACTATTTTGAAACGCTCTTTGTAGCACTGAAATCTCGTGGCCTACCTTACATACTGTTATACTTAAACTATAGCTCACCAACCTTTGTGTTGACGTTTTTAAGCATGTTTTTCTCAGGTGCTTGAGGTTATCTTCCGCTGTGTGCTAGTCGTGCTGTAGACACCCGCTGCTTAGAGTTGTTATCGCATGAACTACTTTATTTTGCATTCAAACATTAGTACTTTTGAACTATGACTTGTAACGATCATTGTGGTCACATACACTTATTATTTGCTTCTACTTAGTGAAGCATGCTTTTGGATTGTAAAACATTCGATGTTGGTTTAGACATCACTTTATTAATGAATGCAAACTCTTTTTGAAATCGCATATAGTACTTAACCTTGTAATGATCCTGTTGTTGATGATTCGTACACGATGGTTTTGTACGGGGCATCACAAAAATATTCTTGCTCCAAAGCATCATAGAAATGTGGTAAACGAGAGGGTGATGATGGAAAAGTAACAATGAGAACAGCTGCAGCAGCAGTACCTGTTGAAGGCGATGTCGATGGAAGTGTATGAGTTGCCGTGGGGGTAGGTAAGGATGATTGTGCAGTATTATTCTTATATGTAGGGCTGTACATACTACTAGTCAGATTCGTGATATCCCCTTCTGATGGAGGTTGGGTAACAACCGGAGTTGTTACCGGCGAAGTTTCTTTCGAAGCATCCGCCTCCATGACTTTGGTCTCATGGGACTCTGACAAAGTAGCAGAACTACCCGTCGGTTTAGCTCTCGCAGAGATATTGCTATCTCCGACTCCTGAAATCATTGATATACCATGAGGTGGTAAATATCTTTCAGTTAAAGACTCTTCCTCCAGACCCTAAGATTCAGAATCCGGAAGAGAAGTGGTTTGATCCAATGAATCACTTTCATGAATTAAGAGATCAGTCTGCTGGAAGTCTGATAAATATCCCGAAGGATTGTCATGTTGACTCGTTTGCATGGGACGCGGCAGATCTTCCTCATCAAGATAAGCCGGACCTCGAGACCCTGTTGTACGTTAAGGCACAGGAGGATTTCCAACCGATACGCAGGGTGCCTTTTCAAGACTTTTCGGCTCCCCTTCGGCCATTCTGGACTTCAATGATTGAGTTTCCTCAATCGATTGAGTCAACGCAGACTTTACTGCAGAGGAAGACTTTACTTCCTTAGATGCCGAAGCACCTTACTTTGTAGGATTTATTATTAAGTCCTGTTTAGATTGGATGGGCTTAGTGGCCTTTTTACCATCCGTGCGTTTAGATCTCTTGCCTACCGAAACTTGTGCTTCATTTAGCGTAGGGCTTACTGTTATTATTGGATGTGATACAGAGATGGGTGAGGGTGACCTAATTGGTTCTAGGTCTTGGTCTGTATCACCAACGGTAGTAGTAACTGTTTGGCAGACGATAGGTGTCGAAGTCCTAGATCTAGTTACTCATTGGGTTGGCGGAGTCTGAATCATCTCATCAGGTATATATCGAGTTCTCTTAGGAGAATGTTCAGGAGACGATTCAGATGCTGTTGTTGAGGTGTCGGTGTCACTGCTCACTTCGAGTGTTGTGGAAAGGGTTGGTTCAATCCTAGTTGGACTAGGTTCCCTGATCCTCACGGGTTGAGCTTGGTGTGCGGCCCTAGATCGTTTAAGGTTCACCCTAAGTGGAGGATTAGCTAGCCTGGGTAGTTGAACTACAGGTTCCCCTACAACCTCTGGGGCTGGAACCGCGGCGGGTTCAACTTGTTCTTGTTGTACCGGGTTCGGAAGAGGTATTCCTACAGCCTCAAAATAAGAATGCATACGAGCATCTTGGGGTTCACCAAGCCTCACTAGCCAATTTGGAATTGGCGCAGTGAATTGATTATCAGACACCATCGGGGTATTCATCTTCAGCTCCCCAAATCGTTTCATCTGTAATCCATGTGTACCTGGTACAAATATATTTGCATTTCTGCAAGCATTTATAGCATCATGGATAAAGATACAGAAAAACCTTTCGCAAAGGATGTATGAACCCCTTAGCTTATCAACTTGAGCTTGAACCAGATCCCATAAAAGCTCAGCATAGTCAGGAGCCTCTACTCTTATGAAAGAGTAGAATACTTTCAGCATTGGCACAGTCAAGCTATCGGATCCACTCCTTGTCATCAGCAAGCATCTGTTGATGATTGAGAAGATCACATACCACATTGAGTGCAGATATTTCTTCTGAAACTTAGCTGGTGGAACATTGGTAGCTCCAACATAACCAAGATCAAAGACAGAAGTCATCATTTGCTGAGTAGCAGGAAAAGCAGGAGCATTCTGCACAACAGGAAGTCTGAATATCCTCCTGAAATCAGCTTTAGTGATACTCCTCCTCCCTTGAACTCCTCTCAGTTGAAATTCAAAACGAGCTTGTGTTCCCTCTGGATTTTCAGTAGTAGGTTGTGTAGCTTCCACAAACCTAATTGTTCTATTAAGTAACTCCAGATCTGTTACAGCTACACTGGCAGTAGTACTGAGAGCAGGCCATAGTGTGTGCCTCTCTAGAATTGCTGTCCAGTAGTTGCAGGGAATACAGGTTTCAGAGTTGATGAAGTGATTGTTCGCCATTTAGCTGTACAAATAAGAAATAGAAGACCACAAGATATTCAAAAAGCATATATCTCTATTCTTATTTGTCTTTGAAATCCTTTGTATATGTTTTATCTTTTCTATTTTAAGATTTTTATGGTTTTTCAAAAATATAAAAATCTTTTATTCTCAAATATGATCAAATAATTGACAATCATGACATTCATATGATATTCATCACAATACAAATTTATCATGCAAAGTCAATTATACTACACAAAGAATCAGAACAACACTTAGTCAATTTTTAAACACATTTCAAGCAGATTCGGTAGTCATGAAAACTTGAGATTCTGTAACCAAATAAGCTTGAGTTTTCAGATCAGAAAGATATAGAATAAACAAGTTAAGTGTTTGAAGATAAAAATCAGAAATTTTCAAGGTACCAAAAGTCAGATTCGGTATCAAGAGAAGAACAGATTCGGTATCTCCAAAATTAACATAAAGACACTCAAACATGCATATTCTATCATGTAAAATCACAACCATAATCAATTAACCAATCAATTAAATCATAGCAACATGTTAATTGTATGAACAGACTCGGTACAGTAGATAGAACATATTCGGTAGATACATAATCCATCAAACAATCAATTAAACATGTAATCAAGCTTGGTCAAATGATAGATCAATCAATATAACTCAAATTAGACAAGAATTCATGTTAATTAACCAAATCAATTGAGTTTAATCAAGGATTAATAGAATACGACTCAGACTTGGTAAAATCAACAGAATTTCAAAATTGAGAGTTAAAATCCAGTTACTTTGATCTTTTCTGGTTGATAGACACATAATTATCTCAGATCTATAAGTATGCTAATTAAAATGAACATTTACCCAAGAATTTGAAGATACAGAGAGACGGACTCGGTAGATTAGGCAGATTCGGTATAATCAAGCAGACTCGGTAGGTAATTAACAACAGTAAATGAGTAAGTTTGAGTTTGACCCTCCTTTTATAGATACCGAAGGTAAAATACCGAATGGGCTTTACAGAATGGGCCTATTATACCGAATTCAGTCCAATTTTCAAAACTTTATCAATTTAACTTCAAATCTTGACAAATTGACTTTTTCTCTCAATATTCATTTCAATCTTTTTATGAAAAATATTTCTGAGACAATTTTGAAAATTTTGAACTTACCGAATCTGTACTGTTGGATGTCAGATTCGGTATAATGCTAAAAATAGCATTTTATCCAGTAAAAAACAAATATTTTTGGATTTTATCTTTTCCAATTTTTATGAATTTTCCAAAATAAGATTTGTACTTAAAAGAACTTTGAATTTTGTGAACAAAGTACAAATCTTCAGTGATACCAATTGTTAAAACGGGTTACATACTGAGATGTATACAAGCCTTAGTGAATTATTTCAGATATAAAACAAAGAATTTATGAATTCACTTTTGAAAAACAATATTTTTGAGTAATTTTCTCATTTTCTCCCTTTTTCTCCCCCTCAAAATGTGATATACAAGAACGTAAATCCGCATTTTGATAAATTACCCTAGAAAATGAATTAACTCCCCCTTGAAATATGATATCAATGAGTTACCTCCCCCTTATGTAACCATTGAACAATTATATCCAGGAAGTTATCATAAATCTAAAGGCTCCCCCTTAAAAGATGATATCCAAAGCATATGAAAATAGTTGCTCCCCCTAGAAAGTATCTACTCCCCCTTAACACAAGATCTCAAGAATAAGTCCCAACAGATCTAAGGAATATCAAGCACTATACTCTACCATGCCAATCTCTTTGATTAAGAATTTTAGCCTAAGTTCATCTAAAGGCTTAGTGAACATGTCAGCTAATTGCACTTTGGTAGGCACAAAGTATAACTCTACATCCCCTTTCTCTACATGGTCCTTAATGAAATGATAGCGAATATCTATTAGTTTAGTCTTAGAATGCTGGACCGGGTTGCTTGTAATTGCAATAGCACTTTGTGAATCACAGTAAATCGGGGTCTTCAAAATTTTAAAGCCATAGTCTAAAAGTTGAGTTTGCATCCACAAAACTTGTGAACAACAATGAGCTGCAGCAATGTACTCAGACTCAGCTGTTGATAAAGACACATAGTTCTGCTTTTTGGATGACCAACCAACTAGCCTATTCCCCAACATCTGAATTGATCCAGATGTGCTTTTTCTATCAACATAGCAACTGCCATGATCCGCATCAGTGTAAGCAGTGAGATTGAAATCGGATCCATGAGGATACCAGATCCCAAGGTTAGGTGTACCTTTAAGGTACTGAAAAATCCTAACAACCGCTTTGGAATGAGATTTCTTAGGGTTTGACTGAAAGCAGGCACAGACAGTTACAGCAAGTGTAATGTCGGGTCGACTTGTAGTCAGATACATTAAAGAACCAACCATGCTTCGATAAAGTATAACATCAAAGGGTTCCCCATTAGCATCAGCATCCAGTAAAGTCCTCATTGGGGTTGTCATTGGTTTTAAAGCAGTCATTTTAAAATGTTTTAGCATATCATTGATATACTTTGTTTGACTGAGAAAAATCCCGTTTGGTAATTGTTTTACTTGTAACCCCAAAAAGAAATTTAACTGGTCAATCATGCTCATTTCGAATTTGTTGGCCATAAGATCACCAAATTCTTTGCATAAGGCCGAGGACGTGGAACCAAAAATAATGTCATCAACGTAAATTTGAACCAAGAGAATGTGACCGTGGTTTTTACGGATGAATAGCATTGTATCAATCGTTCCACGAGAGAAGCCGTTATCCAGCAAGTACTTTGTTAAGGTCTCGTACCACGCACGTGGTGCTTGCTTCAGACCATATAAAGCTTTCTCCAAGAAGTAGACGTGATTTGGATGAATGGGATCGACAAAGCCTTCTGGTTGATCGACATAGACTTCCTCTTGAAGATGACCGTTCAGAAAAGCAGTTTTGACGTCCATTTGAAACATCGTGAACTTCATATGAGAAGCAAATGCAAGGAAAAGACGAATAGCCTCAATCCTAGCAACCGGAGCAAACGTTTCGTCATAATCAATACCCTCTTGTTGTCGATATCCCTTGGCCACAAGACGTGCCTTATTCCGAACCACAATTCCATCAGAATCCTTCTTGTTCTTAAAAATCCACTTAACCCCTATTGGTCGTTGACCAGTTGGTCTTGGAACCAATCACCATACTTTCAACCATTCAAATTGATTGATCTCTTCTTCTATTGCAACTACCCAGTTCGGATCTAGTAAAGCTTGAGCAACCGTTGTTGGTTCAATCTTACTAAGAAAGGCAGTGTATAGACACATATTCCAAGTAGCCCTTCGAGTTGAGACTGGAGCAGATGCATCACCAATAATAAGATCTATTGGATGACTTTTAGTCCATCGGTTGTGTGGAAGAGGTTGTACACCAGTGGTATCCATTGAAACATCAACCGTTGTTGACGTTGAGCCTTGATCCGCTTGATCTGATGTAACGTTATCTAATGGATTCAATTGAGTATCTAGAGAAACAGCTGGAGTTGTATCACCTGATGAATCTTGAATTGGTTCAAGATTATCAGTAACAGGAGGTGGTAGGGAGGGTGAAGAAGCAACAGGTGAATCAGTTGGTGTTGTATCTTCATCAAAAAGACTTTGTTGAGTCTCTACAGTAGTTGACTGTGATGGTGTAACCGGTACGGTTTGAACATTTGAAATCGGTTGAGGAGCATAAAGACTATCAAACAAGATATCCAGTTCCTCTGATGTAACCGTAGGAACACCCTTCGTCGACAAAATTGAGTTTTACGTAGAAGAAGAAGTAGTGTGATGCCCCGTACAAAACCATCATGTACGAATCATCAACAACAGGATCATTACAAGGTTAAGTACTATATGTTGTAATAAAAGAAGTTGCATTCACGATAAAAAGGTGACGTCATAACCGACATCAAATGTTTTACAATAAAGGTATACTTCAATGAGCGGAAGCAATAAATAAGTGTACGTGACCCCAAAGGTCATTACATAACATAGTTTCAAAAGTAGTAAAGTTTGAATGCAAGTAAAGTAGTTCATGCGATGACAACTCTAAGCAGCGGGTGTCTACAGCACGACTAGTACACAGCGGAAGCTAACCTCAAGCACCTGAGAAAAACATGCTTAAAAACGTCAACACAAAGGTTGGTGAGCTATAGTTTAAGTATAACAGTATGTAAGGTAGGCCATGAGATTTTAGTGCTACAAAGAGCGTTTCAAAACAGTATGATAAAGTATATGTTAACCGTGGGCACTTGGTAACTAACTTAACGTTTATACCCCCTGAAAGTACACTTGGCAAGTGCGTATGATTTTGAATTATTAATCACTCGTTAAATGCTAGCGCGACTAGCCCGAGTGGGGATGTCAACCCCTATGGATCCATATCTAAGATTCGCGTTCACGGTTCAAAAACCAATGATTAAACGTTACCGAGCTAAAGGGAATGTTTGTGCCGTTGTATAACCCACACAAATATAAGTTTTAAGTACTCGTGCCTAGTATGTAAAACATAAAACGTGCATGTATTCTCAGTCCCAAAATAGTTAAAGTAAAAAGGGATGCTATAACTCACAATGATAATGTAGTCGTAAAGTCGGTTCGGAAAAGGTGTGCAAGTAATCGGTCCGAAGGTCCTCAACCTAAGTCAAATAGTACTAAGTCAGTAAATCGTCCGAATATTTTTAAAAGTATGTAATTAAGGTCTTTAGGGTCATCATCATTCATCATCAAACATAAGGCGTAAAGTAAGTTTCGTTTATGAATGTATTTTAAAACAAAGGCTGATTTCAGTCAGTCACCATGGCCTCTACCCTCACTGAACTAAGGTGAGACCAGTGGCCATGGCTCCGTCTACGAGTCCCTTAAGTGTGGTAAAAATTCCAGAAGCAAACTCGTCTTCGTTTGACCGTGGTGACGGTTTAAGTGCGAGTAGGTCTGAAATTTCTGCACAACGTTAAAAGGACCTAGTGACGATCGGAGGGCCATAAATCCTAAACCGTAACTCGGATGAAGATGAGTCTTATATGAAAAATTATCTACACGAACTGAGATATTTGAAAGTAAAGGTTACAGTAGCCCAGGTGTAATGGTCTGTTACAGAAACCAGAAAAACAGAAACTGTAAACAGAAAACAGAAAAGTAAATGGACATAGTGACGCTCGGAGGGCCGTAGATTCTAAACCGTAACTCGGATTAAGACGAGTCTTATATGAAAAGTTATCTACTAGAAAAGTTCTATCTAAAAATCAGGATCTCAGTAGCCCAGGTCTACTGGTATGTTACAGAAACAGCAGGTCAGTAGGGTTTGGACAGAACAGTAAGTTTAAGTGAGTTCCGGTGGTCTTGGTGCTTGATGTTCATCATGGTTCTCATCCTTGATGTATATAGCTTCAAGTGTACAACTCATTGATGTGTTTGCATCGTCTTAACCAAGATTTGGCCATCATAACACTAGTGTAAGTCTATGATATGGAGCACAACTCACTTAAGAGTTGTATGAAGTTTGATGAACCAAAGTTGCATCAAGATCATAGATTCAACACATGCATGAATTAGAAAAGTAATATTGTACTACAAACTTGAAAATAAACTAACTAATCAAAATCTTAAGTGGTTAGTTTGATCTTGAAGATCCAAGACCCAAAATTTATTAAGTAAATTTTTATGTTCTTGAACCTTTTAAAGTTAATCTTTAGTTCAAGATAAATGAGATCAAAGTTAACTTGTAACACTTGACCATCTATAACCAAAATCACGATTTTAATACATGAACAAATGAGGAAATAAACTAATTACAAAAGTAGTAAGTTCTTGAGTTTCATCCTTTTAAAGATTCAAGCCTAAATCTTGATCTTTAGAAAGTAAACTTTTAAGTTTACTAACATGCATTCAAGTAATGATTTTTACAACCATGAACTTACAATCTTTTAAAACAATAGAGGTAGAACATAAACTAGGGAGTTTTGTTCTTGCATGTTCTTGTTAACACAAGATAAATGAAGAATCAAACTAGAAAGTTTGCTTCTTAGTAATTTGTATGTAACAATAAGGAACTAGTAATCAAAACAACTACAAATAAGTAACAATAACAAGAACAAGTAACAACAAGTAAATGATGATGATTAAGGGGTGTTGTGGTTCGGTTTTAGCAAGGAGAAAGAAGGGAGAATTGCTCATAATACTTACAAGAACTAGAGAGAGAAAAAGGAGAGAAAGTAGATGCAAGGTTGAAGTGTGAAAGGGTGAAGTGGAACAAGAGTTTATGTAGTCAAACTTGGAAACCAAAAACCCCCCCTCCCCATGCTTGTGGCCGTGATTTTCCACCACCAATGAGGGTGGGAGATGCCCACTAACACTTGCATGCTTATTGACTAAAAGGATGGTAATTAAGGGTGCATGTATGGGGATGAGGTGCAAGTAAATGGTAAATAGATTTTTACTAAGTTTTTCATCTAGTTAAATCCTAAGGTAGTACTTACATGGGTGTTGGGCTAATTAAGTCCATTAAGGTGTAGGGTGGGCTTATAAGTCCATAACCATGAGTCCACAACATTTAGCAAGCCCAAGTTCAAGTAATTCACAAATTATTCCAACTAAAGCCCAAGTAGTTAACTAATAACCATAGTTAATCAAAATGATTACTAAAACTAATCATGAATGTAAATAATATGTGAAAATATTATTCATGTAAGTTCCGGGTGTCACAAAGACGTTTCGGGCATTAAAGAATCAAGTACGGGCAATCATGGAAACAAGTAAATGTAATAACATACATTCGTTTAAATCACACGTATTAATAATAATAATTACTAATAAATAAACGTTGGAAAATCCAGGGTTTTTACAAGTAGCCAGGTTAGAATCAGGTTTTGAACTGAGTTGTTCAAAAGCCATTCCTGAAAATTCATCGAACTTGACATTGATGCTCTCTTTAATCATTTTTGTCCGTTTGTGATAAACCCGATAAGCAACTTTGTTCGAAGAATAACCGAGAAATATGGCTTGATCTCCATTTGGATCAAACTTTCCGAGGCTGTCAAAATCGTTAAGCACATAGCATATACAACCAAAGACACGGAAATATTTGATATTCGGGCGTCTACCATATAATAACTCATATGGAGTTTTATCAAAACGTTTATTAACAATACAACGATTTTGGGTATAATATGCAGTTGAAATGGTCTCCCCCTACATTTTTGGAGGTAGTTTGGAGTAAGCAAGCATCGTTCGAGCTGCTTCCCATAACGTACGATTACGTCGTTTGACTACTCCATTCTGTTGGGGTGTCCGAGCAGCAGAGAACTGATGTTCAATGCCTTGGTCTTTCAAATAACTATCAAGCAGGTCATTTTTAAATTCCGTCCCATTATCAGTTCGAATGCTCTTAACATGTTTGTTAAAAGAGCATTGAGTCTTTTTAATGAACTCGATGATAATGGCGGGGTTTTCTGACTTAGTTCGCAGAAGAAAAATCCATGTAAAACGAGTATAGTCATCGATAAATGACAAGCACATGTTTCTTGCCACCGAGGCTTGAAATACGCATGGGTCCACATAAGTCCATATGCAATAGTTGCAAAGACGATGAAGTACTGGGGTTTTGCTTAAGCGGATGATTAGTCCGTTTCAGCTTACCCATCGCACATGATGAACACACATGATGCTTATCATAGTGAAAGCTAGGAATACCATCAACTAAGTCTTTGGAGACTAGTCGATTGATACCCTTGTAATTCAGGTGTGACATCCGATGATGCCATAACCATGAATTTTCTTTGGTAGAACAAGTGGCCAAACACATGGTTGTATGTGAAGGTGCATCATTGAGGTCAATAGTGTATAGTGAAGCACAACGTTTACCAACAAAAAGATCATTTCCTTCAGTGGATTGCACCGAGCATTGTCGACGTTCAAACAGAACTTTAAGATCTCCATCGCAGAATTGACTTACACTAAATAAACTGCACCCCAAACCTTCAACATATGAAACCCGTTTGATTGTTATGCCATTTTGCACAAAATCTCCGTAACCCGTTATCGCTGCAATTTCATCATTTCCAAAAGTAACCGTTCCTAGGAATTTGTCAACGAAGTTGACAAGTAAGGATTTATCGCCCGTCATGTGTCGAGAACAACCGGAATCGATATACCAAACACAGACGTCGAAACCCTGTAAATGTGAATTTCCTAGAGTTTAGGTACCTAAAGTTTCTTGGGTCCTCTACGGTTAGTACCAACAATAAACTTTGGATCAACGACAAGATAATCACGTAAAGCATCATGCAGTTTAGACAATAAATCATCATTTAAAAACACATTACATGAAGCATCATACGCAATATCAAGTTTTACATCGTTATCAGAAGTCTTAACACACAACTTATTCCAAGTAGATGTTTTGTTCACAGACGAAAATTGAAAAACATGAGATGATTTCCTAGGCCGACTAGCAGATTGCGTTGGTTTGGTTGCTACTTTCTTAGTCGTGGACTTAGGAACCCATACAGATTTGTAATTCAAGTTTGGATTATGACCTGTGACACGAGAAACACCTTTGTTAGTTAGACGTCCAAACTCTTCAGTTGACACATGAGATGATTGATTTTGCAAAATTTCCAATTTGATTTTACGTTCTTTTGCATCATACTCACTTAAATCAGGTTTAGGACTTGTGTGTTGTGTGGACTTAACTGATGTTGTTAAAAGACTCGCTTTTGAAGTTTTTGTCATTAGAATCATAGGAATCTTTTCAGTTGACACAGAACCATCAGGAGAATGAACCTTTTTGACAAAAAATTGAGTTGTAGAAACAACTTTTGAACCACGATTGCCAAATTGAGAACGGAGAGGATTTTTAAGAATATTAATGGATTTTACATCCTTAGATGTTGACATTCCCTTTTCCTTCTTAGTAATCCCACCAATACATTCAAGCACATTGGTTTCAACATTAGATGATTGCTTAAGTGTGTTTGCCTGTTTCAGTTGAATTATGTTTTGTTTTAAGCTTTTAATCTCAAGACATAATTCTTCAGCAGAAACTATCACTTCACCCTCCTTAAAAGCATAGGAACATTCTTTCTTAGGCAGTGAAGGCAATTTATCACACAGGGCAAGCATTTGTTCTAATGATTGGCACTTAAGTTGCAAGTCAATATTCTCCTTTTCTAGTTGAGCTACTATACGATTCAAATTCTGTACAGCAGGTAAATGAAAATAATAATCGTGCAAAGGATCAAGTTGACTTTCAAAGTCTATCAAAGGTTCAATGATCAGTTCAGTATGAGGTTCTACTTTTTCATCTAAAGAATTTTAACCTAGAGATTCTGTCTCAAAGAAAACAGTTAGTTCATGTGCTAGGTCTTCACGGAAAACATTATCAGAACATGCAGGTAAAGCAGGTAGAACTGGTTTCACATCAAAAGTTGGTTCATCAAACACCTCATCTATGTTAACAATGCTAGAACTAGGTTTGTTAAACACGTCATTCTCAAGCATTAAAATGTATTTCTCTAGCATGAGTGTAGGAATGTAAACCAATCTACGTGTCGGCACATAATTAGCACATTGCACATTCTTTTCATTTTCAACAAGTTCCTTCAAGAAAGCAGGATTTGATTTACCTATTTTTGCATTAATTTTCTCATACATTAAGCTAATTTGATGGTATTTTTTAGATTTGTGATTAACAATAATATCATCAAAATCAGCATCAGAAGAATGCACAAAATGCGGTGGTAAACCAGCTTGAAAGTAATCAGAATGATATAATCCTGGAATCTTTTTGGAAGCTCCATCTAAGATCTTAGGATCTTCAAAACCCAACCCCCACTTTTCACCATGAATCGTTTTTGGTCTATTCATGAAAATCATTTTTTTTTGAAAGTTCCATATCCATAATAGCTTTGGATTGCTCTGTTCGATAGAGTTTTTCCTCATATCGAGCAAGTTGAGCTTTCATTAGAACAGACTCTTTTGACAATGAAGAGATTTCAGTGTATTTTTCAATTATTGCGTTTTCCAAATGAATAATTTTCTTGTTTAGCTTTGAAAGTGTGGGTTCATGTTGGTTTTTTAAATCAAAAAGATCTTTTTCTAAGAATTGAACTTTTTCTGCAAGTCGTTCAGATTTTAAACGATAATCAGTTTGTTCGACTTTAATCGGATGAATTGTCTTTTTAAGATTTTCCAACTCAGATTCCGAGGAGCTGAGTTGGACGGTCAACTTTTGCAATTCCAATTGTAATTTGAATGAAGATGGTTTGGTCTCAGAAAGTTTGATTTTGTCTTTTAAAACCTTATTTTCAGATTTTAAGCCTTTGACTTCTTTTGACATTGAGACCAGATTCTTCATCAAGTCATTTTGCATTTTTATAAAATCAGGTGAGATTTCAGTTGATTGTACCTCATCATCGTCAGATGTTGAGTCAGAATTCTCCAATGCTTCCTTAGCTTTGATGAGCTTGGTCACCTTGCAAACATTTGCATGTTCCACCTCTGAGTCTGAATTATCAGTCCAGTTAAACCAAGTATCATCAACCGGTTTCAGCTCTCCCCCAGTTTCCACAATCTTAGCCATCAACATTTTCTTCTTGTAGTAAGCTGCGTCCTTCTTCTTAGGCATTTTGCACTCACGAGAGTAATGACCAGCTTTGCCACAATTGAAACAGATTGAATCTTCCTTCTTGGAATCATCAGCACGTTGTTGTTTGGATTGATCAGCTTTCTTGTAGTACGAGGAAGATGATGAGTGTTTACGTTGATTGCTTGATTTGCCTTTAAACTTGTGTTTGTTCAAGAAGTTTGTGAACATGGCCGCCATCTTGACTAATTCAAGGTGTGAATCATCAACATCAGAAAGATTCAACTCTTCAGAATCAGTTGATTCTTCAACAAGCACTTTCTTGGACAAGCTTTTGGAAAATGATTTGCTCTTCTTTTTGGCAATTAGAGCAAGAGGATCACTTGGAGATGACTCTTTCCTTCCTTCTTGAAGTTTAGGCACCTCAGGTTGGTAATGCATAAGAACTCCAACAAGCTCATGAATCTTCATTGAGAACACCATTGAAACGACGGTAGGTATCCTTGATTAGCTCTTCTGGTTCCTGCTCGAAATCTTCATACAATCCCAGAGCCTTATTCAATTTAGTAACGTCTGACATGTCATAACCTTCTTGTTTTCGTTTGATCTCATCCCATATATCTTTTGCAGTAGTGTTGCTATCAACATTTTCAAATAGCTCATATGGGATAGCTTGCATGACAATATTCTTAGCCTATATGTCACCCTGAGCTCTTTCACGTTTATCACCAGAAAGTTCATAGACTGGAATTGGCATACCAGTATCCAGATGAAAATCAACAACTGGACCATCTCTCAGAGAAGCCCAAATATGTTTAGCTTTCTCACCCTTATAGTCTATGTACTGAGTAATACGATGAAGCCACTGAGTGTACTTGCCATCAAACAACACTGGAGGTCGGGAATCTGATCCAATGATAAGAGTATCTTGAGTAGACATCTTAAATTGAGGTAGATTCGGTATAGATTCGGTATTAAACACAATCTATGATCAGGGTTCAGTATAAAATCTAACAAGAATTTCAGATTCGGTAAAAATTCGGTACAGTAGCAGATTCGGTAAGTGGTTCGGTACTGTAGCAGATTCGGTAACAATTCGGTATACCAGATTCTGTATCAGAAACTGATAAGAATCACAAGTAACACACCCAAATTCAGTATGGATTCGGTAACCACACAACTTGAAGCCTCAGAATACTTAAAACCAATGGATTAAGTGATACAGAAAATCAGATTCTGTATCTGACTCGGTAGTCAGATTCTGTATGAATTTGAAGTTCAAACTCAATTCAATCCCTTTGAATTAGATTCTGTAACCTTGCTGCACAAGAAAACAAGTTAGTATCACACAAAATATCAAAGATACCGAATGTATAGAATACCGAATGTCAACTGTAGCAGTTGACAATACCGAGTCTAAGTCTAAAACTTAGAAATATAACAGAATCCTTTCTCAAACCACACCAATTAGCTGTGTATGATCAAACCTAATGTGATAGAATCACAAACACACCACAATCTGCAACACTTAAGATGAATTTCCAGTAATGAAGCAGATTCGGTATGACAGTTACGATACCGAATGTTGATCAAATCTTTAAAACTTGAAGAATTGAAGAAATTGAACCGACAGAAATGTGATTTAACACCTCACGAACACAACTGAATCTTTAAATCTTCACAAAACACCAGAATCAAGCTTGAATTAAGCAATACCGAGAGTTTTAGCCACAAACTCTAAAAATTAACTTGATTCTCCATAATTGAAGTTAAAAATCTGTAATGATGATCGAAACTCTTTCTAATAGACCTAATACACCTTCGCTGAACTTATCACAAGAATCTAAACGTCAGATTATCAAATTAGATAATACCAAATCTGATTCAATATACCGAGAGTGTTCAGATTCTGTAAACTACAATCTCTGGATCGATATAGTGATGTAGAATCACTTCCTGGTAGCTCTGATACCAAATGATAGGTCAGATCATGTTGAGATTGAGAGAAATGATAAGATAGAATGAGATTTGGTATGTAAGAAGGAGACTCGGTACTAGAGAGAATCGGTACAAATTAAATTCCACAGCTTCTAGAACTCGGTTACAATACAATGGCTATCTAATTAGGACTACATAAGTTCCTTATATAGCCGTCTTCTAAGGAACCTTCATTTAAGCTTAATTCACATTAACACTATACAACTTCGGGGTCCTAACAAAAACCATGAAGGAGACTCTGAATAAATCACAAAGACTAAATCTGCCTTCAAAGAATCCTGATGATTCTGTTTCTGATGAAATCTTTAGCGAATACCTTACTTCTTAATTGCTTTAAATTATTGTGAATGAATTTCTTCATCACACTATGATTCTGAAATTCTAAGATATCATCGTATCTTTCATTATAAATATCCCCGATATTTCTGAAGATATTTTTCATAACTATTCTTATCTGAAATCATTTATCTCTTCGCGATATCAGTGTTACATTAGAAAGGAAACTGTTTTAGTTTCTAAATTCTGAAAGATTCGAATTTAAAAATTCTGAATGTTTTTGAAGTAGTGTTGGGAACTGAAGCATGAGTTAGTATAATATAATGACACTTGATCAACATGATTATATTACAGTAAGTTATGCTGAGTTTCTAATGAAACGTGATGATTCACAGACCATAACGTCATCATGTGCCATGTTACACGACTCTTACATTCTATCTATTCTATAAACATATCAAGAGCATATTTTCTTGATAGTTCTATATTTTCTCTTGAATTCTGGTAATTTGAACAATCAAGATCGTGCTATTACAATCTCTCTCTTAGAGCATTAGTCATGTTCATTTGAAATTCCATACCTATGAATTCTGGACCATTACCTACTGTACTTAAAGGCAAAAGGAAGAAAGTATAGAGGATGGGAGTTGTGGAAATAATGAAACGAATGGAGTGGATTTATAGTGAAATATCCGACAGAGCAATTAAAACAGATTATCGCATTTAACCAAAGAAAATCCTAATTTTCTTAATTACCAAAGAATCAAATCTTATTACGAAGATTTTCTCCAAATCCCTTGAACTCCGGAAATTAATCACGTCTACGTTAAAAGATATGACAAGACTTTATTTTCTCATTTCATTCTTTTGTGATAGCTTCACTCGTACTCTTTGCATAAATGAATTTTTTATCCATATTACTCAATGATGATAAAACTCTAATTTCTATCTCGTATACGTCATGAAAACATACTTATTGTCAGCCATGACCATCCCAATCAAATTATGGGACGAAATTTCTTTAACGGGTAGGTACTGTGAAGACCCGGAAATTTCCAACCAAATTTAAACTTAATCTTTATATGTTATCAACACAATAAGCAAAGTCTGTAAGGTTAAGTCTCAAAAACTTTGAACTGTTTCATATATTCAATTGACCTTCGACCAATTTCGACGATTCACGAACAGATAATTGTAAATAGATTTGTGTGTATTTAAATATGTATGTTTATATAAATATAATAATTTGGAAATTAACTTTAAATATTATATGTGGTTGTATTAAAATTAATTATGTAAAATAAAATAAAAATAGGATATTATAATAATTATTATTTAAAATATATCTCTATATATAAATAATGTATATTAAAAATAAATATTAAATGATTTTAATACTCGTTTGATGTTTCAATTGTTATAAAGCAAGTTAAATTCCAACTTATGTAAATTTAAAATAAACGGTGATTCGAAAATGAGTGATATAAATTATAGTCTTAATAGAAGTATATTTAGGAGCTATTCGTTAAATTTTAACACTTTTTATATTTTACCTCAGATCGAGCGCGGACAGTTGATTTAATTTTTAGTTAATAAAATATAAACAATTAATGATTGTTTTTATGACTACAATAATTAGAGAAATTTAATATAAAAATTTGGGATTTTTTCGAAGACTTCTATCCGCCACTGTTTAAACAACGGAGCACGATATGATATCCGTATTAAATTGTCGGTAGAAATAATAGAAAGGAAACAGCTGGTGCACACTATAATTCTCTAGTTGTATTATTATATTATCACATGTTAATTTCTATATCTAATTACATATACATATACTCGACATTAGCTTAACCAACCATCATTCTTTACTTCATTTTTTTTTCTTCTTCTTCGACATCACCACTTCACCTTCACCGGATAACCACCGGCTGCCCAACTAACCACCATCACCATGAATCAACCCTAACGACCTTCACCATCTTCGTACAACAATCACCATGAAGACACCATAAAATCCGCCTTCATAACCACAAACAACTCACTTATGTTGATTGTTACTAAGGCTGCTTTTATGTCTCTGATCTCGACACCATTACCACCCTCACAAATCTAGCTTTAACAACCAGACACCACCATCACTAAACCAAATGGCTCTTGTGTTTTGCTCGATGGAACCATAACCATCATCATGAAAAACCAACGAGGTTACTGCTACCTGGGTTCTTGATCGGCCAGAGATAAAACACAAATTGCAACTTGTTAATGTATGTGTTTCTGTTTCCGTTAGACTAAACCGAACTTATCAATTACTAAACATCAAACGGCAACCATGGACCAACTACAATCACCATCATACACACCCACACGACCACCCAAGAAGTCATCTTTAAAACCTTTATGTGTTGTTTCTGTTTAGGTATAGCAAACTTCTACAACTGCCATCACCCATCACTGTTGCAGCCTGTAAAACCACCATCCACAACTACGACACTATCACCATCACTTTAATTTTCTAGTTAAATGTTTCCTATTTCTAATCGATGTCTTCATGAACCTATCATTCCATCACCCTACAACCCACTTTACCACTTGCATAAACCGAAAACCACCTGCTGTTCTGTTTCTAACGGACATCACTGTTACTGCACCGTTTCTATATTTTTTTTCCTCTCCTTTTTCCTTCGAAGCAAACAGCTGTATCTGCTGCGTGTTGTTTGAAACCCAAACCCATGAACACCCAAAGAAAACACACCTGCAACTTCTAATGTTTTTTGTTTATTTTTGCTGTGAAACAAACCTAAAACCCCACTTATTCGCTGCTGCATCTGCCGTATGTTTCTATTTTAATTTTTTGTAAGAATAGTTGAAGATGATGATTAATGAGATGATAACAATATGCTGATGATGAGTTAAAGGCGATGATAATGATTTGTTGTTGGCCGACACTCACACCCCACTTGCTTTTCACAAACCAAATAATATCTAAATAAAGATCTGGCTGTTATGTTCCTTCCTAGTCCTGAATAATTAAAACACAGACACCATAATTGGGCCGTTTTGTTTTATTTTGGACTTTCTCACTTGGGCCATTATTTATTATTTGGGCCATGAACTATGTTATAAACTTGGATGGGTATTTAGCATTCTGTTGGGCCAAGAAAATAATAACGTCTCACTACTCTTTTCTTTTCCTTCTGATTTCCGAAGCCATATATGATGATGATGATGTAATAAGATTGATGTTGATCATGGTGGAGATGATAAAGGAAGGTGATGATAACAGTAGCGTATACGGTGAGGTATGACAACGATAAATGATTATGATTTGTGACGACCCGGAAATTTTCGATCAAATTTAAACTTTATTCTTATATGATTTCCGACACGATAACTAAAGTTTGTTAAATTGAGTCTCAAAAATTTTGAACTGTTTCATATATTAAATTGACCATCGACTGTTCTCGACGATTCACGAACATTTGTTTGTATATATATATATATATATATATATATATATATATATATATATATATATATATATATATATATATATATATATATATATATATATATATGTATGTATGAAATTAGAAATATATAATAATTAGAAATGTTAATAAATAATCAAATATGTAAACTAAAATACAAAATAAATAATTGCAATTTAAAATGAATCTATATGTATGATTCTTATAAGTATTATGATATGTATATTATAATAAAATTTATAAATAATAACTATTCAATAAAAGTTACTACATATTATATAACTATTAAACATTATATAATTAATAAACTTTACTATTAATGTAATAAATGTAATTACAAGTTTAATTCTAATTGATATATTATTATTACATTCATTATTATTATTAATACTAATATTGGTACTATTAATATATTTAAATGTTATTATAATATGAAATTGATACATTTGATATGTATATTTTTAATATTATTGTTACCATAGTTAATATCATTATAACTAGTAGCAAAATTATAATGATTAATATTAACATTATTAGTAGATACTAGTATTTAGAATCGATATTATTATTATAAATTATCAATATTATTATTATTATAAAAGTAATATAATTTATTAATATTATTATTAATAACATTATTATTAATATTATTATTAACAATTGTTGTTACTATTATGATTAGTATGATAATTATTATTAATATTAATAGTATTATTATTTTATTTTATTTCATAATATCAATATTAATTATTATTTTAAATTATATTATTACTATTAGCATTTTGATTAATAATAATATATATTTACTAATAATTATGTATGAATGGAAAATTTATACATATGCGAATCTGTTCCCGTTCGTTATCTATTTTATTTAAGCAATTTTTCTGTCATTTTCAATCTACATAACAGATCCAAATCTGTTATGAAACGCTGTCATCCTTTATTTATTTTTAATTACCTTGCTGTACGATTGAAACAACATGTCGACCACTAAACGCTATAAACCAAATGAATTTATCAGTATTAGGAGGAGAATTATTCAAATACCTACTACCATATTCAATTATATCTGAAAAGTCGATGAACTAAACAGAAAGAGGAAGAACTGCATCGTATACCCCTGTTCTTGACTCGTTTTATCCAAATCTCAAAACCAAATGAAATTACAAAATGTATAAATGCAGAAAGGTTAGAAATCCTTCACTTAAACTATATTGCAAATTTTTAGATTCTAACTGTTTCGATTAAACCCGAATTTTTAAGTCAAAGTTTTCAAGAAAAAAGGTCAAACGTTGTTCAAAAATTAAATTTAAGATTTTGATGTAATTTCTGTTAAAATTGATAATCTCAAAAGTTTTTATAAATGATTTAAAAGGACTTTCATGTTGTGATTATAAGCTAAAAGAATTCGAAGTGTAAAAATGGGTTTTGTTCTTCGTGAGTTAAAACAGCGGGTATATGTATGTATATATTTTTTTTTTCTTTCAATTGTTTCTGTTAATACAAATCAATATCATAAATCTTTTCTGTTCCAGTGGAAGGACCTAATGCAGTAGATTAGTTAGTGGTTATGGGATTTTAGTATCCAGTCG
Source organism: Rutidosis leptorrhynchoides (assembly GCF_046630445.1). Lineage (NCBI taxonomy): Eukaryota > Viridiplantae > Streptophyta > Magnoliopsida > Asterales > Asteraceae > Rutidosis > Rutidosis leptorrhynchoides. The sequence continues at coordinate 263,226,424 of NC_092342.1, read as the reverse complement.
ATTGTTATGATGGGGAAGAAGAAGAGTAAACAGATTTAGGATTAAAGAAATATAGAAGTGGAATTATAACAGAAAAAGAGCAGCAGCTCAGATGGTTTAGGGTATTGTCGGGTGTTGAGAGGTCGCGGGTTCGAGCCACACCTGGGCTGTTTTTCTGTTTGGAATTCTTTTTACTTTGAGGTAGTCTATATTTATTTAATTATTATTATTATTCTTATTACTCATCAATATTAATTATTATTACTATTATTATTATCATAAATATGATTATATTTGCTATAATTATTATTGTTATTGTTATTATTACACTTATCATTAGTGTTATATATTTTTTTTTACCATTAAGTATTAGAACTATTATTATTATTATTGATTATCATTTATAACCATTATTATTATTAACATTACTAATTTATTTATTATTATAAATTTTTTCATGCAAGTATTAGTTATTATTACTAATATTATGATTATAGTGATAAATAAGAATATTGTTATTTTTATTAGTAACATAAGTAGTATTATAAATATTATCATTTTCATTATTAATATAATCATTGGTATTATTATTATTAAACTTATTATCATTATTATCGGTCTTAGAAAATTATTATTTTGTTAACACTAAAACTATCAATAGTATCATAAATAGATATTTTTATATAAAAAAATGCATTACGCTAAACTTTTATTTCTAAAAAGATATTAGTTAAGCTATATCAACTAATATATAAATATATACTAAACCTTAATATACAGTTTTTATTATTAATGATAAGTAATAGTTATATAAAACATATAAACTAAATATATTAAATTTATCTAAATAACATATAATATAACAAGTATATTATTAATAACAAAAATATATATATATATTTGTTCGATTACAAGTATATATATATATATATATATATATACGAATGATATAGGTTCGTGAAGCTGAGGCCATCCCTACACTTGATAAATGACGTCATATGTATTTTTACTACAAAATACAGTATGGTGAGTTCATTTGCTCCCTTTTTACTCATTACATTTTTGGGCTGAGAATACATGCAAATGCTTTATTAACTATTTTACAATATTTATATGCGTGAGTTCATTTGATTCCCTTTTGCTCTTTACATTTTTGGGACTGAGAATACATGCACTGATTTTACACCTGCTTTATTAAATGCTTTTGAAATACATTTTGAACTGCGAATACATGAAATGCTTTTATAGATGTTTGACGAGATAGACACAAGCAAAACATTCCTCGAATGAATTATGTGGACGTGATAATTGCCACCATTGAATTATGTGGACGTGATAATTACCACAATTGATATGAATATTTTTCCCCTGATTATTATTGCTTGGTAACCTAAGAATTAGGGAACATCACTAATTTTGAGAATTAGTGCACGCCTAATTGACGCGAATCCTAAAGGTAGCTACCGGGTTTAACACCCCCACCCAGAATGTTCACTAGACGGAAGGGCTAGTGGGCGTGGTGTTTAGTACTTCGAAGTTTATATGATTATTATACAGACGAGATGTTCTGTTTTGGGGATATTATTATGCGCATTATATGTTAAGATCGGTTACCAAGAAAAGCTATAAAAGCAATGAAAAGTGAATGTTATGTATCGAGAGAATGATTCTATACACAGGTTATGTGTATGTTATTTTTGTGCACAAGATATGTGTACGGTTACTAAGATTTATGAAAGATGATTCCGTACATGAGAAAGGTGTACTGTATTTAAAAGATATCGCATGTACATTACATGTGGGTATAGGATTCGGGCCCATTTATACCATGCAGGATTTAAATCTTGTGGTCTATCAAAATGATGAATTTTATTGTTTTATGATAAACCTATGAACTCACCAACCTTTTGGTTGACACTTAAAAGCATGTTTATTCTCAGGTATGAAAGAAATCTTCCGCTGTGCATTTGCTCATTTTAGAGATATTACTTGGAGTCATTCATGACATATTTCAAAAGACGTTGCATTCGAGTTGTCGAGTTCATCAAGATTATTAATAAGTTAATTATAGTTGGATATAATATGAAATGGTATGCCTGCCGTCAACTTTCGATGAAATGAAAGTTTGTCTTTTGAAAACGAATGCAATGTTTGTAAAATGTATCATATAGAGGTCAAGTACCTCGCGATGTAATCAACTCTAGTGAATTGTTTGTAATCGATATGGACTTCGTCCAGATGGATTAGGACGAGTTATTAGAGTTGGCATCAGAGCTGGTATAATGCCGTCCATGTGTGGCGGGTTAGTCTTAAAGGAGGTTCTCACAGTGTTACCTATGACGAAGCATTGGCTCTTACTCCTTGCGATCCCTTACGAGGGTTGGCAGTAGCAGAGAGGCAGGCCCTAAAATCAGTATCTGAGGTACACTCAGTGGTCACCAGGCGGTTAGCTAGGAAGGCACTAGGTGGGATGGTGGTTGTCCCCAACTATTAGAGTTGGTATCAGAGTGGTGGTCTTAGCGAACCAGGTCTTGCATTAGTGTATCTAACTGATAGTTGTTAGGATGCATTAGTGAGTCTGGACTTCGACCGTGTCTGCATGTCAAAAGTTTTTCTTATCATTTCGTGTCGGAAATTACCTGCTTATCATCCTTAGAAAATTACCTGCTTATCATTCTTAGTCTAGACACATCTTACTGCAATGATTGCATGAATAGTGTATAGACAAAATTCGTATCTTAGCATATCTACTAATTCATATCTTAGCATATCTGTTACTGTAGACTTTGCCTGACAGCTTTCGTAGATTCCTCCATAACTTATGGGATTTTAGTATTATATATGCATATGTAAATTATGTATTGCAGGGTACTAATCTACATCCTATAATCTATTTCTTATCAAAAATCCTTCATCTGATCGTATGAGATGAATCCCCTAACCAATTCGAATTCCTAGAATTCCGACAGCTATTCCGATATGGATTTTCACCTAAGCTCCGAAAGCAGCGTCACCATAATGAATCAACCAACCATCCATCCCCAATTCATCTGAAGGATTCGTAGTAGACTTAATTAATGGAAATGCAAAAAAGGCGATCCTTTCTGAAATGTCCCATTCATATTGATTATAAACGTTCCATATTAATTGATTTCATTGCGAGGTTTTGACCTCTATATGAGACTTTTTTAAAGACTGCATTCATTTTAAAAACAACCATAACCTTTATTTTATCGATAAAGGTTTAAAAAGCATTACGTAGATTATCAAATAATGATAATCTAAAATATACCGTTTACACACGACCATTACATAATGGTTTACAATAAGAACATATTACATCAAAAATAAGTTTCTTGAATGCAGTTTTTACATAATATCATACAAGCATGGACTCCAAATCTTGTCCTTATTTTAGTATGCAACAGCGGAAGCTCTTAATAATCACCTGAGAATAAACATGCTTAAAACGTCAACAAAAATGTTGGTGAGTTATAGGTTTAACCTATATATATCAAATCGTGACAATAGACTACAAGATTTCATATTTCAATATACATCCCATACATAGAGATAAAAATCATTCATATGGTGAACACCTGGTAACCGACATTAACAAGATGCATATATAAGAATATCCCCATCATTCCGGTACACCCTTCGGATATGATATAAATTTCGAAGTAGTAAAGCATCCGGTACTTTGGATGGGGTTTGTTAGGCCCAATAGATCTATCTTTAGGATTCGCGTCAATTAGGGTGTCTGTTCCCTAATTCTTAGCTTACCAGACTTAATAAAAAGGGGCATATTCGATTTTAATAATTCAACCATAGAATGTAGTTTCACGTACTTGTGTCTATTTTGTAAATCATTTATAAAACCTGCATATATTCTCATCCCAAAAATATTAGATTTTAAAAGTGGGACTATAACTCACTTTCACAGATTTTTACTTCGTCGGGAAGTAAGACTTGGTCACTGGTCGATTCACGAACCTATAACAAATAGGTACATATATATATATCAAAGTATATTCAAAATATATTTACAATACTTTTAATACATTTTGATGTTTTAAGTTTATTAAGTCAGCTGTCCTCGTTAGTAACCTACAACTAGTTGTCCAACGTTAGATGTACAGAAAAAAATTGATATATATTATCTTGAATCAATCCACGACCCAGTGTATACACGTCTTAGGCTAGATCACAACTCAAAGTATATATATTTTTGGAATCAACCTCAACCCTGTATAGCTAACTCCCACATTACTGCATATAGAGTGTCTATGGTTGTTCCAAATAATATATACACATGGGTCGATATGATATGTCAAAACATTTGCATATGTGTCTATGGTATCCCAAGATTACATAATATATTAGAATACATGTATAATATAACATAAGTTAGCTAGGATATGATTAATATAGATTTGCTACCAATTTTCACGTTGCTACAACAAGAAAAATTATTCAATCTTGTTTTACCCATAACTTTTTCATTTTAAATCCGTTTTGAGTGAATCAAATTTCTATGGTTTCATATTGAACTCTATTTTATGAATCTAAACAGAAAAAGTATAGGTTTATAGTCGGAAATATAAGTTACAAGTCATTTTTGTAAAGGTAGTCATTTCAGTCGAAAGAACGACGTCTAGATGACCATTTTAGAAAACATACTTCCACTTTGAGTTTAACCATGATTTTTTGATATAGTTTCATGTTCATAAGAAAAATTATTTTCCCAGAAGAACAACTTTTATATCAACGTTTATCATAGTTTTTAATTAACTAACCCAAAACAGCCCGCGATGTTACTACGACGGCGTATGTCCGGTTTTACAGTGTTCTTCGTGTTTCCAGGTTTTAAATCATTAAGTTAGCATATCATATAGATATATAACATGTGTTTAGTTGATTTTAAAAGTCAAGTTAGAAGGATTAACTTTTGTTTGCGAACAAGTTTAGAATTAACTAAACTATGTTCTAGTGATTACAAGTTTAAACCTTCGAATAAGATAGCTTTATATGTATGAATCGAATGATGTTATGAACATCATTACTACCTCAAGTTTTCTGGATAAAACTACTGGAAATGAGAAAAATGGATCTAGCTTCAAAGGATCCTTGGATGGCTTGAAAGTTCTTGAAGCAGAATCATGACACGAAAACAAGTTCAAGTAAGATTTCCACTCGAAATAAGATTGTTATAGTTATAGAAATTGAATCAAAGTTTGAATATGAGCATTACCTTATATTAGAAAGATATCTTACTGTATATAATAAAGATTTCTTGAGGTTGGATGATCACTCTACAAGATTGGAAGTAAGCTAGCAAACTTGGAAGTATTCTTGATTTTATGAAACTAGAACTTGTAGAATTTATGAAGAACACTTAGAACTTGAAGATAGAACTTGAGAGAGATTAATTAGATGAAGAAAATTGAAGAATGAAAGTATTTGTAGGTGTTTTTGGTCGTTGGTAGATGGATTAGATATAAAGGATGTGTAATTTTGTTTACATGTAAATAAGTCATGAATGATTACTCATATTTTTGTAATTTTATGAGATATTTTATGCTAGTTGCCAAATGATGGTTCCCACATGTGTTAGGTGACTCACATGGGCTGCTAAGAGCTAATCATTGGAGTATATATACCAATAGTAAATACATCTAAAAGGTGTGTATTGTACGATTACGAATACGGGTGCATACGAGTAGAATTGTTGATGAAAATGAACGAGGATGTAATTGTAAGCATTTTTGTTAAGTAGAAGTATTTTGATAAGTGTCTTGAAGTCTTTTAAAAGTGTATGAATACATATTAAAACACTACATGTATATACATTTTAACTGAGTCGTTAAGTCATCGTTAGTTGTTATGTGTAAGTGTTGTTTTGAAACCTTTAGGTTAACGATCTTGTTAAATGTTGTTAACCCATTGTTTATTAAATCAAATGAGATGTTAAATTATTACAATATCATGATATCATGATGTATTAATATATCTTAATATGATATATATACATTAAATGTTGTTACAACGATAATCGTTACATATATGTCGCGTTTCAAAATCATTAAGTTAGTAGTCTTGTTTTTACATATGTAGTTCATTGTTAATATACTTAATGATATGTTTACTTATCATAATATCATGTTAACTATATATATATCCATATATATGTCATCATATAGTTTTTACAAGTTTTAACATTCGTGAATCGCCGGTCAACTTGGGTGGTCAATTGTCTATATGAAACCTATTTCAATTAATCAAGTCTTAACAAGTTTAATTGCTTAACATGTTGGAAACATTTAATCATGTAAATATCAATTTCATTTAATATATAAAAACATGGAAAAGTTCGGGTCACTACAGTACCTACCCGTTAAATAAATTTCGTCCCGAAATTTTAAGCTGTTGAAAGTGTTGACGAATCTTCTGGAAATAGATGCGGGTATTTCTTCTTCATCTGATCTTCACGCTCCCAGGTGAACTCGGGTCCTCTACGAGCATTCCATCGAACCTTAACAATCGGTATCTTGTTTTGTTTAAGTCTCTTAACCTCACGATCCATTATTTCGACGGGTTCTTCAATGAATTGAAGTTTTTCATTGATTTGGATTTCGTCTAACGGAATAGTGAGATCTTCTTTAGCAAAACATTTCTTCAAATTCGAGACGTGGAAAGTGTTATGTACATTCTCAAGTTGTTGAGGTAACTCAAGTCGATAAGCTACTGGTCCGACACGATCAATAATCTTGAATAGTCCAATATACCTTGGATTTAATTTCCCCCGTTTACCAAATCGAACAACACCTTTCCAAGGTGTAACCTTAAGCATGACCATTTCTCTAATTTCAAATTCTATGTCTTTTCTTTTAATGTCGGTGTAGCTCTTTTGTAGACTTTGGGCGGCTTTCAACCGTTGTTGAATTTGGATGATCTTCTCAGTAGTTTCTTGTATTATCTCCGGACCCGTAATCTGTCTATCAACCACTTCACTCCAAAAAATCGGAGACCTGCACTTTCTACCATAAAGTGCTTCATACGGCGCCATCTCAATGCTTGAATGGTAGCTGTTGTTGTAGGAAAATTCTGCTAACAGTAGATGTCGATCCCAACTGTTTCCGAAATCAATAACACATGCTTGTAGCATGTCTTCAAGCGTTTGTATCGTCCTTTCGCTCTGCCCATCAGTTTGTGGATGATAGGCAGTACTCATGTCTAGACGAGTTCCTAATGCTTGTTGTAATGTCTGCCAGAATCTTGAAATAAATCTGCCATCCCTATCAGAGATAATAGAGATTGGTATTCCATGTCTGGAGACGACTTCCTTCAAATACAGTCGTGCTAACTTCTCCATCTTGTCATCTTCTCTTATTGGCAGAAAGTGTGCTGACTTGGTGAGACGATCAACTATTATCCAAATAGTATCATAACCACTTGCAGTCCTTGGCAATTTAGTAATGAAATCCATCGTAATGTTTTACCATTTCCATTCCGGGATTTCATGTTGTTGTAGTAGACCTGATGGTTTCTGATGTTCAGCTTTGACCTTAGAACACGTCAAACATTCTCCTAAATATTTAGCAATATCGGATTTCATACCTGGCCACCAAAAATGTTTCTTAAGATCCTTGTACATCTTCCCTGTTCCAGGATGTATTGAGTATCTGGTTTTATGAGCTTCTCTAAGTACCATTTCTCTCATATCTCTAAATTTTGGTACCCAAATTCTTTCAGCCCTATACCGGGTTCCGTCTTCCCGAATATTAAGATGCTTCTCCGATCCTTTGGGTATTTCATCCTTTAAATTTCCCTCTTTTAAAACTCCTTGTTGCACCTCCTTTATTTTAGTATTAAGGTTAGTGTGAATCATTATATTCATAGATTTTACTCGAATGGGTTATCTGTCCTTTCTGCTCAAGGCGTTGGCTACCACATTTGCCTTCCCTGGGTGGTAACGAATCTCAAAGTCGTAATCATTCAACAATTCAATCCACCTACGCTGCCTCATATTCAATTGTTTCTGATTAAATATGTGTTGAAGACTTTTGTGGTCGGTATATATAATATTTTTGACCCCATATAAGTAGTGCCTCCAAGTCTTTAATGCAAAAACAACCGCGCCTAATTCCAAATCATGCGTCATATAATTTTTCTCGTGAATCTTCAATTGTCTAGATGCATAAGCAATCACCTTCGTCCGTTGCATTAATACACAACCGAGACCTTGCTTTGATGCGTCACAATAAATCACAAAATCATCATTCCCTTCAGGCAATGACAATATAGGTGCCGTAGTTAGATTTTTCTTCAATAATTGAAATGCCTTCTCTTGTTATCCTTCCATTCAAATTTCTTCCCTTTATGCGTTAATGCAGTCAAGGGTTTTGCTATTTTGGAGAAATCTTGGATGAATCTTCTGTAGTAACCAGCCAATCCTAAAAATTGACGTATATGCTTCGGAGTTTTTGGGGTTTCCCACTTTTCAACGGTTTCGATCTTTGTCGGGTCCAACTGGATACCTTCTTTGTTCACTATGTGACCGAGGAATTGAACTTCTTCCAATCAAAATGCACACTTTGAAAACTTAGCGTACAGTTTTTCTTTCCTCAATACTTCTAGCACTTTTCTCAATTGTTCTTCGTGCTCTTGATCATTCTTTGAGTAAATAAGTATGTCATCGATGAAAACAATGACAAACTTGTCAAGATATGGCCTACATACTCGGTTCATAAGGTCCATGAACACAGCTGGTGCGTTAGTCAATCCAAACGGCATAACCATAAACTCGTAATGATCATAACGCGTCCTGAAAGCAGTTTTTGGAATATCATCCTCCTTTACTCGCATTTGATGATATCCAGAACGTAAATAGATCTTCGAATAAACTGACGAGCCTTGTAGTTGATCAAATAAGTCGTCAATTCTCGGTAGTGGATAACGGTTTTTGATGGTAAGTTTGTTTAACTCTCTGTAGTCAATACACAACCTAAATGTACCATCCTTCTTCTTGACAAACAAAACAGGAGCTCCCCATGGTGATGTGCTTGGTCGAATGAAACCACGCTCTAATAGTTCTTGCAGTTGGCTTTGAAGTTCTTTCATCTCGCTGGGTGCGAGTCTATAAGGAGCACGAGCTATTGGTGCAGCTCCTGGTACAAGATCTATTTGAAATTCAACAGATCGATGTGGAGGTAGTCCCGGTAATTCTTTCGAAAATACATCGAGAAATTCTTTTGCGACGGGAACATCATTGATGCTCTTTTCTTCAGTTTGTACTTTCTCGACGTGTGCTAGAATAGCATAGCAACCTTTTCTTATTAGTTTTTGTGCCTTCAAATTACTAATAAGATGTAGCTTCGTGTTTCCCTTTTCTCCGTACACCATTAAGGGTTCTCCTTCTTCTCGTACAATGCGAATTGCATTTTTATAACATACGATCTCTGCTTTCACCTTCTTCAGCCAGTCCATGCTAACTATTACATCAAAACTCCCTAACTCTATGGGTATCAAATCAATCTTAAATATTTCGCTACCCAGTTTAATTTCTCGATTCCGGCATATATAATCTGCTGAAATTAATTTACCGTTTGCTAATTCGAGTAAAAATTTACTATCCAACGGCGTCAATGGACAAATTAATTTAGCACAAAAATCTCTACTCATATAGCTTCTATCCGCACCCGAATCAAACAAAACGTAAGCAGATTTATTGTCAATAAGAAACGTACCCGTAACAAGCTCCGGGTCTTCCTGTGCCTCTGCCGCATTAATATTGAAAACTCTTCCACGGCCTTGACCATTCGTGTTCTCCTGGTTCGGGCAATTTCTAATAATGTGGCCCGGTTTTCCACATTTATAACAAACTACATTGGCATAACTTGCACCGACACTACTTGCTCCGCCATTACTCATTCCGACACCATTTGTTCCTTTCATTCTGTTAACCCCTGGTCCGTAGACCTCACACTTCACCGCGCTATGACCATTTCTTTTACACTTGTTGCAAAATTTGGTGCAGAACTCTGAGTGATACTTTTCACACTTTTGGCATAGCTGCTTCTGATTGTTGTTGTTGTTGCGGTTGTTATTGTTGTTGAGATGATTATTGTAGTTGCTATTGTTGTTGTTGTTGTTGTTGTTGTTGTTGTTATTGTTGTTGTTGGGCCGTTTGTTGTAGTTGCGATTGATGTTGCGATTGTTGGGATAGTTGTTGCGATTATTGTTGTAATTTTTGTTGTTGTTGTTGTTGTTGTTGTATTGGTGATTCTTATCACCGTTTTCCTCCCACTTTCTTTTGACTTGCTTCACATTGGCCTCTTCAGCCGCCTGTTCTTTAATTCTTTTCTCAATCTGGTTCACTAGTTTGTGAGCCATTCTACATGCCTGTTGTATGGAGGTGGGCTCGTGTGAACTTATATCTTCTTGGATTCTTTCCGGTAATCCTTTTACAAATGCGTCGATCTTCTCTTCCTCATCTTCGAACGCTCTCGGACACAATAGGCACAATTCTGTGAATCGTCTTTCGTACATGGTAATATCAAATCCTTGGGTTCGTAACCCTGTAAGTTCTTTCTTGAGCTTATTGACCTCGGTTCTGGGACGGTACTTCTCGTTCATCAAGTGCTTGAATGCTGACCACGGTAGTGCGTAAGCATCATCTTGTCCCACTTGCTCTAGATAGGTATTCCACCATGTTAACGCAGTACCTGTGAAGGTATGCGTAGCGTACTTCACTTTGTCCTCTTCAGTACACTTACTTATGGCAAACACCGATTCGACCTTCTCAGTCCACCGTTTCAATCCGATCGGTCCTTCAGTTCCATCAAATTCAAAAGGTTTGTAGGCAGTGAATTCTTTATAGGTGCATCCTACACGATTTCTTGCGCCATTAGCTGCATTGCTAGATTCGGAGTTATTGTTGGTATGTAGCGCAGCCTGTACTGCGGATATGTTTGAAGCAAGAAAGGCACGAAATTCCTCTTCGCTCATATTCAAGGTGTGTCGAGTAGTCGGTGCCATTTCCTTCAAAATAGTCAAATGAAACGAGTTAATCATATGGAATATCAAGAGTAGTCAATAGTATTTCGTAGCATAATATGAACTTATTTATAAAAGCTCTTTCTTCATATTAGCGTTTTATACTCTTTAATTCGGGTAGTACCTACCCGTTAAGTTCATACTTAGTAGCTAACATTACCATTTCAACTACTACAATTCTATATGAAAAACTAATCCAAAAAAAAAAAAAAATTTCATATTCAAACCTTTATACAATAATTTGCAAACTTACAATACCGCTTTTTTTTTTTACATATAGCATGAAATATAGCACATAAAACTTTGATACAAAGTAGTTGCGAAGATAATTCTAGTTAATAAATAAGGCGTTCAGCAAAGGCAATAAAGACACATAATTCATACGTCCAGAAACAAGTCATGCATTCTGGTTTTACTAATACCACTTCCCATCCTTGGTTTTGTGGAACATAACCGTTGTGACCGATAGTAAGACAATGTGTTGTAACGTCGTCAAAAGGATGAAGGTTACGTAATGACCAACAGTCTCGTAATAACCTAAAAACCTCATTTCTTACCCCAATTATCGACTCCGTCACTTATGGGAACGTTTTGTTTAATAGTTGTAGCCCGATGTTCTTGTTCTCACTTTGGTGAGAAACGAACATTACTAACCCGTAAGCATAACATGCTTCTTTATGTTGCATGTTAGCCGCTTTTTCTAAATCACGAAGTCCTATATTCGGATATATTGAGTCAAAATAATTTCTTAACCCGTTGCGTAAAATAGCATTTGGGTTCCCCGCAATATATGCGTCAAAGTAAACACATCGTAACTTATGGATTTCCCAATGTGATATCCCCCATCTTTCGAACGAAAGACTTTTATAAATCAAGGCATTCTTGGAATGTTCTTCGAATGTCTTACAAACTGATCTCGCCTTAAATAGTTGTGCCGAGGAATTCTGACCGACTCTAGACATGATTTCATCAATCATATCTCCGGGTAGGTCTCTTAAAATATTGGGTTGTCTATCCATTTTGTGTTTTTATACTGTAAAATAGACAAGAGTTAGATTCATAAAAAAAATACTTATTAATACAAGCAATTTTTACATATATCATAAAGCATAAGCACACTATATTACATATATTACACCACACAAATACAACTATCTTATTCTGACTCGCTCGTTTCTTCTTCTTCAATTTTGGTTCATTTTGTCAAGTTTCTAGGGATATATGATGTTCCCCTAATACGAGCCGTCGTTTTCCACATTGGTTTAGAAAAACCTGGTGGTTTAGAGGTTCCCGGGTTATTGTCACAACTTAAGAAATACAGGTGTTGACGATACATATAAAGTTCATCGTGTTTGGAATCAAATTTCTCTATTTTTATGCCCTTTCCCTTATTGTTCTCTTTTGCCTTATTAAATTGTGTTGGGGTAATTTCTAAAACATCATCGGAATCCTTGTCGGGATCCGATTCATAGGAGAATTGGTAATCCTCCCAATACTTTGCTTCCTTGGCGGAAACACCATTGACCATAATTAACTTTGGTCGGTTGGTTGAGGATTTTCTTCTACTTAACTGTTTTATTATTTCTCCCACTGGTTCTATTTCTTCTTCCAGTTCCGATTCTTCTTCCAGTTCCGATTCTTCTTTCTGTTCCGACTCTTCTTCCGGTTCCTCTTCGGGAACTTGTGAATCAGTCCACGAATCATTCCAATTTACATTTGACTCTTCATTATTATTAGGTGAGTCAGTGGGACTTGTTCTAGAAGTAGACATCTATCACATAATATTAAACACGTTAAGAGATTAATATATCACATAATATTCACATGTTAAAAATATATAGTTTCCAACAAAAATGTTAAGCAATCATTTTTAAAGAAAACACGGTCGAAGTCCAGACTCACTAATGCATCCTAACAAACTCGATAAGACACACTAATGCAAATTTTCTGGTTCTCTAAGACCAACGCTCGGATACCAACTGAAATGTCCCGTTCATATTGATTATAAACGTTCCATATTAATTGATTTCGTTGCGAGGTTTTGACCTCTATATGAGACGTTTTTCAAAGACTGCATTCATTTTTAAAACAACCATAACCTTTATTTTATCGATAAAGGTTTAAAAAGCATTACGTAGATTATCAAATAATGATAATCTAAAATATACCGTTTACACACGACCATTACATAATGGTTTACAATAAGAACATATTACATCAAAAATAAGTTTCTTGAATGCAGTTTTTACATAATATCATACAAGCATGGACTCCAAATCTTGTCCTTATTTTAGTATGCAACAGCGGAAGCTCTTAATAATCACCTAAGAATAAACATGCTTAAAACGTCAACAAAAATGTTGGTGAGTTATAGGTTTAACCTATATATCAAATCGTAACAATAGACCATAAGATTTCATATTTCAATATACATCCCATACATAGAGATAAAAATCATTCATATGGTGAACACCTGGTAACCGACATTAACAATATGTATATATAAGAATATCCCCATCATTCCGGGACACCCTTCGGATATGATATAAATTTCGAAGTACTAAAGCATCCGGTACTTTGGATGGGGTTTGTTAGGCCCAATAGATCTATCTTTAGGATTCGCGTCAATTAGGGTGTCTGTTCCCTAATTCTTAGATTACCAGACTTAATAAAAAGGGGCATATTCGATTTCGATAATTCAACTATAGAATGTAGTTTCACGTACTTGTGTCTATTTTGTAAATCATTTATAAAACCTGCATGTATTCTCATCCCAAAAATATTAGATTTTAAAAGTGGGACTATAACTCACTTTCACAGATTTTTACTTCGTCGGGAAGTAAGACTTGGCCACAGGTCGATTCACGAACCTATAACAAATATGTACATATGTATCAAAGTATATTCAAAATATATTTACAACACTTTTAATACATTTTGATGTTTTAAGTTTATGAAGTCAGCTGTCCTCGTTAGTAACCTACAACTAGTTGTCCAACGTTAGATGTACAGAAAAAAAATTGATATATATTATCTTGAATCAATCCACGACCCAGTGTATACACGTCTCAGGATAGATCACAACTCAAAGTATATATATTTTTGGAATCAACCTCAACCCTGTATAGCTAACTCCCACATTACTGTATATAGAGTGTCTATGGTTGTTCCAAATAATATATACACATGGGTCGATATGATATGTCAAAACATTTGCATACGTGTCTATGGTATCCCAAGATTACATAATATATTAGAATACATGTATAATACAATAGAAGTTAGCTAGGATATGATTAATATAGATTCGTTACCAATTTTCACGTTGCTACAACAAGAAAAATATTTCAATCTTGTTTTACCCATAACTTCTTCATTTTAAATCCGTTTTGAGAGAATCAAATTGCTATGGTTTCATATTGAACTCTATTTTATGAATATAAACAGAAAAAGTATAGGTTTATAGTTGGAAATATAAGTTACAAGTCGTTTTTGTAAAGGTAGTCATTTTAGTCGAAAGAACGACGTCTAGATGACCATTTTAGAAAACATACTTCCACTTTGAGTTTAACCATGATTTTTGGATATAGTTTCATGTTCATAAGAAAAATCATTTTCCCAGAAGAACAACTTTTAAATCAAAGTTTATCATAGTTTTTAATTAACTAACCCAAAACAGCCCGCGGTGTTACTACGACGGTGTATGTCCGGTTTTACAGTGTTCTTCGTGTTTCCAGGTTTTAAATCATTAAGTTAGCATATCATATAGATATATAACATGTGTTTAGTTGATTTTAAAAGTCAAGTTAGAAGGATTAACTTTTGTTTGCGAACAAGTTTAGAATTAACTAAACTATGTTCTAGTGATTACAAGTTTAAACCTTCGAATAAGATAGCTTTATATGTATGAATCGAATGGTGTTATGAACATCATTACTACCTCAAGTTTTCTGGATAAAGTTACTGGAAATGAGAAAAATGGATTTAGCTTCAAAGGATCCTTGGATGGCTTGAAAGTTCTTGAAGCAGAATCATGACACGAAAACAAGTTCAAGTAAGATTTCCACTCGAAATAAGATTGTTATAGTTATAGAAATTGAATCAAAGTTTGAATATGAGTATTACCTTGTATTAGAAAGATATCTTACTGTAAATAATAAATATTTCTTGAGGTTGGATGATCAATCTACAAGATTGGAAGTAAGCTAGCAAACTTGGAGGTATTCTTGATTTTATGAAACTAGAACTTGTAGAATTTATGAAGAACACTTAGAACTTGAAGATAGAACTTGAGAGAGACTAATTAGATGAAGAAAATTGAAGAATGAAAGTGTTTGTAGGTGTTTTTGGTCGTTGGTATATGGATTAGATATAAAGGATGTGTAATTTTGTTTACATGTAAATAAGTCATGAATGATTACTCATATTTTTGTAATTTTATGAGATATTTCATGCTAGTTGCCAAATGATGGTTCCCACATGTGTTAGGTGACTCACATGGGCTGCTAAGAGCTGATCATTGGAGTGTATATACCAATAGTACATACATCTAAAAGCTGTGTATTGTACGAGTACGAATACGGGTGCATACGAGTAGAATTGTTGATGAAACTGAACGAGGATGTAATTGTAAGCATTTTTGTTAAGTAGAAGTATTTTGATAAGTGTCTTGAAGTCTTTTAAAAGTGTATGAATACATATTAAAACACTACATGTATATACATTTTAACTGAGTCGTTAAGTCATCGTTAGTCGTTACATGTAATTGTTGTTTTGAAACCTTTAGGTTAACGATCTTGTTAAATGTTGTTAACCCATTGTTTATTAAATCAAATGAGATGTTAAATTATTACATTATCATGATATCATGATGTATTAATATATCTTAATATGATATATATACATTAAATGTCGTTACAACGATAATCGTTACATATATGTCACGTTTCAAAATCATTAAGTTAGTAGTCTTGTTTTTACATATGTAGTTCATTGTTAATATACTTAATGATATGTTTACTTATCATAATATCATGTTAACTATATATATATCCATATATATGTCATCATATAGTTTTTACAAGTTTTAACGTTCGTGAATCACCTGTCAACTTGGGTGGTCAATTGTCTATATGAAACCTATTTCAATTAATCAAATCTTAACAAGTTTGATTGCTTAACATGTTGGAAACATTTAATCATGTAAATATCAATTTCATTTAATATATAAAAACATGGAAAAGTTCGGATCACTACACTTTCCACCAACCGAATTCATCTCTTGACGGAGAACCTGAAGCACTTACCGGCGAACCACTTCGATACACTATATTCACTCTCATTTCCAGGATATCTCGCCATGATTATATGATATCCAAAATTATTAACCTTATTCATCTGCTCGTTCCAACCAACAATCATTTCGGAATAATGGAAGAAGTCAACGAGCTTCACGCTCGAGTAATCAATTTGGAGAATATGGTGCAAAATTTACCAGCTTCAGCAACATCACCAGCACCAACAGTACCATCAATAACAGCACCAGTACCATCAACAATCCATTCCTCGACGTCTCATTCTATACCTCGAGTATAATCATCGTTCTACGTATCATTCTACATCATTTATCCTCGTTCGACATGGCGATTATGTAATCTCTAAAGTTTTGGAGATTATTCATTCCAGTTCTAACCAAAAATCAGATGAGATTAATTTTATATTAACTCATTAAATCCATGATTACATCTGAAGAAAATATATATGTATATATATTTTCATAAAGATTGTAATTATAAATTCTTTTGTACAAACTGTTAATGGTGAAAATATTTTAACGGGTAGGTAATACCCGAGAAATATTTAGATTTCACATTAATAAGTTACGCTGTACATTCTTCGAATCTGATTCAACAGTCATTTACTATCCTACTTACATCCACAGATATACGTATCCGTTTACCGCAGAATAACCATTTTCCTTCAATTTCATATTTGAATTCTGACCTATCAGAATCCAACAAGTGGCAAAATGAAGAAAACGTTGGACAAAATAAAATTTGTTAGAAACAAACAAATTAACTATGAGAAATTTGGTTAAGAATCCACGCTAACGAAATCCTAGCTAACTGTTCCTAGCTAACTGTTAATTCCGTATTACATTTTAATTATCTCAATTTATTTATCGCAATTTAATTATCGCAATTTATTTTATCACAATTTCAATTCTCGCAATTTTATTTATCGTCATTTAATTTCTGTTATTTATTTTACGCACTTTAAATATCGGGACACATATACAAGGTTTTGACATATTATATCGACGCATATATATATATATATATATATATATATATATATATATATATATATATATATATATATATATATATATATATATATATATATATATATATATATATATATATATATATATATATATTATTTAGAATCACCATAGACACTCTATATGCTGTAATGCTAGAGTTCGCTATACAGGGTTGAGGTTGATTCTACAATAATATATATACTTTGAGTTGTGATCGAGTCTGAGATATGTACACGGGTCACGATACGTATTAATTAATTCAAATATTATATATTAAACTATATATGAATTATCGGACTGTTAACTGTGGACTATCGACTGTGGACGAATAATATTGGACAATTAAAATGAATTAAAATACTGATTATAACATATGAAACTAAACAATTCTTCAAGTTTGCCACTTGATTCCATCACAAACCTCACTTGTATCTTGATGATTACAATCTGCGTTCAAACCTTTCATAATTCTTGAAAGCATCTCAATCGAGAGGATGAACCAACCGCATTTCATCTACGGAAGAAGAGATTGATGTTATCCACCTGAAAACATTCGGAAATTGAGTAAACGTTTAACACGTATCTGTGCTAGCTCCTTTGGCGTTGTTATTACCGAAAATAACTTTACAATTTCCTTTCAAATTAGTCAATTTTGTCACAGTTCTAGCAAATTAACATCGACTTTTCATTCGAATAAGTCTTATTATAACTTCGTTATATAAGTTTACCTTTCGTCATCATTACCGGAGAACCGTTTATATCTCACCACATTAGTAGTAAATTTACCAACAACTCTGTTGATCTTTGACTTTCCAAAAAATACTATATTCAGTGAAACCCTGTCAATTACTCATTTACATCCTATAACGAGAATTACCATACCAATTACCGTGAATTAGCAATCAGTATTTTGAAATCTCGCAGCACGTCTACATCAACAGTTATATGTATACCTATAACAATTATCTCTTAGAATTATGATCCGCCATTCTGAAATTCTGAACTGCACTCTAGTCTACGAATCAGTTCTTTGAATTTTGAGAAAGCTAATAAAGCAGCGAAAACTGATGATGACTTTAACAGTAAAAAGTACGATGATAAATAATGGAGTGTTGGAAACGCTCAATAGAAAATTTAGTACCGAAAAGCATATTATGCGAAACTATGAAGAAAGCCGTGAACAAATCACAAGGACTAAACTTGTACATAAGAATCTTGATGATTCTGTTCCTGATAAAATCTTTAGCGAATATTTTACTCCTTAATCGCTCTAAATCCTTGTGAATGAATTTCTTCATCACACTTTGACTCTAAAATTCTAAGATATCATCGTATCTTTCATTATAAATATCTTCAATATTTCTGAAGATATTTTCATAACTAATCTTATCTAAAATCATTTATCTCTTCACGTTATCAGTGTTACATCATATAAGAAACTGTTAGTTTCTATATTCTGTAAACTTTCGATTTTAAACTATGAATGTTTTTGAAGTAGTGTTGGGAACTGAAGCATGAGTTAGTATAATATAATGACACTTGATCAACGTGATTATATTACAATAAGTTATGTTGAGTTCTAATGGGACGTGATGATTCACAGACTATAACGTCATCATATGCCATTTACACGACTCTTACACTCTACCTAATCTCTAAATAAATCAAGAACATATTCTCTTGATAGTTCTAGCTTTTCTCTTGAATTCTGGTAATTTCACAAGTCAAATTGTGCTAATACAATTTCCTTCTTAGAACATTAACGATGTTCATTCTGAAATTCATATCTACGAATTCTGGACCATTATTCATTTGACTTAAAGTCGGGAAGAGAAAACAAAAGGAGGAAACTCCAAAATATAAAGGAAACGAAGGGAATGGATTTATAGTGAAATATCCGGCAGAGCATTCAAAACAGATTATCGCAGTTAACCGAAGAAAGTCCTAATATTCTTGATTACCAAAGAAACAAATCTTATTACGAAGATTTTCTCTAAATTCCTTGATATTCGGAAATCAACAGTGACTACATCACCAGACAAGACGAACCTACATTTATTCATTTCATTCTTTTGCAATACCTTCACTCGTACTCCTCACACAAATGAATTGTTTTATCCATATTACTAACGAATGATAAAACTCCAATTTCCAACTTATATGAGTCATGAAAAACATTTTATTGTTAGCCATGACCACCTCACTCAAATTTCGGGACAAAATTTCTTTAACGGGTAGGTACTGTGACGACCCGAAAATTTTCGATCAAATTTAAACTTTATTCTTTTATGATTTCCGACACGATAAGTAAAGTCTGTTAAATTGAGTCTCAAAAAGTTTGAACTGTTTCATATATTAAATTGACCTTCGACTGTTCTCGACGATTCACGAACATTTGTTTGTATATATATATATATATATATATATATATATATATATATATATATATATATATATATATATATATATATATATATATATATATATGAAATTAGAAATATATAATAATTTGAAATGTTAATAAATAATCAAATATGTAAACTAAAATACAAAATAAATAATTGAAATTTAAAATGAATCTATATGTATGATTCTTATAAGTATTATGATATGTATATTATAATAAAATTTATAAATAATAACTATTCAAAAAAGTTACTACATATTATATAACTATTAAACATTATATAATTAATAAACTTTACTATTAATGTAATAAATGTAATTACAAGTTTAATTCTAATTAATATATTATTATTACATTCATTATTATTATTAATACTAATATTGGTACTATTAATATATTTAAATGTTATTATAATATGAAATTGATACATTTGATATGTATATTTTTAATATTATTGTTACCATAGTTAATATCATTATAACTAGTAGCAAAATTATAATGATTAATATTAACATTATTTGTAGATACTAGCATTTAGAATCGATATTATTATTATAAATTATCAATATTATTATTATTATAAAAGTAATATAATTTATTAATATTATTATTAATAACATTATTATTAATATTATTATTAACAATTGTTGTTACTATTATGATTAGTATGATAATTATTATTAATATTAATAGTATTATTATTTTATTTTATTTCATAATATCAATATTAATTATTATTATAAATTATATTATTACTATTAGCATTTTGATTAAAAATAATATATATTTACTAATAATTATGTATGAATGGAAAATTTATACATATGCGAATCTATTCCTGTTCGTTATCTATTTTATTTAAGCAATTTTTCTGTCATTTTCAATCTACATAACAGATCCAAATCTGTTATGAAACGCTGTCATCCTTTATTTATTTTTAATTACCTTACTGTACGATTGAAACAACATGTCGACCACTAAACGCTATAAACCAAATGAATTTATTAGCATTAGGAGGAGAATTATTCAAATACCTACTACCATATTCAATTATATCTGAAAAGTCGATGAACTAAACAGAAAGAGGAAGAACTGCATCGTATACCCCTGTTCTTGACTCGTTTTATCTAAATCTCAAAACCAAACGAAATTACAAAATGTATAAATGCAGAAAGGTTAGAAATCCTTCACTTAAACTATATGCAAATTTTCAGATTCTAACTCTTTCGATTAAACCCGAATTTTTAAGTCAAAGTTTTCAAGAAAAAAGGTCAAACGTTGTTCAAAAATCAAATTTAAGATTTTGATGTAATTTCTGTTAAAATTGATAATCTCAAAAGTTTTTATAAATGATTTAAAAGGACTTTCATGTTGTGATTATAAGCTAAAAGAATTCGAAGTGTAAAAATGGGTTTTGTTCTTCGTGAGTTAAAACAGCGGGTATATGTATGTATATATTTTTTTTTTCTTTCAATTGTTTCTGTTAATACAAATCAATATCATAAATCTTTTCTGTTCCAGTGGAAGGACCTAATGCAGTAGATTAGTTAGTGGTTATGGGATTTTAGTATCCATTCGATTGTTATGATGGGGAAGAAGAAGAGTAAACAGATTTAGGATTAAAGAAATATAGAAGTGGAATTATAAAAGAAAAAGAGCAGCAGCTCAGATGGTTTAGGGTGTTGTCGGGTGTTGAGAGGTCGCGGGTTCGAGCCACACATGGGCTGTTTTTCTGTTTGGAATTCTTTTTACTTTGAGGTAGTCTATATTTATTTAATTATTATTATTATTCTTATTACTCATCAATATTAATTATTATTACTATTATTATTATCATAAATATGATTATATTTTCTATAAATATTATTGTTATTGTTATTATTACACTTATCATTAGTGTTATATATATTTTTTTTACCATTAAGTATTAGAACTATTATTATTATTATTATTATTATTGATTATCATTTATAACCATTATTATTATTAACATTACTAATTTATTTATTATTATAAATTTTGTCATGCAAGTATTAGTTATTATTACTAATATTATGATTATAGTGATAAATAAAAATATTGTTATTTTTATTAGTAACATAAGTAGTATTATAAATATTATCATTTTCGTTATTAATATAATCATCGGTATTATTATTATTATTAAACTTATTATCATTATTATCAGTCTTATAAAATTATTATTTTGTTAACACTAAAACTATCAATAGTATCATAAATAGATATTTTTATATAAAAAAAAATGCATTACGCTATACTTTTATTTCTAAAAAGATATTAGTTAAGCTATATCAACTAATATATAAATATATACTAAACCTTAATATACAGTTTTTATTATTAATGATAAGTAATAGTTATATAAAATATATAAACTAAATATATTAAATTTATCTAAATAACATATAATATAACAAGTATATTATTAATAACAAAAATATATATATATTTGTTCGATTACAAGTATATATTTTAATATATATATATATATATATATATATATATATATATATATATATATATATATATATATATATATATATATATATATATATATATACGAATGATATAGGTTCGTGAATCTGAGGCCAACCCTACACTTGATAAATGACGTCATATGTATTTTTGCTACAAAATAAAGTATGGTGAGTTCATTTGCTCCCTTTTTACTCATTACATTTTTGGGCTGAGAATACATGCAAATACTTTATTAACTGTTTTACAATATTTATATGCGTAAGTTCATTTGATTCCCTTTTACTCTTTACATTTTTAGGACTGAGAATACATGCGCTGATTTTACAACTGCTTTATTAAATGCTTTTGAAATACATTTTGAACTGCGAATACATGAAATGCTTTTATAAATGTTTGACGAGATAGACACAAGCAAAACATTCCTCGAATGAATTATGTGGACGTGATAATTGCCACCATTGAATTATGTGGACGTGATAATTGCCACAATTGATATGAATATTTTTCCCCTGATTATTATTGCTTGGTAACCTAAGAATTAGGGAACATCACTAATTTTGAGAATTAGTGAACGCCTAATTGACGCGAATCCTAAAGGTAGCTACCGGGTTTAACACTCTCACCCAGAATGTTCACTAGACGGAAGGGCTAGTGGGCGTGGTGTTTAGTACTTCGAAGTTTATATGATTATTATACAGACGAGATGTTTTGTTTTGGGGATATTATTATGCGCATTATATGTTAAGGTCGGTTACCAAGCCAAGCTATGAAAGCAATGAAAAGTGAATGTTATGTATCGAGAGAATGATTTTATACACAGGTTATGTGTATGTTATTTTTGTGCACAAGATATGTGTACGGTTACTAAGATTTATGAAAGATGATTTCGTACACGAGAAAGGTGTAATGTATTTAAAAGATATCGCATGTACATTACAGGTGGGTATAGGATTCGGGCCCATTTGTACCATGCAGGATTTAAATCTTGTGGTCTATCAAAATGATGAATTTTATTGTTTTATGATAAACCTATGAACTCACCAACCTTTTGGTTGACACTTGAAAGCATGTTTATTCTCAGGTATGAAAGAAATCTTCCGCTATGCATTTGCTCATTTTAGAGATATTACTTGGAGTCATTCATGACATATTTCAAAAGACGTTGCATTCGAGTCGTCGAGTTCATCAAGATTATTAATAAGTCAATTATAGTTGGATATAATATGAAATGGTATGCCTTCCGTCAACTTTCGATGAAATGAAAGTTTGTCTTTTGAAAACGAATGTAATGTTTGTAAAATGTATCATATAGAGGTCAAGTACCTCGCGATGTAATCAACTCTAGTGAATCGTTTGTAATCGATATGGACTTCGTCCAGATAGATTAGGACGGGTTATTAGATGATTATGGTAATGTCATGATAATGAAACTGTAATGATTATAATGATGATGATGCTTGAATGGTGATGTACGATCATGAATAATGATGATGGTTACAAAATAAAAGATAACGATGATACATAATGATATTATTGATGATGATGGAAATATGATAACGATGGTATCACGATGATTATGATCGGTCGATGATGATGAGGAAGAGATGTCATTAATAACGATAATATTAAGGGTATAATTATTATTATTATTATTATTATTATTATTATTATTATTATTATATTATTATATTATTATTATTATTATTATTATTATTATTATTATTATTATTATTATTATTATTATTATGATTATTATAATTACTATTATTATTATTATTATTATTATTACTATTAATATAAGTATGATTATTATTATTATTATCAACATAAGTATTATTATTAGAATTATTATTATTATTATTATTATCATTTTTGATATTATCGTTATTATTATAAGAATTATCATTTTTTTATCATTATTATTATTTTTAACATTAATATTATTATTTTTAACATTATTATTATTAACTACTAGTATCATTATTATTATTATTATAACTATATTATTATTATTATCAATATTACTATTAGTATTATTATTATTATTATTACAATAAAAATTAGTTATATAAAAATATATTTAAAAAAAATTATATTAATACTCTTATAAGAAATATTATTTAATTATTTAAAAGCATATAAAATAAATATATTGATTAAGTTATTAACAAAACATATAGTTTATTAAGATAACATTTATATCACTAATAATATATAAATTGTTCGATTACATTATATGTGTTAATATATATATAAATGATATAGGTTCGTGAATCCGAGACCAACCCTGCAATTGTTCAGTTCAGTCGTATGCATATTTTTACTACAAAATATCGTATCGTGAGTTCATTTGATTCCCTTTTACTCTTTACATTTTTGGGACTGAGAATACATGCGCTGCTTTATAACTGATTTACAACTGTTTTATTCAATGCTTTTACAATCTATATTTTTGGAATACACGAGATGCTTTTATAAATGTTTGACGAGATAGACACAAGCAAAACATTCCTCGAATGAATTATTATGCAGACAGAAGTTCTGTGAATTATTATTGAATTATGTGGACATGATAATTGCCACCAATTGATGTGAATATTTTTTCCCTGATTATTATTGCTTGGTAACCTAAGAATTAGAATCGGGTATGGCCCTAATTCACGCGAATCCTAAAGGTAGCTACCGGGTTTAACACCCCTACCCAGAATGTTCACTAGACGAAAGAGCTAGTGGGCGTGGTGTTTAGTACTTCGAAGTTTATTATTATTATACAGACGAGATGTTCTGTTTTGGGGATATTATTGATGCGCATTATATGTTAAGGTCGGTTACCATGTTGAGCAATAAAATCGAAATGAATGTTATGTATCGAGAGAATGATTTTTATACACAGGTTATGTGTATTAGTTTTGTGCACGAGATATGTGCACGATTATTTAAAAATCGCGAGGCAACCTACGGGAAAGAAAATGATACGAACCTACTCTGCTAAGCATTATGAAAAATGGTTTCGTACACGAGATAGGTGTACTATTTTTGAATCTTGTGGTCTATCAAAATGATGAATTTTATTGTTTACGATAAACTTATGAACTCACCAACCTTTTGGTTGACACTTTAAAGCATGTTTATTCTCCGGTATGAAAGAAATCTTCCGCTGTGCATTTGCTCATTTTAGAGATATTACTTGGAGTCATTCATGACATATTTCAAAAGACGTTGCATTCGAGTCGTTGAGTTCATCAAGATTATTATTAAGTCATTCATAGTCTGAATATATTATGAAAGGATAAGCATATCTATCAACTTTCGATGTAATGGAAGTTTGTCTTTTAAAAACGAATGCAATGTTTGTAAAATGTATCATATAGAGGTCAAATACCTCGCGATGTAATCATATGTTATTGTATTCGTCCTTATGGATTAGGACGGGTCGTTACAGAGAACAGTTTCATGCTTTAATCGTGAAGGAGCCGAATGGAAATGGCAGTTGAAAGAAGAGAAGTTTAAGAAAAAACCTAACTTATGTGTGTCGTCTGGGGATCCCAGTTTTCACCAACAAGAATGGAATAAAGCCTGGCAAGGAATGTTTAATCAGTTACATAATTAAAGAACATGCTTTATGCTTTTTATCTGAATCATGTTTACAACGATTAATATTCTAAGTTGTATAAGCCACATATGAATCAATTCTGCAATTGTCATTCATATGGCAGAATTTTATGCACTCATTGCTATATTTATGTTTTTTGAATAAATTCTTATTTTGTGTTTGACTTTGAGGTGGCATAACATTTTTATATTGACACTTTCTTTTATTAAGAGTCACCGTACAACGCACGGGCTCTTAAAGACTAGTTATATATAAAGTATATAACCATTTACTAAAATCACGTCTCAAACTTTATTCTGTAGATAATAAACTTTTTGTCATACGTTAAGAAATTATTATTGTTATTTATCTACTACTTATAGTGTCTCCACTCCCATATAAAGTTAGTATTCTAAACCACTCTTTCCATCTCACTTCCTTAGGCAATTTCCTATATAAATCTATATCCATAATCATAATCATAGTTACAATAATTATCCTACAAAATTCAAATTTCAAGATATAGTAGAACAACACAATCACAATTCTATTCCGATATGGATTCTCAACTGATGATCAATCCAAATCCCAACAACTATAACAAAATCAACAACAACAAATTATTTATCATAGCAGCAACTGAATCAGTAGGTTCTTTTTGTTCATCAGGAGGAGGAGGAGGAGATAGTGATATCGAGATGGTGTCCGTTGACTCTTTGACTTCGTACACAAGTCTCAAGGACATTCTTCGGTCAACTCCGCCACTATCGACTGTCGATTCGCCTCCGTTTTTTAGGCGAATCGACAGTTGGCGAGAGATTCCAATGAAAGATCCTTTGTTGCAACATGCTGCTTGGGCCTACCTTCAACCAATGAATTCTGAACCTGATTCAGATTCTGATCATCAAAAGTCATGTTTTTGGAAATTTAAGGATTGCTTTTGTGGATTCCTTAAAATTCGGAGTTAGTTTGAGGGTGGTTAATGGTTAATTACTGAATATCCATGCTGTTGACTTGTAAGCGACTTTTTTTGAGCTTATACGGTTGATATTATATCAATTTTTATTTTTATTTTTTTAACTTTTTGTATATAGAATTTTTTATTTACTTTTTGATGTGTTTTGGTATATTGGTATTTTCAATATATGGAAGAGAATAGTGGTATGTAGAATCCACTGGGCTAATTATCAGTTTTTTCAAGTAATTCTTTTTGTCAAGAGATATGGTACTAGAATCGTTTGTACATCATGGAACAAAAGATGTACGTATAATGTTTGTGAGACTGGTGATTTTCCCTTTGTAAATATATTTGATGAAAGTGGCGGAAACATAAATTTTTTCCACTCGGGGAATTTTATTTTTTTTTAAGCGTAGCAACATTTTTTGAATAAAATATGTCGGTTTTGCAAAAAAATGAAGGGGAATGATTCTCACACACACTTTTTTGATCCTCACACACCTATTTTAATTTTTTACTCTTCTAATAATACTCAATCTCAATTGGTGTGTGATGATCAAAAAAATGTGTGTGAGAATCATCCCCCAATATGAAGTTATGGGGCAAAATATGAGAGTTTTTGGCAAAATATGAAAGTTTTGGGGCAAAATATAGAGACTTTCGGGCAAAAAAAAATTACAGGGCCAAAATTGAAAAATTCTAAATTTTTATACTAAAAATTGCAAATCCACTGGAAGCGGCTTCCACCCCTGCCTCTATATTATTTTCGCCCGTGTTGATGTGTGCTAATATAATTTTAAAGTAAGAGCAAAACGATTCAATTTACTATCACATGAGTGGGCAACGAGTTCTAATCGTGTAATAGTTAGCTAAATGTAAGTCTAATTCATTCCGAAGCTTGTTTACAAGTAAGACCATGGATAATGCTGCATTTCGCTTATCACCCACTCCTATATGTCGAGACAAACGCCCCACAAATGCCTGTAATGGGGCTTTTGTGGGTGATTTTGGTTGTGGCGTTGGTCGATGTAAAACGCAAGAGGGAGGGGGAATTGAGGTGAGGTTGCAGCCGGTGATTGGTTTCAGTTATTTCCTCTCTCAAACTTTTAATTATTTAAACCTCAAATACCAATTAAATTTTAACATATCACCGACAAACATTCTACAACCCCTAACAAACGCCTCCATTATAACTCCCTCCTTCCCCCATCATTGTCATGTTAGCGTGATAACTCAAAAAGTACCTCTTATTCACTCTACGTCACAGTTATCATTATCCGTGGTCTAACAGTCACTTAATTAAAGGGGGTTTGTTTTGAGAATTGTAATAACTAAGTTCCGAAAATAGAATAGCAAGTAATGTAATGGAATGAAACGGTGTTCACTTTAAATGTGTCACGTCGATATGGATTGTTGTTAAAACCCGGAAATTACAAGATATGTAGCCAAATATTAACCCGCCGATATCTATAAAATCTCATTTGACAAAATCCGATCAACTCACCCTAATCTTTTCTTATCAACTAAATGCTATTTGGTTATCTAATATTGTGACTCAACCCGGTTAAACTCACGTAAAACCTAGATTATATAGGTCACCCACAATAATCAGGCGATTATAAAAGTGAAACGTCTACCAAATCACCAGCTATATTGCTACGCCGGTTTCCCGATAATGGTTCCATAATTGTCTCATAAGAAAATCAATTTATTGCCTATGTAGCTTACTAATTAGACCTTTTTGACAAAGTCCTTCAACTTTTCATGCTTTTGAAGAACTTTCGGCTATCAAGGAGACGAAAGGCTTTGTGAAGTAAAAAAAAGGTCACATAAAGTGTTGAAGCATAAATTATGTATTACAAATAAACTCACAATAACCGTTCAGTAACTTATGTGATTTGGGTTAGAACGATCGCCTAAACAACAATGGGTCTTTGGTTGAACACAATATCAATAAAAAATAATATCATAATTTAAAAGATACAATCCAACATCAAAGGTTTCTACATCTAAACAAACACACAATACCTTTAGCTACTTATAATATAAGAGAAATCAATCAAACAATATATAACGACCCGTTAAAATTCCTATTGAGGCAGTACGTCATTCATCGGTCCCATTGCGAGTTATTGACCAGAGATTCCCCAGTAGAAGTGGGAAGGTATTACCATGGACTTCATCACGAAACTGTCGAGAACGGCGGGAGGTCACGATACTATTTGGGTTATCGTGGATTGTCTCACTAAGTCTGCACATTTCTTACCGATAAGGGAAACTGATAAAATGGAGAAGTTGACTCAGATCAACATTAAGGAAGTCGTCTCTAGGCATGGAGTGCCTATATCCATTATATCCGATCGCGACAGCAGATTTACTTCCAGGTTTTGGCAATCATTACAGAAGGCAATGGGGACCCGTTTAGACATGAGTACAGCATATCACCCCCAGATAGATGGCCAAAGCTAACGAACTATTCAGAATTTTGAGGACATGTTGCGAGCATGTGTCATTGATTTCGGAAACGGATGGGATAAGTATTTACCACTAGCTGAGTTCTCATACAATAACATCTACCATGCGAGCATTAAGGATGCACCTTTCGAAGCATTATACGGAAGGAAGTGTAGATCTCCCGTTTGTTGGAGCGAGTTGGGGGATAGTCAGTTGACAGGTCCTGAGATTATTCAGGAGACAACTGAGAAGTTCTACAGATTCAGGAATGATTGAGAACGGCTCGAAGTCGCCAAAAGATTTACGTCGATGTTAGACAGAAGGATATAGAGTTCCAAGTTGGTGACAAAGTTATGCTTAAAGTATCACCTTGGAAGGGTGTCGTACGATTTGGGAAACGAGGTAAACTGAGTCCTAGATATGTTGGACCGTTCGAGATAACTGAAAGAGTCGGACCGGTAGCTTACAGATTGGAACTGCCACAAGCACACAGCGGTATACACGACGTTTTTCATGTATCTAATCTAAAGAAGTGCCTAACCGATGATAATTTGATTATTCCTTTAGAGGAACTGCGTATCGACGACAAACTTCATTTCATTGAAGAACCTGTCGAAATCTTGGGCCGTGAGGTCAAACAGTTGAAACAAAGCAGAATTCCTGTCGTTAAAGTTCGGTGGAACGCGAGAAGAGGACCAGAGTTCACGTGGGAGCGTGAAGACCAGATGAGACAGAAGTACCTGCAATTGTTTCTCGAGGAAACTACTTCAGCGGACGTTCACTAAAATTTCGGGACGAAATTTTTAATAACAGGTGGGTAATGTAACAACCCTGCTTTTTCCGTCACTTCCGTTAACTTTCTGTTAGTTTATTTAACGGCGATTACTTGACTTTTGTGTGTTTATGTGTAATAAATACATACTTGATTTTTGGAGAGTTACAATAATTAATATGGATTGATATTAATTCGAATAAATATTTCAGATAAAGAAATGAGATGAAAACGATACGGTTTTGATAACGACTTTTTGAGCAACGAAACGCTCGGGTTTATTTTAATAATTAATTTATTAATTATTAACTTTTAAAAATATATATATTTAATTTATTGGGTTTTTAATAAATTAACGTTTGGTTGCGTTTTAACGACACTTGAAACGAGCCACGAATACAAGGAATTGCAAAACACGAACCCGGGACACCATGGAGGGTCCCAATCGGCCGAACACCCCATCCCCACCCCTTTTTATTTTAATCTTGCAACTTGAGGGACTTAAGTGTTAATTAGGTGAACTAGGGCTTGATATAAATACTAAGTAATAACCTAAACTAGTGCATAACCCTAAAAATCAAAAATTCAGTCGATTGTTGGCTCCCTCTCCCTCCCATGACCGTCGCCCATCTCCACCATCACATCACCTTCAATTTTTGAGTTTTAGATTAAACCTCGAACACGAAAAGTGCAATTCCCTTCATCCTCTACGCATTGATATAATTATTTTCGCGATTAAAGGTATAATCACATGAACCCTAATATATAAATATTTTGATTTCATAGGGTTTCATGGTTATGATGGTCAATTGCTCGATTCGTCGTGTTTGTATGCTTGTTTAACCGTTAATTTGTTCGTATTGATTGTTTAGGGTTAAAACCGAATTGTTTATTACATGATAAGTAATTTTTGGTTTTTCAAATGCATGATATTATGTGATAATTAGATTCCTTGCAAAAAACTATTGAGTTTAGACTTTGGATTCGCTTGATTTCGTTTCCGGATGATCAAGTTATGTCCAATTGAAATTAACGTTGTGTTTTGGGTGTAATAAGAAATCTGGGTTTGATAGACCACGAAATGGCATGTGAAACTTATACCACTGGAAATATAATTTAAAAACACACAATTTAGACTAGGATATCATGTCGTTTGCTTATGTATAACTCGAGATATGCTGGATTTAGTATAAAGGTGGATTTATACAGCACTTGCATGAAAAAAGCCTTGTATGATAAAATGTGTTGACTTTTGTGTTTAAAACTTTGCATATTTGAAATGTACACAAAAATTACTTCACCTTTCATGTAGATATCATAGTCTAATTGTATTTAGATCTTCGGATAATCGCGTGCGAATGTGACTAGCTAAACTAGAATTGAATCTATAAATTGCTCTCTGTTTTATACTCTGTGGATTGTGTTTATTGAATTAGCAAGTATACTTCTGGAAAATGAATCTTAATATGATATGTGACATATGGTTAGTTAATTTCAATCTCTGAAACCTTATACATTGGGCACAATAGGGCCACACATTATGTAAATTCTGATTTGAGCTGAAAACTGAACATTCAACTTGCATGAATAAACTGTACAAATTGGCTAAACAAAAATTTCTCGATTTTTGATATGTGTTAGTTTGACTTGTATTTGAACTATGGCAACTGGTCTTGTGTCAATTTCATGTTCCTAGCTCCGGTTATAGCCAAAACGAAATCAGTGCACGGTCAGAAACTGACTTGGCAAACCATAAATGTATCCCTTCTGATTACTGACTTTTAATTATCGTATGAGACCCTGGCCAGACTTTTTGGAATCAATTTTGAGTATAATTATGATCTGGAGTTTTCCATGTTTACTTGAATTTTGTACTATGAGATAATATGCTAAGTATGCTACATGTACATGAACTTTGTGCACAACGATAAATTGAAATTGTGAAATTGATCTGTTATGACCTAAAACGTGTTGTTTGACTTAGGTTTGACATGTTGACCAAAATTTTACATGAACCTACTGATTTTGACTTTAGTTGACTACTTTGACCAAGTTTGACTTTCGGTTTGACTTTGGTTGACTTCGTTTGACTTGCATGATCTAGTTGACTATATGTTGACTTTTACTTTGAAACGGGTCGAGTTGAGCAATAAGACAACTTATACTATGGAACCATACTTATTTAAGATACATATATTGACCAACCTAAATACGTATACTTAGGTTGCATTACTCGGCTATAAACTGTACAAGTTATTTGTCCACTTTTCAATCCAAGCTTTATTCAAAGGTGAGTCTACAGTCCCGCTTTTTTACAAGTTTTTAGGGATGAGAATACACGCCGTTATATTTACATTTTTAAATGCTTTTGTATTGACACGAGTACTATATATGCATATTGAGTTTGTTCACAAAGCCTCTAGCTTGAATACTTTTAATACCATCGGTGTAAGCACAATTTAGATGGACGGATCCGTTAGGTTGACAACCTCACCCGCTATAAAAACTGTGGTGCATTTATTTTGAACATTAGATACGCTCGAACAAGTGTATAACATTTTAGGAGGTAAAGGCGGGTATAGTGACTTCTATACTCGGGTCATTGCTAGTATTCAGGTGCTCATATTATGCAAACGTTTTTACGACTTGGTGTTGTACTTGTAAAATCTCGTGGTTAAGGAAACTAAACTATTTTTCTGATAACTGTTTTTCAGATACTATGATATGTTACTTGAAACTGTGGTCTACAAACATTTGAAACTAGACATGGTAATGTCTACAATTATATGAAACGGAACTACTTTTATGTCACACATTTGGAACTTGACATCACTGATTAAGAACAGTTAACACTTGACATTTACTGTATGCAAACTTTTGACATAAAACTTTGGTGGTCTTCTACTAATAAATATTTTCGAAATATTATTTCTTAAACATACTGTATTGTTTACCTAAAATATGTAGATTCACTCAACATTATTGTTGATCCCGTTTTTCGTATTTTATTCTCAGGTATTAATTGCTTCCTCTGTAGAATATTGCTGTTACATAGAAGTCAAGCCAAGCAATGGGACCAGAGTTAACATTCCATTAAAGGGATTCTTGACGGGGTGTTAAAGATGGTATCAGAGCTGTGGCTATAGGGAACTAGGATACATTAGTATGTCTAACCGTAGGGCGCATTAGTGAAGTCTAGTCTATAGCAGTGTGTCTTGGACGACTTTTATACACCATACATGCACTATTTGCTTCACAATGCTACATGTAGGGCTACACATTACACCATATACATATACGCCTTATACCATACAACATGGACTTGGACTAAATATACATATCACGAAACACATACGTACACACGAAGCCAGATTTAACTAAATTAAGTTGACTACACCATCTTGAACTTATGGAGTGATGTCGAATGGAAATGTGAGATAGCGTAATGTAATGACCGGGATTACATTACGGTAACTCATATAGAAGTTCTGACATTACAAAAATAAGGAATTGGGGCCGAGTCAAGTAGGTTACTTGGGTAAACAACGTTTAGAAAACAAACCGTGTAATCTTAAATGTGAGTAGAAACTTACACTGTGCAAATTAATTGTATTATAACTTGTAATCTTGACACAACTCATCACTGCTCGACACTACCTGCCACCACCGATCACTACTTGTCACTACAAGGACACTACTTGAACACACTCATCATTTCATACCACTATTCAATACTGTTTATCACTGTTAACCACTACTCAACACCGCCTCTCACTGCTAGTCACGACTGAACACTACTTCTCACTGCTTGTCATTACTAAATACTACTTACTACTACCCCTTGCTACTTGCTACTACTCAATACTACTCATTACTGCTTACCACTACTAAGTAATACTCGACACTACCAACACCTCCACGTTTTACTACTCGCTAATGTGCATCACAACTCATTTTTGATACGTCTTTAGAGGAGGAGTTCCTGGTAACAGCCCGCACAATACATAGTAGATATTTTATACTCGACTTCCAACTTACCTATCATTCAACCATCCGCTGTTCAAGGTACTGTTTCCCAACACGAGCCTACTGACTGATAACCATTATGCCTTATTAGGTGCATTAGTATACATGTGTAAATACTTATGATGTGAGCATGCTATCTAACAACTTATCTGTCACTACTATCATCCCTGCTTATCACAACCCATCGCTAATTATCGCTAACACCATCACTCGTTGCAACTAGTAATACTACTCGTTACCATATCCCTTCTCATTCTGTTCCAACGTATGTTTCTTAAGCAGCAATCATTTTCATTATACCCACAAACAAATCAACTTTGAACACATCGACGCGAACTACACTTCAACTGTTTCCCGTGAGACACACATGCCTGGGAGATTGTACTAACCCTTTTCGATTAAATATCAAATTTTGTTGGAGTTGCCATTACACCTTGTTCATTTTCGTTTTCCATGAAATTCGTCACGTTTTCACTCATTAACCATAATGTTCATATATGCTGTCAACAGCGATGCTGAGAGAAGCGTTAGCGCTAGAGAATTTGGTCGCAATGTTTATAACCCTGCACCTTCCTTAGACGTGTACTCTATAGAACTATTAAACCGAGGAGTTTTTAACCTCGTGGTTGAAACAAACTGGTTATCTGACGATACAACCACGGCAGCTACGACCAGAAGGCTATTTGAATTCCTTTTACCGACGATAATGGTGTACGGAGAGGAGATTAGTACACCGTCATGTTACACTAATTACTCGAAGGTCCAGAAGTACATGAGATGAGAATGTCTCGCAATTCTGGCACATGAGTAAAGATGAGCCGACATTTAAGAGACCCGAATATTTCCCGACTATTAGAGATTACCCTGAGGTTGCACGTCCACCCCACCGTGAAGTCAAATTTTGGATTAATTTGGTGCTAGCAGCTTCACCCGTTACGCGCACAATATACGGACTTGCACCTTTAAAACTACAAGAGCTTCCCGTGGTGAAGAACATCAGGGTTGTAATGCCCTAATTTGTGACAGGTACTAGAAGGTGGGTCACATAACCACGAATTCCTGAGTTGGAGCCTCAGTCTTGTTTGTCAGGAAGAAGGATGGGTCGATGAGACTGTGTATCGACTACAGAGAATTGAACAAGTTGACAATCAAGAATCGGTTCCCGCTACCGAGGATTGATGACTTATTAGATCAGCTACAGGGATCGAGTTGTTATTCAAAGATTGATTTGAGATCCGGCTATCACCAATTGAGAGTCAAAGAAGCTGATGTCCCGAAGACAGCGTTTAGAACACGTTATGGACATTATGAGTTTACAGTGATGCCGTATGGTTTGAGGAACGCACCAGCAGTGTTCATGGACCTCATGAACAGTGTGTGTAAGCCATACCTAGATTAATTTGTCATTGTGTTTATTGATGATATATTGGTGTACTCCAAGAACAAGGAAGAGCACGAACAACATCTACGTTAGATATTTACTATGCTTAGAAAAGAGCAGTTGTATGCAAAATTCTCTAAGTGTGACTTTTGGTTACCAGAGGTACAATTTCTTGGCCAGGTTGTAGGGACCAATGGAATACAGGTCGATCCAGCAAAGATTGAGTCGGTTAAGAATTGGGAAACTCCAAAGACGCCAACTCAGATCCAGAAATTTTTTGGTCTAGCTGGTTACTACCGGAGATTCATCGAAGGATTCTCTAAGATCGCTCGACCATTGACCGCGTTGACTCATAAGGGCAAGAAGTATGAGTGGTCAGAACCACAAGAGTCCGCATTTTAGTTGTTGAAACAGAAGTTAACAACTGTACCAGTATTGTCTCTACCCGAGGGAAGTGAAGATTTTGTTGTTTATTGTGATGCCTCACGTCAAGGAATGGGTTGCGTGCTTATGCAACGAAATAAAGTTATT
Organism: Rutidosis leptorrhynchoides; assembly: GCF_046630445.1. Taxonomy (NCBI): domain Eukaryota; kingdom Viridiplantae; phylum Streptophyta; class Magnoliopsida; order Asterales; family Asteraceae; genus Rutidosis; species Rutidosis leptorrhynchoides. Next base: position 263,190,442 of record NC_092342.1, on the reverse strand, counting down.
GCTTATGGATCGCGACAGTTAAAGATTCACGAGTAGAACTACACTACACACGACCTTGAGCTAGGAGCTGTTGTCTTTGCACTTAAAATGTGGAGGCACTACCTGTATGGAACCAAGTTTACTATCTTCACTGACCATAAGAGTTTACAGCACATATTCGATCAGAAACAGCTCAACATGAGACAACGACATTGGATGGAACTACTTAACGATTATAACTGTGAACTTCAATACCATCTGGGCAAGGTGAATGTTGTGGCGGATGCTTTAAGCAGAAAAGAGCGAGAGAGACCTCTTAGGATTAAAGCTCTTAACATAGTTGTCCGTACGAATCTCACATCACAAATCTACGAAGCATAATAAGAAGCCGTGAAACAAGAAAATGTCGATGTTGAATTTCTCATAGGAATGGATAAGAAATTTGACATCAAAGAGGACGGAACACGATACTTTGCTAATCGAATCTGGGTACCAAAGTTTGGTGGACTGAGAGAACTAGTGTTGGAGGAAGCACATAAGTCAAGGTACTCAATTCATCTGGAATCAGATAAAATGTACCAGGATTTGAAGGCATTCTATTGGTGGCCAAATTTGAAAGCTGACATTGCTACCTATGTCAGAAAGTGCTTGACTTGCGCTAAAGTCAAGGCTGAGCATCAGAAGCTACCAGGATTATTAACTCATCCAGAGATTTCCCAGTGGAAGTGGGAAGGTATTACCATGGACTTCATCATGAAACTGTCGAGAACGGCGGGAGTTCACGATACTATTTGGGTTATCGTGGATCGTCTCACTAAGTCTGCACATTTCTTACCGATAAGGGAAACTGATAAAATGGAGAAGTTGGCTCAGATCTACATTAAGGAAGTCGTCTCTAGGCATGGAGTGCCTATATCCATTGTATCTGATCACGACAGCAGATTTACTTCCAGGTTTTGGCAATCATTACAGAAGGCAATGGGGACCCGTTTAGATATGAGTACAGCATATCACCCCCAGACAGATGGCCAGAGTGAACGAACTATTCAGACTTTTGAGGACATGTTGCGAGCATGTGTCATTGATTTCGAAAACGGATGGGATAAGTATTTACCACTAGCTGAGTTCTCATACAATAACATCTACCATGCGAGCATCAAGGCTGCACCTTTCGAATCATTGTACGAAAGGAAGTGTAGATCTCCCATTTGTTGGAGCGAGTTGGGGGATAGTCAGTTGACAGGTCCTGAGATTATTTAGGAGACAAATGAGAAAGTTCTACAGATTCAGGAACGATTGAGAACGGCTCGAAGTTGTCAAAAGAATTACGTCGATGTTAGACATAAGGATATAGAGTTCCAAGTTGGTGACAAAGTTATGCTTAAAGTATCACCTTGGAAGGGTGTCGTACGATTTTGGGAAACGAGGTAAACTGAGTCCTAGATATGTTGGACCGTTCGAGATAACTGAAAGAGTTGGACCGGTAGCTTACAGATTGGAACTGCCATAAGCACACAGCGGTATACACGACGTTTTTCATGTATCTAATCTAAAGAAGTGCCTAACCGATGATAATTTGATTATTCCTTTAGAGGAACTGCGTATCGACGACAAACTTCATTTCATTGAAGAACCTGTTGAAATCTTGGGCCGTGAGGTCAAACAGTTGAAACAAAGCAGAATTCCTATCGTTAAAGTTCGGTGGAACGCGAGAAGAGGACCAGAGTTCACGTGGGAGCGTGAAGACCAGATGAGACAGAAGTACCCGCAATTTTTTCCCGAGGAAACTACTTCAGCGGACGTTCACTAAAATTACGGGACGAAATTTTTAATAACAGGTGGTAATGTAACAACCCTGCTTTTTCCATCACTTCCGTTAACCTTCTGTTAGTTTATTTAACGGCGATTACTTGACTTTTGTGTGTTTATGTGTAATAAATACATACTTGATTTTTGGAGGGTTACAATAATTAATATGGGTTGATATTAATTCGAATAAATATTTCAGATAAAGAAATGCGATGAAAACGATACGGTTTTGATAACGGCTTTTTGAGCAACGAAACGCTCGGGTTTATTTTAATAATTAATTTATTAATTATTAACTTTTAAAAAAATATATATTTAATTTATTGGGTTTTTAATAAATTAACGTTTGGTTGCGTTTTAACGATCGATTTAGCGTTCCGGGCCTTCGGTACGACTAAACGACACTTGAAACAAGCCACGAATACAAGGAATTTCAAAACACGAACCCGGGACACCATGGTGGGTCCCAATTGGCCGAACACCCCATGCCCACCCCTTTTTATTTTAATCTTGCAACTTGAGGGACTTAAGTGTTAATTAGGTGAACTAGGGCTTGATATAAATACTAAGTAATAACCTAAACTAGTGCATAACCCTAAAAATCAAAAATTTAGTCGATTGTTGGCTCCCTCTCCCTCCCACGACCGTCGCCCATCTCCACCATCACATCGCCTTCAATTTTTGAGTTTTAGATTAAACCTCGAACACGAAAAGTGCAATTCCCTTCATCCTCTACGCATTGATATAATTATTTTCGCGATTAAAGGTATAATCACATGAACCCTAATATATAAATATTTTGATTTCATAGGGTTTCATGGTTATGATGGTTAATTTCTTGATTCGTCGTGTTTGTATGCTTGTTTAATCGTTAATTTGTTCGTATTGATTGTTTAGGGTTAAAACCGAATTGTTTATTACATGATCAGTAATTTTTGGTTTTTAAAATGCATGATATTATGTGATAATTAGATTCCTTGCGAAAAACTATTGAGTTTAGACTTTGGATTCGCTTGATTTCATTTCCGGATGATCAAGTTATGTCCAATTGAAATTAACGTTGTGTTTTTGGGTGTAATCAGAAATATGGGTTTGATAGACCACGAATTTGCATGTGAAACTTATACCACTGGAAAGATAATTTAAAAACACACAATTTAGACTAGGATATCATGTCGTTTGCTTATGTATAACTAGAGATATGCTGGATTTAGTATAAAGGTGGATTTATACAGCACTTGCATGAAAACAGCCTTGTATGATAAAATGTGTTGACTTCTGTGTTTAAAACTTTGCATATTTGAAATTTACACAAAAATTACTTCACCTTTCATGTAGATATCATAGTCTAATTGTATTTAGATCTTCGGATAATCGCGTGCGAATGTGACTAGCTAAACTAGAATTGAATCTGCAAATTGCTCTCTGTTTTATACTCTGTGGATTGTGTTTATTGAATTAGCAAGCATACTTCTGTAAAATGAATCTTAATATGATATTTAACATATGTTTAGTTAATGTCAATCTCTGAAACCTTATACATTGGGCACAATAGGGCCGCACATTATGTAAATTCTGATTTGAGCTGAAAACTGAACATTCAACTTGCATGAATAAACTGTACAAATTGACTAAACAAAAATTTCTAGATTTTTGATATGTGTTAGTTTGATTTTTATTTGAACTATGGCCACTGGTCTTGTGTCAATTTCATGTTCCTAGCTCCGGTTATAGCCAAAACGAAATTAGTGCGCGGTCAGAAACTGACTTGGCAAACCATAAATGTATCCCTTCTGATTACTGACTTTTAAATATCGTATGAGACCCTGGCTGGACTTTTTGGAATCAATTTTGAGTGTAATTATGATCTGGAGTTTTCCATGTTTACTTGAATTTTTTACTCTGAGATAATATGCTAAGTATGCTACATGTACATGAACTTTGTGCACAACGATAAACTGAAATTGTGAAATTGATCTGTTATGACCTAAAACGTGTTGTTTGACTTAGGTTTGACATGTTGACCAACATTTTATATGAAACTACTTATTTTGACTTTAGTTGACTACTTTGACCAAGTTTGACTTTCAGTTTGACTTTGGTTGACTTCGTTTGACTTGCATGATCTAGTTGACTATATGTTGACTTTTACTTTGAAACGCGTCGAGTCGAGCAATAAGACAACTTATACTATGGAACCATACTTATTTAATATACATATATTGACCAACCTAAATACGTATACTTAGGTTGCATTACTCGGCTATAAACCGTACAAGTTATTTGTCCACTTTTCAATCCGAGCTTTATTCAAAGGTGAGTCTACAGTTCCGCTTTTTTACATGTTTTCAGGGATGAGAATACACGCCATTATATTTACATTTTTAAATGCTTTTCTATTGACACAAGTACTATATATGCATATTGAGTTTGTTCACAAAGCCTCTAGCTTGAATACTTTTAATACCATCGGTGTAAGCACAATTTAGATGGACGGATCCGTTAGATGGACGGATCCGTTAGGTTGACAACCTCACCCACTATAAAACCTGTGGTGCATTTATTTTGAACATTAGATACGCTCGAACAAGTGTATAACATTTTAGGAGGTAAAGGCGGGTATAGTGACTTCTATACTCGGGTCATTGCTAGTATTCAGGTGCTCATATTATGCAAACGTTTTTACGACTTGGTGTTGTACTTGTAAAATCTCATGGTCAAGGAAACTAAATTGTTTTTCTGATAACTGTGTTTCAGATACTATGATACGTTACTTGAAACTGTGGTCTACAAACATTTGAAACTTGACATGGTAATGTCTACAATTATATGAAACGGAACTATTTTTATGTCACACATTTGGAACTTGACATCACTGATTAAGAATTGTTAACACTTGACATTTACTGTATGCAAACTTTTGACATAAAACTTTGGTGGTCTTCTACTAATAAATATTTTCGAAATATTATTTCTTAAACATACTGTATTGTTTACCTAAAACCTGTAGATTCACTCAACATTATTGTTGATCCCGTTTTGCGTGTTTTATTCTCAGGTATTAATTGTTTCCTCTGTAGAATATTGCTGTTACATAGAAGTCAAGCCAAGCACTGGGACCAGAGTTAACGTTCTGTTAAAGGGATTCTTGACGGGGTGTTAAAATGTGATCATTCATATGTCTTCTTTTACAATATCACATTGTACACCGACCAGTATACAGTTACGAAGTAACATGCACCTCCGTTAAGTTTGGGGTGTGGTTTGTCAAAATCCGATAGATTTATCCATGTGATTCGTGCATAATTAACATATTCGAGCTAAGGTGTAACAACCTCACATTGGGCCTAGTGGTAATTTCCCTAATTGCCCTTGCGTGTTATTATATGTTATTTTAATAATTACGGGTTTATAATTATTTAATTATATAATTGAGACCAGTTCGTGACAAGGGTCACATAATAGGTTTGTTGATTTAAATTGGACCTCCTTTGGACCACTTAATGAGGTGTTTCGTATTTTAGATAAATGGTAAATACCCGTGTGATCCACGGAGTAGGTTTCCCACATGTGAAGGAAACCCTTGAATCTTAAAACCTCTGCTCTTTCCTTGTTTCCATTTTTGGAAACTCATAACACTTGCACAAACACTCTCAAATCCTCATAAACTGTGATGACCTGGAAATTTCCGACTAAATTTAAACTTAATCTTTATATGATTTTGACACGATAAGAAAAGTCTGTAAGGTTGAGTCTCAAAAACTTTGAATATGTGTTCATGTATACATTTAAACCCTTGACTGTTTTCCAACGATTCACGAACAATCATTTATAAATAGATATATGTATATGAATATATGTGTAGATATATATATATGATAACATGATAACTTAAAATACATTAATGAAATATTATACGATTTAGATTCTAGAAGTAAAAATGTAAAACAATTTATGATATACAATAAGAACTTGATATTTAAGACATAATTATATATATATAATAGTTTGGATATATATATATGATTGTTATTAATAAATATTCAAGTATGTTATTATATAAAATAGGTAGAACATAAATATTGAAATATAAGATTAGTATATTATATGCATTTATAAGTTTAAGTATGGATGTTATACTAATGATATGATTCTTTACCTTTCGTATTATTATTATCATCAACAACACTAATATAATTATAAGTAGTGTTATTAATAGTATTATTAATAATATTATTGTTATCATTTTTATTATAATTATTATTATTAAAATTATTAAAAAAATTATCATTATCATGATTCTTATTAACTTTATCATTATAATTAATATTACTAATAATATTTTATTTAAAATTATTATTATTATAAATCTTGCTAAGGATATTAAAAATATTATTATTATTAATATAATTTAATTATTAATTATTAGTATTAATTATATATATGTAAAATATATCAAAGGACGATTCTGTTTTGCTTTATATCTGATTCGTTGGACTCTTATAACAAACAAGAAGTACGAGTTGGTTTCAGGTCCATATCACTTTAACATTACCAAACAAAATTCAGTACAAAAATTGCTTTGATTTAATTATTTTTATGTATTTATTTATTTTTTTTTCTTGTTTGACTGTCGACCCAATTGGGATGTAAAACAAATGATACCAGTTGTGAATGATATCTTACACACTCACATTATCATTTAACAACCCTAAAAACCCTTTACAGCTTCTGAGTAAATCAAAATCAAACCGAAGAAAGCAAAGAACACCAAATAACCCCTGTTTGTGTACATTTTATTCAACTCGTCAAAATTTTAACAACTTTAAAAATCTATTAATGCAGTTTCGTTATAAACCTTTCGTTCAAGCATTCTGGAGAGTTACAAATCCCAATTTATCGTAATGAACTCAAATTTCCGAGTCAAACTTCTAAATTCAAAAAGTTAAACTTTTGTTCATAATCAAATTCAAGTTTTCTGATAGGAAATAGGTTCAATTAATGGAATGGAACGTTTCTAGGAACGATTTTGTATCTTTTTCGTTTTGTAATCCTTGTCTAAAACTATCTTAAATTTCGAAAGTGGATTTGAGTTTAATTCGTGTTCTTCACAGGCTCTTCAGCGACTTTTATTTTTATTTTTATTGTTTTTCTCTGTTTTAAATTAACTGGATTAGTCTTTAAACGTTTTTATATAAATTACAAATCTTAAAAACTAATTGTTAACTCTTTGCGTATTTGATTTCGAAAATTGGCCGGTTCAGTATAGATTTTGAGGAAGGAGAAAGAGAATACTTTTATACGGGTTAAATAGTATTTGTTTCTGTATTATTTCGGAAAAAGGGCACAGCCCAGTTGGTTACGTGTGTGTTGGGGTATTCGGGTGGTCGCGGGTTCGAGTCCCACTTCGGGCAGTTTAACTCTTTTTAACACTACAAAGGTATAACGAATATTATTATTATTATTATTATTATTATTATTATTATTATTATTATTATTATTATTATTATTATTATTATTATTATTATTATTATTATTATTATTGTTATTGTTATTGTTATTGTTATTGTCATTTTTATTGTATTGTTATAGTTATTGTTATGATTATTATTACTACTAACATAATAAAATTATTGTTATTTCATAAACACTAAAATTAGAATAATTTCATAATTTTTAGAATTAATATCTATTATTAACATAAGTATTATTAAAATTATCATTTATAATAAAATTGTTAGAATTATCAATAATATTAAACATTAGGTATTAAATATCAAAATTATTATTTTCACTACAATTATTATTAAGTTTATCATTTTTATTAAAAACTATTGTTTATTATTAAAATTATCATTTGTATTAATAGAATTATTAATATGAATATCATTAATGTTAATCTTAGTATTATCATTCTTATAACTACTTCTGCTAAAATTATACTAGTATTATTATAACTAGGACCATGATAAACAATATATATATATATATATATATATATATATATATATATATATATATATGTATATATATATATATATATATATATATATATATATATATATATATATATATATATATATATATATATATATATACATATACATATCAATATATTTAATACATATGACCTAATAAAAATAATATTTTCATATACAAGAATGAATATATGAAATATACATATATTACTAAGATAAAAATGTTATAATTAATAAAGTAAATATATATAAACTTATTCAATTACAACTATGAATATTAATAAATATACAAATGATATAGGTTCGTGAATCCGAGGTCAACCCTGCATTGTTCTGTTGTTCAATATCGTCATATGTATTTTTACTACAAAATACATTACTGTGAGTTTCATTATTCCCTTTTTATATATATTTTTAGGCTGAGAATACATGCAATGTTTTAATAACTATTTTTCAATATTTATATGCGTGAGTTTTATTTGCTCCCTTTTTAAATGCTTTTACAATATATATTTTTGGGGCTGAGAATACATGCAATGTTTTAATAACTGTTTTACAATATTTATATGCGTGAGTTTCATTTGCCTTTTTACCCTTTATATTTTTTGGGATGAGAATACATGCGCAACTTTTATAAATGTTTTACGAAATAGACACAAGTAAACGAAACTACATTATATGGTTGAATTATCGAAATTGAATATGCCCCTTTTTATTAAAGTCTGGTAATCTAAGAATTAGGGAACAGACACCCTAATTGACGCGAACTCTAAAGATAGATCTATCGGGCCCAACAAGCCCCATCCAAAGTACCGGATGCTTTAGTACTTCAAAATTTATATCATGTCCGAAGGAGGATCCCGGAATGATGGGGATATTCTTATATACATATTGTGAATGTCGGTTACCAGGTGTTCACTCCATATGAATAATATTTTTGTCTCTATGCATGGGACGTATGTTTATGAGAAGTGGAAATATGAAATCTTGTGGTCTATTAAAAATTATGAAATGAATATTTATGATAAACTAATGAACTCACCAACCTTTTGGTTGACACTTTAAAGCATGTTTATTCTCAGGTATGAAAGAAATCTTCCGCTGTGCATTTTCTCATCTTAGAGATATTACTTGGAGTCATTCATGACATATTTCAAAAGACGTTGCATTTGAGTCGTTGAGTTCATCAAGATTATTATTAAGTCAATTATAGTAAGATATATTACGAAATGGTATGCATGTTGTCAAATTTCGATGTAATGAAAGATTGTCTTTTCAAAAACGAATGCAATGTTTGTAAAATGTATCATATAGAGGTCAAGTACCTCGCGATGTAATCAACTGTTGTGAATCGTTTATAATCGATATGGACTTCGTTCGGATGGATTAGGATGGGTTTTGACAGTTAGTATCAGAGCGGTGGTCTTAGTGAACCAGGTCTTGCATTAGTGTGTCTAACTGATAGTCGTTAGGATGCATCAGTAAGTCTGGACTTTGACCGTGTATGTATGTCAAAATTTTAGCTTATCATTTTTGTCGAAAATCATCTGCTTATTATCCTTAGGAAATTACCTGTTTATCATTCTTAATCTAGACACATCTTACTGCAATGATTGCATGAATAGTGTATAGACAAAATTCGTATCTTATCGTATCTGCTAATCCATATCTTAGCGTATCTGTTACTGTAACTTTGGCTGACATATTCCGTAGATTCCTCCGAACTTATGGGATTTTAGTATTATATATGCATATGTAAAGTATGTATTGCAGGGTACTAATCTACATCCTATAATCTATTTCTTATCAAAAATCCTTCATCTGATCGTACGAGATGAATCCCTCAACCAGTTCGAGTCCCTCGGATTCCGACAGCTATTCCGATAGTTATCCGGACAGTTATTCCGAATGGATAGTCATCTAAACTCCGGAAGCAACGTCATCAGAATGAATCAACCAATCATCCATCCCCAATTCATCTGATGGATTCGTAGTCGACGTAATCACCTTTTGGCGAAGAACCTGAAGCACTTACCGGCGAACCTGTTTGTAACATCACTTTCACCCTCATTTCCCGAATATCTCGCCACGACTATATCATAACTCAGATTCTAAACCTTATTCATCCGCTCGTTCCGACCGACAATCACCCCGGAGTAATCGAAGAAGTCAACGAACTTCGCGCTCAAGTAATCAATTTGGAGAACATGGTGCAAAACTTACCGGCTTCAACAACATCACCGACACCAACAGTACCATCAGTAACAACACCAGTACTATCAACAATCCATGCCTCAACATCTCATTCTGTACCTCGAGTATAATTATCGTTCCACGAATCGTTCTACATCATTTATCTTCGTTCGGCATGGCGATTATATAATCTCTAATGTTTTAGAGATTAGTTATTCTTATTTTAAAGGTAAATCAAATGAGTCTAATATTATATTAACTCATTAAATCTATATTACATCTGAAGAAAATATATGTGTATATATGTTTTCATAAAGATTGTAATTAAAAATTCTTTCGTACAAACTGTTAATGATGAAAATATTTTAACGGGTAGGTAATACCCGAGGAACATTTAGATTTCACATTAATAAGTTACATTGTACATTCCTCGAATCTGATTCAACTGTTATTTACTATCCTACTTACAACCATAGCTATACGTATCCGTTCACTGCAGAATAACCATTTTTATTCAATTTCATATTTGGATTTTGACCTATCAGAATCCAACAAGTGGCATAATGAAGAAAACATTAGACAAATAAAATCTGTTAGAAACAAACAATTTAACTATGAGAAGAATTTTGTTAAGAATCCACGCTAACAAAATCCTAGCTAACTGTTCCTAGCTAACTATTAATTCTGTATTACATTTTATTTATCGCAATTTATTTATCGTAATTTAATTATCGCAATTTATTTTATCGCAATTTATATTCTCGTAATTTTATTTATCGTCATTTAATTTCTGTTATTTACTTTACGCATTTAATTTATCGTCATTTAATTTCTGTTATTTACTTTACGCATTTAATTTATCATCATTTAATTTCTGTTATTTATTTTACGCACTTTAAATATCGGGACACGTATACAAAGTTTTGACATATCATATCGACGCATCTATATATATTATTTGGAATCACCATAGACATTCTATATACAGTAATGATCGAGTTCTCTATACATGGTTGAGGTTGATTCTATAATAATATATATACTTTGAGTTGTGATCGAGTCTGAGACATGTACACGGGTCACGATACGTATTAATTAATTCGAATATTATATATTAAATTATATATGAATATGAATTATTGGACTGTCGACTGTGGACTATCGACTGTGGACTAATAACATTGGACAGTTAAAATGAATTAAAATATTGACTATAACATATGAAACTAAACAATTCTTCAAGTTTGCCACTTGATTTCATCTTATACCTCATTTGTATCTTGACAATTCTAATCTGCGTTCAAATCTTTCATAATTCTTGAAAACACCTCAATCGAAAGGATGAACCAACTACACTTCATCCACGGAAGAAAAGATTTATGCATATAGTTATGCACCTGAAAAATACTCGGGACCTGAGTAAACGTTTAACACGCATCTGTGCTAGCTCCTTCGGCATTGCTATTATCGAAAATAACCATGCAATTGCTTTTCAAATTAGCTAATTTTATCACAGCTCCAACAAATCAACATGGACTTTTCATTCAAACAAACCTTGTTGTAACTTTGATATATAAGAGTGCCCATTTATTGTTACCGGAGAACATTTATATTCTACCATATAACCATCAGCGTTTAATCATCTAAAAACACAATTCTCCTGAAACCACCTCGGATTGATAACCGATGATTCAGATATCGTAGCTTTAAATGCAGAGGAAACAGAAAAATTGTAGATGGTCTAAATAGCCAAGAGTTTGACGATAAAGAAGGGAGTGTTAGGAACGTTCGATAGAAAATTTGGTACTAAAAAACAGATTGAGCAAACCATGAAGGAGATCTAGGTCAAATACAAGGACCATACCATATATTCAAAGAACCCAGGTAATTCTGGATCCGATGAAACCTTCAACGAATATCTTGCTCCGTACTCATGTTAAAATCTTGCGAAAAATCTTTCTTCATCAACCATCGAACTTAGAAATTCCAAAATATCATCATCAATATCTTCGATATTTCTGAGGATATTTTCATGAATATTCTCTTCCGAAATTATATACCTCTTCGTGATTCCTGTGTATCATTATATTGGAAACATTCAAGAGAAAATTTTGTACCGAAAAGCAGATTATGCGAAACTATGAAGAAATCTGTGGACAAATCACAAAGAATAAGTTTAACTTCAAAGAATCCAAATGATTCAATGTCTGCTAAAGTCTTTAGTGAATATCTTACTCCTTACTCTAAAACCTTGCGGACAATAGTTTCTATCATCCTCTGATCTTAGATATTCCGAGATATTATCGTATCTTTCATTATAAATATCCTCGATATTTTTGAGTATATTTTCATGACTAATCTTAGCTGAAATCATTAATCTCTTCATGCTATCAGTATTACATCATATAGAAACTGTTAGTTTCTATATTCTGTAAACTTTTGAGCTTAAAATATGAATGTTATTGAAGTAATGTTGGAAATTGATACATGAGTTAGTATAATATAATGACACTTGATCAACGTGATTATATTACAGTAAGTCATCCTGAGTTTCTAAATGGAACATGATGATTCACAGATTATAACGTCATCATGTGCCATGTTACATAACTCTTTCATTCTGCTTAACTTCTGAACATAACAAGAAAAATATATTCATGATAGTTCTATTCTCAGTGATTCAGGTAATTTGACAAAACAAATCGTGCTACTACCTTTCCTTTCTATCTTGTATATTATGATAATTCAAAACTCCATACCTATGAATTCTGGACCGTTACTTGCGAAAAGTAAACAAAAGCATGAAGCTCCGAAATAGAAAGGGGGTTGATAATTCTAAAAACGAACATATATTTCATAGCATTATCCCTCAAGAAAGACAAGCTTTTAGTTGCAATTGTTCTATTTACAAGTGATATTCGTTTAAATAATAAAAGGTGAAGACAAAAGACAGATTCGATGAATTGAAGACGCAAACGACCAAAAAGCTCAAAAGTACAAAGTACAATCAAAGAGGTTCCAATTATTGATAAGAAACATCTCAGAATTACAAGAGTACAAGATTCAAAACGCAAAGTACAAGATATTAAATTGTACGCAAGGACGTTCGAAAATCCGGAACCGGGACCAGAGTCAACTCTCAACGCTCGATGCAACGGACTAAAAATTACAAGTCAACGGAGTACAAGAATATAATATAATATATATATAATTAAATTTAATTATATATATTATATTATATAATAAATAAATAAGCAGCCCACATTTTTAAAGACTTTTGAGCCTCCCCAGCTGGCCATGCGATCGTATGGCCTTGAAGGGCAAAGCCCATGCGATCGCATGAGGCCCTTTTCCAGCCCACATGCCTATAAAAGTCGTAGTTTGGTGCATCAAATATCATATATCCATCCATCCAACTCTCAACGTATATATATATATATATATATATATATATATATATATATATATATATATATATATATATATATATATATATATATATATATATATATATATATATATATATATTTATATTTTAATTTTAATTTTAATTCTAATAATAAGGGTATGTTAGCGAATGTTGTAAGGGTGTAAGTCGAAATTCTGTCCGTGTAACGCTACGCTATTTTTAATCATTGTAAGTTATGTTCACCTTTTTTAATTTAATGTCTCGTAGCTAAGTTATTATTATGCTTATTTAAAACGAAGTAATCGTGATGTTGGGCTAAATACTAAAATTGGGTAATTGGGTTTTGTACCATAATTGGGGTTTGGACAAAAGAACGACACTTGTGGAAATAAGACTATGGGCTATTAATGGGCTTTATATTTGTTTAACTAAATGATAGTTTGTTAATTTTAATATAAAGATTTACAATTGGACGTACCTATAAATAACCATATACACTCGATCGGACACGATGGGCGGGATATTTATATGTACGAATAATCGTTCATTTAACCTGACACGGGAATGGATTAATAGTCTATGGAATTATTAAAACAGGGGTGAAATTATGTACAAGGACACTTGGCATAATTGATAACAAAGTATTAAAACCTTGGGTTACACTCAGTCGATATCCTGGTGTAATTATTAAACAAAGTATTAAGACCTTGTTACAGTTTAAGTCCCCAATTAGTTAGAATATTTGACTTCGGATATAAGGATAATTTGACGAGGATAATCGCACTTTATATTTATGACTGATGGACTGTTATGGACAAAAACCAGACGGACATATTAAATAATCCAGGACAAAGAACAATTAACCCATGGGAATAAACTAAAATCAACACGTCAAACATCATGATTACGAAAGTTTAAATAAGCATAATTCCTTTATTTTCATATTTAATTGCACTTTTAATTATTACACTTTTATTTATTGTTATTGTATTTAATTGCACTTTTTTAAAGGGCCTCATGCGATTGCATGGTCTTTGCCCTTCAAGGCCATGCGATCGCATGGCCAGCTGGGGAGGCTCAAAAGTCTTTAAAAACGTGGGCTGCTTATTTATTTATTATATAATATAATATATATAATTAAATTTAATTATATATATATTATATTATATTCTTGTACTCCGTTGACTTGTAATTTTTAGTCCGTTGCGTCGAGCGTTGAGAGTTGACTCTGGTCCCGGTTCCGGATTTTCGAACGTCCTTGCGTACAATTTAATATCTTGTACTTTGCGTTTTGAATCTTTTACTCTTGTAATTCTGAGACGTTTCTTATCAATAATTGGAACCTCTTTGATTGTACTTTATACTTTTGAGCTTTTTGGTCGTTTGCGTCTTCAATTCTTCGAAACTGTCTTTTGTCTTCACCTTTTATTATTTAAACGAATATCACTTGTAAATAGAACAATTGCAACTAAAAGCTTGTCTTTCTTGAGGGATAATGCTATGAAATATATGTTTGTTTTTAGCATTATCAAATATTCCCACACTTGAGTGTTGCTTGTCCTCAAGCAATATAGTCTTGAAATACTAGAATCACCTCTTTATTCTTCACACTTTGTACATCAGTGATTTCTATACGGCGGTATAAACAATGGTAGTAACGATGTGGTTTACAGTCCCACATGACTATGAAAATTTAGATCCTTTAAGGAAATTGGATCTTTATGAAAACATTTGATCTTTTGAAAATTTCATTCTAGCTTTTACCCTAGATAAGTTTTCCGGAATAACCCTTCACCGGTGTTTGCAAATTTTTAATTATGGTCTATAACGTATTGGATACAATTACTATCCTTGGTAGGAGCAATAGTAAAGCTCACCCTTATAATTTTTCGGTCTGGCACAAGGTCCTGTCTTTGACCATGCTATGCAACCACCGTTCTTACGGTTGACACCCGATTTGGTTCAGGTGACCTAATGAATTCTAGGTGAATTCCTAGGATTTTACGTTCAATGGTAATGAACGCATTGAAAATGGGTTTCTAGAAAACAAATCAGTTTGTAATTTTGATCAAAATATTTTCTCGTTCAAGCTCGAGTTTAGATATCATTGAATTCCATGAGTTTGTAATTCTCAATCTTTAAGGTCAATCTCTAGGATTGAGTAATATCAGTCTTAAAAGCTGATTTTTGATCTTTAAAGGATATTATCCTTTCTGGGGATCTGATTCATTAGTCTTATCCAGCTAATTTACACGGCGTCCTCCCCATTTTACAAGACAGATCCTCTCATGGTTAGGATAAGTCTGACTACTTGGCGACCCTGTTTGATGCTGGGGTCCGTGGATTTCCTGCTGATTTTAGAGATGACTTTTCTAGATTTTTCGTCCACCTACAGCTGGTCTGGACGACAACTTCATGACCTAAATCAAGAAGCGCGTTTCTTTTTCGGAAGACTTTACTTCCTTTTAATAATGGAATTGATTCATCGTGTAGATCCATCTTTCTTTCAAATATTTTACAGTAAATCGGGTAAAACTTTTTAGAAATTGTCCAAAACAAAAGTTTCTTCAGTTGTTTGTACAAAAATATGTGACATATGTTTTAAATAACTTGGTAAATGTTTCCACACTTGGCTTTTATTTTTTTTTATTTGCCTTTTTATTGTCCTCTATTCCATTTTAAATGAATTCTAACATTTTGGTTTGTTTCTCAATTTATGTCCTTTCCGAGGTAACAATAATTTCGGTGTTAACACCTAGTTTTATCGTTCATAAATATGTATAAACATGATTTTGAATTCTTTTAATTGAAAATTTTGAAAATTTTTACTAGAATTGGGTAGTCAGTATATAAGACTAGGGCTGTTCTTTATTATCAGAGAGCACTATATTCTAATACAACTACTGCTTTACTAGTATTTTTAATGGTAACCAAGTGTATAAGTTAAAAATTTTTAAAAATCCGAAAGAATTTAACCCCTTCCCACACTTAAGATCTTGCAATGCCCTCATTTTGCAAGAAATCAGTAACAATTTAAATTATTGAGAGTGATTAGCGTAGAAAAATGATTAAATTTTATCAAAGTTTCCAAACATATTGGCGTTTGTTTGCTGAATGATAAATGGTGCACATCATTTGTTCATTCCATCTTGTTGTTTCATCACATTTGTTTTTCATTTTGTCGTCAAAACTAGCTTTTGCTGAACTTAATGCCAGTCTTTGAAAATGCGCTGTTTTACCCTGTTTTGTACAATCAACAATATACATACAATACAAATATAAACATGCATGACAATTTGAAATGGGACTTAATATCCCACTTTCAAATCCTAAATGTGAAATATTAGTACACAATAATAATAAAAATGATAAAAATTACATAAATATATCCAATAACATAAGTTTAAACATGAATAATTAAAAAGATAAAAATATAAAAATCATAAAAATAACCAAATGGAACTAAATCAGTCTGGATAGGGGTTCCAGTTCATCTCGTCAGGTGGGTTCCATTGTTGGTTATAGGTGTTCTGATAGGCTTGGTTATAGTCATATCGGTTAAAGGGTGGTCGGATGTCGGGGTTGTGTGGCGGAAAATGAGCAGGTCGAGTAGGCACGTAATTATTTGGTACCTGATATGATAGCTGGCTCATGATTTGGTGCTGATGAACTACCCAGCTATCGTGTTGGCGTCACCTATAATCCTCGTATACTCGCTCGGAGTTCTACTGCTCATACATACTATGTCTGGCCGTGCTCGTCATTGATTCCTCATCTATACGAACGTGGACGTCAAGAATAGCATCTCGAAAGACATCCCTAATGTCTTCTGCTTCCTCCATTTCCTCGTCTGAGCCCCTTTCTACCTGTGGATGATGGCCCTCATAGGGTACTGCCTGATTGCGTCTACTTTTCAATACCTTAGCACCCACATAAACTTTCAATCCTAAAGGCTCAACCTGTTCTCTACAAAGCTGTAATGGACCCCCTTGGTTCCTATCAACACCTAAATACTCTCCAGTAAGAGTAACAAAAATACCTCCTCCTATTATACTCCCGTCCTGCATTCCTTCTACCATTTTAGATAAATAAAAATCAACACAGTAAGGGATATTGACAAAGCTTCTAGGATCCCGAATACACTTTAGGTAGAATAAATCATGTAAGGTTATTTTTTCTTTATTGTTACCTCTTTGTGTAATCGAGTTAGCCAAAAATCTATGAATGATACGAAGCTCGGCTCTGTCAATATGTGTATAGGAGTGTCCTCCCGCTCGTGTAAAAACATCAAAATGTGACATACGCCTCCAAATGGCGTCAGCGTCAAAGTTGCTATCTACCCTTTCACCATAATGAATCAAATTTGTACAATCGGGTAGTAGCAACTCACCAGGAGTATATATCTGTAAAGCCCTGGCCATGTTCAGCATGGACATTCTGTACATCCTACCGCCAAGGATAAACCTAAGAAATCTTCTATCATCTATTCTAACTATATTTGTATCAAGTGATACAGTACTCATGAGCTCAACACACCATTCTTTATATACAGGTCTATGAATGGTGAAAAGACGTTCCCAATCTGTAAAAGAAGAGTTCCCGTACCTCTGAATCAGTAGCAGTCTGACTCTATTAGCTAGCTGAACTCTTTCCAAAGGATCCCAATCGATTACCCTTGGCACCTCTACATTTTTAGTTACCAATCTGAATTTGTTCCTTTGATATGTCTCATAATCCCTCCATCTTCTATCAAATCTCAGATTAGGATGCAAAGTGTGCTCAGGAATCGTTGGGTATTCTACTGGCGGCCTCATCGGGAATACTATGAATTCATTAACAAACTGTACCGGATCATAATAAGGTACGTGTTGATCAGGCTGTTGTTGTGGTTCCTGTTGTGGTTCTTGTTCGGGTTCTGGCTCGTGTTGCATTTCTGGTTCTGGTTCTGGTGCGGGAGCAGGCTGTCTAGATGATGATGCTCCTGAACCTCCAGTATCGGCTTTCTGCAAAACACATTAAACACAAAATTTGTGCATCCAAGTATGCATTAATGTTAGCAAAATAACAATTTAAAACAATCACAATAACATGTTAAATCAAAATTAAACTTATACACATTTTCACAATTTTTACAATTCTATACTTTTCCAAATAAGCACATATGAAAATGTAGACAAAGTTCATAAGCATTTAACTCAAATAACATGTCAAAATAGTCATTACTAACAATTAAACAAGTCTCAATTTGCAATTATATCAAATTAATCATGTTCGTGAATTTTCTCCTAAAAAGTCTACTTTAATCTTTAAAAATCATGTTTAGGATCAATGTTTGGATCATTTAACTACCTAAACATGTTACACTACTCAATTTAGCAATAATTCATGACAAAAATCGGCCATAACCTGTTTATATCAAAAATCCCCAAATTTCTCAAAAACACAAACCCTAGATTTCTAAAAATTTTGAAGTTTTTTGGCTTCAAATCATGTTAAATAGCATCAACCTAGGTTATACATGCATAAAATACTAACAATTTAACACTAATTACACTAGAAATTAACAAAATTGCATTAGGTAAAATATTGGTAATTATCACAAAAACTAGGAATTTATAGAGTTTAGGGGTGTAATTTTTACCTTTTTGCTGAAGAATGCGAATCTAGGCATGATTAGAGCAAGAAATTTGACGAATTACGGTGAAAATTTGGTAAAATTTGGTGAAGTTTTGAGAGAGTTTCGTGTATGTGTGTGTGTTTGTGGATGAAGAGCAGCTCGCTGAGAGTTTTTGATCCTGGCCAGTTTTTCAGCCTCATGCGATCGCATGAGGTTGGTGTGTAAACCCCATGCGATCGCATGGGGTGCCGGCTACAGTGTTTTCAGGTTTTTTTTTTATTTTATAAAACCTTATACTTTATAAAACATAAAATTAATAAAATTTGAAAATTTTGTTTCCTTTTAGGATGAGGGCGTTTCGGATCGTTGTCCTAGTTCGTCCCTCGACAAAAATTTTAAAATTTGTCATTTTTAAGCGTGATTTTAAAAGCAAAGATTTTTAGGTTTTTTTTAAATGTTTTTGGCATACTTTAATTCAATAAGATTAAAAATAATGATAATAAAAGTTCTCGTCCCTTCCTCGGATAAAGCAATTTCGGTTCAAAGACATAGTCTTCAACTTACGACGAATTTTAAAAATCATATTTTTAACTTAGCGAAATAAAGTAAATTTTTATTTTTTAATTCACACCAAACTTATATTTAAAATGCATAAAATTAAAAAAATTCATATTAAAAATTCACACCGAACTTATATTTAAAATGCATAAAATTAAAAAAATTCATATTAAAAATTCACACCAAACTTAAATTATATTTTTGTTTTTATACATACAAACTTATATTACAAATATTAATTTTTCAAATATTTACAATTTTAAATATATATTAATTTTAACAAGCTTACAATATTATTTTAATATTAATATATTAATTTTAAAAATATGGTAAAAATAAAATTAAAAATCTTTTTGGTCTTTTATCCCACTTTAATCAATCAAATATTATCAAAAATATACGCCCCTCTTTTCGGTAAAGTAATTTCCATTCCATGACCTAATTTAACTCATGACGAATTTTTGAAATATTTTGGGTTGATTGATTAAAGATATTTATACCTTAAGAATAAACGGTAAATTTCGCAGTGATGTAATAAATTTTTGTATAATATCAACAATTTCGGTCGCAAGACCTAATTTTATCGAATACCAATTTAATACTTTATAGCGAACAAATTATCGTTTATTATCAAAAGGTTAAAAATAAAAATAAAAATAAAAACTGTACAGACTTACTTGTGAGATAGTATTCTTAGTGATATGCTCTAGCCCACTCATAAGATAGTCGGACTAATTGATTTTCCATGGCTACATAGGCGTAACTGTGACAACCCAGAAATTTCCAACCAAATTTAAACTTTAATCTTTATATGTTTCCGACACGATAAGCAATATTTGTTAAGTTAAATTTCAAGAATTTTAAACTATATTCATACATTCATTCAACCTCGGCCAAGTTCCAACGATTCGCGAACCATTAAACGAATATGATTATATATGTATATGTGTATATATATTATAACTTGAAACGTAAACAAAATATTAGATTAAATACTTTATATGATTGTATCTGTTTCAAAATTTTATCAATGGAATTAAAAGATAAGATCAAATGATTGAATTATCAGATATATTGAATTATGATTACAAGTCTCTGTTAAAAGGCCCACGTTGATTTGAGAAATCTTTCCATTTTAACAATATTTGGAAAATGGTAAAGTGATTTATAAATAAGAACAAATTGTCAATCATTGAGAACTAGACAAAGGATAGTGGAAGATTGAATCTCATAAAGACTCGATTGATCTATTTAGTTTCAAACGTACAAAAACGTTTTCAGTTTAAAAAGAACTTTATTATTAAAACGTATATAACTTTTATAAATATCTAGAACCACTTTTGACAACTCATTACTTAACTAGTATGATAAAGATAACGATATTTATATTTTATTTTATTAAATATATATAACGATTTAAATTAATATTATATATATTTATACGCGTATTATACGTACATAGTTTTATACTTTTAATATACTTAAACTTTACCTTTACTTTATTTTTACTTTACTTTAACTTTAATAATTCACTTTAATAATTCATACTTTAATAATTCACTTTAATAATTCATACTTTAATAATTCACTTTAATAATTCATACTTTAATAATTCACTTTAATAATTCATACTTTAATAATTCATACTTTAATAATTCACTTTAATAATTCAAAAATCTATTATAAATAGAATTCAATAGGTTTCATTATTTCATAGAAACTTGAAAATATTTTTCTATAAACTCTCTCAATCGATTTACATATATATATTTACTCCGTATTATTTCAAGATATTATTAGTATACATAAAATAATACGACGGAGTGCTGTCCGAGTGATTTCGAAATTGTTTTTCGAGTATGATAGGATTAAGGAAATTATGGGTTATAGCTATGGATGTGATTGAGTATGGTTCATGGGTATGCTCGTGAGGTCAATATAGTGTTTATCATTTCCGTTGCGTCTACGTACCTTTCCTGCAATATTGAATCTCAATATTGATACGTGAGTACTCATAATTTAACTTGTACATACTAATAGTGTATCCCTGACTAGTGCTCGAGTATTTAGGATTATGCATGCTTGTACTTTTGATATTGCCCTTAGACAGGTTAGGTTGAATCTTGAATTAGTTACACTTGCGGTTGAGATAAGGTATAAGATATGCATGTCCTTGGAAAGCTAGCGAAAAATTAAGAACTTTTCCTTAAGATATCGAATGGTTTCGATGAACGGATTAGAAGTTATAATCAATTGAATTTTCGATATTTTTATTAAAAATGATTATTATTATCGTCGTTTTTATCGTCGTTCTAGTTTTATCTTTTTATTATCATTATTATTATCTTTATCAATATAATGGATTTATCATTAAAAATTGTTATTTTTTTTATTATTACTATCGTTATTATCGTTAAAGTTATAATTAGTATTATTATTATTATCCAATTATTATTATTATTATTATTATTATTATTATTATTATTATTATTAGTATTATTATTATTATCATTATTAATATATATATCATTATTTAAAAATGGTTATTGTTATTGTTATTATTATTATTACTATATTATCATTAAGATAATTATTAGTATTATCGTTAATAATGTTATAGTAACTATCATTATTAATATTAGTGTAATTAAAACAAATATTTGTAACACCTAATTATTTTGATTATTATTATTATCATTATTATGAACACGATATAAAAGACGATTAAAAGCTATTAAACGAAATGATTAGGAAATAATGAGTAAGAGTATCATGATGAAATTAAAATATTATAAGATATTGATTTAGATAAAATTATCGTTCTTATTATTTTTATCATTACTATTATTATTAAAAGTATCGTTAGTATTAAAACTATCATTTTAACAAAAATTATCATTTTAATAGAAATGTCATTGTTACTATAAAATATCATTATTATTATTATTATTTTAAATAGAATTATTATTTTAAAGATAATATTAAAAATTATCGTAAATATTAAAGTTATCATAATTAGAATTATCGTTTTATCATAATGTCATCTTAGTAATTATAAATATTGATATTTTTATAATAATAATTATTATTACAAAATAATACAACTTTTACTTACTATCATAATAGATATTATTTTATCAAATAAATATGTGATACAAACATATTTTACTACGTGTAATAACTTACTTTAATAATATCTATCATATTATCTTTATGATATTAAATGAACCCTATAAATTTTATTACTTAATATATATAAAAGTATATTTTATTATATAAATTTAATATAAAATTTTATTTATTAATAAATAAATTATATTATTTACTATAATAAATCTTTTAAAAATATTTAAAAATATAAAACGACGATATTTAAACTATATATTAATCTTGTATAGATTTTTGGAAATTATTTTGAGTCAAATTTACTTTTGTTGAATTTTGCATATTAGTCTCGAGCATTAGGATTGTGGTACACTATGACTTGACCTAATTTGTTAGACAAATATTGACCAACGCATAAATATATAATTAATTTAGGTTCGTGAATCCGAGGCCAACCTTGTACTTGTTCAATGACGTTATATGTATTTTTACTACGAAATACAGTATGGTGAGTTTCATTTGCCTTTTTACCCTTTATATTTTTGGGACTGAGAATACATGCGCTTTTATAAATGTTTGACGAAATAGACACAAGTAATTGAAACTACATTCTATGGTTGAATTATCGAAATCGAATATGCCCCTTTTTATTAAAGTCTGGTAATCTAAGAATTAGGGAACAGACACCCTAATTGACGCGAATCCTAAAGATAGATCTATTGGGCCTAACAAACCCATCCAAAGTACCGGATGCTTTAGTACTTCGAAATTTATATCATGTCCGAAGGAGGATCCCGGAATGATAGGGGATATTCTTATATGTATCTAGTTAATGTCGGTTACCAGGTGTTCACCATATGAATGATTATTTTTTTGTCTCTATGCATGGGACGTATATTTATGAGAACTGGAAATGAAATTCTTGTGGTCTATTAAAATGATGGAAATAAATGATTATGATAAACTAATGAACTCACCAACCTTTTGGTTGACACTTTAAAGCATGTTTATTCTCAGGTGTTAAAGAAATCTTCCGCTGTGCATTTGCTCATTTTAATGATATTACTTGGAGTCTTTCATAGCATATTTCGAAGAACGTTGCATTCGAGTCATTGAGTTCATCAAAGATTATTATTAAATCAATTTATAGTTGGATAGTGGATATTATGAAATGGTATGCATGCCTGTCAATTTTCGATGTAAAGAAAGTTTGTCTTTTAAAAAAGAATGCAATGTTTGTAAAATGTATCATATAGAGGTCAAATACCTCTCAATGTAATCAACTATTGTGAATCGTTTATAATGTATATGAACGGGTCCTTTCAGTTGGTATCAGAGCGGTGGTCTTAGCGAACCAGGTCTGCATTAGTGTGTCTAACTGATAAGTTGATAGGATGTATTAGTGAGTCTGGACTTCGACCGTGTCTGCATGTCAAAAGTTTTGCTTATCATTTTGTGTCGAAAATTAACTACTTATCATCCTCAGGAAATTACCTGCTTATCATTTTTAGTCTAAGACACGTCTTGCTGCATTGATTGCATGAATAGTGTATAGACAAAAATTCATATCTTAGCATATCTGCTAAATCATATCTTATCGTATCTGTTGCTTTAAACTTTGCCTGACATATCCCGCAAAGTCCTCCGTAATCTACAAAATCTTTTGATATATATATATATATATATATATATATATATATATATATATATATATATATATATATATATATATATATATATATATATATATTCTATGTAATTAGAATACCATCCGTTAGCCAAAATCATTTCATATCGGAAAAAAAAAAAAATCCTTTATCCAATCGTACGAAATGGAATTCGTCATCAGTTCAAGTCACTCAGATTCCGAAATGGAATCCTATTCAAGCTCCGAAAGCAGTGTGACCGGAATAGATCAACCAATCAGTCATCACCTATTCTGGATGAATTGGTGATGGGTTCGTAGCCTCCTCAATCATTGGAGACAAGAAGAAGTTGATCCCTTCCATCCACCACATTGCCCTCTTGACGAAGAACCTGAAGCACTTACCGGCGAACCTGTCCGAAACACCATTTTCTCGCTCATTTCCAGAGTATCTCATCACGATTATATATTACATCAAATTTTAGATTTTATTTATCCGCTCGTCCGAACCGACAATCACCCCGGTGTAATAGAAGAAGTCAACGAGCTTCGCGCTCGGGCAGTGGCTTTGGAGAATATGGTGCAGAGATTACAAACACCAGTAGCAGCATCAGCAGCATAACCAGTACCACCATCATCAACGCCAACAGTACCATTACCACCTCCAACCACAACCGCATCGTAAACCTCAACTTCACAATCTGTCCCACGAGCATCAATGTCATACGCACCATAGATACCAAGGAGTACCAACAACAATAACTGACGAAGTATTAATTCATAACTTCATTGGAGAAACATTTCGCGGCGATTATGTAATCTCTAAAGTCTTAGAGATTATCTAATCTAGCCCTAACCATAAATCAGTTAAGCGAACCAAAATGATAGAAGGAAGAGTAGAAACCCTGACAAAAATGGTGTGTGATTAACAAGCTAAACTTGCTTTACCAACAGCATCAACAGTACCTTCAGCATTACCAGCATCGTCAGTACAGTCAACATCCGAATCAACAACACCGATAACATCACAAACTCCGTCAGTTCAAGAATCACTATGGACATCATTACGAATCAATAACGTGTATATTGTATCAACGAGTTATGAAGAATTAACTCATTCCCTCTGAAGAAATTATATGTATATTATATATATATATATATATATATATATATATATATATATATATATATATATATATATATATATATATATATATATATATATATATATATATATATATATATATTGAAATAAATCTTTCCGTGCTAAGCTATTGTGTGTGAATCTTAACTACTCGGTTAATTCAAATTACAAATATGCAATAATGTACGTCCTTCGGCCGCAACTTAACCAGCGTTAACTACAATCTCTGTCGCAATTCAACAAATTCCAATTCATAATAAATCATGTATATATTTGATTTTACACTTTCATCATCGATGTACCCGAAACTTTTTAGATAACATCATTCGTACTTTGCGAAATTCACAAGAATTCCACGAACCGAACATCATACATCAACAAATAACGAAGTATTGATTCATAATTTCAATGTCATTAAAGAAATACTGCGTAAAAGTTATGTACTTTTTAAAGCCTTTAGGGATTATTCAATTCTAGTTTCAACCGTAAATCAAATGAGTTTAATTTAACATTAACTCATTAAATCTATGTTACATCTGAAGAAAATATACATATATATATTTTCATAAAGACTGTAATAAAATTCTTTTGTACAAAATATTAATTATGAAAATTTTTTTAACGGGTAGGTAATACCCGAGAGATATATAAATTCACAATTAATATGTTACATTCTTCAAATCTGATTCAGCAAATCATCCATTATACTCCCTACTTTCACAACAATATACATTCTTATATAGAAATCAAAACAACCATACTCATTCAAAATTTAATTACATATTCTGATTTTAAAATCTCAAAATTCAACTTGAGATATGACCAAAATCATCACTCTTAGATCCTTACATCTTTCACAAGCTATATTTTGACTTTAAAACTGTGTTAGAACATCAAATGTATGTTAACGATTACAATCTGTGTTCGAACCCTTCGAAAATTTCTGAAGACACTTCGAATGATGAGCAATCGAGATGATCCAACCACATGTTACCCACAGTTATGTACCCGAAAAACTCTTGAAACCAAAGTAAAAGTTTAAACAACGTATCCGCGTCAGATTCTTTGGCATTTATTAGCAAAAATAACTTTGCGACTCCTATTCAAAGTAGCCAGTTTTGTCACAGCTCCAGCAAGTCAACTTTGACTTTTCAGTCAGACTAACCTTATTATAACCTTGAGATATACACCATCGTTACCAGGGAGCCTTTTACATTCCACCACATTATTAGCAGATGTACCAACAACTTCATTACCCTTTGACTTTAGCCTCTCCAAAAAGTCATTATAATTATTCATTGAAACCCCATCATTTACTCATTCGCATCTTGTAATGAGAATTGCCATACGAATCATTGGGAATTAGCAATCAGTATTTTGAAATCTCGCAGCATGTCTACGCCAACAGTTATATGTGTATATATAACGTCTATCTTCTGGACTTAATTTGAATGTGAAGTTTCTGAAAAACACTCCGAACTACGAATTGGTTCTCCGAAAATGGAAAGAAAAAAAAAATGCTGATGAAGCAGCAAAAACTATAAACGACTTTAAACGGTAAAAGCTGGATGATAATGATGAAGTGCGCTGGCAAAGCACAGAAAAAGAGAAGTTTTGGAACTGGAAAATGGATTGAGCAAAGTAGGAAGGAGGCTGTGGACAAATTACAAAGACTGAACCTGACTTCAAAGGATCCAAATGATTCAGTACCTGCTGAAGTCATTAACGAATACCTTGCTCCTGACTCTAAACCCCTGCGGACAATATTCTTCATCATCCTCTGATATTAGAAATTCTAAAATATCATCATATCTTTCATTATAAATATCCTCCATATTTCTGAAGAAATTTTCTTAATTTTTCTTATTTAAAATCATTTACCTCTTCGCGCTATCTGTATTACATCATAAAAGAAACTATTTTAGTTTCTAAATTCTGAAACATTCAAGTTTAAAATAGGAATATTTTGAAGTAGTGTTGGGAACTGAAGCATGAATTAGTATAATATAATGGCACTTGATCAATGTGATTATATTATAGTAAGTCATGCTGAGTTTCTAAATGGAACATGATGATTCACAGATCATAACATCATCATGTGCCATGTTATACGACTCTTGTATTCTATTTAACCTCTAAAATATCAAAAAAAATATTTCTTGATGATTCGGCCTTTTCCAAGGTATTCTAGTAATTTGACAAGTCAAGATCGTGTCATCACAATTTCCTTCCTAGAACATTAACAATGTTCATTCCGAAATTCATATCTGTGAATTCTGGACCATTACAAGCGGTGCTTAATCGCAAGAAGAAGAAACGAAAGGACAAAACTCCGAAATAGAAAGTGGGTATAAATTGTAGTAAATAAAAGAGAGCATTAACTGTGAATGATAATGATTATAGAAGACAGAAGCAGAGACTTTGAAATATAAGGGAACATATAAAGCCCAAAGACAAACCAGAAATTATAAACCATATATATCGATGCATATAAAGACACGAGAGAACTAGAAACACTATAAACCCAAGAGTATAGTAGAAGTAAATAGATTCTTCCGGCGGTAGATGAAAAAGAAGAATGACCGATATGAAAGTTAGAAGTATATCGAGAATCAGAACTGGATGGAGCATATTGATGAATACTTTAAAATATGAGTTGAGGGGGAAAGAATAGAAGGTGATGAAACATGACTAGGAACTTAGAAATCAACAGATTTAACTCACACAATGGCGGAACAAGTGAATCAAACCCTTTAGTGAATAGGTTAAGTTTTTTTTTGATTAATTTAGTCAAACCACAACTAAATCAAGTGTGATTAGATCAATACCTAGAGCTATTATTCACCACCTGGGTGATTTGGACTGAGAGAGAATCGGAGGAGCTCACTAGATCTGAGTGTGTGTAACAAATGAGAGGCTTAACCTAAAATGAAGAACATAAGACTTTATATACCCCTGATGTTGACTCACCCATACGATTCATTCATCACACGTACGAGTTGGCTTCATCAGCCGTACGGGTGATCACTCACTCGTGTCTTCTCATTTAGGTTGTAATTATGACTTAGCTCAGCATCAACCGTGCGTATGAGCCTGTCAGCCGTACTAGTGAGGCTTCACTCGTACGTCTGACTAAGTCTAACATAGTCAAACATCTAAATCTCGTTCCTGCAGTTCCTGTAACCACATACAAACACGGATAGGATAATAACGAGCAATCATGGTGGCCTATAAACTGATGTACCTGCAATGGACGTGGGTAGATGTCTAAGGCCTTGCATAAAATGCATCAACAGAAGGTGTGAGTTGTAAGGAAACGAATGAGGTGAATTTATAAGAAAATCTCCGACAGAACAATTAAAATGGACGATCACATTTAAAGCGGATCCTAATTCCCTTGTTTACCGGAGAGTCAAATCTTATTAAGAAGATTTTCTTCAAATCCCTTAAAATCTGGGAATCAATCATATCTACGTCAAATGATAAGATGAATCTACACTTACTCATTTCACTCTTCTATGTTAGCTTCATTCTTACTCTTCATATAAATGGATTGTTTATCCAAATTATTCGCTGATGATAAAACTCTAATTTTCAGCCCGTATGCATCATGAAAACATACTTATTATCATTCACGACCTTTCCACTCAAATTTCGGGACGAAATTTCTTTAACGGGTAGGTACTGTGACAACCCAGAAATTTCCAACCAAATTTAAACTTTAATCTTTATATGTTTCCGACACGATAAGCAATATTTGTTAAGTTAAATTTCAAGAATTTTAAACTATGTTCATACATTCATTCAACCTCGGCCAAGTTCCAACGATTCGCGAACCATTAAACGAATATGATTATATATGTATATGTGTATATATATTATAACTTGAAACGTAAACAAAATATTAGATTAAATACTTTATATGATTGTATCTGTTTCAAAATTTTATCAATGGAATTAAAAGATAAGATCAAATGATTGAATTATCAGATATATTGAATTATGATTACAAGTCTCTGTTAAAAGGCCCACGTTGATTTGAGAAATCTTTCCATTTTAACAATATTTGGAAAATGGTAAAGTGATTTATAAATAAGAACAAATTGTCAATCATTGAGAACTAGACAAAGGATAGTGGAAGATTGAATCTCATAAAGACTCGATTGATCTATTTAGTTTCAAACGTACAAAAACGTTTTCAGTTTAAAAAGAACTTTATTATTAAAACGTATATAACTTTTATAAATATCTAGAACCACTTTTGACAACTCATTACTTAACTAGTATGATAAAGATAACGATATTTATATTTTATTTTATTAAATATATATAACGATTTAAATTAATATTATATATATTTATACGCGTATTATACGTACATAGTTTTATACTTTTAATATACTTAAACTTTACCTTTACTTTATTTTTACTTTACTTTAACTTTAATAATTCACTTTAATAATTCATACTTTAATAATTCACTTTAATAATTCATACTTTAATAATTCACTTTAATAATTCATACTTTAATAATTCACTTTAATAATTCATACTTTAATAATTCATACTTTAATAATTCACTTTAATAATTCAAAAATCTATTATAAATAGAATTCAATAGGTTTCATTATTTCATAGAAACTTGAAAATATTTTTCTATAAACTCTCTCAATCGATTTACATATATATATTTACTCCGTATTATTTCAAGATATTATTAGTATACATAAAATAATACGACGGAGTGCTGTCCGAGTGATTTCGAAATTGTTTTTCGAGTATGATAGGATTAAGGAAATTATGGGTTATAGCTATGGATGTGATTGAGTATGGTTCATGGGTATGCTCGTGAGGTCAATATAGTGTTTATCATTTCCGTTGCGTCTACGTACCTTTCCTGCAATATTGAATCTCAATATTGATACGTGAGTACTCATAATTTAACTTGTACATACTAATAGTGTATCCCTGACTAGTGCTCGAGTATTTAGGATTATGCATGCTTGTACTTTTGATATTGCCCTTAGACAGGTTAGGTTGAATCTTGAATTAGTTACACTTGCGGTTGAGATAAGGTATAAGATATGCATGTCCTTGGAAAGCTAGCGAAAAATTAAGAACTTTTCCTTAAGATATCGAATGGTTTCGATGAACGGATTAGAAGTTATAATCAATTGAATTTTCGATATTTTTATTAAAAATGATTATTATTATCGTCGTTTTTATCGTCGTTCTAGTTTTATCTTTTTATTATCATTATTATTATCTTTATCAATATAATGGATTTATCATTAAAAATTGTTATTTTTTTTATTATTACTATCGTTATTATCGTTAAAGTTATAATTAGTATTATTATTATTATCCAATTATTATTATTATTATTATTATTAGTATTATTATTATTATCATTATTAATATATATATCATTATTTAAAAATGGTTATTGTTATTGTTATTATTATTATTACTATATTATCATTAAGATAATTATTAGTATTATCGTTAATAATGTTATAGTAACTATCATTATTAATATTAGTGTAATTAAAACAAATATTTGTAACACCTAATTATTTTGATTATTATTATTATCATTATTATGAACACGATATAAAAGACGATTAAAAGCTATTAAACGAAATGATTAGGAAATAATGAGTAAGAGTATCATGATGAAATTAAAATATTATAAGATATTGATTTAGATAAAATTATCGTTCTTATTATTTTTATCATTACTATTATTATTAAAAGTATCGTTAGTATTAAAACTATCATTTTAACAAAAATTATCATTTTAATAGAAATGTCATTGTTACTATAAAATATCATTATTATTATTATTATTTTAAATAGAATTATTATTTTAAAGATAATATTAAAAATTATCGTAAATATTAAAGTTATCATAATTAGAATTATCGTTTTATCATAATGTCATCTTAGTAATTATAAATATTGATATTTTTATAATAATAATTATTATTACAAAATAATACAACTTTTACTTACTATCATAATAGATATTATTTTATCAAATAAATATGTGATACAAACATATTTTACTACGTGTAATAACTTACTTTAATAATATCTATCATATTATCTTTATGATATTAAATGAACCCTATAAATTTTATTACTTAATATATATAAAAGTATATTTTATTATATAAATTTAATATAAAATTTTATTTATTAATAAATAAATTATATTATTTACTATAATAAATCTTTTAAAAATATTTAAAAATATAAAACGACGATATTTAAACTATATATTAATCTTGTATAGATTTTTGGAAATTATTTTGAGTCAAATTTACTTTTGTTGAATTTTGCATATTAGTCTCGAGCATTAGGATTGTGGTACACTATGACTTGACCTAATTTGTTAGACAAATATTGACCAACGCATAAATATATAATTAATTTAGGTTCGTGAATCCGAGGCCAACCTTGTACTTGTTCAATGACGTTATATGTATTTTTACTACGAAATACAGTATGGTGAGTTTCATTTGCCTTTTTACCCTTTATATTTTTGGGACTGAGAATACATGCGCTTTTATAAATGTTTGACGAAATAGACACAAGTAATTGAAACTACATTCTATGGTTGAATTATCGAAATCGAATATGCCCCTTTTTATTAAAGTCTGGTAATCTAAGAATTAGGGAACAGACACCCTAATTGACGCGAATCCTAAAGATAGATCTATTGGGCCTAACAAACCCATCCAAAGTACCGGATGCTTTAGTACTTCGAAATTTATATCATGTCCGAAGGAGGATCCCGGAATGATAGGGGATATTCTTATATGTATCTAGTTAATGTCGGTTACCAGGTGTTCACCATATGAATGATTATTTTTTTGTCTCTATGCATGGGACGTATATTTATGAGAACTGGAAATGAAATTCTTGTGGTCTATTAAAATGATGGAAATAAATGATTATGATAAACTAATGAACTCACCAACCTTTTGGTTGACACTTTAAAGCATGTTTATTCTCAGGTGTTAAAGAAATCTTCCGCTGTGCATTTGCTCATTTTAATGATATTACTTGGAGTCTTTCATAGCATATTTCGAAGAACGTTGCATTCGAGTCATTGAGTTCATCAAAGATTATTATTAAATCAATTTATAGTTGGATAGTGGATATTATGAAATGGTATGCATGCCTGTCAATTTTCGATGTAAAGAAAGTTTGTCTTTTAAAAAAGAATGCAATGTTTGTAAAATGTATCATATAGAGGTCAAATACCTCTCAATGTAATCAACTATTGTGAATCGTTTATAATGTATATGAACGGGTCCTTTCAGTAACCTCGAGCATTCAGTGTTTTTTCTTCTAAACATATGAACGGTCCGTCTCTGCATAAAGTAACAAATTCGGTGTTTGAATAGGTTTGATTATTTGAACATTTACCTTCGTGTGACCATTTTCCGCATTTGTGACATCTTTCAAGGTGTCGTGCTCTCCTTTTCGCTGCGGATTTTGATTTTTCTTTACCAAATTGTAACTTATTATCTTCGCATCTGGATTCTTTTCTTACTCCGTCCAATTTACCTCTTATTAATGATACCAATTCACTTGGAAGTGTGTCATTATTACGTTTAGTGATCAAAGCGTGTAGCATTAGACCATGGTTTAATTCACAGGAAGTCTTCATTTCGAAAAACCTAAAAAAAATAAAAATTCTGAATGAGGGGAGAAGACTAGTTCTTTAGGGTCTGCTAGGAAAAGACCATTCGGGTTCCATTTTCGAGAACTACACGAAAACAGAAAATCTCTGCTAGGGAAAGACCATTCGGGTTCCATTTTCGAGAACTACACGAAAACAGAAAATCTAACTCTAACAAAAATACATATTATCCTTTAAAAGACTTGATTCTCCCCACACTTAGTTAGCTGTGGTGTCGAAATTGTGATTAACTTCGTTGTCAACTTCCATCGGACTATCTATGTAATGTTTAACTCTGTGACCATTAACCTTAAATTCAATCCCATTTGAATTTATTAATTCTACTGTTCCGTATGGGAAAACTCTTTTGACTATGAATGGTCCAGATCATCTTGATTTCAATTTTCCAGAAAATAGCTTGAATCGTGAATTGAAAAGAAGAACTCTGTCGCCTTCTTTAAATTCTTTTGAACTTCTGATTCTTTTATCATGTCATTTCTTCTTTCTTTCCTTATAGATTAACGAATTTTCGTATGCTTCATGTCTTAATTCTTCTAATTCGTTTAATTGACTTAACCGTAGACGTCAGGCTTCATGTAAATCACGATTACATGTCTTCAAAGCCCAAAATGCTTTATGTTCAATTTCTACTGGAAGATGACATGCTTTTCCGTAAACGAGTTTAAAAGGTGTGGTTCCAATTGGAGTTTTGTAGGCTGTTCTAAAAGCCCAGAGTGCATCCTCCAATTTTATGGACCATTCCTTCGAATTTGATCCTACGATTTTCTCTAGAATACGTTTTAAAGCTCGGTTGGAATTTTCAACTTGTCCACTTGTCTGTGGATGATATGCAGTGGAGATTTTATGAGTTACTTCATATCTTTTAAGAACTTTCTCAAGTTGATTATTACAAAAATGAGTTCTCCGATCACTTATTAAAGCTTTCGGTCTTCCAAACCTTGCAAAAAGACATTTTAAAAAGTTGACTACAACTCGTGCATCGTTAGTTAGGAGAGCTTGTGCTTCCGCCCATTTAGATACATAATCAATGGCAACGAGAATGTAGAGATTATTATGAGATTTTGGAAATGGACCCATAAGGTCAATACCCCAAATGTCAAATACTTCACATACTTGAATGACATTTTGTGGCATTTCATCACGTTGACTTATTTTTTCGGCCCTTTGACATGCATCACAGGATTTGCAAAGAAGGTGTGCGTTTTTGTAAATTGTAGGCCAATAGAATCCAGCATCATAAACTTTTCTTGCTGTGAGCTGAGGCCCATAATGCCCTCCTGTTGGTCCTGTGTGACAATGGTTTAAGATTTGACTAGATTCATCTCCAAATACACATCGGTGTATTATTCCATCGGGACAACTTTTAAACAAATGTGGATCTTCCCAGAAATAGTGTTTTATATCACTAAAGAATTTCTTTCATTTTTGGTACGATAATCCTTTTTCAAGGAATCCACATACTAAGTAGTTTGCATAGTCTGCAAACCATGGAATTTCATTATAATCTATCTTCAATAGATATTCATCAGGAAAGTTGTCTTGTATGGTCGATTCATTTAGAACTTCTAATTCGGGATTTTTAAGACGAGAAAGATGATCAGCGGCGAGATTTTCTGCTCCCTTTTTATCTCGGATTTCAATATTGAACTCTTGTAAGAGTAAGATCCAACGGATTAATCTTGGTTTGGCATCTTGTTCCGAAAATAGGTATTTAAGAGCAGAATGGTCGGTATAGACCACCGTTTTAGCTAGAACGAGATATGAACGAAATTTGTCAAAAGCATAGACAATAGCAAGGAGTTCTTTTTCAGTAGTTGTGTAATTCATTTGTGCTCCTTGTAACGTCTTACTAGCATAATATATAGGTTGAAATCGTTTTTCAATCCTTTGTCCTAAAACGGCTCCCATTGCAAAATCACATGCATCGCACATAAGTTCAAACGGTAGATTCCAATTTGGAGTTATCATGATTGGCGCATTAGTGAGTTTTTCTTTAAGAATATTAAAAGATTTGATACATTCATCTGAAAATATGAATGGAGCATCCTTTTCTAGGAGTTTATTCATAGGAGTGGCAATTTTAGAAAAATCTTTTATGAAACGTCGGTAAAAACCGGCATGCCCTAGAAAACTCCTAACTCCTCTAACATTGGTGGTATGTGGAAGTTTAGCAATTACATCTACTTTAGCTCTATCCACTTCAATTCCTTCCTTTGAAATTTTATGACCAAGAACGATGCCTTCTTTAACCATGAAATGGCATTTCTCCCAATTAAGTACTAGATTTGATTGTTCGCATCTAATAAGCATTCGTTCAAGATTAACTAGACATGATTCAAATGTATCACCGAAGACTGAAAAGTCATCCATGAAAACTTCCATGCATTCTTCTATCATGTCGTGAAAAATCGCCATCATGCACCTTTGAAAGGTTGCAGGGGCGTTGCAAAGTCCAAATGGCATGCGTTTGTAAGCAAAAGTACCATAAGGGCACGTGAATGTTGTTTTC
Organism: Rutidosis leptorrhynchoides; assembly: GCF_046630445.1. Taxonomy (NCBI): domain Eukaryota; kingdom Viridiplantae; phylum Streptophyta; class Magnoliopsida; order Asterales; family Asteraceae; genus Rutidosis; species Rutidosis leptorrhynchoides. Next base: position 263,154,782 of record NC_092342.1, on the reverse strand, counting down.
TCTTGGTCTTCGGGTGCTATTGGAATTTGAAAGTATTCGGAAAAACCATCAAGAAAACAATAGTAACTGTTTCCGACTAATCTTTCCAACATTTGATCAATAAAAGGTAAGGGAAAGTGATCTTTTCTGGTGGCGTCATTTAATTTTCTATAATTAATACAAACACGCCATCCTGTTATAGTCCTAGTAGGAATAAGCTCATTTTTCTCATTTGTGATGATAGTCATGCCACCCTTCTTAGGCACGCATTGAACTGGGCTTACCCATGGACTATCAGAAATTGGATAAATTAAACCTACATCTAGCAGTTTAATAATTTCTTTCTTAACAACATCTTGCATATTAGGATTTAGTCTTCGTTGACGTTGCACATACGTTTTATGACATTCTTCCATAAGGATTTTATGTGTGCAATACGAAGGACTTATTCCTTTAATATCATGAATCTTCCATACAATAGCTGGTTTATGAGCTTTCAACACAGAAATGAGTTGAGATTTTTCATTTTCAGTAAGAGAAGACGATATTATTACAGGTAATCCAGATTCACCATGTAAATAAGCATATTCCAAATGGTTTGGAAGTGGCTTTAACTCTAATGTCGGTGGTTCTTCTATCGATGATTTATATCGATATCTGTCTTCCTCTTTTAGCATTTGAATTTCTTCTGTTGTTGGTTCATATCCATTAGCCATAAGTGTAGCTAACATTTCAGTTTCATCAATTAGTTCAGTACCTTCTCCTAAAGAACATTCTCCTGTTCCTTGTAATTCTGGAAATTCTTCTAACAATTCTGCATGTGATTCTATAGTTTGAATATAGTAACATGTATCATCTGCAGATTGCGGTTGTTGCATTGCTCTATCAACTGAAAAGGTAACACTCTCGTCCTCTATACTTAGGGTCAATTTCTTACCAAACACGTCTATCATTGCTTTAGCCGTGTTTAAGAATGGTCTTCCTAATATGAGAGGAACTTGAGAATCTTCTTCCATGTCCAGAACAACAAAATCTACTGGAAATACTAAATTACCAACTTTAACTAGCATGTTCTCCATTATCCCTCTAGGATATTTTATTGATCGATCGGCTAGTTGTATACTTATTCTTGTTGGTTTCAATTCTCCAAGGTTTAGTTTAGCGTATAGTGAATACGGCATTAGATTTATACTAGCACCTAAGTCTGCCAATGCATCTATTGAACTAAGACTACCCAGAAAACATGGAATTGTGAAACTTCCTGGATCTGATAATTTTTCTGGTATCTTATTCAACAGCACTGTTGAACAATTAGCATTCATAGTAACAGCCGAGAGTTCTTCCATTTTCTTTCTATTCGAGATTAGATCTTTCAGAAATTTAGCATATCTAGGCATTCCTGAAATTACATCAATAAAAGGAAGATTTACATTTATCTGTTTAAACATATCCAAGAATTTGGATTGCTCGGCTTCAAGTCTCTCTTTTCTCATTTTACTCGGGTAAGGAAGTGGTGGTTGGTATGGTTTAACATAAGGTTTAGCCTTAACTGTGTTATCTTCATTAACCTTTTCAACTACCGGCTCTTTTTCCTTATCTTGTTCAGGTTGTGGTTCTTGTGGAGTAGGAATAGCTTCATCAGAAATTATAGGTATTTCAGGTGGTTTAAGTGTAATACCACTTCTTGTGGTAATGGCTTTAGCTGTTTCATTCCGGGGGTTAGCATTTGTATCACTAGGTAGACTTCCCGTTTTTCTTTCACCTATTAACCTTGCTAGGTTACTTACTTCTTGTTCCAGATTTTGAATAGAAGCTTGTTGATTTCTAAATGCTTGAGCATTTTGTTCATTGGTTTGTTTCTAAGATGTGAAAAACTGTGTTTGAGATTCAACTAGCTTCGTCATCATATCTTCTAAATTCGGCTTTTTATCATCGGTTTGTGGTGGTTTGTTTTGAAAATTAGGTCTTTGTTGATTGTAAGTATTATTGGATACTTGTTGATTGCTAGGACCTTGTTGGTTGCTGTATGGAACATTTCGGTTATAATTCTGGTATTGGTTGTAAATCGGTCTTGGCGGTTGATAATTATTCTGATAATTATTTCCAGGCCTTTGGTTTATGTATGAAACATTCTCTCTTTGTTCCATTGTTAGTTCAATACTGAGACAATCTTTTGTCAAATGTGGTCCTCCACACTGCTCACAACTAATTCGTATTGAGTGTATATCCTTAGTCATCTTTTCCATTCGTCTCTCGACAGCATCTATCTTTGCGGAAATGGAATCTAAGTCATGGCTAGAATCGGCTCTAGCTGCTTTAGATGATCTAACGATATCTTTTTCTTAGTGCCACTCATGTGAGTGGGAAGCAGTGTTATTAATAATTTTATAAGCATCAGTTTCTGTTTTCTTCATAATAGAACCACCAGCTGCTATGTCTATGTCTTTCCTTGTAGTGATGTCGCATCTTTGGTAGAATATTTGTACTATTTGAAAAGTGTCTAAACCATGTTGCGGACATCCTCTCAATAACTTTCCAAATCTTGTCCATGCCTCATATAGAGTTTCATTTGGCTTCTGTGTGAACGTAACAATTTCTCCTTGAAGTCTCACGGCTTTGGATGCCGGAAAGAATTGTTTAAGAAAATTTTCAACTAAAACGTCCCATGTATTGATCGCCCCTTCAGGTAACGATTCCAACAAATCTTTGGCTTCTCCCTTTAAAGTCCAGGGAAATAACATGAGATATATCTGTTCATCCTCCACTTCTCTTATTTTAAATAAAGTGCAGATTCTATTAAATGTATGAAGATGTTCATTTGGATCTTCCTTCGGCGCACCACTAAATTGGCATTGATTAGTCACCATGTGTAGAATTTGTCCTTTGATTTCATAATCTGGAGCATTAATGTCTGGTTGAGTAATTGCGTGACCTTGGCCAGTGCGTTTAGCTCTCATTCAGTCTTCCATACTTAGAGGTTCCAGATTCTCCATGATTGAATTTGTTGAATCTGAATCACTAGAGGATTCTGATTTAATGGATCGTTCCTCAACAATCTCTGTTTGAATGATTGGTGGTTCCGGAGGAAAAATTAATGGTTCAGGATCTATGAATCGTCCCTGAATATTCTCCGGATTCTCAATTGTGAGGTCGAGCTCAAAAAATGGATTATCGGAAATTTGAATTGGAGTACTTGTTCGACTGGATGACGATTCTAAAGAAAAATCAACGGCGGTAATATTTGCTAGATGTCTTGATCGAGTTACAGGTGGTGAACGTACAAAAGGTGGTGAACGTTTTGCTCGGTGCATTCACTGAATATCCTATTAGTTTTTTAAAAAGAAAGAAAAATTATATAAGTTATCTAATTAATAGACTTTTCTGATTTTGCCCACGTTTCGAATAGCCAAAAGATGCAGCAGAAGGGCAGGATTCGTTTGGTCTCAATATAATTGAGTACTGTTTGGCTCCAATAACCAGGTCCACGTACAAATTCAACTATTACTACGAACCAGAAAATTTTGATGTCTATCAATTTAACCGCTTAAAATAATTTTTCGTAATTTAAAGAAATTTTAGAAAAAAAATAGAATAAAAATCTATGTCCTAAAACTAGAATTGCTAGAAATAAGAAAGAAAAAGAGCGCGTCGGTATTAAAATTGGAGAAATAAGAAAGAAAAAGAGTGACTTATAAAACTTTAAAACACTCGTCTAACCCAACCTTATTATTATCACTAACTTAAAATTAAAATTGCAAATTGAGATTACCAATTGGAGTGATAATTGATACATAGGTAAAAGGCGTCGAAAAATAAATAAGAAAGTAGCGCGTTGAAACTTAAAAAGGAACTAAAAACTAAGAATTAAAAGTTGCGTCTAAAAATATTAAAGCTTACAAGTAAAACTATATCTCAAATGGCAATAACTTAAAAAGGTACTAAAAAAAATGTCGTCGTAAAATTCTAAAGTACCTAAATCTTAGTCTAAAGAAAAAGCACTTAAGGGATTTTAGGGCAAAGACTAAAAATCTAGAAATAAAAATAACTATGGAAAATACTATGATTTAAAACTAAAAACGAGCGAAAAATACAAATATTACGCTAAAAACAAATAAATAGAGACAAAATATAAAAATATACTAAAATTTGTAAAAAGTACAATTTTTATAAAAATATTATTTTTATATTATTTATTTTATAAAACTACTAATTTTATATAAATTAATTAAACTAATTAAAACTAAATAATACAAATTAAAGAATTAAAACTAAACTAATTAATAAAATATTAAAACCTAATTAGGGTTTAAATATAAAAAATAATAATACACCGTAATGATTACAGTTTTTAGGGTTGCTTGTGGCGTGTCAGGTGCCTTCATGCGATCGCATGAGTCCTAAGTTACCCAGCCATGCGATCGCATGGGCTAGGGTTTCGGGCCAGTGACTGGGCTGCTACAGTACTGCACTCGAGTGTTTTTTTTTCTTTCTGTTTTGCTGTGTTGAAATAAATATATATAATATAATTTTATAATTTAAATAAAACTTATATTTTTATAAAATAAAGATAAAGAAACTTTTATAGAACTTAAATATTTAACAAACTCTTAAAATTATTTATATTTTTGTTTTTCTTTTTATATTTTAGAATATTTAAAACGTATTTTTACAAAAACGTATTTTTATAAAAGTAACTTAAAAATTAATAAAAATCTTTTATATATATATATATATATATTAGCGTTGCGCTTCCGGCGTTTATGTTCCCCGGCAGCGGCGCCAAAAATACTTGATGTTATGCGAGGTGTATATGAAATAGCTTATATTTTACTAGGAAAAACTATTAAATACGATACAATTTTACACAAGATATTTATTTATTTATAGAATGGATATACCTAAACCTTGCTACAACACTTATAGGCAGTGTACCTAATAGTACAGTAGTGTAGTTTTTAGTAAGTCCGGTTCGTTCCACAGGGAATCTTTTAAACAAAGCTTAACGCTATATTAGTTTTAATTTATAAAAATACAAATATATATATAAGTAATATTATTATTATAAAGGGGGGTTTTTACCGTTTAATGACCGGTTTGTCGATTTTAAAATTTTAGTCGCAGTTAAAACCTAATGTAAAATATTAAATAAATAAAAGACTTAATTTAAAGCGTAAAGTAAATAACGATAATGAAATTGCGATAAATAAAATTGCGATAAAATAAACTTGCGATAATTAAAGAGTACAAAAATTAAAAGTGCAATTAAATACAATGACAATAAATAAAAGTGAAATTAAATACAATAACAATAAATAAAAGTGTAATAATTAGAAGTGCAATTAAATATGAAAATAAAGGAATTATGCTTATTTAAACTTCCGTAATCATGATGTTTGACGTGTTGATTTTAGTTTATTCCCATGGGTTAATTGTTCTTTGTCCTGGATTATTTAATATGTCCATCTGGTTTTTGTCCATAACAGTCCATCAGTCATAAATATAAAGTGCGAGTATCCTCGTCAAATTATCCTTATATCCGAAGTCAAATATTCCAACTAATTGGGGACTTAAACTGTAACAAGGTCTTAATACTTTGTTTAATAATTACACCAGGATATCGACTGAGTGTAACCCAAGGTTTTAATACTTTGTTATCAATTATACCAAGTGTCCTTGTACATAATTCCACCCCTGTTTTAATAATTCCATAGACTATTAATCCATTCCCGTGTCCGGTTAAATGAACGATTATTCGTACATATAAATATCCCGCCCATCGTTTCCGATCGAGTGTATATGGTTATTTATAGGTACGTCCAATTGTAAATCTTTATATTAAAATTAACAAACTATCATTTAGTTAAACAAATATAAAGCCCATTAATAGCCCATAGTCTTATTTCTACAAGTGTCGTTCTTTTGTCCAAACCCAAATTATGGTACAAAACCCAATTACCCAATTTTAGTATTTAGCCCAACATCACGATTACTTCGTTTTAAATAAGCATAATAATAACTTAGCTACGAGACATTAAATTAAAAAAGTTGAACATAACTTACAATGATTAAAAATAGCGTAGCGTTACACGGACAGAATTTCGACTTACACCCTTACAACATTCGCTAACATACCCTTATTATTAGAATTAAAATTAAAATTAAAATTAAAATTAAAATATAAATATATATATATATATATATATATATATATATATATATATATATATATATATATATACGTTGAGAGTTGGATGGATGGATATATGATATTTGATGCACCAAACTGCGACTTTTATAGGCATGTGGGCTGGAAAAGGGCCTCATGCGATCGCATGGGCTTTGCCCTTCAAGGCCATGCGATCGCATGGCCAGCTGGGGAGGCTCAAAAGTCTTTAAAAACGTGGGCTGCTTATTTATTTATTATATAATATAATATATATAATTAAATTTAATTATATATATATTATATTATATTCTTGTACTCCGTTGACTTGTAATTTTTAGTTCGTTGCGTCGAGCGTTGAGAGTTGACTCTGGTCCCGGTTCCGAATTTTCGAACGTCCTTGCGTACAATTTAATATCTTGTACTTTGCGTTTTGAATCTTGTACTCTTGTAATTCTGAGACGTTTCTTATCAATAATTGGAACCTCTTTGATTGTACTTTGTACTTTTGAGATTTTTGGTCGTTTGCGTCTTCAATTCGTCGAATCTGTCTTTTGTCTTCACCTTTTATTATTTAAACGAATATCACTTGTAAATAGAACAATTGCAACTAAAAGCTTGTCTTTCTTGAGGGATAATGCTATGAAATATATGTTCGTTTTTAGCATTATCAGGGGTATAAATCGCATCAAATAAGAGAGCGCATTAACTGTGGATGACAATAATTATAAGAGACAGAAGCAGGGACATTGAAATATTAGGGAAGATATAAAACCCAATAACAACACAGAAGTTACAAACTGTGGATATTAATACAAATAGCAATATAAAGACACGGTATAATTAAGAATAGTATTTCCCTAAGGCAATAGTAGAAGTAAACAGATTTTTTGGTGGAAGATTGAAAAGAAGGATGACAGATACATAGATAGGAAAATATCAAGAATCATAACTGAATGGAGCATTTCCACAATATTTTAGAAGTAGGAATAGAGGGGGAAAAAAAGTATAGGAATGGTGAAAGTAATGGAACGGAAGAAGTTCATTTATAGTGAAAATACCAGACAAGGAAATCAAGGCAGATTTCCGCATTAATTATAGAGATCTTCATTTCCTTACTCGCCGAAGAATCAAATCTTTTAGATTTCGAAGATTTTCTTCAAATTCCTTGAATTCCGGAATTCAAGCAAAACAACGTCAAAAGCTAAGACGCATCTTATTTTCTAAATTCAACTATGACAACGTCAAAAGTTAAGACGCACATTATGTTCTAAATTCAACCCTGGTTACGTCAAAAGCTAAGACGAATCTTTATTTCTTCATTTCATTCCTTTGTGATAGCTTCACTCGTACTCTTTGAATAATCGAATTGTTTTATCCATATTACTCAATGATGATAAAACTCTATTTATCAATTCATGTTTGTCATGAAAACATTCTTATTGTTATCCATGACGACCTCTATCAAATTTCGGGACGAAATTTCTTTTAACGGGTAGGTACTGTGATGACCCAGAAATTTCCGACTAAATTTAAACTTAATCTTTATATGATTTCGACACGATAAGCAAATTCTGTAAGGTTGAGTCTCAAAAACTTTGAACATGTGTTCATGTATACATTTAAACCCTTGACTATTTTTCAACGATTCACGAACAATCAATTATAAATAGATATATGTATATGAATATATGTGTAGATATATATATGATAACATGATAACTTAAAATACATTAATGAAATATTATACGATTTAGATTCTAGAAGTAAAAATGTAAAACAATTTATGATATACAATAAGAACTTGATATTTAAGACATAATTATATATATATATATATATATATATATATATATATATATATATATATATATATATATATATATATATATATATATATATATATATATATATATATATATATATATAATAGTTTGGATATATATATATATGATTGTTATTAATAAATATTCAAGTATGTTATTATATAAAATAGGTAGAACATAAATAGTGAAATATAAGATTAGTATATCATATGCATTTATAAGTTAAAGTATAGATGTTATACTAATGATATGATTCTTTACCTTTCGTATTATTATTATCATCAACAACACTAATATAATTATAAGTAGTGTTATTAATAGTATTATTAATAATATTATTGTTATCATTTTTATTATAATTATTATTATTAAAATTGTTAAAAAAATTATCATTATCATGATTCTTATTAACTTTATCATTATAATTAATATTACTAATAATATTTTATTTAAAATTATTATTATTATAAATCTTGCTAAGGATATTAAAAATATTATTATTATTAATATAATTTAATTATTAATTATTAGTATTAATTATATATATGTAAAATATATCAAAGGACGATTCTGTTTTGCTTTATATCTGATTCGTTGGACTCTTATAACAAACAAGAAGTACGAGTTGGTTTCAGGTCCATATCACTTTAACATTACCAAACAAAATTCAGTACAAAAATTGCTTTGATTTAATTATTTTTATGTATTTAATTATTTTTTTCTTGTTTGACTGTCGACCCAATTGGGATGTAAAACAAATGATACCAGTTGTGAATGATATCGTACACACTCACATTATCATTTAACAACCCTAAAAACCCTTTACAGCTTCTGAGTAAATCAAAATCAAACCGAAGAAAGCAAAGAACACCAAATAACCCCTGTGTGTGTACATTTTATTCAACTCGTCAAAATTTTAACAACTTTAAAAATCTATTAATGCAGTTTCGTTATAAACCTTTCGTTCAAGCATTCTGGAGAGTTACAAATCCCAATTTATCGTAATGAACTTAAATTTCCGAGTCAAACTTCTAAATTCAAAAAGTCAAACTTTTGTTCATAATCAAATTCAAGTTTTCTGATAGGAAATAGGTTCAATTAATGGAATGGAACGTTTCTAGGAACGATTTTGTATCTTTTTCGTTTTGTAATCCTTGTCTAAAACTGTCTTAAATTTTGAAAGTGGATTTGAGTTTAATTCGTGTTCTTCACAGGCTCTTCAGCGACTTTTATTTTTATTTTTATTGTTTTTCTCTGTTTTAAATTAACTGGATTAGTCTTTAAACGTTTTTATATAAATTACAAATCTTAAAAAATAATTGTTAACTCTTTGCGTATTTGATTTCGAAAATTGGCCGGTTCAGTATAGATTTTGAGGAAGGAGAAAGAGAATACTTTTATACGGGTTAAATAGTATTTGTTTCTGTATTATTTCGGAAAAAGGGGCACAGCCCAGTTGGTTACGTGTGTGTTGGGGTATTCGGGTGGTCGCGGGTTCGAGTCCAACTTCGGGCAGTTTAACTCTTTTTAACACTACAAAGGTATAACGAATATTATTATTATTATTATTATTATTATTATTATTATTATTATTATTATTATTATTATTATTATTATTATTATTATTATTATTATTGTTATTGTTATTGTTATTGTCATTTTTATTGTATTGTTATAGTTATTGTTATGATTATTATTACTACTAACATAATAAAATTATTGTTATTTCATAAACACTAAAATTAGAATAATTTCATAATTTTTAGAATTAATATCTATTATTAACATAAGTATTATTAAAATTATCATTTATAATAAAATTGTTAGAATTATTAATAATATTAAACATTAGGTATTAAATATCAAAATTATTATTTTCACTACAATTATTATTAAGTTTATTATTTTTATTAAAAACTATTGTTTATTATTAAAATTATCATTTGTATTAATAGAATTATTAATATGAATATCATTAATGTTAATCTTAGTATTATCATTCTTATAACTACTTCTGCTAAAATTATACTAGTATTATTATAACTAGGACCATGATAAACAAAAGACATATATATATATATATATATATATATATATATATATATATTTACATATATATATATTTAATACATATGACCTAATAAAAATAATATTTTCATATACAAGAATGAATATATATATATATATATATATATATATATATATATATATATATATATATATATATATATATATATATATATATATATATATATATATATATATATATTTAATACATATGACCTAATAAAAATAATATTTTCATATACAAGAATGAATATATGAAATATACATATATTACTAAGATAAAAATGTTATAATTAATAAAGTAAATATATATAAACTTATTCAATTACAACTATGAATATTAATAAATATACAAATGATATAGGTTCGTGAATCCGAGGTCAACCCTGCATTGTTCTGTTGTTCAATATCGTCATATGTATTTTTACTACAAAATACATTACTGTGAGTTTCATTATTCCCTTTTTATATATATTTTTGGGCTGAGAATACATGCAATGTTTTAATAACTGTTTTACAATATTTATATGCGTGTGTTTCATTTGCCTTTTTACACTTTATATTTTTGGGCTGAGAATACATGCGCAACTTTTATAAATATTTTACGAAATAGACACAAGTAAACGAAACTACATTATATGGTTGAATTATCGAAATCGAATATGCCCCTTTTTATTAAAGTCTGGTAATCTAAGAATTAGGGAACAGACACCCTAATTGACGCGAACTCTAAAGATAGATCTATCGGGCCCAACAAGCCCCATCCAAAGTACCGGATGCTTTAGTACTTCGAAATTTATATCATGTCCGAAGGAGGATCCCGGAATGATGGGGATATTCTTATATACATATTGTGAATGTCGGTTACCAGGTGTTCAATCTATATGAATGATATTTTTGTCTCTATGCATGGGACGTATGTTTATGAGAAGTGGAAATATGAAATCTTGTGGTCTATTAAAAATTATGAAATGAATATTTATGATAAACTAATGAACTCACCAACCTTTTGGTTGACACTTTAAAGCATGTTTATTCTCAGGTATGAAAGAAATCTTCCGCTGTGCATTTGCTCATCTTAGAGATATTACTTGGAGTCATTCATGACATATTTCAAAAGACGTTGCGTTCGAGTCGTTGAGTTCATCAAGATTATTATTAAGTCAATTATAGTAAGATATATTACGAAATGGTATACATGTTGTCAACTTTCGATGTAATGAAAGATTGTCTTTTCAAAAACGAATGCAATGTTTGTAAAATGTATCATATATAGGTCAAGTACCTCGCGATGTAATCAACTGTTGTGAATCGTTTATAATCGATATGGACTTCGTTCGGATGGATTAGGACGGGTTTTGACATAAACCCTAATATTTGAATCTCGTTTTTGTGTTAAATCGATTTGGGGTATTTGTTATCAGTGATTTCGTGATCATTACAAGGTATTTTACATGTCAAATTCGTGCTTTTATCTGTGTTTAATTTGGGTTTTATCAAAGTTTCATATCAAATGGGTTTTTGATCAAATCTGTGTGACAATAACGAGGGCTATCGGTACAGCTCTAGCTTGATCAGCTAGTAGTTGTAGACCTGGCAGGGTCAACGATCCTCATGTATTTATAGCCGTTAGTGCTATGTATAGCCGTTAGTGCTATGAGAGTGAATAGCTGTGTAGAGATATTGATACTTAGTGAATAGCTATGTAGATCTATTCATACCCTTATTGTATAGCTATGTAAGGCTATGTTAGTGTAGTGCCTTTGGTGCCTTTAGTGAATAGCTTGTTGATGCTATTGCTGCTTTGTTAGTTGAATTACTGCCTAGCTCTATATGTTACAGATGTGTAATGTTATATTATATGATGGCTATGTAAAGCTATGTCCACATGCCCATGACCAGATGCATGATCCCTAAAGGCTACGCTTGATACTTGATAGTAATATCTGTTGGGATATCTCATTCACTTAGCATTGTGCTAATCCCCCACATTTTCTCCCATGCAGGTTATATTGTTTTACATGATAGGGACGGGAGAAGATAGTCGTGCTTAGGTTATGTTTGACACACTGAAGAACTCTGATGTTTAATATAACTATGTATAACTGTTTTGAAAAGTAACACTAGTTGTATTGTAATATGTAAATGTTATATGCTTTAAATACTTCCGCTGTGATTTAAAAAAAAGTACGGTGTTACATAAGGGCTTTTTGGTTTGTAACTCATGTGACACCGGTTTAAGTTACTCGTGTCTACATTGTAAAACAGTTGTAAAGAAGCAAATATTCTCATCTCAATAGTTTAAAACAGTTGTGAAGCAATAGAAACGTTGAGACTATGAACTCACGATACAATATTCGTAGAAAAATATTATGCAACGTTAGTGAACAAATGCATGGTTGACCTCGGATTCACGAACCTAGATCAAGAATATATATATCAAGATATATAACAACAAATAAAACAAGTTTATATAGTAGTTATATAATACTTATATAATATTTTTTTTTTTTAACATTTTTAAGTTAGTAGTCCAAGTCATAATGTCCAAGATAGTCCAATATGTAATCTTAGATTTAATCAAGACGCGTTGTATAATTATTGTTGTAGACTCAATCACGACCCATTGTATACGTATTGTTTTAGAGTCAATCATGATCCATTGTATACATATTGTCTTAGAATTAACCAAGACCCCAAACCCTAAACCCGAAACTCTAAACCGTTCGTGTTAAAAACTCAATCTAAATCCTAAATCTAAACCCTAAACCCTAAATTTCTAAACCCTATAAACCCTAATATCTAAACCCTAATATCTAAAACCTCAACATACGTTCGAAAAACACGATAATTGTTATATATTAATTCTTCAAGCGTTTTTTCACTAAAATAAAAACATTTATCACAAAGTTTCTTTATTAAATGTTCATATTTTCATCCAATCTATAATGTTCGTGAACAAAGTTTTTTCAAAAAATGGAAAAAAAAATTGCTTCCCCCGATTGGTTATTTCCCCCTTGATCCTACCACTATATATATATATATATATATATATATATATATATATATATATATATATATATATATATATATATATATAATACACGTAATAACGTTCGTGAATCGTCGGAATGGTCGCAAGGGGTGAATGACTTCATAAAACCCTTCAAAAATTTTGAGACTCATAATAACAAGTTTGCTTATCATGTCGGAAACATTCTACCATGTAAAGATAAAGTTAAATCAAGTCGGAAATTTCTGGGTCGTCACACAATAGAAACTAGTGGAATTCAAACTTTGAATTAAAAAATTATGTAAACCGTAAGTACCAATCATTGTCTTGAATCTAGAGTAATGATCTTTAGAATATGATGAACAAAAGCTTAGATCTCCTCAAAATAGCCAAGAGAAAATTTATTTTATTAAAAACTAATAAGTGCCTAATTGATTGGAAATTTTGGGAGTTACATAGCCACAAACCGTTCAGCATCCCCGTCGCGGTCGCGATGGGGTGCATTGCAACCGGGACAAGAAAAATATCGCCGGAATTAAAGAGCAAAATCCATGGCCAAAATTTTAGGAGGCATCGCAGTTGAGTAAAAATCTGCCCTGATCGTGAAGACCATCGTAGTTCCGATGCTTTATGTTGCGACCATGACACAAGTAATTTCAGCAGTTTTATGTACTCTTCATGACTTAATCAAATAATCAACATTTATATGTATAATCCCAATTTCGAGCTCAAAATCATCACATCAGCTACTAAATAAACTTGACACATATTCGATTCAAATTAAGTATCGAAAGCTATTGAATATACTCAAATAATAAGTAATTGAAACCGATATTGTGCCAAATAATGCGTAGATAAAAAAGCAATATCAAGAACAATTGATTAAAGTTATGGTAAATATATTTTTCTAAGTATTATGCATTTTAAGAGATTTTTCGGATGTAATCTGGGGTGAAGCTTTTTGAGAGTACGGAGAGGTTCTTGTCCCCCAAAAATTTAAGTAAATAGTGAAATTCGTCACCCTTTAAATTACACAGGTTTGAGCTTTTAAAAAACTAAATTGAAGTCCATATAAACAAGTAATGATCGGAGTTCATATGAAAAGTTTGTGACCAAGTTTCTTAGAATTTGGATTATCAACAATTTACTTCGCATTTTCAATTCAGACCTAAATAGCAACATATCTTGGATTCTAAGAAAAATGGTCAAAATTGGTTAGTGAATTACCCGGTTAATTAGACCGCGCATATCAGATTATAAGTAATACCCTTTCCCAGCTACTTTGAATAAGAAATTATTTTTATTTATTTACCCGTTTACACTTTACTCTTTGAATTAATTTTCAGATCGTCAAAAACTCCACTCAAATTATGTTGATGGATGTAATTATGTGATTCATAGTGATAATATTCTATTTCTAAAATTTATATACATGGTTTTTTAGTCGCTTTACAGGGATAATAATCAAAATTTGACTACTCACATTGCGAGCACCTCGGATAACAGTGTCTTATCTGATGCATTTTATGTTTGTTTTGTTGAGTAAAAAATTTCATATTTCGTATGATAATTATACGATCAAGTCTTTAATCCTTCTTAATCATTCACCATGTATTTTACTTTAATACCCTCATTTTTATACTGAACAATTATCAAATAACTATATTCTTTTATTTATTGATGTAAAATGTCAATACAATAAAATGTCAATACAATAATTTTACATTAGTCAAAGTATTTCTTAAAAATAGATATCATACAAATTATTGTTATTCACAAATTAAATTTAATCAGAACCGTAAATTAACCATCATTCATCTTGTAACAATTTAACGCTTATTGATTCCTTTTCAACAAACAAAACCAACTAGTCACGAAATGTTAAAGTTATTTAAAACGTATGCCGATTGTATAAAAGTTTTAGTCTAGACATGATGGTTAAGTGACAAAATCTAAGTACGAGTCTAGACATGATTGTATAAAATTTTGATAACTTTGTAGTTGTCTTGTTCGGCACTGTTATCTTCTTTCCCTCGGCTTGTCTTTTCAAGTTCTTTTCTCACATATTTAATACATGGTTTCTTTTGGTATATCCGCTTTAGATTTAAAATTTCCCTGTATTGTAATTCCGATCTCAATTGTATAGATGCATATAGGTTCATGTAATCATGTAATTATCCCTAAATACTAAAATCCATGGCCGAAATCGTCGTTTCAGTTATATCGGATTGTCGTTTTGAGTTCGCCTTCACAATACAAACGGTCCCTCAATTTCGACTTAATTTACAGAACGACCGCTCAAGTTTCCACTTTTTCAGTGGTAGAAAGCGTAAATATATAATTTTATTAAATTAAAAAAAAAATTTCACCCAAATTTTTAACTGGCGCCCTATCTTCTCGCTCGGTCCGAGTTAAATTTTTCCGAGACCACCGTTCAACTCGAAAAAATCAGACGGACCCAACGTGACTAACTATACGCGAAACGGACATCGTTAAAAAACACTAAATAACGGGCCCTATAGTCTCGCTCGGTGCGGGTAAAATTTTTTCGAGACCACCGTTCAACTCGAAATAATTTTACGAACACAACGCGACTAACTATACGCGAAACGGACATCGTTAAAAAAACACTAAATATTTCGGGATATATTTCATACATATACAAACACGTCCAACAAACAACCCAACCAACTAGATATATTAGGTATCAAACAACATATATCCACATTCGACCACGCGTTGAATACAACCGCAGCAACGCGCGGTCGAATTTTTTTCTAATTCATTTATAAATAGCAATAGTTATCTTTTTTTTTTTTTAAAGTTAAGCTAATGAATGTTTTACGCTATAAATACAAAATTTTATTTTTGTGGTTGGTGAACATGAGTTGTGTGAGCATCATTTATCTTGACTGAGTTTTGAGTGTATTTGTCAGATTCTCGTAAACTCTCAAGATTTTATTTATGCTGTAGATGTTTTAGTGACCCCACGAAAAAAGAGGAAAAGTAAATTTAAGGTGAGAAAATGACTTGAAAAGAACATTAAATAATTAAATAAGGGCTATAACCTAGCATGTAATTTATGGTAGATTTTATTATTATTATTATTATTATTATTATTATTATTATTATTATTATTATTATTATTATTATTATTATTATTATTATTATTATTATTATTATTATAATAAACTTAAAAGTATTAAAACTTACAAAAAATTAGTGGGAAGCCTAGAGACAATCTGGGCCCCCACACCTCTAGCAATAGCAAAACCTATCCTAGTAAAAATATGAGCAGCAGCACCGGCACCAATATCTTGCGCCATCGAACTCTTCTGAACCCGCTTTAGCAAAGAAACAGCATCCTTTTCTAATTCCTCAAGGGAAGAAAATGAAAAAGGAATGAAACCATAACCAATCGCCTGACAGCTAGATTCGTACTTGACCCGCTTCCGACGAGCCGCATCAACCACAGCACGTCCAGGGACAAAGTCAGAAAGCCCAGACTGTGTCAAAGGAGAAGACCCTGTCAAGTCAACACAAACATCGCGACCACAATCCCAGGAATAAAGTAACACATCTGCAGGTCTGAGGGCCCTGTCGTTCCCTCCAGACAACCCAATGTCAACCTCCTTTCTCGCTGAAATCCCAGATCGATAACAAACATCAACAAGGGAATCCCGAACAACATTATGTCGATGCTTAATACCCACCATACCAGCGCAAGACACCGCGTGATCCCCGAAAATATCCCCAGTAAAAACCCTTGAACAGGCAGAGCATGCCGTCGAGATAGAGAACAATGGAACACCCAACCGGTAGCACAACACACATCGGTAAGTCTTTGCGTTCATCGTCTGACCCAACCCCAAAATAGGGACTGCCCTTAGCCAAGCAGAGGTGTGATCACCCTGCTGCGATTTCCATAAGGCCGATTGTCGGGGAGATAATGAAAAAGTGGATTCTTAAGCGGTAACCTTTGTGAAATAAACATCTGCCAATTTCTTCATGAGTATGGGGGCAGCGACCTCACTCTGATTACCTAAAATATCAAACCCAACCGTTTTATTAAACAGACCCAATGCATCTTCAAAAGCACGACCAAGACCAACAATACCCGCATGACGTAGGAGCTTGGTCTGCAACCCAGCAGACTGTAATCGAGAAGCCAGAAAAGCATAATGACGAACATCTCCCGCAGAATAAACACCAAGCCCTCCAAATGCAAATGGCAAGGTGGCAAGCCGCCACTGCCAATCACCAAACCCAGGCCCTGAAGCAGTAACAATACGCTCCAAGGAAGATCGAAGGGCTCCATCGAAAGCGCGTTGAGCCGCCTCAAATATACTAGGAGGACAAGTACGCAAGGTAAAGTAGAGTTTAGAAACTCCCGTACATGCCCTAAGCAACAACAACTCACACTGAGGATCATCAAGCTTAGCAACCTTATCCATAAGCGCAATGGACTTGGTCACCCTTTGCATCACCAGTTCACTACAAAAACCAAGATCGGAACTTGCGGGGGCCCCAAGCAACTTAACACCATTTAAAGGTCGAGCAATATTAAGAGGAAAGACACCTACTTGCCTGCTGCGAGGGTCCTCCGTAGGCCAGAAAATTTCTGTTTTTTCAACGTTGAGATGAAGCCCAAAACGAGGCCCATCCCCCATAATCAAATGCAAAACCTTCCCCACCACCAAAGTGTCCCCAATAATAGTGCCATCATCCAAATACCACGCCTGAAGACAAACCTCAAAATTATTATTATTATTATTATTATTATTATTATTATTATTATTATTATTATTATTATTATTATTATTATTATTATTATTATTATTATTATTTATTTTTTTTGACAAGTAACAGGATTAATATAAAAAAGACAATTCACAAAGTATTGAATGCCAAACAATATAGAGAAGCGATGATATGGATGCATAGAACAAAATCCATACCATCAAAACCATTACGTATTATCATTAGAGTAGCATTAAAACAAATGCAAAAACCTCCTCTCGCACTAGAATGAAGTCCTACTGCCTTGCCTTTTCAAATACAACAGTTATATCAAAACCGATGGATGTGTCGCCCATATATATTATTGGTGACTTGGGCACACTTTGGCGTTTACAAGCCATTGAAAAACTTTGATCTTGATGAGAGTAACAAAAACAACCCAACAAGTGTACTTCCCATTAAATATAACATCATTCCTAGCTAAACAAATTGACCACAATGTCGCCGGTCCAATTAGACCCCAAAACTTACTAGCATTATGTTCATGCACCAACTCCAATCTAACGAGAACTCCACAATGGACGAAGGCATCACCCAACTAATATTTCACCATTAGATAATGACGACCACACCTCATGAGAGTATGAACAATGTAATATGAGATGGTCTATAGATTCAACATACCTTGCGCACCAAACACTTTTATCATCGGAAACATCTTGAAGACAATTTCTATCATTTAGAATCTCTTTAACCTTGTTCCACTAAGAATTAAGAGTTAACCTTGATGGCAAAGTGGTGGATTTAACCTTGATGGCATATTGGAGGTCTAAGGTTACATCTTCGGACAACCAAACATCCTCTTTCGATTGTGATATTGCACATTTCACATATATTTATCATGACAATATTCGTCATTTTTAGTCCATTTAGATACGGTTTTGGTTATTATTCGCTATTATTATGAGGATTTTGATTTTCGAGCTAAAAAGTGTTCATTCGATGTAATTTATGAGTTTATGATGAGTTTACAGTAGGTTATGGGTTAATAGTTGATTTGGGGTGTGTCCAAGGCAAGTTATAAGCAAAAATGAAGAAGGATTCTGGGCAGGAGAGATGCGCGCCGCGTGTTTAGATGCGCACCACGCATTATACCTAAAAACGAGACCCGCCAGCTTTCAATTTGTGCAGCTATTTTCCTTCACAAATGTGCGCCACGCAGAAAGTGCGCACCGCGCAAATCGAGTCGGCTAGCTAGTTTCACGAGTTATAAAAGGCAGTTTTTACCCTAACTGAATTATCATTCATTCAGCCGATTTTGGGAGCTAAGGAGACGAATTTTGGTGACTTTTGAGGAATTCCAAGGTCATTTAAACGCTTCAATCATTCCGCTAACAAGGATCAATCCGATCATCATCCAAGATTCATCGAGTTAGGTTGATTTCTTGTTTATCAACAATGAATTCTTTTATTATTTTATCTTTGATTTCAATTGTTGCCATGATTTTTGGCTAGTCTTTTAATGTTTGTCTAGACTAATAAACCTATGTGTTGGATGTGATTTTCATTAACTGTTGGATTATAAGTATTTCGATTTGAAGTTTTGAATACATGTATGCATTTAATGAAACTTGTTCTTTTCGATTCAATTGATTGTGTGTTTGTTTGATAGGACGAGAGTTCATCATTTTAATATATATATTTTCAATCGGTTTGTCTTAATTGGTTGTTTGCTTAATCGGATACGATATTAAATTGAATTCAAAAGGCTAGACGATTTAGGTGTAAATCACTCACAAAAAGAGTTGGCGTGATTATTGATTACTAGGAGAGTATAGTCATAATTTAAACCTGATTATCAGTTGAGTCAACTTTATCACATCTAGGAGGTCTTAAGTGACGAGGAATTCCGTGTTGTGTAATCTTAGTTGTTGTGTCTGCGCTGGGGAATTTCAGGTGGACCGATTAGGTAACTCACATGCTTTAATTCACAATTCGAGCTTAATCTAATTGCATCCAGCACTAGGTGTAAAAGGTCTAGACGAACATTCGTTCTCTTATTTGATTCACAACTTATCTTTCCTGTTTGCTTTAAAGCTTTAAAACAAAAAAATACCAAAAATATTGTTTTTCTTGTTATTAGTTAAAGTTATCCTTGATTTGGCTAATCGTTAAATAGCCACAAACCAAACTATCTCGTCCTTTAAATTTTCTTAGATTAACTTTAGTTTATTTTTATTAGTTACAATCTTAATTCACACGCGTAAACTGTCCTTGGAACGATCTTGGATTTACCAACTTTATACTATTGCACGATCGGGTACACTGCCCGTTAGTGTGTAAACTTTAATAACCAGTAATCCCTTTTATAAATAATAGACGCGATTTTACACATCAAGTAGTCACCCACAGGGTAATAATTTAACCGACTTATTAAACATTATAATTAGTCAAGTGTCCCCAGTTTGGCGTGATTTAATGAGGTTACAAATGGTTCATCTATATCAATTTCCCGCCTTATATCATATTTCTTCTAAGAAGCATTGTTTCATACCACCGAACTATTGGTTGAGTGATAAAAAGCCTCAGTTGGTTGTGGGCTCGTATCCTTGAAAAATAGGTGCATGTTCAAATCCTGGGGGGAGAGTTTTCTCCAAAGTTGTGACTCTGGTATCCTTCACTTTTTGCGGGCCAAGCAGCTAACAAAAAGCATTCCGGGTACGCTTTGCGCGATAGATGCGAGGAGTTTCTTCTTAACGGGTACGTGAGTGGAAAATGAGAGGATTTGATGCCGAAATTGCCGTGCTAAAAAAAGAAGCATTGTTTCATGTCGAAATGTGGTTATGTTAATGACATGGGGATGGTATGGAATCTTGGTTTCAATGATGTTTATGAATCTTCACAACTTCATATTCTATTAGTCTTTTTGGAGGCTTTTAAGTTACTTGAAGGTAAAGAAGATGAGATTCTTTCGATTCATTCGGTGGAGAAGATTTTTTCGGTGGCGGATGGAGTCCGAGTTATGCTTTCTTGTAATATTGTTATGGACTTCGATTGGGTCAAGGTAGTTTGGAACTCTAAGGTACCTTCTAAAGTGGTAGATATCTTATTGATCATGTTCTAACATTATAATTAATGATCATGTAATAATCTTAAAACTAATGACTATAATAAAATAAAAGAACTCATCCTTGTGGTTCAGTGATTCACCCTTTGCACTTGTGCATTGGGATGGGGGTGGGGAGGTCTCAAGTTCGAGTCTCTCCCCTTAAAAATATCCGTGAGATTTATTTCCTGAAAGCCGAATTGCCCCAGGGAAGGTTTTACCGACCCGTATTCAGGACTCAGGTCCGACCGCCTGCCCCTCGGGATGGTATAAGGTTCGGATCCCTGTAATGAGGTTCGGGTTTCCGAGCCGAAAGCGCGTGCGTGCGTGACAAATGAGAGTATTCGATGCTAACAACTTACCTTTCAAAAAATGACTATAGTAAAAAAAAAAAAATACATTTTATGTTATACAGTAATTAGCAAATTTTTGGTAATTCAATAATGCTTAACTTGTCTCATAAGGGCACAAATTACTCAAACTCATAAAGTAGTGTCATCGAGTATTTGTTATTTAAGGTTTTTTTGAAGGTAGCAAAACTTTGAAATGTACGTAACTATGTAATCAATGTTGATAACGTCTATAATTAAGGCATTACCAATTTTATGTGGGCTAAAGATATCAAAGAGTGTTCTAACTTCGTTTGATGATCATGTGATTAAAACCCGAATTGATGTAATTAACTAAGTATGATAACTGAGAGTAAACGATTACGTCATCCATTAAAAAAAAAAAGCTGTCAATTACTTCGCATGTCTAAAATAAACTCTTTCAAATATTTGTTAGATTTAAAATAAGTCTAAAATAAACCCTACATGGGCTTGGGTTCGTAATCCTACAGGTCGTACTTCAAATGAACTGATAGAAATTGAAAATTTACTCAAATCGTTTCATTTTGATTTAAACTCTCGCGAATCAGGGAAATGGAATCTCGCGAGTAATGGTGCTTTTACAGTTAAAAAGTTATCGTCTTTGCTTGATGAAAATATTCATGGTAATCCTTCCGGAGTGAAAAATACATTAAGAAATAATCTCGTTCCTAAAAGGATAGAGATATTTGTGTGGAGAGCTTTGAAGAAAAGAATTCCGGTTCGGATCGAACTCGACAAAAGGGGTATCGACCTTCATAGTGTTCGGTGCCCCGTTTGCGATGACGATCTTGAATCGGTCGACCATTCCCTCGTCAAGTGTAAGTTTGCTTCGGATGTTTGGTTACGTATTCGTAAGTGGTGGAACTTCGATCCTTGCTCATTATCTAACGTTGACATCCTAGATGGTAATTTAGCTCATGCCTCGACCGCACATGGCCAAAAAATTTGGCAAGCCGTGGTTTGGGTGTGTGCGTATTACTTGTGGAAAAATCGTAATTCGAAGACATTCAAAAATGAGTCGTGGAGCGCTTCGGTTCTTGTTAGTGAGATCCAAGTTAAATCATACGATTGGATCTCGAATCGGATAAAGGGTAAAAATATCGAGTGGCTAAATTGGCTTGTAATTCCTCAAGTTTATCTAGACTTATAGATATAGTTCGTGTAGTGCTTTATTTGCGCATTTCGTGTAATTCGTAACTTTGGGTCGGTCATCCTTGTTTGACCGGTGCCTTGAATTGTACATGTTTTCGTTTTAATATAATTGGCTTGCTTTTCAAAAAAAAAAAAAAAAATAAGTGTAATAGATAACTACTTTGTCGTTATATTTAGAATTTGAATAAATATGAATTTTCTAATAACAACTCTAAGAGTTTTCATCACAAAAATTGAGAAATAAAAGTTTTGTTTCTATATTTTAATAACCACTCACTCTTGAAAATAACTATCCTAAATTTATCATTTAATGATAACTCTTAAAGTTGTCATTAGAATATTTCATATAAATATAAATATAAATAATAATAATAATAATGTGAATAATTCATTTGAAACAGATGGAGTAATTAAAAAGTACTTTAAAACTAGAGATGACAATTTCATCTATGGACATACACCTGATATGATCCATTTATAATGAATATAGATGATGTAAATGGACAATTAGCGGATATGAATAGGAATATGGATGATTTAAATATTTCGTGAATCAGAAATGAACGACAAATTTATCATCCATGTATATATCAATTATCACACGAAATACATCGATATATACATATATACGTAATAAAATATAAGCATATACATCTACATATCGATATACATATACATATAACCTACAAATTCTTAAATTATTAATGAAAATACGAGTTGTGATAGTCACAATTGTTAAATTGTTATTAACAATATTCAAAGTTATATATAAAAATTAGTTTAAGCATATATTTACTTATATTATAACGAATTTTACTGAATTAAATTCACAATCGACGACATATTACAATCAAAACATGTGTAACAAATCAAAAACATAAAGATTAAATATTTACATTTGTTATAATCTATATTAAATTGATAAAATCGTCGTTAGATTAACATTTCATTTGATATCCAATGGACATCCATTAACCCGCTTAATCTAT
This sequence comes from Rutidosis leptorrhynchoides, assembly GCF_046630445.1. Taxonomy (NCBI): domain Eukaryota; kingdom Viridiplantae; phylum Streptophyta; class Magnoliopsida; order Asterales; family Asteraceae; genus Rutidosis; species Rutidosis leptorrhynchoides. The sequence continues at coordinate 263,131,376 of NC_092342.1, read as the reverse complement.
CGGATATAGATATGGACAAATGAATTGGAATTAAATGTATATGGATGAGCAAAAATTAAATGGATATGAATGTGCATATGACATTATTCGATCCATATCCAATCCGTTGTCATCCCTATTTAGAACCACACGAGTGGACACCATCATTGACGCTGATTGTGCTACAAACATTAGGGATGACAATGAATCAGATATGAATCAAGTGGTCTTGTATCCATATCCATATTAATTTAATTTTTTTAAATTCATGTCCACATACATATCCATTTAAATACAATTCATTCATCCATATCCGTAAAATTATGCAGGTTATCGAAATCCGTGGAATGTGGGGTTTTCCTAAAAATATTCTTATTATGAAATGAAACTATCAAAGTATTTTAACATTGATATGTAATATGTAATATATGTAAGATATATGAATTTAATCTATAATTTTTATTAAAATTCTAAAATGATGATGTAATAATTACTCTTTTTTCTTTTATAAAAAAATCAAAAACAAAAAAGATAAATTGTGAGGGCATGCACGTGATGTCATAAATAGAATTATTTTTACAATTAAATTAAATCTACTTATATATTAAACTAAATCTTTTTCAACAAAGAACTAATTGTTGCACGGCTTCTCTATCTCTTCAATTAGGGTTTCTTTATATAAAAAACACACCACTGTACTTTATCCTCAAGAATCGTTCATTTCCCAAATTCAAAACCTGTACGCGTGCCTGACATATCGGTAAAAAATTCATTCATAATCTTAAGCACGCCTCTTCTTTTTCATCCGTTTTCTTTCATCACTGTCCTTTTTTGTTTCTGGATTCAAATTGAAGGTGCTCGATGAATTTGGATTTGAAGAGTTTTACAATTATTGGATATGAAGTTTTTTAAGGTTGAAATCCGTGAATTTGTATATTTTCTTTTATGATGTAACTTCTTCAGCTTCTAAACTGGTTATCATGATTTTCGTGAGGTTGAGTCAGGTATTTTGAGTCCCCCTTTTAATGTTAAATAAGTACCATTTATGACAAGGAAACTAGTAATTGTAATGAAAATTGTAAGAGGGTGGTGGGAGAATTAATGTAGTTCATTTATTCTGACCAAGTTAACAACGACAAGTTTCTTAGTCGAAATCTATGGTTCCACGAGTTATTAAACTAAATGACATTAACATTTACATTTACTTAATACCTAAAATATATTATTAAACTGTTTCGTTTAAACAACCCCGTAGTTCCTCGGGTCATTTCACTAGTAGTATATATATAGTTGTATCTTCACAATCTATATTTTCGATAACATTCACATGTATAATGATACGTAAATATATACACATATATTTAAGTAAATATGTACATATTTATATGTATATATGTATATCTGTTGATAAATAGATATATTCGTTGATAATACATTGTCATCAATATCCAATCTACGAATTTTTCACATCATCCATATTCATATCTATATTCATACCCATTTATTATCCATTTAAATCACCCATATCCATATAAATGGATCGAATCAACGAATATTCGATGAATCAGACATTTATTGACACATCCATAGTGAACACCAACACGTATGCTAGTCACATTTGAACTCAGTGGCGTATCTTTGAGAGGGTAGGGGTGGGCCCTGGTCCTCCCAAATAATTCGATTAATAATAATACTTTGTGGAATATTTCACTAAGAACAAGCTGGTTCAATGACTTTTGCTAACCTACATTTTCAGAATATGAAGGTATGGGAGGTTCAAACCCTCTGGCCAATAATTTTTTATATATTTTATTTATTATTTTTATAATGGTGTCTTACTAATTAAAAATTATAATAATTTAACTATAATAACATACACATACATCGAAACTAAAAGTTTATATTAAATTAATAAGCTCTCTAATTTATATATGTATTTTTTTTTTACAACGATTGGGATCACTCTAGGGGACTAAACCACCCGTTGCGATCATCTCTTCTTTCGACTATGCCGATGCAGCGATAAACCCCGCCCCCATCGCTGCCCGGGAGGAAACCTTGAAACCGATCCAAGGTCACGGCCAAGTAAAACCCCCATCCCCTTTACCCCCCAAACGATATGGGAAAGGTGTCATCGCTGCCTAGGAGAAAACCATGAAATCGATCCAAGGGCACGAGCAAGTAAAACCCCCTCCCTTTACCCCCCAAACGATATGGGAAAGGTGCCATTGTTGGATACTTCATGACAGAGATAAAATTGTGTTTTTAATATGTAGGCAACGAGGGTCGAACTCCTGACCTCTCCTAAAAGAGGCAGACCACCAACCGCTGCACCATATCACAACTTCATTTATATATGTACTTATCATATATTATGTTAAAGATTGGTCTGCCTAAAATTTTTGTTCAAGATCGGTCCCTCAAAAATTGTGTTTAAAATCCGTCACTGTTTGAATTTCTTAACGGAGAAATATACTAGCATGAGATATGATGATAAAATGATATACGTAAGTAAAAAATTGTTGTAAATACAAAAAATATGTTGAATGAATTATGAATGCATAATTTTATAAATAGATGATTTTATTTGGTGGTTGATAACAAGAGGAGTTATTCGGGAAACCCATCTATGTGGGTTGGCCATTACGACGATCGGCCAAGGTTTCTGATCGTTGTAGGGTTCCTGTTGTGAAGAAATTGAGGTGCAAGGTGAAATGTCCCGTTCATATGGATTATAAACGTTTCATATTAATTGATTTCGTTGCGAGATTTTGACCTCTATATGAGACGTTTTTCAAAGACTGCATTCATTTTTAAAACAAACCATAACCTTTATTTTATCGACAAAGGTTTAAGGGACATAGCGTAGATTATCAAATAATGATAATCTAAAATATAGCGTTTACACATGACCATTACATAATAGTTTACATTAATATGTTACAACAAAAGGTAATTCCGAATGCAGTTTTTAAACAATATAATACAAGCATGCTGACTCCAAGTCTTGTCTTTACTTGGCATGCAACAGCGGAAGCTCTTAATAATCACATGAGAATAAACATGCTTAAAACGTCAACAAAAATGTTGGTGAGTTATAGGTTTAACTTGTATATATCAATTTGTAATTAATAGGCCACAAGATTTCATTTTTCATAACAACATACAGGAACACTCATCTGTATAAAAATTATTCATATGATGAAACCTGTTAATCGACATTAACAAAATGCATCTAGAATATCCCCATATATACAGGTACACTCATCTGTATATAAAAATCGAAGTACTAAAATATCCATAACCCGGATGGGGCTTGTTGGGCCCGATAGATCTATCTTTAGGATTCGCGTCAATTTGGGGGTCTGTTCCCAAATTCTTAGGCTACCTAGCTAAAAAGAGTGATATCCGGTATAATGATTCAATCATAGAATATAGTTTCAAGTACTTGTGCCTATTTTGTAAAACATTAATAAAACCGCATGTATTCTCATCTCGAAAATATTCGATAGTAAAAATGGGACTATAACTCACTTTCACAGATTTTCAATTCGTCAGAAATAAGACTTGGCCACGGGTCGATTCACGAACCTATAACAAATAAATACATATATATCAAAGTATGATCGAAATATATTCACAACATTTTTATTACGTGTTGACGATTTAAGTTGTTAAGTTACTAGTCCAACGTTAGTAGTAGATAAATAAATTTACATATGCATAATATCTCGAATCAATCCACGACCCAGTGTATACATGTCTCAGACTCGATCACAACTCAAGGTATATATATTATTTTAGAATCAACCTCGACCCATTATATGCTAACTCGAGCATTACCGCATATAGTGTCTTACGGTTATTTCAAAATAATATATATAGATGATGTCAATATGATATATAATATAGAATAAGTTAGTTAGGATATGGTTAGTATAGATTTGTTATAAAAATTTTCGTAGCTAAAACTAGTAATTTTAACCAATTTTGTTTTACCCATAATTTCTTCGTTATAAATCCGTTTTAAGTGAATCAAATTGCTATGGTTTTGTATCGAACCGAACATTAATAATCTAAAAAAAAGTATAGGTTTATAGTCAGAAATACAGGTTACAAGTCATTTTTGAAAGTGGTAGTCATTTCCGTCGAAAGAACGACATATTGATGACCATTTTGAATAATATACATCCACTTTGTGTTTAACCATGATTTTTGGATATAGTAACATGTTCATAAGAAATATTATTTTTCCAGAAAACAAACTTCAAATTCAAAGATTAAGATACTTTTTATTTTTCCAACCCAAAACAGCCCCCGGTTTAACTACAACGGCGTATGTCCGATTTTACGGTGTTCTTTGTGTTTCCAAGTTTTAAATCATCAAATTAGCATATCATATAGATATAGAAAATGTTTTTAGTTGATTTTAAAAGTTAAGTTAGAAGGATTAACTTTGTTTGCGAACAAGTTTAGAATTAACTAAACTATGTTCTAGTGATTACAAGTTATAATCTTCGAATAAGATAGTTATATATATATATATATATATATATATATATATATATATATATATATATATATATAAATCGAACAAGGTTATGAACACCATTACTATCTCAAGTATAGTAGGTAAACCTACTGGAAATGATGAAAAAATAACTTGAGCTTCAAAGGATCTTTGATGGCTTGGAAGTTCTTGAAGTAGAATCATGACACGAAAACAAGTTCAAGTAAGATTACTACTTGAATTAAGATATTTATAGTTATAGAAATCGAATCAAAGTTTGAATATGGATATTACCTTGAATTAGAAAGATAACCTACTGTAATTAACAAAGGTTTCTTGATCTTAGATGATTACTTGAAATGGATTTGAAAGCTTGGAAGTAGACTTGCAAACTTGAAAGTGTTCTTGAAGTGTTCTTGAGTAGTTGTTTTGTAAGTTGATTTATGTATGGATTTCGGAGCTAGATTGATGTAGATTTTGATGAAGATGATGAAGAATACTTAGAACATCAAGAGAGAACAAGAGAGAGATCAAATGGATGAAAGAAAATTGAAAAATGAAAGTGTGTGTGATGGTTAACAAAAACGTGAATGGGGGTGTCCATTTATGCAAGTTGTAATTTGATTTTTAGTGTAATAATTCTTGCTAGTTGCCAAATGTTTGGTTCCACATGTCTCTTAATCATTTAGGGCTGCTAAGGAGCAGATTTGTATGTGTATATATCAATAGTATATACATCTAAAAGCTGGGTATAATACGAGTATAATACTTGAATGAATACGAGTATAATTGTTGATGAAAACGAATGGGAATGTAAGTGTAAGCATTTTTGTTAAATAGAAGTACTTTGATATGTGTCTTGAAGTCATTCAAAAGTGTATTGATACATCTTAATATACTACATGTATATATATTTTAACTGAGTTGTTAAGTCATCGTTAGTCGTTACATGTACGTGTTGTTTCGAAACCTTTAAGTTAACGATCTTGTTAAATGTAATTAATCCCATTGTTATTATATCTAATGAGATGTTAAATTGTTACATTATCATGATAACATGATGTACTAATATATCTTAATATGATATATAAATATTAAGACGTTATTACAACGATAATCTTTACGTATAGATATTGTTTTAAATTTCTTATGTTAGTAGTCTTGTTTATGTATAAAGTTCATTGTTAATATACATAATAAGATACTTATATATATATATATATATATATATATATATATATATATATATATATATATATATATATATATATATATATTGTTAATATACATAATAAGATAGTTCCGGGTCATCATACAAAGATTAAGTTTAAATTTGGTCGGAAATTTCTGGGTCATCACAGAATCCACCCCAACAGGGACCAAATTAGGATCCAAAACAGCATCTGCACTATTATCTAAACCATCCGAATAATCACCAACAAAACCAAACTGTGCACATGAACTTGAAGTGACATTAAACCTTCCTTTTCCACATGAATTCGCCCCTGAATACTTACTAACAGACACCTCTTTAATTGGATTACTTGAAAGCATAAACCAATTAGTAGACTCCATTAACCGTTGGTCAAATGCCTCGTTTAAAACCCGGTTTAAAATACTTAAATCGGAGATTTCATTCACCCACACGTTACAACTAAAAATCTCCATAGCCGAAGAAGCTACGTCCATAACAACCATATCGTGAATATGCTTCGGGTTTGAAGACTTGATGAACACAAACAGTGAGTTTAAACTCCCCAATGAAGATGTCAAACCTGCCACATGTAAAACCTCACCAAAGAGTGAACCAACCTTCGTAGAACTAGCTTTCGAGGCACACAAAGTTGGGATACCAACAATTTCTAACCAAGCAAATCGATTATAAGACAGCGCGAAATCCGAAAAGGGGGAGATCATACGAAATCTTGAGATCGCGTATTCATAATATTGTTGAAACTAACCTAGTCCTCACATATACATACGCATTTGAACGTCCCGAATTTGCTAATGTGTGAGACACGAGCGTTGCAATAAACCAAAAAGCTTGAAACTTTAGTCTCCAACAATGGAACCACATCTAGCAATAAAATCGACAACACTAGTCGGTCCGAAATAAGGCTATTGGGAGAAACCTTGTGTCATAACCCGAACTTTTCCATGATTATATATTATATGAGATTAATATTTACATGAATAAATGTTTCCAACATGTTAAGCAATCAAACTTGTTAAGACTTGATTCATTGAAACAAATTTTGTGTTAACGTTTGACCACCCAATTTGTCCGATGATTCACGAACGTTATAACTTGTATGTGACATGATGATATATATATATATATATATATATATATATATATATATATATATATATATATATATATATATCATGTCACATACAAGTTATAACGTTCGTGAATCATCGGACAAACTGGGTGGTCAAACGTTAACACAAAATTTGTTTCAATTAATCAAGTCTTAATAAGTTTGATTGCTTAACATGTTGGAAACATTTATTCATGTAAATATTAATCTCATATAATATATAATCATGGAAAAGTTTGGGTTATGACAGTACCTACCCGTTAAAAAAATTTCGTCCCGAACTTTTAAACTGTTGTAGGTGTTGTCTCTTCTTCTGGAAATAAGTGCGGGTATTTCTGCTTCATCTGATCTTCACGCTTCCAGGTGAACTCAGGTCCTCTACGAGCATTCCATCGAACCTTAACGTTTGGTATTTTGTTTTGCTTAAGTCCTTTAACCTCACGATCCATTATTTCGACGGGTTCTTCAACGAATTTTAATTTTTCGTTAATCTTAATCTAGTCTAATGGATTAGTGAGATCTTCTTTAGCCAAGCATTTCTTCAAATTCGAGACATGAAAGGTGTTATGTACACCAGCGAGTTGTTGCGGTAATTCAAGTCGATAAGCTACTGGTCCAACACGATCAATAATTTTGAATGGTCCAACGTATCTTGGGTTTAGTTTTCCCCGTATTCCAAAATGAATAACGCCTTTCCAAGGTGATACCTTAAGCATGACCATGTCACCAATTTCAAATTCTATATCTTTTCTTCTAATGTTCGCGTAGCTCTTTTGTCGACTTTGGGCGGTTTTCAACCGTTGTTGAATTTGAATGATTTTCTCGGTAGTTTCCTGGATTATCTCCGGACCCGTAATTTGTCTATCCCCCACCTCGGTCTAACAAATCAGAGATCTACACTTTCTTCCATAAAGTGCTTCGAATGGTGCCGCATTAATACTCGTGTGGTAACTGTTGTTGTAGGAAAATTCTGCTAACTGTAAATGTCGATCCCAACCATTTCTAAAATCAATAACACATGCTCGTAGCATGTCTTCAATTATTTGTATCGTCCTTTCACCCTGCCCATCAGTTTGTGGATGATAGACAGTACTCATGTCTAGACGAATCTCCAATGCTTGTTGTAACGTCTGCCAAAACCTTGAAACAAATCTGCCATCCCTATTAGAAATAATAGAGACTGGTATTCCATGTCTGGAGACGACTTCTTTCAAGTATAGTCGTGCCAACTTCTCCATTTTATCATCTTTCCTCATTGGTAGAAAATGTGTTGACTTGTTAAGACGATCGACCATTACCCAAACAGTATCATAACCACTTGCAGTCCTTGGCAATTTAGTAATGAAATCCATGGTAATGTTTTCTCATTTCCATTCTGGGATTTCAGGTTGTTGAAGTAGACCTGATGGTTTCTGATGTTCAGCTTTGACTTTAGAACAAGTCAAACATTCTCCTACGTATGTAGCAATATCAGCTTTCATACCCGGTCACCAAAAGTGTTTCTTAAGATCTTGGTACATCTTTCCCACTCCGGGATGTATTGAATATCTGGTTTTTTGTGCTTCCCTAAGTACTATTTCTCTCACATCTCCAAACTTTGGTACCCAAATTCTTTCAGCCCTATACCGGGTTCCGTCTTCCCGAATATTAAGATGTTTTCTCGATCCTTTGGGTATTTCATTCTTCAAATTCCCTTCTTTCAAAACTCCTTGTTGCGCCTCTTTTGTTCGAGTAGTAAGGTTAGTATGAATAATTATATTCATAGCTTTTACTCGAATAAGTTCCCTGTCCTTTCTACTTAAGACGTCGGCTACCACATTTGCCTTCCCCGGGTGGTAACGAATCTTAAAGTCGTAATCATTTAACAGCTCAATCCACCTACGCTGTCTCATGTTCAGTTGTTTTTGATCAAATATATGTTGGAGACTTTTGTGGTCGGTATATATGGTACATTTGACCCATATAAGTAGTGCCTCCATATCTTTAATGCAAAAACAATAGCGCCCAATTCCAAATCATGAGTCGTATAATTTTGCTCATGAATCTTCAATTGTCTGGACGCATAAGCAATTACCTTCTTTCTTTGCATTAATACACAACCGAGACCTTGCTTCGAAGCGTCACAATAAATCACAAAATCATCATTCCCTTCAGGCAATGACAATATAGGCGCCGTAGTTAACTTTTTCTTCAACAATTGAAATGTTTTCTCTTGCTCATCCGTCCATTTAAATTTCTTCCCTTTATGTGTTAATGCAGTCAAGGGTTTTGCTATTTTTGGAAAAATCTTGGATGAATCTTCTGTAGTAACCAGCCAATCCTAAAAATTGGCGTATCTGCGTCGGAGTTTTCGGGGTTTCCCATTTCTCAACTGTTTCAATCTTTGCTGGATCAACCTGAATACCTTCTTTGCTCACTATGTGACCGAGGAATTGAACTTCTTTCAACTAAAATGCACACTTTGAAAACTTAGCGTACAGTTTTTCCTTTCTTAATAATTCTAGAACCATTCTCAAATGTTCTCCATGCTCTTGATCATTCTTGGAGTAAATAAGTATGTCATCAATGAAAACAATGACAAACTTGTCAAGATATGGTCCACATACTCGGTTCATGAGGTCAATGAACACAGCTGGTGCGTTAGTTAATCCAAACGGTATAACCATAAACTCATAATGACCGTAACGCGTTCTAAAAGCAGTCTTTGGAATATCTTCATCCTTCACCCGCATTTGATTATAACCAGAACGTAAATCAATCTTCGAATACACAGACGATCCTTGCATTTGATCAAATAAGTCGTCGATTCTCGATAGTGGATAACGGTTCTTGATGGTAAGTTTGTTCAACTCTCGGTAGTCGATACACAACCTGAACGTACCATCCTTCTTCTTGACAAATAAGACAGGAGCTCCCCACGGTGATGTGCTTGGTCGAATGAAACCACGCTCCAGAAGTTCTTGTAATTGACTTTGTAATTCTTTCTTTTCGCTGGGTACGAGTCTGTATGGAGCACGAGCTATTGGTGCTGCTCCGGTTACAAGATCTATTTGAAATTCAACTGATCGGTGTGGAGGTAGTCCCGGTAATTCTTTTGGAAATACATCGGGAAATTCTTTTACGACGGGAACATCACTGATGTTCTTTTCTTCGAGTTTGACTTTCTCGACGTGGGCTAGGATGACATAGCAACCTTTTCTTATTAGTTTTTGTGCCTTCAAATTACTAATAAGATTTAATTTCGCGTTGCTCTTTTCTCCGTACACCATTAAGGGTTTTCCTTTTTCGCGCATAATACGAATTGCATTTTTGTAACAAACAACCTCCGCTCTCTCCTTTTTCAACTAGTCCATGCCGATTATCACATCAAAACTTCCTAACTCTACTGGTATCAAGTTAATCTTAAATGTTTCTCCAACCAGCTTAATTTTTTGATTCTGGCACATTTTATCGGCTTTGATTAATTTACCGTTTGCTAATTCGAGTAAAAACTTATTATCCAAAGGCGTTAATGGACAATTTAATTTGGCACAAAGATCTTTACTCATATAGCTTCTATCCGCACCCGAATCAAATAAAACATAAGCAGGTTTATCGTCAATAAAAAACATACCTGTAACAAGCTCCGGGTCTTCCTGCGCTTCTGCCGCATTGATATTGAAGACACTTTCGCGGTTTTTCCCATTCTTATTCAATTCGTCTAGGTATGCAGTTTTGTAATGGTCCGTCTTTCCGCACCCAAAACAAGTAATGGCGGCATTAAACGTTCCACATTATTTGTTCATTTAATTCTGTTGGCCTGTGGTCTGTAGACTCCACACTTTGCAGCACTGTGACCTGTTCTGTTGCATTTTGTGCATAACTCCCTACAATAATTATCTGAATGATATTTCTCACACCTTAGGCATCTGGTTTTCTGCCTTTTGTTTTCATTATTGTTGTTGTTGGGACGGTTGTTGTTGTTATTAGGACGGTTGTTGTTGTTGTTGTTGTTATTGGGACAATTGTTGTTGTTATTGAGACGGTTGTTGTTGTTATTGGGACGGTTGTTGTAGTTGTTGTTGTTATTGGGACGGTTGTTGTATTGGTGACCCTTGTCACTATTTTCCTCCCACTTTCTTTTGACTTGCTTCATTTTGGCCTCCTCGGCCGCCTGTTCCTTAATTCTTCTTTCAATCTGGTTCATGAGTTTGTGAGCCATTCGACTTACCTTTTGCATTGAAGTGGGCGCGCTCGAACTCACATCCTCCTGAATCCTTTCTGATAATCCTTTTACAAACGTGTCGATCTGCTCTTCTTCATCTTCGAACGTTCTTGGACACAATAGGCACAACTCTGTGAATCGTCGTTCATATGTGGTAATATCAAATCCCTGCATTCGTAATTCTCTAAGCTATGTTTTGAGCTTATTGACTTCATTTCTGGGGTGGTACTGCTCATTCATCAAGTGTTTGAATGCTGACCATGGTAGTGCATAAGCAGCATCTTGTCCCACCTGTCGAGATAGGTGTTCCACCATGTTAACGCACTACCTGTGAAGGTATGCGTAGCATACTTTACTTTGTCTTCTTCAGTGCATTTACTTATGGTAAACACCGATTCGACCTTCTCGGTCCACCGTTTCAATCCGATTGGTCCTTCGGTTCCATCGAATTCCAGAGGTTTACAGGCAGGGAATTCTTTGTAGGAACATCCTACACGATTTCTTGTGGAATTAGTTCCATTACTAGATTTAGAGTTATTGTTGTTTTGCATTGCAGCCTGTACTATGGCTATGTTTGCTGCAAGGAAAACACGAAAGTCTTCCTCGCTCATGTTCATGTTGTGTCGAGTAGTCGGTGCCATTTCCTTCAAAAATAGCCAAAAGAATTCAGTTAATCATATAGAATATTAGGAGTAGTCAATAGTATTTCGTAGCATAATATGAACTTATTTATAAAAGCTTTTTCTTCATATTAGCGTTTTATAATTCAAATTTGGGTAGTACCTACTCGTTAAGTTCATATTTAGTAGCTAATATACAAATCAACTACTACAATTCTATCATGAAAAACTGATAATAATATTTCACGTTCAAATTTTAATACAATATTTTACAAACGTACAATACCGCTATTTTACAAACAGCTTGAAATATAGCACACAATAACTTTGATGCAAATCAGCTGTTAAGACAATTCTAGTGAAGCTCAAATTGTTCAGTGAAGGCAATAAAGACACGTAATTCATAAGACCAGAAACAAGTCATGCATTCAGGTTTTACTAATACTATTTCCCATCCTTGATCAAGTGGGGAATAACCGTTGTGGCCGTTGGTAAGGCAGCACGTTGTAACGTCGTCAAAAGGACGAGGGTTACGAAATACCCAACAGCTCCGTAACAACTTAAAAACCTTATTTCTCACCTCAACTACTGAATCCGTCACCCGTGGAAATATTTTATTAAGTAGTTGCAACCCGATGTTCTTTTTCTCAATTTGATGAGAGGCGAACAATACTAACCCGTAAACGTAACATGCTTCTTTGAATTGCATGTTTGAATTCCTTTCTAAAGAACGGAGTCCTATATTGGGATATAGGGAGTCAAAATAGGCCCTCAACCCGAAGCAGAAAAGTGCATTAGGGTTTCACGCACACATAGCCTCAAAGAAAACACGAGCCAACTTAGGGTGTCCCCAGTGTGAGATACCCCACCTATCGAAGGGAAGTCTTCTATAAGTCAAGGGATGCCTGGAACGTCTTTCAAATGCCCTACAAACTAATTTTGCCATAAACAATTGAGCCGATGAATTCTGACCAACTCTAGACAAGATTTCATCATCAATCTCTAAGACCAACGCTCGGATACCAACTGAAATGTCCCGTTGATATGGATTATAAACGTTTCATATTAATTGGTTTCGTTGCGAGGTTTGACCTCTATATGAGACGTTTTTCAAAGACTGCATTCGTTTTTAAAACAAACCATAACCTTTATTTTATCGACAAAGGTTTAAAGGATATAGCGTAGATTATCAAATAATGATAATCTAAAATATAGCGTTTACACACGACCATTACATAATGGTTTACATTAATATGTTACAACAAAAGGTAATTCCGAATGCAGTTTTTAAACAATATAATACAAGCATGCTGACTCCAAGTCTTGTATTTAATTAGCATGCAACAGCAGAAGCTCTTAATAATCACCAGAGAATAAACATGCTTAAAACGTCAACAAAAAGGTTGGTGAGTTATATGTTTAACCTGCATATATCAAATTGTAATTAATAGGGCACAAGATTTCATTTTTCATAAAAACTACAAGAACACTCATCTGTATAAAAATTATTCATATGATGAACACCTGGTAACCGACATTAACAAAATGCATCTAGAATATCCCTATATATACATGTACACTCATTTGTATATAAAAATCGAAGTACTAAAACATCCATAACCTGGATGGACTTGTTGGGCCCGATAGATCTATCTTTAGGATTCGTGTCAATTTGGGGGTCTGTTCTCAAATTCTTAGGCTACCAAGCTAAAAAGGGTGATATCTGGTATAATGATTCAATCATAGAATATAGTTTCAAGTACTTGTGCCTATTTTGTAAAACATTAATAAAACTGCATGTATTCTCATCCCGAAAATATTCGATAGTAAAAATGGGACTATAACTCACTTTCACAGATTTAACATTTCGTCGGAAATAAGACTTAGCCACGGGTCAATTCACGAACCTATAACAAATATATACATATATATCAAAGTATGATCGAAATATATTCACAACATTTTTATTACGTGTTGACGATTTAAGTTGTTAAGTTACCAGTCCAACGTTAGTAGTACATAAATAAATTTACATATGCATAATATCTCGAATCAATCCACGTCCCAGTGTATACATGTCTCAGACTCGATCACAACTCAAGGTATATATATTATTTTAGAATCAACCTCGATCCATTATATGCTAACTCGAGCATTACCGCATATAGTGTCTTACACTTATTCTAAAATAATATATATAGATGATGTCAATATGATATGTCAAAACATTGTATACGTGTCTATGGTCTATCAAGGTATATATATATATATATATATATATATATATATATATATATATATATATATATATATATATATATAGAATAAGTTAGTTAGGATATGGTTAGTATATATTTGTTATAAAAATTTTCTTAGCTAAAACTAGTAATTTTAACCAATTTTGGTTTACCCATAATTTCTTCGTTATAAATCCGTTTTAAGTGAATCAAATTACTATAGTTTCATATCGAACCGAATATTAATAATCTAAACAGAAAAAGTATATGTTTATAGTCAGAAATACAGGTTACAAATCGTTTTTGAAAGTGGTAGTCATTTCTGTCGAAAGAACGACATCTTGATTACCATTTTGAAAAACATACATCTACTTTATGTTTAACCATGATTATTGGATATAGTAACATGTTCATAAGAAATATTATTTTTCCAGAAAACAAACTTCAAATTCAAAGATTAAGATAGTTTTTATTTTTCCAACCCAAAATAGCCCCCGGTTTAACTACAACGGCGTATGTCCGGTTTTACGGTGTTCTTCGTGTTTTCAAGTTTTAAATCATTAAGTTAGAATATCATATAGATATAGAACATGTGTTTAGTTGATTTTAAAAGTTAAGTTAGATGGATTAACTTTGTTTGCAATCAAGTTTAGAATTAACTAAACTATGTTCTAGTGATTACAAGTTATAATCTTCGAATAAGATAGTTATATATATGAATCGAACAAGGTTATGAACACCATTACTACCTCAAGTATAGTAGGTAAACCTACTAGAAATGATGAAAAAATAACTTGAGCTTCAAAGGATCTTTGATGGCTTGGAAGTTCTTGAAGTAGAATCATGACACGAAAACAAGTTCAAGTAAGATTACTACTTGAATTAAGATATTTATAGTTATAGAAATCGAATAAAAGTTTGAATATGGATATTACCTTGAATTAGAAAGATAACCTACTGTAATTAACAAAGGTTTCTTGATCTTAGATGATTACTTGGAATGGATTTGAAAGCTTGGAAGTAGACTTGCAAACTTGAAAGTGTTCTTGAAGTGTTCTTGAGTAGTTGTTTTGTAAGTTGATTTATGTATAGATTTAGGAGCTAGATTGATGTAGATTTTGATGAAGATGATGAAGAACACTTAGAACATCAAGAGAGAACAAGAGAGATCAAATGGATGAAAGAAAATTGAAAAATGACAGTGTGTGTGATGGTTAACAAAAACGTGAATGGGGGTGTCCATTTATGCAAGTTGTAATTTGATTTTTAGTGTAATAATTCTAGCTAGTTGCCAAATGTTTGGTTACACATGTCTCTTAATCATTTAGGGATGCTAAGGAGCAGATTTTTATGTGTATATACCAATAGTATATACATCTAAAAGCTGAGTATAATACGAGTACAATACTTGAATGAATACGAGTAGAATTGTTGATGAAAACGAATGGGAATGTAAGTGTAAGCATTTTTGTTAAATAGAAGTACTTTGATATGTGTCTTGAACTCTTTAAAAAGTGTATTGATACATCTTAATATACTACATGTATATACATTTTAACTGAGTCGTTAAGTCATCGTTAGTCGTTACATGTACGTGTTGTTTTGAAACCTTTAAGTTAACGATCTTGTTAAATGTAATTAATCCCATTGTTATTATATCTAATGAGATGTTAAATTGTTACATTATCATGATAACATGATGTACTAATATATCTTAATATGATATATAAATATTAAGACGTTATTACAACGATAATCTTTACGTATAGATATCGTTTTAAATTTCTTAAGTTAGTAGTCTTGTTTATGTATAAAGTTCATTGTTAATATACATAATAAGATACTTATATATCATTTTATCATGTTAAACATATATATATATATATATATATAAATATAAATCATCATGTCACATACAAGTTATAACGTTCGTGAATCATCGGACAAACTGGGTGGTCAAACGTTAACACAAAATCCGTTTCAATGAATCAAGTCTTAATAAGTTTGATTTCTTAACATGTTGGAAATATTTATTCATGTAAATATTAATCTCATATAATATATAATCATGGAAAAGCTCGGGTTATGACACAAGGTTTCTCCCAATAGCCTTATTTCGGACCGACTAGTGTTGTCGATTTTATTGCTAGATGTGGTTCCATTGTTGGAGACTAAAGTTTCAAGCTTTTTGGTTTATTGCAACGCTCGTGTCTCACACATTAGCAAATTCGGGACGTTCAAATGCGTATGTATATGTGAGGACTAGGTTAGTTTCAACAATATTATGAATACGCGATCTCAAGATTTCGTATGATCTCCCCCTTTTCGGATTTCGCGCTGTCTTATAATCGATTTGCTTGGTTAGAAATTGTTGGTATCCCAACTTTGTGTGCCTCGAAAGCTAGTTCTACGAAGGTTGGTTCACTCTTTGGTGAGGTTTTATGTAGTGACCCGAACTTTTCCATGTTTATATATATTAATTGAGATTGATATTTACATGATTAAATGTTTCCAACATGTTAAGCAATCAAACTTGTTAAGACTTGATTAATTGAAATAGGTTTCATATAGACAATTGACCACCCAAGTTGACCGGTGATTCACGAACGTTAAAACTTGTAAAAACTATATGATAACATATATATGGTTATATATATAGTTAACATGATATTATGATAAGTAAACATATCATTAAGTATATTAACAATGAACTACATATGTAAAAACAAGACTACTAACTTAATGATTTTGAAACGAGACATATATGTAACGATTATCGTTGTAACGACATTTAATGTATATATATCATATTAAGAGATATTCGTACATCATAATATCATGATAATATAATAATTTAAAATCTCTTTTGATATTATAAACATTGGGTTAACAACATTTAACAAGATCGTTAACCTAAAGGTTTCAAAACAACATTTACATGTAACGACTAACGATGACTTAACGACTCAGTTAAAATGTATATACATGTAGTGTTTTAATATGTATTCATACACTTTTGAAAGACTTCAAGACACTTATCAAAATACTTCTACTTAACAAAAATGCTTACAATTACATCCTCGTTCAGTTTCATCAACAATTCTACTCGTATGCACCCGTATTCGTACTTGTACAATACATAGCTTTTAGATGTATGTACTATTGGTATATACACTCCAATGATCAGCTCTTAGAAGCCCATGTGAGTCACCTAACACATGTGGGAACCATCATTTGGCAACTAGCATGAAATATCTCATAAAATTACAAAAATATGAGTAATCATTCATGACTTATTTACATGAAAAAAAAATTACATATCCTTTATATCTAATCCATACACCAACGACCAAAAACACCTACAAACACTTTCATTCTTCAATTTTCTTCATCTAATTGATCTCTCTCAAGTTCTATCTTCAAGTTCTAAGTGTTCTTCATAAATTCCAAAAGTTCTAGTTTCATAAAATCAAGAATACTTTCAAGTTTGCTAGCTCACTTCCAATCTTGTAAGGTGATCATCCAACCTCAAGAAATCTTTGTTTCTTACAGTAGGTTATCATTCTAATACAAGGTAATAATCACATTCAAACTTTGGTTCAATTTCTATAACTATAACAATCTTATTTCAAGTGATGATCTTACTTGAACTTGTTTTCGTGTCATGATTCTGCTTCAAGAACTTCGAGCCATCCAAGGATCCATTGAAGCTAGATCCATTTTTCTCTTTTCCAGTAGGTTTATCCAAGGAACTTAAGGTAGTAATGATGTTCATAACATCATTCGATTCATACATATAAAGCTATCTTATTCGAAGGTTTAAACTTGTAATCACTAGAACATAGTTTAGTTAATTCTAAACTTGTTCGCAAACAAAAGTTAATCCTTCTAACTTGACTTTTAAAATCAACTAAACACATGTTCTATATCTATATGATATGCTAACTTAATGATTTAAAACCTGGAAACACGAAAAACACCGTAAAACCGGATTTACGCCGTCGTAGTAACACCGCGGGCTGTTTTGGGTTAGTTAATTAAAAACTATGATAAACTTTGATTTAAAAGTTGTTATTCTGAGAAAATGATTTTTATTATGAACATGAAACTATATCCAAAAATTATGGTTAAACTCAAAGTGAAAGTATGTTTTCTAAAATGGTCATCTAGACGTCGTTCTTTCGACTGAAATGACTACCTTTACAAAAATGACTTGTAACTTATTTTTCCGACTATAAACCTATACTTTTTCTGTTTAGATTCATAAAATAGAGTTCAATATGAAACCATAGCAATTTGATTCACTCAAAACGGATTTAAAATGAAGAAGTTATGGGTAAAACAAGATTGGATAATTTTTCTCATTTTAGCTACGTGAAAATTGGTAACAAATCTATTCCAACCATAACTTAATCAACTTGTATTGTATATTATGTAATCTTGAGATGCCATAGACACGTATACAATGTTTCGACCTATCATGTCGACACATCTATATATATTTCGGAACAACCATAGACACTCTATATGTGAATGTTGGAGTTAGCTATACAGGGTTGAGGTTGATTCCAAAATATATATAGTTTGAGTTGTGATCAATACTGAGATACGTATACACTGGGTCGTGGATTGATTCAAGATAATATTTATCGATTTATTTCTGTACATCTAACTGTGGACAACTAGTTGTAGGTTACTAACGAGGACAGCTGACTTAATAAACTTAAAACATCAAAATATATTAAAAGTGTTGTAAATATATTTTGAACATACTTTGATATATATGTATATATTGTTATAGGTTCGTGAATCAACCAGTGGCCAATTCTTACTTCCTGACGAAGTAAAAATCTGTGAAAGTGAGTTATAGTCCCACTTTTAAAATCTAATATTTTTGGGATGAGAATACATGCAGGTTTTATAAATGATTTACAAAATAGACACAAGTATGTGAAACTACATTCTATGGTTGAATTATCGAAATCGAATATGCCCCTTTTTATTAAGTCTGGTAATCTAAGAATTAGGGAACAGACACCCTAATTGACGCGAATCCTAAAGATAGATCTATCGGGCCCAACAAGCCCCATCCAAAGTACCGGATGCTTTAGTACTTCGAAATTTATATCATATCCGAAGGGTGTCCCGGAATGATGGGGATATTCTTATATATGCATCTTGTTAATGTCGGTTACCAGGTGTTCACCATATGAATGATTTTTATCTCTATGTATGGGATGTGTATTGAAATATGAAATCTTGTGGTCTATTGTTACGATTTGATATATATATATATATAGGTTAAACCTATAACTCACCAACATTTTTGTTGACGTTTAAAGCATGTTTATTCTCAGGTGAATACTAAGAGCTTCCGCTGTTGCATACTAAAATAAGGACAAGATTTGGAGTCCATGTTTGAATGATATTGTGTAAAAACTGCATTCAAGAAACTGATTTCGATGTAACATATTTGTATTGTAAACCATTATGTAATGGTCGTGTGTAAACAGGATATTTTAGATTATCATTATTTGATAATCTAGGTAAAGCTTTTTAAACCTTTATTTATGAAATAAAGGTTATGGTTTGTTTTAAAATGAATGCAGTCTTTGAAAAACGTCTCATATAGAGGTCAAAACCTCGCAACGAAATCAATTAATATGGAACGTTTTTAATCAATAAGAACGGGACATTTCAGTTGGTATCAGAGCGTTGGTCTTAGAGAACCAGAATTTTGCATTAGTGTGTCTTATCGAGTTTGTTAGGATGCATTAGTGAGTCTGGACTTCGACCGTGTTTACTTGAAAAATGATTGCTTAACAAATTTTGTTGGAAACTATATATTTTTAACATGTGAATATTATGTGATATATTAATCTCTTAACGCGTTTGATATTATGTGATAGATGTCTACCTCTAGAACAAGTCCCATTGACTCACCTAATAATAATGAAGAGTCAAATGTAAATTGGAATGATTCGTGGACTGATTCACAAGTTCCCGAAGAGGAACCGGAAGAAGAGTCGGAACCGGAAGAAGAATCGGAACCGGAAGAAGAATCGGAACCGGATGAAGAAATAGAACCGGTGGGGGAAATAATAAAACGGTTAAGTAAAAGAAAATCCTCAACCAACCGACCAAGGTTAATTATGGTCAATGGTGTTTCCGCCAAGGAAGCAAAATATTGGGAGGATTACCAATTCTCCGATGAATCGGATTCCGACGAGAATTCCGATGATGTTATAGAAATTACCCCAACTGAATTTAAAAAGGCAAAAGAAAATAATAAGGGAAAGGGCATAAAAATAGAGAAATCTAATTCCAACCCCGATGAACTTTATATGTATCGTCAACCCCCGAAGTCCTTAAGTTGTAACAATGACCCGGGAACCTCTAAACCACCAGGTTTTTCTAAACAATGTGGATAACGACGGCTCGTATTAGGGGAACATCATATATCCCTAGAAACTTGGCAAAACGAACCAAAACCGAAGAAGAAGAAACAAGCGAGTCGGAATAAGATAGTTGTATTCGTGTGGTGTAATATATGTAATATAGTGTGCTTATGCTTTATGATATATGTAAAAATTGCTTGTATTAATAAGTATTTTTTTTTATGAATCTAACTCTTGTCTATTTTACAGTATAAAAACACAAAATGGATAGACAACCCAATATTTTAAGAGACCTACCCGGAGACATGATTGATGAAATCTTGTCTAGAGTCGGTCAGAATTCTTCGGCACAACTATTTAAGGCGAGATCAGTTTGTAAGACATTCGAAGAACGTTCCAAGAATGTCTTGGTTTATAAGAGACTTTCGTTTGAAAGATGGGGGATATCACATTGGAAAACCAATAAGTTACGATGTGTTTACTTTGACGCATATATTGCGGGGAACCCAAATGCTATTTTACGCAATGGGTTAAGAAATTATTTTGACTCAATATATCCGAATATTGGACTTCGTGATTTAGAAAAAGCGGCTAACATGCAACATAAAGAAGCATGTTATGCTTACGGATTAGTAATGTTCGCTTCTCACCAAAGTGAGAACAAGAACATCGGGCTACAACTATTAAACAAAACGTTCCCACAAGTGACGGAGTCGGTAATTGGGGTAAGAAATGAGGTTTTTAGATTGTTACGGGACTGTTGGACATTACGTAACCCTCGTCCCTTTGACGACGTTACAACACGCTGTCTTATCAACGGCCATAACGGTTATGTTCCACAAGACCAAGGATGGGAAGTAATCCTAGTAAAACCAGAATGCATGACTTGTTTCTGGACGTATGAATTACGTGTCTTTATTACCTTTGCTGAACGACTTGTGTACTAGCTAGAATTATCTTCACAACCATCTTGTATCAAATTTATTGTGTGCTATATTTCATGCTATATGTAAAATAAGCGGTATTGTAAGTTTGTAAAATATTGTGTAAAAGTTTGAACGCGAAATATTATTATAATCAGTTTTTCATATAGAATTGTAGTAGTTGAATTGTATATTAGCTACTAAGTATGAACTTAACGGGTAGGTACTACCCGAATTTAAACTTATAAAATGCTAATATGAAGAAAAAGCTTTTATAAATGAGTTCATATTATGCTACGAAATACTATTAACTACTCTTAATATTCTGTATGATTAACTTGTTCCATTTGACTATTTTGAAGGAAATGGCACCGACTACTCGACACACGGTGAATATGAATGAAGAGGAATTCCGTACTTTTCTAGCTTCAAACATAGCCGCAGTACAGGCTGCGCTACATACCAATAATAACCTTGGATCTAGTAGTACAGGAAATCGTGTAGGATGCACCTACAAAGAATTCACTGCCTGCAAACCTTTGGAATTTGATGGAACCGAAGGACCGATCGGATTGAAACGGTGGACCGAGAAGGTCGAATCGGTGTTTGCCATAAGTAAGTGTACTGAAGAGGACAAAGTGAAGTACGCTACGCATACCTTCACAGGTTCTGCGTTAACATGGTGGAATACCTATCTAGAGCAAGTGGGACAAGACGATGCGTACGCACTACCGTGGTCAGCATTCAAGCACTTGATGAACGAGAAGTACCGTCCCAGAACCGAGGTCAATAAGCTCAAGACAGAACTTAGAGGGTTACGAACCCAAGGATTTGATATTACCACGTACGAAAGACGATTCACAGAATTGTGCCTATTGTGTCCGGAAGCATTCGAAGATGAGGAAGAGAAGATCGACGCGTTTGTGAAAGGATTACCGGAAAGAATCCAAGAAGATATAAGTTCACACGAGCCCGCCTCCATACAACAGGCATGTAGAATGGCTCACAAACTAGTGAACCAGATTGAAGAAAGAATTAAAGAACAGACTGCTGAAGAGGCCAATGTGAAGCAAGTCAAAAGAAAGTGGGAGGAAAACGGTGATAAGAATCACCAATACAACAACAACAGCAATTACAACAATAATCGCAACAATTATCCCAACAATCGCAACATCAATCGCAACTACAACAAACGGCCCAACAACAACAACAACAACAACAGCAACTACAACAATCATCCCAACAACAATAATAACCGCAATAACAACAACAATCAGAAGCAGCTATGCCAAAGGTGTGAAAAGTATCACTCGGGGTTCTGCACCAAATTTTGCAACAAGTGTAAAAGAAATGGTCATAGCGCGGCGAAGTGTGAGGTCTACGGACCAGGGGTTAATAGAACAAAAGGAACAAATGGTGTCGGAACGAGTAATGGCGGAGCAAGTAGTGTCGGAGCAAGTTATGCCAATGTAGTTTGTTATAAATGTGGAAAACCGGGCCACATTATTAGAAGTTGCCCGAACCAGGAGAACACGAATGGACAAGGCCGCGGAAGAGTTTTCAATATTAATGTGGCAGAGGCACAAGAAGACCCGGAGCTTGTTAAGGGTACGTTTCTTATTGACAATAAATCTGCTTACGTTTTATTTGATTCGGGTGCGGATAGAAGCTATATGAGTAGAGATTTTTGTGCTAAATTAAGTTGTCCATTGACGCCTTTGGATAGTAAATTTTTACTCGAATTAGCAAATGGTAAATTAATTTCAGCAGATAATATATGTCGGAATCGAGAAATTAAACTGGTTAGCGAAACATTTAAGATTGATTTGATACCACTAGAGTTAGGGAGTTTTGATGTGATAATCAGTATGGACTGGTTGAAAGAAGTGAAAGCAGAGATCGTTTGTTACAAAAATGCAATTCGCATTATACGAGAAAAAGGAAAACCCTTAATGGTGTACGGAGAAAAGGGCAACACGAAGCTACATCTTATTAGTAATTTGAAGGCACAAAAACTAATAAGAAAAGGTTGCTATGCTGTTCTAGCACACGTCGAGAAAGTACAAACTGAAGAAAAGAGCATCAATGATGTTCCCATTGCAAAAGAATTTCCCGATGTATTTCCGAAAGAATTACCGGGGTTACCCCCACATCGATCCGTTGAATTTCAAATAGATCTTGTACCAGGAGCTGCACCAATAGCTCGTGCTCCTTACAGACTCGCACCCAGCGAGATGAAAGAACTGCAAAGCCAATTACAAGAACTTTTAGAGCGTGGTTTCATTCGACCAAGTACATCACCGTGGGGAGCTCCTGTTTTGTTTGTCAAGAAGAAAGATGGTACATTCAGGTTGTGTATCGACTACCGAGAGTTGAACAAACTTACCATCAAGAACCGCTACCCACTACCGAGAATCGACGACTTATTTGATCAACTACAAGGCTCGTCTGTTTATTCAAAGATTGACTTACGTTCTGGGTATCATCAAATGCGGGTGAAAGAAGATGATATTCCAAAGACTGCTTTCAGAACACGTTACGGTCATTACGAGTTTATGGTCATGCCGTTTGGTTTAACTAATGCACCAGCTGTGTTCATGGACCTTATGAACCGAGTGTGTGGACCATACCTTGACAAGTTTGTCATTGTTTTCATTGATGACATACTTATTTACTCAAAGAATGACCAAGAACACGGTGAACATTTGAGAAAGGTGTTAGAAGTATTGAGGAAGGAAGAATTGTACGCTAAGTTTTCAAAGTGTGCATTTTGGTTGGAAGAAGTTCAATTCCTCGGTCACATAGTGAACAAAGAAGGTATTAAGGTGGATCCGGCAAAGATAGAAACTGTTGAAAAGTGGAAAACCCCGAAAACTCCGAAACACATACGCCAGTTTTTGGGACTAGCTGGTTACTACAGAAGGTTCATCCAAGACTTTTCCAGAATAGCAAAACCCTTGACTGCATTAACGCATAAAGGGAAGAAATTTGAATGGAATGATGAACAAGAGAAAGCGTTTCAGTTATTGAAGAAAAAGCTAACTACGGCACCTATATTGTCATTGCCTGAAGGGAATGATGATTTTGTGATTTATTGTGACGCATCAAAGCAAGGTCTCGGTTGTGTATTAATGCAACGAACGAAGGTAATTGCTTATGCGTCTAGACAATTGAAGATTCACGAACAAAATTATACGACGCATGATTTGGAATTAGGCGCGGTTGTTTTTGCATTAAAGACTTGGAGGCACTAATTATATGGGGTCAAAAGTATTATATATACCGACCACAAAAGTCTTCAACACATATTTAATCAGAAACAACTGAATATGAGGCAGCGTAGGTGGATTGAATTATTGAATGATTACGACTTTGAGATTCGTTACCACCCGGGGAAGGCAAATGTGGTAGCCGATGCCTTGAGCAGGAAGGACAGAGAACCCATTCGAGTAAAATCTATGAATATAATGATTCATAATAACCTTACTACTCAAATAAAGGAGGCGCAACAAGGAGTTTTAAAAGAGGGAAATTTAAAGGATGAAATACCCAAAGGATCGGAGAAGCATCTTAATATTCGGGAAGACGGAACCCGGTATAGGGCTGAAAGGATTTGGGTACCAAAATTTGGAGATATGAGAGAAATGGTACTTAGAGAAGCTCATAAAACCAGATACTCAATACATCCTGGAACGGGGAAGATGTACAAGGATCTCAAGAAACATTTTTGGTGGCCGGGTATGAAAGCCGATGTTGCTAAATATGTAGGAGAATGTTTGACGTGTTCTAAGGTCAAAGCTGAGCATCAGAAACCATCAGGTCTACTTCAACAACCCGAAATCCCGGAATGGAAATGGGAAAATATTACCATGGATTTCATCACTAAATTGCCAAGGACTGCAAGTGGTTTTGATACTATTTGGGTAATAGTTGATCGTCTCACCAAATCAGCACACTTCCTGCCAATAAGAGACGATGACAAGATGGAGAAGTTAGCACGACTGTATTTGAAGGAAGTCGTCTCCAGACATGGAATACCAATCTCTATTATCTCTGATAGGGATGGTAGATTTATTTCAAGATTCTGGCAGACATTACAGCAAGCATTAGGAACTCGTCTAGACATGAGTACTGCCTATCATCCACAAACTGATGGGCAGAGCGAAAGGATGATACAAACGCTTGAAGACATGCTACGAGCATGTGTTATTGATTTCGGAAACAGTTGGGATCGACATCTACCGTTAGCAGAATTTTCCTACAACAACAGCTACCATTCAAGCATTGAGATAGTGCCGTTTGAAGCACTTTATGGTAGAAAGTGCAGGCCTCCGATTTGTTGGAGTGAAGTGGGGGACAGACAAATTACGGGTCCGGAGATTATACAAGAAACTACCGAGAAGATCATCCAAATTCAACAACGGTTGAAAACCGCCCAAAGTCGACAAAAGAGCTACGCTGACATTAAAAGAAAAGATATAGAATTTGAAATTGGAGAGATGGTCATGCTTAAAGTTGCACCTTGGAAAGGTGTTGTTCGATTTGGTAAACGAGGGAAATTAAATCCAAGGTATATTGGACCATTCAAGATTATTGATCGTGTCGGACCAGTAGCTTACCGACTTGAGTTACCTCAACAACTCGCGGCTGTACATAACACTTTCCACGTCTCGAATTTGAAGAAATGTTTTGCTAAAGAAGATCTCACTATTCCGTTAGATGAAATTCAAATCAACGAAAAACTTCAATTCATCGAAGAACCCGTCGAAATAATGGATCGTGAGGTTAAAAGACTTAAGCAAAACAAGATACCAATTGTTAAGGTTCGATGGAATGCTCGTAGAGGACCCGAGTTCACCTGGGAGCGTGAAGATCAGATGAAGAAGAAATACCCGCATCTATTTCCAGAAGATTCGTCAACACCTTCAACAGCTTAAAATTTCAGGACGAAATTTATTTAACGGGTAGGTACTGTAGTGACCCGAACTTTTCCATGTTTATATATATTAATTGAGATTGATATTTACATGATTAAATGTTTCCAACATGTTAAGCAATCAAACTTGTTAAGACTTGATTAATTGAAATAGGTTTCATATAGACAATTGACCACCCAAGTTGACCGGTGATTCACGAACGTTAAAACTTGTAAAAACTATATGATGACATATATATGGTTATATATATAGTTAACATGATATTATGATAAGTAAACATATCATTAAGTATATTAACAATGAACTACATATGTAAAAACAAGACTACTAACTTAATGATTTTGAAACGAGACATATATGTAACGATTATCGTTGTAACGACATTTAATGTATATATATCATATTAAGAGATATTCGTACAACATAATATCATGATAATATAATAATTTAAAATTTATTTTGATATTATAAACATTGGGTTAACAACATTTAACAAGATCGTTAACCTAAAGGTTTCAAAACAACATTTACATGTAACGACTAACGATGACTTAACGACTCAGTTAAAATGTATATACATGTAGTGTTTTAATATGTATTCATACACTTTTGAAAGACTTCAAGACACTTATCAAAATACTTCTACTTAACAAAAATGCTTACAATTACATCCTCGTTCAGTTTCATCAACAATTATACTCGTATGCACCCGTATTCGTACTCGTACAATACATAGCTTTTAGATGTATGTACTATTGGTATATACACTCCAATGATCAGCTCTTAGCAGCCCATGTGAGTCACCTAACACATGTGGGAACCATCATTTGGCAACTAGCATGAAATATCTCATAAAATTACAAAAATATGAGTAATCATTCATGACTTATTTACATGAAAACAAAATTACATATCCTTTATATCTAATCCATACACCAACGACCAAAAACACCTACAAACACTTTCATTCTTCAATTTTCTTCATCTAATTGATCTCTCTCAAGTTCTATCTTCAAGTTCTAAGTGTTCTTCATAAATTCCAAAAGTTCTAGTTTCATAAAATCAAGAATACTTTCAAGTTTGCTAGCTCACTTCCAATCTTGTAAGGTGATCATCCAACCTCAAGAAATCTTTGTTTCTTACAGTAGGTTATCATTCTAATACAAGGTAATAATCATATTCAAACTTTGGTTCAATTTCTATAACTATAACAATCTTATTTCAAGTGATGATCTTACTTGAACTTGTTTTCGTGTCATGATTCTGCTTCAAGAACTTCGAGCCATCCAAGGATCCATTGAAGCTAGATCCATTTTTCTCTTTTCCAGTAGGTTTATCCAAGGAACTTAAGGTAGTAATGATGTTCATAACATCATTCGATTCATACATATAAAGCTATCTTATTCGAAGGTTTAAACTTGTAATCACTAGAACATAGTTTAGTTAATTCTAAACTTGTTCGCAAACAAAAGTTAATCCTTCTAACTTGACTTTTAAAATCAACTAAACACATGTTCTATATCTATATGATATGCTAACTTAATGATTTAAAACCTGGAAACACGAAAAACACCGTAAAACCGGATTTACGCCGTCGTAGTAACACCGCGGGCTGTTTTGGGTTAGTTAATTAAAAACTATGATAAACTTTGATTTAAAAGTTGTTATTATGAGAAAATGATTTTTATTATGAACATGAAACTATATCCAAAAATTATGGTTAAACTCAAAGTGGAAGTATGTTTTCTAAAATGGTCATCTAGACGTCGTTCTTTCGACTGAAATGACTACCTTTACAAAAACGACTTGTAACTTATTTTTCCGACTATAAACCTATACTTTTTCTGTTTAGATTCATAAAATAGAGTTCAATATGAAACCATAGCAATTTGATTCACTCAAAACGGATTTAAAATGAATAAGTTATGGGTAAAACAAGATTGGATAATTTTTCTCATTTTAGCTACGTGAAAATTGGTAACAAATCTATTCCAACCATAACTTAATCAACTTGTATTGTATATTATGTAATCTTGAGATACCATAGACACGTATACAATGTTTCGACCTATCATGTCGACACATCTATATATATTTCGGAACAACCATAGACACTCTATATGTGAATGTTGGAGTTAGCTATACAGGGTTGAGGTTGATTCCAAAATATATATAGTTTGAGTTGTGATCAATACGGAGATACGTATACACTGGGTCGTGGATTGATTCAAGATAATATTTATCGATTTATTTCTGTACATCTAACTGTGGACAACTAGTTGTAGGTTACTAACGAGGACAGCTGACTTAATAAACTTAAAACATCAAAATATATTAAAAGTGTTGTAAATATATTTTGAACATACTTTGATATATATGTATATATTGTTATAGGTTCGTGAATCAACCAGTGGCCAAGTCTTACTTCCTGACGAAGTAAAAATCTGTGAAAGTGAGTTATAGTCCCACTTTTAAAATCTAATATTTTTGGGATGAGAATACATGCAGGTTTTATAAATGATTTACAAAATAGACACAAGTATGTGAAACTACATTCTATGGTTGAATTATCGAAATCGAATATGCCCCTTTTTATTAAGTCTGGTAATCTAAGAATTAGGGAACAGACACCCTAATTGACGCGAATCCTAAAGATAGATCTATCGGGCCCAACAAGCCCCATCCAAAGTACCGGATGCTTTAGTACTTTGAAATTTATATCATATCCGAAGGGTGTCCCGGAATGATGGGGATATTCTTATATATGCATCTTGTTAATGTCGGTTACCAGGTGTTCACCATATAAATGATTTTTATCTCTATGTATGGGATGTGTATTGAAATATGAAATCTTGTGGTCTATTGTTACGATTTGATATATATATATAGGTTAAACCTATAACTCACCAACATTTTTGTTGACGTTTAAAGCATGTTTATTCTCAGGTGAATACTAAGAGCTTCCGCTGTTGCATACTAAAATAAGGACAAGATTTGGAGTCCATGTTTGAATGATATTGTGTAAAAACTGCATTCAAGAAACTGATTTCGATGTAACATATTTGTATTGTAAACCATTATGTAATGGTCGTGTGTAAACAGGATATTTTAGATTATCATTATTTGATAATCTAGGTAAAGCTTTTTAAACCTTTATTTATGAAATAAAAGTTATGGTTTGTTTTAAAATGAATGCAGTCTTTGAAAAACGTCTCATATAGAGGTCAAAACCTCGCAACGAAATCAATTAATATGGAACGTTTTTAATCAATAAGAACGGGACATTTCAGTTGGTATCAGAGCGTTGGTCTTAGAGAACCAAAATTTTGCATTAGTGTGTCTTATCGAGTTTGTTAGGATGCATTAGTGTGTCTTATTCAGGGGCGAATTCATGTGGAAAAGGAAGGTTTAATGTCACTTCAAGTTCATGTGCACAGTTTGGTTTTGTTGGTGATTATTCAGATGGTTTAGATAATAGTGCAGATGCTGTTTTGGATCCTAATTTGGTCCCTGTTGGGGTGGATTCTGTGATGATCCGGAAATTTCCGACCAAATTTAAACTTAATCTGTGTATGATTTCGACACGATAAGCAAAGTCTGTAGTGTTGAGTCTCGAAAACATTGGAACAGTTTACATGGATACATTTTGACCTTTGACCATTCCCGACGATTCACGAACAACTATTTGTGAGTAGATATGTATATAATTATAAATAAATATATGTACATAATAAATGTTATTAATCGTTGTATGAAATTATTATTATAAATAAATATGTAAAACAATATACAACTTAATTGTTAGAAATAAGTATGAATAATGAGGTAAGTAATAATAAAATTTATTGTTAAAATAAATCTATATACATAAATTATATTGAACATATATATTTGGTTTCGAATTCATTTAGTAAATGATAGTAGCACTCGTTCACCATTCGATGGTTATTTAAGCAAGTTAAATTTTGAACTTATATTATTTTAAAATAAACGGTGATCCGAAAATAAGTTCTATAAATTTTAGGCTTACTAAAAATATATTTAGGATCTAGTTATTAAATTTTAATACTTTTTATATTTTACCCAAAATCGAGCGCGGACAGTGATGTAATTTTTATTTAGTAGTTAATAACCAAATTTTTATACCATAGTGACAAAAATAAATAAAGATGTTTAATATAAAAATTTGGGATTTTTTTTGTGTACTTTTATCCATTATCAACGGAGCACGAATTTCAGTCCGTAAATAAAATAGTAGACGATGGCTAATAGATTACACGTTTATAATTCTTTTCTTATTATTATATTAATTATTATTATTATTATTATTATTATTATTATTATTATTATTATTATTATTATTATTATTATTATTATTACAATAAATTGTTGAATAGTTATGAATGATGAATCTGTTATAATGAGCTATCCATTCAATAATTCTATAGATATGCATGATATTTTAATTAGAGTTACTGTGTTTAATTGATTCGTTTGATTAGTATTACTGTTGTTGATTGAGTTGATTGTGTAATTTTCACATAGGTAGCATATATAGATTTCACATATTCAACTCATACAAACATCACACATTTACACAAAACACTTGTAACCAATTCCATCTATCTCTTTTCCATTTCACCTGCAAGCCATCATACGAGAACCTCACCCTCACCCTTAACCCACCATCTTGATGAATCCACGATGCCATCACCTCATCACCTCTATCATCTTCAAAAGGTACACTATTATCAAACCCATCTTGTCGAGCTGTTATTAATCTTTGAACCATCTTTGAAGACCTACGATTACCACACCATAAACCACCACTGCCATCGTCTTTTCTATTTTCAATTTTCATCTACTGTAACCACGAAAAGGATGGATGATGATTCAGTTTTATCTACAACCTCAAACTTTTTTCATATTTATGTCGATTCCATTTGATTGGCCAAAAGACACCATCGAAAACCACTACAACACCCTACAACACACTATCATCTAGTTTTAAACAAACACCAATCACCACCTCTTTCAACTGTATATATATATATATATATATATATATATATATATATATATATATATATATATATATATATATATATATATATATATATATATATCTGTTTCTGTCCCAACCACTAACCACGAACACCAAATCCAAACCGCCAATTGCTAGTTCTTTTATGTTCATACAATAAAATACGGTGATGATACACGTGATTTTGATGATGTATTAAGAGATTGATAACTAAAGTAATCATTAAATAATAAGATAATGCGAAACAGATAGAAAACATGATGATGGGTTTGTTAGGATGAGCTGTAAAGAAAAAGGATGGGGTATATATATATATATATATATATATATATATATACAAATATTAAACGTCTATTATTGAACCGATTACCTTGGCTATTTTATGTTTACTTGAACCGGGCAACATATTCATACACCCATCAATTAAGTGATGTAATTTGGGTTGTGTTTTTGTTAGCGGGCTGTGATCCAGTTTGTTTTCTGCTGGACTAATATTAGGTATAATAAACATTGACGGATATGATGATAAAAACGGATATAATGATGACAATTATTATGATATGATACGCATATGATAAGTGATGATAATGGTATCATAATAGGATTATAATGATGATATTAGATGAGGATGATGACGATGATATAGTATGACGATAATGATAAGATTTAAGTGAAGAGAAGGAAGAAGTAGAACAGACGAGAAATAAGGATAAATAAATATAATCAGTGAGTTTAATCAGAAAGAAATAGATGGTTCAATGGTTGGGCGTGTGGGTGGTTAGCGAGAGGTCAAGGGTTCGAGTCTCGTCTCGGGCAATTCTTTTTGGAAAATTCTTTTAAAGGGTATACACTCTTAATTTTTTATTTCTATTATTAGTAATTATTATGATTATTATTAATGTCATTATTATTATTGTTATTATTACCATACTTATAATTAATTATTATTATTATTACCATATTTATAAATATTATAATTATTAGTATCATTAGTATTAGTATAAATATTATTTATATAATTATTGTTAATTTTATCATTTTGAGTATCGTTATTAATATGATGATTATTATTATTGATGTTATTATTAAGTATTATAACTATTATTATTAATAATATCATATTTATATTTATAAGTATTAAGAATATTATTAACATTAGTATTTTTATAAGTATTATTGAGATTATTATAAACTGTATCCTTTACATATTATTTTTATTTTTATTATTATTAAATATTATTATTAGTGATAAGTTATTGTTATCATCCTTAACATAATTAATATTATTATCATTATTGTTATTGCTAAATAATATCATAAAGTATTATTAGTATTATTAATATGGTTATTATTAATTTTATCATTTTTACTATTAATATATATATTATGATTATTATTATGATTATGAATATTATTATTATCATTATTATCATTAGTAGTAAAATTGTTATATTCATAGTTATTATTATTAGTATTATTACAAATAGATATTTTTATATATAAAAAAAATACATTACAAGAATATTAATATTACATATCACTATAATTTTATTATTAAAAAGATAGTAACTAAGCTATATATAAAATATATCAATTAATAAATACATATATATTTTATCATATATAAACCCTAATATAAATTATTATTATTAGTATGTTATAATAAAAGATAAACACTAGTTAAATTAAATATTTAAATTAAATATATCTACATCTATATAACAAGTAATTTAACAAGTATATCATTAATAATAATATATATTTATTCGATTACGATTATGTGTGTTACTATATATACAAATGATATAGGTTCGAGAATCCGAGGTCAACCTTGCACTTGTTCAATGATGTTATATGTATTTTTACTACGAAATACAGTATGGTGAGTTTCATTTGCTTTTTTTTACCCTTTATATTTTTGGGCTGAGAATACATGCGAAATTTTTATAAATGTTTTACGAAATAGACACAAGTAATTGAAACTACATTATATGGGTGAATGATCGAAGCCGAATATGCCCCTTTTGCTTGGTAACCTAAGAATTAGTAAACCGATCTACTAATTGACGCGAATCCTAAAGATAGATCTATTGGGCCTAACGAACCCCATCCATGGTTGCGGATGCTTTAGTACTTCGATGTTGTTTTATCATGTCCGAAGGATTTCCCGAAATGATAGGGGATATTCTTATATGCATCTTGTTAATGTCGGTTACCAGGTGTTCACCATATGAATGATTTTTGTCTCTATGCATGGGACGTATATTTATGAGAACTGAAAATGAAATTCTTGTGATCTATTAAAATGATGAAAATGAATGATTATGATAAACTAATGAACTCACCAACCTTTTGGTTGACACTTTAAAGCATGTTTATTCTCAGGTATTAAAGAAATCTTCCGCTGTGCATTTGCTCATTTTAAAGATATTACTTGAAGTCTTTCATGACATATTTCGAAGAACGTTGCATTCGAGTCATTGAGTTCATCAAAGATTATTATTAAGTCAATTTATAGTTGGATAGTGGATATTATGAAATGGTATGCATGCCTGTCAATTTTTGATGTAAAGAAAGTTTGTCTTTTAAAAACGAATGCAATGTTTGTAAAATGTATCATATAGAGGTCAAGTACCTCGCGATGTAACCAATTGTAATGTATTCGTCCAGATGGATTAGGACGGGTTGTTTTAGTTGGTATCAGAGCGGTGGTCTTAGCGAACCAGGTCTTGCATTAGTGTGGCTAACTGATAGATGTTTAGATGCATTAGTGAGTCTGGACTTCGACCGTGTCTGCATGTCAAAAGTTTTGCTTATCATTTAGTGTCGAAAATTATCTGCTTATCATCCTTAAAGTCTAGTCACATCTTACTGCCTCAATTGCATAGACATTGTATAGATAAATTCATATCTTAGCATATCTGTTATTGTTACCTTTGCCTGACAGCTTCCGTAGATTCCTCCGTAACTTATGAGATTTTAGTATTACCTAGTATATATGCATATGTAAATTATGTATTGCAGGGTACTAATCTACATCCTATAATCTAATTCTTATCGAAAATCCTTCATCTAATCGTACGAGATGAATCCCTCAACCAGTTCGAATTCCTCAGATTCCGACAGCTATTTCGATATGGAGTTTCACCTAAGCTCCGAAAGCAGTGTCACCAGAATGAATCAACCTATTCATCTGATGGGTTCGTAGCCTACTTAATCATTGGAGACAAAAAGAAGGTGATCCTTTCCATCAACCAAATTTACCTCTTGGCGAAGAACCTGAAGCACTTACCGGTGAACCAGTCCGAAATACCATTTTCACCCTCATTTCCCGAATATCTCATCATGATTACATACTATCTCATATTCTAAACCTTATTCATTTGCTCGTTCTTACCGACAATCATCCTGGAGTAATCGAAGAAGTCAACGAGCTTCGCGCCTGAGTAATGAGTTTTGGAGAATATGGTGCAAAACATACCAGTGTCAGCAACATCACCGACACCAACAGTACCATCAGTAACAGCACCTGTACCATCAACAACACATGCCTCAACATCTCATTCTGTACCTCGATTATAATCATCATACTACGTATCATTCTACATCAATTATCTTCATTCTACATGGCAATTATGTAATCTCTAATGTTTTAGAGATTATATATCCTTGTTCTAACAGTAAATCAAATGAGTCTAATATCATATTGACTCATTAAATCCATGATTACATCTGAAGAAAATATATGTGTATATATGTTTTCATAAAGATTGTAATTAAAAATTCTTTTGTACAAATTGTTAATGGTGAAAATATTTTAACGGGTAGGTAATACCCGAGGAATATTTAGATTTCACATTAATAAGTACCATGTACATTCTTTCAAAGCTAATTCAACAGTCATTTATTATCCTATTTACAACCATCGATATACGTATCCGTTCACCACAGAATAACTATTTTCATCCAATTTTATATTTGGATTTTTATATATCAGAATCCAACAAGTGGCATAATGAAGAAAACATATGACAAAATAAAATTTGTTAGAAACAAACAAATTAACTATGAAAATTTTTTTTTGTTAAGAATCCACGCTAACTGTTTCTAGCTAACTGTTCCTAGCTAACTGTTAATTCCGTATTACATTTTATTTATCGCAATTTAATTATCGTAATTTATATTCTCGCAATTTTATTTATCGTCATTTAATTTCTGTTATTTATTTTACGCACTTTAAATATCGGGACACGTATACAAGGTTTTGACATATCATATCGACGCATCTATATATATTATTTGGAATAACCATAGACACTCTATATACAGTAATGATCGAGTTAGCTATACAGGGTTGAGGTTGATTCTATAATAATATATATACTTTGAGTTGTGATCGAGTCTGAGACATGTACACGGGTCACGAAACGTAATAATTAATTCGAATATTATATATTAAACTATATATGAATTATTGGACTGTTAACTGTGGACTATCAACTGTGGACTAATAACATTGGACAATTAAAATAAATTAAAATATTGATTATAACATATGAAACTAAACATTTCTTCAAGTTTGCCACTTGATTTCATCATAAACCTCATTTGTATCTTGACGAATACAATCTACGTTCAAACCTTTCATGATTCTTGAAAGCACCTCAATTGAGAGGATGAACCAATCGCACTTCATCTACGGAAGGAAAGATTTATGCATATAGTTATGCACCTGAAAATACTCAGAACTTGAGTAAACGTTTAACACGTATCTGTGCTAACTCCTTTGGCATTGTTATTACAAAAAATAACTCTGCAATCCCTTTCCAAACTAGCCAATTTTGTCATAGCTCCAGCAAATTAATTTTGACTTTTCGTTCGAAACAACCTTATTATAACCTTGAAAAATATGTGTGCTCTTTTATTGTTACTGGGGAACCTTTTATATTCCATCATATTACCAGCAGACGTACCAGCAACCTCGTTGCTCATTGGCTTAAATCTCTCTGACAAATCACTATATTTATCTATTGAAGTCTTATTATATACTTATCTGCAACTTGTAATGAGAATAGCCATACCAAGTACCGGAAAATTAGCAATCAGTATTTTGAATCTCGCAGCGTTTCTACATCAACAGTTATATGTATACATATAACATTTATCTCTTAGAATCATGATATTCTATTCTAAAATTCTGAAAAGCACCCAGTCTGTGAATCAATACTTGGAATATTGAAAAAGCTGAATGAAGCAGCAAAAACTGTAAACGATCTTAACAGTCAAAAGTATGATGATAAATAATGGATTGTTGAAAACGCTCAATAGAAAATTTAGTACCGAAAAGCGAATTATACAAAATTATGAAGGAGGCTATGAACAAATCACAAGGACTAAACTTGTACATAAAAAAAATCCTGATGATTCTGTTTCTGATGAAATCTTTAGCGTATACCTTACTCCTTAATCGCTCTAAATCATCGTGAATGAATTTCTCCATCACAATTTGATTCTGAAATTCTAAGATATCATCGTATCTTTCTTTATTAATATCCTCAATATTTCTGAAGATATCTTCATAAATATTCTTGTCCAATATTAATTATCTCTCCGCTCTATCTGTGTTATATCGTAAAAGAAACTGTTTTAGTTTCTAAAATTCTGAAGAATTCGAATTTGAATTATGAATGATTTTAAAGTAGTGTTGAAAATTGATGCATGAGTTAGTATAATATAATGACACTTGATCAACGTGATTATATTACAGTAAGTCATGCTGAGTTTCTGATGGAACATGATGATTCACAGATCATAACGTCATCATGTGCCATGTTACACGACTCTTACATTCTATCTAATCTATAAACATATCGGGAACATGTCTTCCTGATAGTTCTATATTTTTTCTTGAATTCTGGTAAATTAACCAATCAAAATCGTGCTATTACAAACTCTCTCTTATAACATTAGTCATGTTCATTCGAACTTCATACTTACGAAATTCTGAGCCATTATTCGCTTGACTTAAGGTCGGGAAGAGAAAACAAAGGTATAAAACTCTAAAATATAAAGGAATAAAGGGAGTGGATTTATAGAGAAATATCCGACAGAGCAATCGAAATAGATCAAAGATCATCGCATTTAATCAAAGAGGATCCTAATTTCCTTCATTTCTGAAGAATCAAATCTTATTACGAAGATTTTCTCTAAATCCCTTGAAATTCGGAAATCAATCATATCCACGTCAAAAGATATGACGAGACTTTATTCTCTCATTTCACTCTTTTGTGATAGCTTCAACTTATACTCTTTGCGTAATTAAATTATTTTATTCTTATTACTCGATGATGATAAAACTCAAATCTCTAGCTCGTATACGTCATGAAAACTTTTTTATTGTTAGCCATGACAACCACGCTCAAATTTCGGGACGAAATTTCTTTAACGGGTAGGTACTGTGATGACCCAGAAATTTCGACCAAATTTAAACTTAATCTTTGTATGATTTCGACACGATAAGCAAAGTCTGTATTGTTGAGTCTCGAAAACATTGGAACAGTTTACATGGATACATTTTGACCATTGACCATTCCCGACGATTCACGAACAACTATTTGTGAGTAGATATGTATATAATTATAAATAAATATATGTACATAATAAATGTTATCAATCGTTGTATGAAATTATTATTATAAATAAATATGTAAAACAATATACAACTTAATTGTTAGAAATAAGTATGAATAATGAGGTAAGTAATAATAAAATTTATTGTTAAAATAAATCTATATACATAAAGTATATTGAACATATATATTTGGTTTCGAATTCATTTAGTAAATGATAGTAGCACTCGTTCACCATTCGATGGTTATTTAACCAAGTTAAATTTCGAACTTATATTATTTTAAAATAAACGGTGATCTGAAAATGAGTTCTATAAATTTTAGGCTTACTAAAAATATATTTAGGATCTAGTTATTAAATTTTAACACTTTTATATTTTACCCAAAATCGAGCGCGGACAGTGATGTAATTTTTATTTAGTAGTTAATAACCAAATTTTTATACCATAATGACAAAAATAAATAAAGATGTTTAATATAAAAATTTGGGATTTTTCTGTGTACTTTTATCCATTATCAACGGAGCACGAATTTCAGTCCGTAAATAAAATAGTAGACGATGGCTAATAGATTACACGTTTATAATTCTTTTCTTATTATTATATTAATTATTAATTATTATTATTATTATTATTATTATTATTATTATTATTATTATTATAATACTTTAAATTGTTGAATAGTTATGAATGATGAATCTGTTATAATGAGCTATCCATTCAATAATTCTATAGATATGCATGATATTTTAATTAGAGTTACTGTGTTTAATTGATTCGTTTGATTAGTATTACTGTTGTTGATTGAGTTGATTGTGTAATTTTCACATAGGTAGCATATATAGATTTCACATATTCAACTCATACAAACATCACATATTTACACAAAACACTTGTAACCAATTCCATCTATCTCTTTTCCATTTTACCTGCAAGCCATCATACGAGAACCTCACCCTCACCCTTAACCCACCATCTTGATGAATCCACGATGCCATCACCTCATCACCTCTATCATCTTGAAAAGGTACAC
This sequence comes from Rutidosis leptorrhynchoides, assembly GCF_046630445.1. Lineage (NCBI taxonomy): Eukaryota > Viridiplantae > Streptophyta > Magnoliopsida > Asterales > Asteraceae > Rutidosis > Rutidosis leptorrhynchoides. Next base: position 263,092,539 of record NC_092342.1, on the reverse strand, counting down.
TATTATCAAACCCATCTTGTCAAGCTATTATTAATCTTTGAACCATCTTTGAAGACCTACGATTACCACACCATAAACCACCACTGCCATTGTCTTTTCTATTTTCAATTTTCATCTACTGTAACCACGAAAAGGATGGATGATGATTCAGTTTTATCTACAACCTCAAACTGTTTTCATGTTTATGTCGATTCCATTTGATTGGCCAAAAGACACCATCGAAAACCACTACAACACCCTACAACACACTATCATCTAGTTTTAAACAAATGCCAATCACCACCTCTTTCAGCTGTTTATATATATCTGTTTCTGTCCCAACCACTAACCACGAACACCAAAGCCAAACCGCCAATTGCTAGTTCTTTTATGTTCATACAATAAAATACGATGATGATACACGTGATTTTGATGATGTATTAAGAGATTGATAATGAAAGTAATCATTAAATAATAAGATAATGCGAAACAGATAGAAAACATGATGATGGGTTTGTTAGGATGAGCTGTAAAGAAAAAGGATGGGGTATATATATATATATATATATATATATATATATATATATATATATATATATATACAAATATTAAACGTCTATTATTGAACCGATTACCTTGGCTATTTTATGTTTACTTGAACTGGGCAACATATTCATACACCCATCAATTAAGTGATGCAATTTGGGCCATGTTTTTGTTAGCGGGCTGTGATCCAGTTCGTTTTCCGCTGGACTAATATGAGGTATAATAAACATTGACGGATATGATGATAAATACAGATATAATGGTGACAATTATTATGATATGATACGCGTATGATAAGTGATGATAATGGTATCATAATTGGATCATAATGATGATATTAGATGAGGATGATGACGATGATATAGTATGACGATAATGATAAGATTTAAGTGAAGAGAAGGAAGAAGTAGAACAGACGAGAAATAAGGATAAATAAATATAATCTGTGAGTTTAATCAGAAAGAAACAGATGGTTCAATGGTTGGGCGTGTGGGTGGTTAGCGAGAGGTCAAGGGTTCGAGTCTCGTCTCGGGCAATTCTTTTTGAAAAATGCTTTTAAAGGGTATACACTCTTAATTTTTTATTTCTATTATTAGTAATTATTATGATTATTATTAATGTCATTATTATTTTTGCTATTATTACCATACTTATAATTAATTATTATTATTATTACCATATTTATAAATATTATAATTATTATTATCATTAGTATTAGTATAAATATTATTTATATAATTATTGTTAATTTTATCTTTTTGAGTATCGTTATTAATATGATGATTATTATTACTGATGTTATTATTAAGTATTATAACTATTATTATTAATAATATCATATTTATATTTATAAGTATTAAGAATATTATTAACATTAGTATTTTTATAAGTATTATTGAGATTATTATAAACTGTATCCTTTACATATTATTTTTATTTTTATTATTATTAAATATTGTTATTAGTGATAATTTATTGTTATCATCCTTAACATAATTAATATTATTATCATTATTGTTATTCCTATGTAATATCATAAAGTATTATTAGTATTATTAATATGGTTATTATTAATTTTATCATTTTTACTATTAATATATATATTATGATTATTATTATGATTATGAATATTATTATTATCATTATTATCATTAGTAGTAAAATTGTTATATTCATAGTTATTATTATTAGTATTATTACAAATAGATATTTTTATATAAAAAAAATACATTACAAGAATATTAATATTACATATCACTATAATTTTATTATTAAAAAGATAGTAACTAAGCTATATATAAAATATATCAATTAATAAATACATATATATTTTATCATATATAAACCCTAATATAAATTATTATTATTAGTATGTTATAATAAAAGATAAACACTAGTTAAATAAAATATTTAAATTAAATATATCTGCATCTATATAACAAGTAATTTAACAAGTATATCATTAATAATAATATATATATTTATTCGATTACGATTATGTGTGTTAATATATATACAAATGATATAGGTTCGTGAATCCGAGGCCAACCTTGCACTTGTTCAATGATGTTATATGTATTTTTACTACGAAATACAGTATGGTGAGTTTCATTTGCTTTTTTTTTACCCTTTATATTTTTGGACTGAGAATACATGCTCAATTTTTATAAATGTTTTACGAAATAGTCACAAGTAATTGAAACTACATTATATGGGTGAATGATCGATGCCGAATATGCCCATTTTGCTTGGTAACCTAAGAATTAGTAAACCGATCTACTAATTGACGCGAATCCTAAAGATAGATCTATTGGGCCTAACGAACCCCATCCATGGTTGCGGATGCTTTAGTACTTCGATGTTGTTTTATCATGTCCGAAGGATTTCCCGGAATGATAGGGGATATTCTTATATGCATCTTGTTAATGTCGGTTGTAGTGACCCGAACTTTTCCATGTTTATATATATTAATTGAGATTGATATTTACATGACTAAATGTTTCCAACGTGTTAAGCAATCAAACTTGTTAAGAATTGATTAAATGAAATAAGTTTCATATAGACAATTGATCACCCAAGTTGACCGGCGATTCACGAACGTTACAAATTTGTAAAAACTACATGTTGTGGTATATATAGACATATATATATATGGTTGACATGATATTATAATGAGTAAGTATCTCACTAAGTATATTAACAATGTGTGATATACATAAGAAATGAGAGTACTAAGTTAAGAAACTCGAAATGATATATATAACGATTATCGTTATGATAACGTCTACAAAATATATATGTATCATATTAAGATATTGATACACTATATTTAACATGATAAAATGATATTTAAATATATCATTAAGTGTGTTAGCAATGAACTACATATGTAAAAACAAGACTACTAATTCAAGAATTACGAAACGAGACTTATATGTAACGATTATCGTTGTAACGATATTTTAATGTATATATCATATTAAGAGATATTCATACATCATAATATCATGATAATATAATAATTAAACATCTCATTTGATATAATAAATATTGGGTTAATAACATTAACTGAGATTGTTAACTTAAAGGTTTCAAAACAACACTTACATGTAACGACTAACGAAGACTTAACGACTCCATTAGAATGTATATACATGTTGTGTTTTAATATGTATTCTTACACTTTTGAAAGACTTCAAGACACATATCAAAGTACTTCTACTTAACAAAAATGCTTACAATTACATCCTCATTCAGTTTCATCAACAATTCTACTCGTATGCACCCGTATTCGTACTCGTACAATACACAGCTTTTAGATGTATGTACTATTGGTATATACACTCCAATGATTAGCTCTTAGCAGCCCATGTGAGTCACCTAACATATGTGGGAACCATCATTTGGCAACTAGCATGAAATATCTCATAAAATTACAAAAATATTAGTAATCATTCATGACTTATTTACATGAAAACAAAATTACATATCCTTTATATCTAATCCATATACCAACGACCAAAAACACCTACAAACACTTTCATTCTTCAATTTTCTTCATCTAATTGATCTCTCTCAAGTTCCATCTTCAAGTTCTAAGTGTTCTTCATAAATTCCATAAGTATAGTTTTATAAAAATCAAGAATACTTCCAAGTTTGCAAGTCTACTTCCAAGCTTTCTAATCCATTCCAAGTAATCATCTAAGATCAAGGAACCTTTGTTATTTATAGTAGGTTATCTTTATAATCCAAAGTAATATTCATATTCAAACTTTGATTCAATTTCTACAACTATAACAATCTTATTTCGAGTGAAAATCTTACTTGAACTGTTTTCGTGTCATGATTCTGCTTCAAGAACTTTCAAGCCATCCAAGGATCCTTTGAATCTAGATCCATTTTTCTCATTTCCAGTAGTTTTATCCAGACAACTTGAGGTAGTAATGATGTTCATAACATCATTCGATTCATACATATAAAGCTATCTTATTCGAAGGTTTAAACTTGTAATCACTAGAACATAGTTTAGTTAATTCTAAACTTGTTCGCAAATAAAAGTTAATCCTTCTAAATTAACTTTTAAAATCAACTAAACACATGTTCTATATCTATATGATATGCTAACTTAATGATTTAAAACCTGGAAACACGATGAACACCATAAAATCGGATATACGCCGTCGTAGTGAAACCGGGGGCTGTTTTGGTTTGGATAATTAAAAACTATGATAAACTTTGATTTAAAAGTTGTTCTTCTGGGAAAGTGATTTTTCATATGAACATGAAACTATATCCAAAAATCTTGGTTAAACTCAAAGTGAAAGTATGTTTTTCAAAATGGTCATCAAGATGTCGTTCTTTCGACGGAAATGACTAACTCTTTAGTAATTGACATGTAACTTAAATTTCCGACTATAAACCTATACTTTTTCTATTTGGATTCTTAAATTAGAGTTCAATATGAAACCACAGTAATTTGATTCACTCAAAACGGATTTAAAATGAAGAAGTTATGGGTAAAACAAGATTGGATATTTTTGATCTTTTTAGCTACGGGAAATGTTTAACAAATCTATAAAAATCATATCCTAGCTAACTTATATTGTATTATACATGTATTCTAATATATTATGTAATCTTGGGATACCATAGACACGTATGTAAATGTTTTGACATATCATATCGACCCATGTATATATATTATTTAGAACAACCATAAACACTCTATATGCAGTAATGTTGGAGTTAGCCATACAGGGTTGAGGTTGATTCCAAAAATATATATATACTTTGAGTTGTGATCTAGCCTGAGATGTGTATACACTGGGTCGTGGATTGATTCAAGATAATATATCAATTTATTTCTGTACATCTAACTGTGGACAACTAGTTGTAGGTTATTAACGAGGACAGCTGACTTAATACACTCAAATCTTTAAAACATAATAAAAATGGTTGTAATTATATTTTGATCATACTTTGATATATATGTACATATTTGTATAGGTTCATGAATCGATCCGTGGCCAAGTCTTATTTCTGAGGAAGGAAATATATTTGAAAGTGAGTTATAGTCCCACTTTTAAAATCTAATATTTTTGGGATGAGAATATATGCAGGTTTTATAAATGATTTACAAAATAGACACAAGTATGTGAAACTACATTCTATGGTTGAATTATTGAAATCGAATATGCCCCTTTGTATTAAGTCTGGTAATCTAAGAATTAGGGAACAGACATCCTAATTGACGCAAATCCTAAAGATATATCTATTGGGCCTAACAAACCCCATCCAAAGTACCGGATGCTTTAGTACTTCGAAATTTATATCATATCCGAAGGGTGTCCCGGAATGATGGGGATATTCTTATATATGCATCTTGTTAATGTCGGTTACCAGGTGTTCACCATATGAATGATTTTTATCTCTATGTATGGGATGTGTATTGAAATATGAAATCTTGTGGTCTATTGTTACGATTTGATATATATAGGTTAAACCTATAACTCACCAACATTTATGTTAACGTTTAAAGCATGTTTATTCTCAGGTGAATACTAAGAGCTTCCGCTGTTGCATACTAAAATAAGGACAAGATTTGGAGTCCATGTTTGTATGATATTGTGTAAAAACTGCATTCAAGAAACATACATCGATGTAATATATTTCTATTGTAAACCATTATGTAATGGTCATGTGTAAACAGTATATTTTAGATTATCATTATTTGATAATCTACGTAATACTTTTAAAACCTTTATTGATAAAATAAAGGTTATGGTTGTTTTAAAAATTAATGCAGTCTTTGAAAAACGTCTCATATAGAGGTCAAAACCTCGCAACGAAATCAATTAATATGGAACGTTTATAATCAATATGAACGGGACATTTCAGTTGGTATCCGAGCATTGGTCTTAGAGAACCTGAAAATTTGCATTAGTGTGTCTTATCGAGTTTGTTAGGATGCATTAGTGAGTCTGGACTTCGACCGTGTTTTCTTTAAAAATGATTGCTTAACATTTTTGTTGGAAACTATATATTATTAACATGTAAATATTATGTGATATATTAATCTCTTAACATGTTTGATATTGTGTGATAGATGTCTACCTCTAGCAAAAATCCCATTGACTCACCTAATAATAACGAAGAGTCGAACACATATTGGCAAGATTTACAAGTTCCCGAAGAACCGGAAGAAGAGGAAACGGAACCGGAAGAAGAGGAACCGGAAGAAGAGGAATCGAAAGAAGAAGAGGTTCCGGAGGGGGGAATAGTAGAAACCACAGAAAACCGGTCAAATAAAAGAAAATCCTCAACCAATGAACCAAAGTTAATAATGGTCAATGGTGTTTCCGCTAAGGAAGCAAAATATTGGGAAAATTACTATTTTTCCGATGAATCGGATCCTGATGAGGATTCCGATGATGTTATAGAAATTACCCCAACCCAATTTAATGAGGCAAAGGAAAATAATAAGGGAAAAGGCATCAAAATAGAGAAATCTGATTCCGACCCCGATGAACTTTATATGTACCGTTAACACCCGTATTTTCAATATCGTGACAATAACCCGGGAACCTCTAAACCACCAGGTTTTTCTAAACCAATGTGGAAAACGACGGCTCGTATTAGAGGAACATCATATATCCCTAGAAGATTAGGAAAAAGAACCAAGCCCGAAGAAGAAGAAACCAGTGATTCAGATTAGAGGGGTGTGAGCATGTTGTGTAATAAATGTATTGTAGTGTGCTTGTATTTTTATGTTCTATGTAAAAATTGCTTGTATTGTTTGTTATTACGAATCTAATCCTTGTCTATTTTACAGTATAAAAACAAAATGGACGTTAAGGGTAGACAACCGAATATTTTAGAAGACCTACCAGAGGATATGATTGAGGAAATCTTGTCTAGAGTCGGTCAGAATTCATCAGCACATTTAGTTATGGCGAAATTAACTTGTCAAACATTTGAAAGACTTTCCAGAAATGCCTTAGTTTATAAAAGGCTTTCCTTTGATAGGTGGGGTATATCACATTGGGGAGACTTTAAGTTACGCAGTGTTTTCTTTAAAGCGTTAAATGCGGGGAACCCAAATGCAATTTTACGCTACGGGTTAAGAACCTATTTTGACTCAACATATCCCAACATAGGATTTCGTGAATTAGAAAGAGCTTCTAACATGCAACATAAAGAATCATGTTATGCTTACGGGTTAGTGATGTTCGCTTCTTACCAAAGTGATGTTCACAAGTAACGGATTCAGTAGTTGGGGTGAGAAACAAGGTTTTTAGATTATTACGGGGCTGTTGGACATTACGAAACCCTCGTCCTTTTGACGATATTACAACATGCTGCCTAGCCAATGGTCATAACGGTTATTTTCCACAAGTCCAAGGATGGGAAGTCGTCTTAGTAAAACCAGAATGCATGACTTGTTTCTGGACTTATGAATTACGTGTCTTTATTTCCTTTGCTGAACAACTTGCGTATTAACTAGATTTATCTTCAAAACTGTCCTGTATCATAGTGTACTATATTTCATGTTATATGTAATATAGCGAAGTTGTAAGTTTGAAGAATATTTGTATGTGATATATTATTATAATCAGTTTTTCATATGGAATTGTAGTAGTTGAATTGTATATTAGCTACTAAGTATGAACTTAACGGGTAGGTAGTACCCGAATTTAAACTTATAAAACGCTAATATGAAGAAAAAGCTTTTATAAATGAGTTCATATTATGCTACGAGATACTATTGACTACTCTTAATATTCTGTATGAATAACTTGTTTCATTTGACTATTTTGAAGGAAATGACACCGACTACTTGACACACCTTGAATATGAGCAGAGGAATTTCGTGCCTTTCTTGCTTCAAACATAGCCGCAGTACAGGCCGCACTACATACCAACAATAACTCTGAATCTAGCAATACAGCTAACGGCGCAAGAAATCGTGTAGGATGCTCCTACAAGGAATTCACTGCCTGCAAACCTTCAGAATTTGATGGGACCGAAGGACCAATCGGATTGAAATGGTGGACCGAGAAAGTTGAATCGGTGTTTGCCATAAGTAAGTGTGCTGAAGGAGACAAAGTGAAGTACACTACGCATACCTTCATAGGTATTGCGTTAACATGGTGGAATACCTATCTAGAGCAAGTGGGACAAGATGCTGCTTACGCGCTACCGTGGTCAGCAATCAAGCACTTGATGAACGAGAAGTACCGTCCCAGAACCGAGATCAATAAGCTCAAGTCAGAACTTAGAGGGTTACGAACACAGGGATTCGATATTACTTCGTTCGAAAGATGATTCACAGAATTGTGCCTGTTGTGTCCGAGAGCGTTCGAAGATGAGGAAGAGAAGATCGACGCGTTTGTGAAAGGGTTACCGGAGAGAATCCAAGAAGATATAAGTTTACACGAGCCTGCCTCCATACAAAAGGCATGTAGAATGGCTCACAAACTAGTGAACCAGATTGAGGGAAGAATTAAAGAACAGGCGGCCGAAGAGGCCAACATGAAGCTAGTCAAAAGAAAGTGGGAGGAAAACGGTGATAAGAGTCACCAAAACAACAACAACTATCCCAACAATCGCAACATCAATCGGAACTACAACAAACGGCACAACAACAACTACAACAATCATCCCAACAACAATAACAACCGCAACAACAACAACAATCAGAAGCAGCTATGCCAAAGGTGTGAGAAGTATCACTCGAGGTCCTGCACCAAATTTTGCAACAAGTGTAAAAGAAATGGTCATAGCGCAGCGAAGTGTGAGGTCTACGTACCAGGGGTTAACAGAACGAAAGGAACAAATGGTGTCGGAACGAGTAATGGCGGAGCAAGTAGTGTCGGAGTAAGTTATGCCAATGTAGTTTGTTATAAATGTGGAAAACCGGGCCACATTATTAGAAATTGCCCGAACCAGGAGAACAAGAATGGATAAGGCCGCAGAAGAGTTTTCAATATTAATGCGGCAGAGGCACAGGAAGACCCGGAGCTTATTACGGGTACGTTTCTTATTGACAATAAATCTGCTTACGTTTTATTTGATTCGGGTGCGGATAGAAGCTATATGAGTAGAGATTTTTGTGCTAAATTAAGTTGTCCATTGACGCTTGGATAGTAAATTTTTACTCGAATTAGCAAACGGTAAATTAATTTCAGCAGATTATGTATGCCGAAATCGAGAAATTACACTGGGTAGCGAAATATTTAAGATTGATTTGATACCAGTAGAGTTAGGGAGTTTTGATGTAATAGTTGGCATGGACTGGCTGAAGGAGATGAAAGCGGAGATTGTATGTTACAAAAATGCAATTCGCATTGTACGAGAAGAAGGAGAACCCTTAATGGTGTACGGAGAAAAGGGCAACACGAAGCTACATCTTATTAGTAATTTGAAGGCACAAAAACTAATAAGAAAAGGTTTCTATGCTGTTCTAGCACACGTCGAGAAAGTAAAAACTGAAGAAAAGAGCATCAATGATGTTCCCATCGTAAAAGAATTTCCCGATGTATTTCTGAAAGAATTACCGGGACTACCTCCACATCGATCTGTTGAATTTCAAATAGATCTTGTACCAGGAGCTGCACCAATAGCTCGTGCTCCTTACAGACTCGCACCCAGCGAGATGAAAGAACTGCAAAGCCAACTGCAAGAACTATTAGAACGTGATTTCATTTGACCAAGCACATCACCATGGGGAGCTCCTGTTTTGTTTATCAAAAAGAAAGATGGTACCTTTAGGTTGTGTATTGACTACAGAGAGTTGAATAAACTTACCATCAAAAACCGTTATCCACTGCTGAGAATTGATGACTTATTTGATCAACTACAAGGCTCGTCGGTTTATTCAAAAATCGATTTACGTTCTGAATATCATCAAATGCGAGTAAAGGAGGATGATATTCCAAAAACTGCTTTTAGGACGCGTTATGGTAATTACGAGTTTATGGTTATGCCGTTTAGATTGACTAACGCACCAACTGTGTTCATGAACCTTATGAACCGAGTGTGTGGGCCATATCTTGACAAGTTTGTCATTGTTTTCATCGATGACATACTTATTTACTCAAAGAATGATCAAGAGCACGAAGAACATTTGAGAAAAGTGCTAGAAGTATTGAGGAAAGAAAAACTGTATGCTAAGTTTTCAAAGTGCGCATTTTGGTTGGAAGAAGTTCAATTCCTCGGTCACATAGTGAACAAAGAAGGTATCCGGGTGGACCCGGAAAAGATCGAAACCGTTGAAAAGTGGGAAACCCCAAAAACTCCGAAGCATATACGTCAATTTTTAGGATTGGCTAGTTACTAAAGAAGATTCATCCAAGATTTCTCCAAAATAGCAAAACCCTTGACTGCATTAACGCATAAAGGGAAGAAATTTGAATGGAAGGATGAACAAGAGAAGGCGTTTCAGTTATTGAAGAAAAAGCTAACTACGGCACCTATATTGTCATTGCCTGAAGGGAATGATGATTTTGTAATTTATTGTGACGCATCAAAGCAAGGTCTCTGTTGTATATTAATGCAACAAATGAAGGTGATTGCTTATGCGTCTAGACAATTGAAGATTCACGAGCAAAATTATACAACTCACGATTTGGAATTGGGTGCTGTTGTTTTTGCATTAAAGACTTGGAGGAATTATTTATATGGAGTCAAAAGTATTATATATACCGACCACAAAAGTCTCCAACATATATTTAATCAGAAGCAACTGAATATGAGACAACGCAGGTGGATTGAACTGTTGAATGATTATGATTTTGAGATTTGATACCACCCGGGGAAGGCGAATGTGGTAGCCGACGCTTTGAGTAGAAAGGACAGAGAACCTATACGGGTAAAAGCTATGAATATAATTATTCGTACTAACCTTACTACTCAAATAAAGGAGGCGTAACAAGGGGTTGTAAAAGAAGGAAAGTTGAAGAATGAGATACCCAAAGGATCAGAGAAACATCTTAATATTCGGGAAGACGGAACCCGATATAGGGCTGATAGAATTTGGGTACCAAGGTTTGGAGATGTGAGAGAAATGGTACTTAAAGAAGCACATAAAACTAGATATTCAATACATCCCGGAGAGGGGAAGATGTATAAAGATCTCAAGAAATACTTTTTGTGGCCGGGTATGAAAGCCGATATTGCTAAATATGTAGGAGAATATTTGACGTGTTCTAAGGTCAAAGCTGAACATCAGAAACCATCAGGTCTACTACAACAACCTGAAATCCCATAATGGAAATGGGAAAACATTACCATGGATTTCATTACTAAATTGCCAAGGACTGCAAGTGGTTATGATACTATTTGGGTAATAGTTGATCGTCTCACCAAGTCAGCACACTTCCTGTCAATGAGAGAAGATGACAAAATGGAGAAGTTGGCGTGATTGTATTTGAAGAAGGTTGTCTCCAGACATGGAATACCCGTCTCTATTATCTCTGATAGGGATGGTAGATTTGTTTCAAAGTTCTGGCAGACGTTGCAACAAGCATTGGGGACTCGTCTAGACATGAGTACTGTCTATCATCCACAAACTGATGGGCAGAGCGAAAGGACGATACAAATGCTTGAAGACATGCTACGAGCATGTGTTATTGATTTCGAAAACAGTTGGGATCGACACCTACCGTTAGCAGAATTTTCCTACAACAACAGTTATCATTCTAGTATTGAGATGGCGCCGTTTGAGGCACTTTATGGTAGAAAGTGCAGGTCTCCGATTTGTTGGAATGAAGTGGGGGATAGACAGATTACGGGTCCAGAGATAATACAAGAAACTACCGAGAAAATCATCCAAATTCAACAACGATTGAAAACCGCCCAGAGTCGACAAAAGAGCTACGCGGACAGTAAAAGAAAAGATATAGAGTTTGAAATTGGAGAAATGGTCATGCTTAAGGTTTCACCTTGGAAAGGCGTTGTTCGATTTGGTAAACGGGGGAAACTAAATCCAAGGTACATTAGACTATTCAAGATTATAGATCGTGTCGGACCAGTAGCTTACCAACTGGAGCTACCTCAACAACTCGCGGCTGTACATAACACTTTCCATGTCTCGAATTTGAAGAAATATTTTGCTAAAGAAGATCTCACTATTCCATTGGACGAAATCCAAATCAATGAAAAACTTCAATTCATTGAAGAACCCATCGAAATAATGGATCGTGAGGTTAAGAGACTTAAGCAAAACATGATACCGATTGTTAAGGTTCGATGGAATGCTCATAGAGGACCCGAGTTCACCTGGGAGCATGAAGATCAAATGAAGAAGAAATACCCGCATCTATTTCCAGAAGATTCATCAACACCTTCAACAGCTTAAAATTTCGGGACGAAATTTATTTAACGGGTAGGTACTGTAGTGACCCGAACTTTTCCATGTTTATATATATTAATTGAGATTAATATTTACATGACTAAATGTTTCCAACGTGTTAAGAAATCAAACTTTTTAAGACTTGATTAAATGAATAAGTTTCATATAGACAATTGATCACCCAAGTTGACCGGCGATTCACGAACGTTCTAAATTTGTAAAAACTACATGTTGTGGTATATATAGACATATATATATGGTTTACATGAGATTATGATGAGTAAGTATCTCACTAAGTATATTAACAATGTGTGATATACATAAGAAATGAGATTACTAAGTTAAGAAACTCGAAATGATATATATAACGATTATCGTTATGATAACGTCTACTAAAAATATATGTATCATATTAAGATATTGATAAACTATATTTAACATGATAAAATTATATTTAAATATATCATTAAGTGTGTTAACAATGAACTACATATGTAAAAACAAGACTACTAACTCAAGAATTACGAAACGAGACTTATATGTAACGATTATCGTTGTAACGATATTTTAATGTATATATCATATTAAGAGATATTCATACATCATAATATCATGATAATATAATAATTTAACATCTCATTTGATATAATAAATATTGGGTTAACAACATTAATTGAGATCGTTAACTTAAAGGTTTCAAAACAACACTTACATGTAACGACTAACGAAGACTTAACGACTCCATTAGAATGTATATACATGTTGTGTTTTGATATGTATTCTTACACTTTTGAAAGACTTTAAGACACATATCAAAGTACTTCTACTTAACAAAAATGCTTATAATTACATTCTCATTCAGTTTCATCAACAATTCTACTCGTATGCACCCGTATTCGTACTCGTACAATACACAGCTTTAGATGTATGTACTATTGGTATATTCACTCCAATGATCAGCTCTTAGTAGCCCATGTGAGTCACCTAACATATATGGGAACCATCATTTGGCAACTAGCATGAAATATCTCATAAAATTACAAAAATATTAGTAATCATTCATGACTTATTTACATGAAAACAAAATTACATATCCTTTATATCTAATCCATATACTAATGACCAAAAACACCTACAAACACTTTCATTCTTAAATTTTTTTCATCTAATTGATCTCTCTCAAGTTCCATCTTCAAGTTCTAAGTGTTCTTCATAAATTCCATAAGTATAGTTTCATAAAAATCAAGAATACTTCCAAGTTTGCAAGTCTACTTCCAAGCTTTCTAATCCATTCCAAGTAATCATCTAAGATCAAGGAACCTTTGTTATTTACAGTAGGTTATTTTTCTAATTCAAGGTAATATTCATATTCAAACTTTGATTCAATTTCTACAACTATAATAATCTTATTTCGAGTAAAAATCTTACTTGAACTATTTTCGTGTCATGATTCTGCTTCAAGAACTTTTAAGCCATCCAAGGATCCTTTGAAGCTAGATCCATTTTTCTCATTTCCAGTAGTTTTATCCAGAAAACTTGAGGTAGTAATTATGTTCATAACATTATTCGATTCATACATATAAAGCTATCTTATTCGAAGGTTTAAACTTGTAATCACTAGAACATAGTTTAGTTAATTCTAAACTTTTTCGCAAACAAAAGTTAATCCTTCTAACTTAACTTTTAAAATCAACTAAACACATGTTCTATATCTATATGATATTCTAACTTAATGATTTAAAACCTGAAAACACGATGAACACCATAAAATCGGATATACGCCGTCGTAGTGAAACCGGGGGCTGTTTTGGTTTGGATAATTAAAAACTATGATAAACTTTGATTTAAAAGTTTTTCTTCTGGGAAAATGATTTTTCATATGAACATGAAACTATATCCAAAAATCTTGATTAAACTCAAAGTGAAAGTATGTTTTTAAAAATGGTCATCAAGATGTCGTTCTTTCAACGGAAATGACTACCTCTTTAGTAATTGACATGTAACTTAAATTTCCGACTATAAATCTATACTTTTTCTATTTGGATTCTTAAATTAGAGTTCAATATGAAACCATAGCAATTTGATTCACTCAAAACGGATTTAAAATGAAGAAGTTATGGGTAAAACAAGATTGGATATTTTTGATCTTTTTAGCTACGGGAAATGTTTAACAAATCTATACAAATCATATCCTAGCTAACTTATATTGTATTATACATGTATTCTAATATATTATGTAATCTTGGAATACCATAGACACGTATGTAAATGTTTTGACATATCATATCGACCCTTGTATATATATTATTTGGAACAACCATAGACACTCTATATGCAGTAATGTTGGAGTTAGCCATACAGGGTTGAGGTTGATTCCAAAAATATATATACTTTGAGTTGTGATCTAGCCTGAGATGTGTATACACTGGGTCGTGGATTGATTCAAGATAATATATCAATTTATTTCTGTACATCTAACTGTGGACAACTAGTTGTAGGTTATTAACGAGGACAGCTGAATTAATACACTCAAATCTTTAAAACTTAATAAAAATGGTTGTAATTATATTTTAATCATACTTTGATATATATGTCCATATTTGTATAGGTTCGTGAATCGATCCGTGGCCAAGTCTTATTTCCGAGGAAGGAAATATCTGTGAAAGTGAGTTATAGTCCCACTTTTAAAATCTAATATTTTTGGAATGAGAATATATGCAGGTTTTATAAATGATTTATAAAATAGACACAAGTAGGTGAAACTACATTCTATGGTTGAATTATCGAAATGGAATATGCCCCTTTGTATTAAGTCTGGTAATCTAAGAATTAGGGAACATACACCCTAATTGACGCGAATCCTAAAGATAGATCTATTGGGCCTAACAAACCCCATCCAAAGTACCGGATGCTTTAGTACTTTGAAATTTATATCATATCCGAAGGGTGTCCCGGAATGATGGGGATATTCTTATATATGCATCTTGTTAATGTCGGTTACCAGGTGTTCACCATATGAATGATTTTTATCTCTATGTATGGGATGTGTATTGAAATATGAAATCTTGTGGTCTATTGTTACGATTTGATATATATAGGTTAAACCTATAACTCACCAACATTTTTGTTGACGTTTAAAGCATGTTTATTCTCAGGTGAATACTAAGAGCTTCCGCTGTTGCATACTAAAATAAGGACAAGATTTGGAGTCCATGTTTGTATGATATTGTGTAAAAACTGCATTCAAGAAACATATGTCGATGTAATATATTTCTATTGTAAACCATTATGTAATGGTCATGTGTAAACAGTATATTTTAGATTATCATTATTTGATAATCTACGTAATGCTTTTAAAACCTTTATTGATAAAATAAAAGTTATGGTTGTTTTAAAAATGAATGCAGTCTTTGAAAAACGTCTCATATAGAGGTCAAAACCTCGCAACGAAATCAATTAATATGGAACGTTTATAATCAATATGAACGGGACATTTCATCGGTTACCAAGTGTTCACCTTATAAATGATTTTTGTCTCTATGCATGGGACGTATATTTATGAGAACTGGAAATGAAATTCTTGTGGTCTATTAAAATGATGAAAAATGAATGATTATGATAAACTAATGAACTCACCAACCTTTTGGTTGACACTTTAAAGCATGTTTATTCTCAGGTATTAAAGAAATCTTTCGCTGTGCATTTGTTCATTTTAAAGATATTACTTGAAGTCTTTCATGACATATTTCGAAGAACGTTGCATTCGAGTCATTGAGTTCATCAAAGATTATTATTAAGTCAATTTATAGTTGGATAGTGGATATTATGAAATGGTATGCATGCATGTAAATTTTCGATGTAAAGAAAGTTTATCTTTTAAAAACGAATGCAATGTTTGTAAAATGTATCATATAGAGGTCAAGTACCTCGCGATGTTACCAATTGTAATGTATTCGTCCAGATGAATTAGGACGGGTTGTTTTAGATTCGGTGACTATGGATACGGGTCCGAATGCTACTGTTTCCATTGTGGGGTCTAACAAGACAAAAACGAGGTTGAATTCAAAGAAGGGTGTTATACGTGATGAAGATGTAGATGTTGAGTTGGTTAATCCCGGTGATTTTGTTGAAGATATTGCGGTTGATCACCCATCGGGGTCGGCAAATAAAGTTCTGGTCATTTTAGAGGGCCCATCGGTTTTTATTATGGAGGATAGAAATGTTGCTGTTACTTCTCATTTGGAGTCGGTTGATAACTGGTACACGCTAAGGGATGAAGAAGAGTCGATCAAGTGGAAGAACCTGGAGTACCCGACAATAATGGAACCGGGATTATTGAAGAGGTTCGGGAACTTGGTTTTTTTTAATGTCTTATGAAGGAAGGTTCGCTTCCTACCCCGGTTCCTGGTATTAGGATTGGTAGCGCCTCGACAAAGGTATCTTCTTATTCAATTGAAAATCGGGGTGGCAAGAAGTTAAATCGGTTAAAGGTTGACGGAGTGGTTATTAAACCGATCATAAAAATGCGCAAAACCAAAAGTAAAAGTAAAGCGGTCACCGAGTAGTTCTTTTGTGCGGTTTTGGTTAGTTTCCTTGAGTCAAAGTCTTTGGTTTGTTATAGTTTTAGTTTGGTTGTAGTCCTTGATTCATAGTCTTTGTTTATATCCCGTGTTTCTTTTGTGGTTTGGTTGATCAAGGCTTGTTTTTAGCTAGCTTAGGCTCTTTGTGTAGCTTTAGAGTTCATGTACTGTTTTCGAGCCTTGATTTGCGTTTGGTCGATTGTTTTTTTTTTTTTTTTTTTTTTTTTTTTTGTCTTTTTCATCAATTGATAAAAAGACTTGGTTCTATGTTATCGTTATTTTAAAAAAAAAAAAAAAACATGAGGAGTGTCAGTTATCATTTATTTTGACCGAGTCTGTGTAATGTGTCACACGATCGTAAATTTGATCTTAAAATTTTAGCTCATACTTTTTTTTATTTACTCCATATTAGAGATGTAAATATAAATGTGTGACCCCATGAAAACAGAAGGATAGAAAAAAGAAATTTTTAAGTGGAAAAAAGAAATGACCATATATTCCATATTTATATATATATATATATATATATATATATATATATATATATATATATATATATATATATATATATATATATATATATATATATATATATATATATATATATATATATATATATTAAGAAAAAATTGCGCGGATAGCCCCTGTGGTTTGTACCACCCAGCTAGGATAGACATAGTTGTAGATTTGAGGGTGGATAGTCATTATGTTTGAATTGTTGTGCAAGGATAGCCCAGGTCACTAACACTGTTAACTTTTTCCGTTAAACTGAATCATGTGCCTAGCATGTGAGGGTATTTTTGATACATTTTTCTTTTTCTTCATCTTCTTCAATAAAAATCTATGAATATGATTATATTATTATTTACTTTTGTTTTGTTTTAATTTATTTATTTATTTATTAATTTTAGTTTATCTTCTTTATCCAACAGCAAGACCTGCATCATGCTTCAACCCTTGTTTGCAACTAGAATACCACAAAAATCTTGTAGTTGTAGTTACTGAACTATTGTTATCATTGGGTGATAATCTCCCATCATAATCATCTCATATGTGCTCGTTAAACCAATTGACTGAAACGAAATCGTATGTCAATTCATTTCTAACAGAACCAAAAAAAAAACACTTGACTGAAATGAAAATGGATCCATATATCTTTATATATCCCTCCATCAGTCCACTTTCTATATACACAAATATACACATACAGACATACAAATTGTATGATTGAAAAATCCATAACAATAACAGTAATCAAATCAACACTTGAATTGATATCATAAACACCAACCTCAACAATAACCCTAACTCAGTGAGAGCATACCCACGACAAAGCTTCATTTTTTTTTCAACAAACCCACAAATTATCGATGAAGCGATGATGAAGAAGATGACGATGAAGATTAAACAGCATAGATGGATTACCTAGATCTAGATGCGAAATATAAATGTTACAGATCATTCTTCATAATTTTTCATAAATCTTCATCTTCATTGAACCTTCTTCATCATCTTCACCAGAATCTTCACTAGAATCTTCACCAGAATCAATAACTGTCACCGAATTTTGAATCAATCTTCACCACCGAACTCTTCATCTACCTTCAATGAAATTAGGGTTCATTTTTTTGTGGTTAAAGATGGAAGATAAACGACTAAGGTGTTTGTAATCTCACTGATTTGTAGGTTTGATTTTAACATTTTCACACTTGCAGGTTTGTAATCTCACTGATTTTAACATTTGCAGGTTCGATTTGTTCTTATAATGATAAACGATTAGGGCTTGATTTAACTTGGACCGTGAATATGTGATGTACTTTGTTTATCACAAGTATTCATCTTAATTATTTGTTAAGAAAATAAAGAGATGAAGAAAATTAAAAAGAAAATAAAGAGATGAAGAAAATTAAAGAGATTGAATATGGAAGAAAGCAAAAGTATTTAATTGAGATTAAAAGGAAAAGTAGGTGGGTGGTGGGTGGGGATATCAAGAGAGAATTATTATAAAGACCAAAATACCCTCATGTGGAAGGCACATGGGAATGAGTTAGGAATCAAACAGAAATCGTCACTTGGGCTATCCTTGCACAACAATTCAAACATAATGACTATCCACCCTCAAATCCACAACTATGTCTATCCTAACTGGGTGGTACAAACCACAGGGACTATCTGCGCAATTTTCTCTTATATTAATATATTAATTAGTTAATAAAAATAAATATAAAAGTTCATAACTTTTTTCAATTTATTATTTGGCACTTGGCAATTGACACGTCTTATGGACCTATAAACAGTGGCAGGGCCCTTCTGTTCACGTATGGACGTACCATCCCTCGATAAAACAATATAATAATCAAATATATATCACGTTTAATTATAAATATATAAATAAATATAAATATAAGGATTTCATTATAAATTACAAGAATTTTACTAACGTTAACTTTTAAAACTGTTATTAAAATGTTTCAAATACTTGCATATAACAATTAATTATTAACTTTATTATGACAATTACCTAATTGTATAAACTAGTTGGGTTCCCTTGCTTCGCGCCAGACATAGTAACAAGTAAAACTAACAATACGCTACACAATACATTAATTTTCAAAACAATGATAAAACAACCCGTTAACAACAACAGCAGTAACATAAACTTTTAAAAATGGTGTCAGTGAACCACAACAGATATCATATGTATAAATCAATAGTATAAGCAACAAATAATAATAATGCAAATTCATTACAATACGTATACAAATTAGCGACTTAACAGCTGTGAAGTCGCCAAACACGTACATATACGTATACAAATTAGCGACTTAACAGCTGTGAAGTCGCCAAACACGTACATCAACACTGTAACAAAAGATTAAAAACCAAAAATCAGCTATAGGGTGTGTTTGGCGCAAGAGCTTATGGGAGCTTATGAGAGTTTTTTTTTTTTTTTTTGGGTAATGGGTTTTACCAGGTAAATATTTTTATAAAAAAATAATAAAAATACAATGAGGAACAACGACCGCAAGCGCACCTTGCGGCCTCACAAACAACCAAAAAAACCTAGCTAGAACCTACACACCTACGAATAGGACTAGCACAACCAAAACAACAACACATCTACAACCAGCCAGTTTTCATGCCAAACGGAGCTGACGTCTTAGAATTACTTTTTCCTGCCATAAACGTAGCCGTTTCGTTAACATCTGGTTCAATATCACTTTCTTCGTCGATTAAATTGAGAGAATCATTATTAAAAGCACTAAACGAATTATGGACCTTCACTTGAACACCCTTACCCGTCCCATGATGATTATAGCCACTCGGACCAACATCCTTCGACCCATTATTCTTAGGCCCATTCATATTATTACCCATTGTAGTTTTCTTAACCACAGGTCTATACACCATCTTCTGTTTTAGATTTCCCATAGCAAATCCTTGGTGCTACTTTTGATTAATTTTTCCACTAACATTACCTTTAGCTTTATTTGCAACCAATTGAAACCCATCATCATCCACTTTATCCTCAACAATTATTTACTTCACATTCTTTGGGCATTGAGCATCACAATGACCAAAAACTTCACAAAACGAACACCTCGGAGGCTTCCATTCGTATTCAATACGAACCACATCCATAGTTTTTCCTTTTCCATCAAACCTAGGCGTGGCTACTTTCAACGAATATTTGAGCTCAACATTAGCCGACACCTCAATCATTGCCCTTGCGTATGTTGGTCTACCCCATGATGAAATGTCCCGTTCTTATTGATTAAAAACGTTCCATATTAATTAATTTCGTTGCGGGGTTTTAACCTCTATATGAGACGTTTTTCAAAGACTGCATTCATTTTTAAAACAAACCATAACCTTTATTTCATAAATAAAGGTTAAAAAAGCTTTACGTATATTATCAAATAATGATAATCTAAAATATCCTGTTTACACACGACCATTACATAATGGTTTACAATACAAATATGTTACATCGAAATCAGTTTCTTGAATGCAGTTTTTACACAATATCATACAAACATGGACTCCAAATCTTGTCCTTATTTTAGTATGCAACAGCGGAAGCTCTTAGTATTCACCTGAGAATAAACATGCTTTAAACGTCAACAAAAATGTTGGTGAGTTATAGGTTTAACCTATATATATCAAGTCGTAACAATAGACCACAAGATTTCATATTTCAATACACATCCCATACATAGAGATAAAAATCATTCATATGGTGAACACCTGGTAACCGACATTAACAAGATGCATATATAAGAATATCCCCATTATTCCGGGACACCCTTCGGATATGATATAAATTTCGAAGTACTAAAGCATCCGGTACTTTGGATGGGGTTTGCTAGGCCCAATAGATCTATCTTTAGGATTCGCGTCAATTAGGGTGTCTGTTACCTAATTCTAAGATTACCAGACTTAATAAAAAAAGGCATATTCGATTTCGATAATTCAACCATAGAATGTAGTTTCACGTACTTGTGTCTATTTTGTAAATCATTTATAAAACCTGCATGTATTCTCATCCCAAAAATATTAGATTTTAAAAGTGGGACTATAACTCACTTTCACAGATTTTTACTTCGTCGGAAAGTAAGACTTGGCCACTGGTTGATTCACAAACCTATAACAATATATACATATATATCAAAGTATGTTCAAAATATATTTACAAAAGTTTTAATACATTTTGATGTTTTAAGTTTATTAAGTCAACTGTCCTCGTTAGTAACCTACAACTAGTTGTCCACAGTTAGATGTAAAGAAATAAATCGATAAATATTATCTTGAATCAATCCACGACCCAGTGTATACGTATCTCAGTATTGATCACAACTCAAACTATATATATATTTTGGAATCAACCTCAACCCTGTATAGCTAACTCCAACATTCACATATAGAGTGTCTATGGTTGTTTCGCAATATATATATATATATATATATAGATGGGTCGACATGATAGGTCGAAACATTGTATACTATCTATGGTATCTCAAGTTTACATAATATACAATATAAGTTGATTAGATTATGGTTGGAATAGATTTATTACTAACTTTCACGTAGGTAAAATGAGTAGTTTTTATCAATCTTGTTTTACTCGCCATTTCTTCGTTTCTAATCCGTTTTGAGTGATTCCAGTGGCCACGGTTTCGTATTGAACTTAAATTTATGAATCTAAATAGAAAAAGTATAAGTTTATAGTCGGAAATACAAGTTACAAGTCGTTTTTGAAAGAGGTAGTCATTTCCGTCGAAAGAACGACATCTTGATGACCATTTTGAAAAACATACTTTCACCTTGAGTTTAACCATGATTTTTGGATATAGTTTCATGTTCATAAGAAAAATCATTTTTCCAGAAGTATAGCTTTTAAATCAAAGTTCTTCTTAGCTTTTAATTATCCCAACCAAAACAGCCCCCGGTTTTACTACGACGGCGTATATCCAGTTTTATGGTGTTTATCGTGTTTCCAGGTTTTAAATCATTAAGTTAGCATATCATATAGATATAGAACATGTGTTTAGTTGATTTTAAAAGTCTAGTTAGAAGGATTAACTTTATTTGCGAACAAGTTTAGAATTAACTAAACTATGTTCTAGTGATTACAAGTTTATAACGTTGAATAAGACAGCTTTTTATGTATGAATCGAATGATGTTATGAACATCATTACTACCTCAAGTTCCTTGGATAAACCTAATGGAAATGAGAAAAATGGATCTAGCTTCAAAGGATCCTTGGATGGCTTGAAAGTTCTTGAAGCAGAATCATGACACGAAAACAATTTCAAGTAAGATTTCCACTTGAAATAATATTGTTATAGTTATAGAAATTGAATTAAAGTTTGAATATGATTATTACCTTGTATTAGAAAGATAACCTACTGTAAGTACCAAAGGTTTCTTGATCTTGGATGATTACTTGGAATGGATTTAGAAAACTTGGAAGTAAACTTGCAATCTTGGAAGTATTCTTGATTTTATGAAACTAGAACTTTTGGAATTTATGAAGAACACTTAGAACTTGAAGATAGAACTTGAGAGAGATAAATTAGATGAAGAAAATTGAAGAATGAAATTGTTTGTAGGTGTTTTTGGTCATTGGTGTATGGATTAGATATAAAGGATATGTAATTTTGTTTTCATGTAAATAAGTCATGAATGATTACTCATATTTTTGTAATTTTATGAGATATTTCATGCTAGTTGCCAAATGATGGTTCCCACATGTGTTAGGTGACTCAGATGGGCTGCTAAGAGCTGATCATTGGAGTGTATATACCAATAGTACATACATCTAAAAGCTGTGTATTGTACGAGTACGAATACGGGTGCATACGAGTAGAATTGTTGATGAAACTGAACGAGGATGTAATTGTAAGCATTTTTGTTAAGTAGAAGTATTTTGATAAGTGTATTGAAGTCTTTCAAAAGTGTATGAATACATATTAAAACACTACATGTATATACATTTTAACTGAGTCGTTAAGTCATTGTTAGTCGTTACAAGTAAGTGTTGTTTTGAAACCTTTAGGTTAACGATCTTGTTAAATGTTGTTAACCCAATGTTTATAATATCAAAAGAGATTTTAAATTATTATATTATCATGATATTATGATGTACGAATATCTCTTAATATGATATATATACATTAAATGTCGTTACAACGATAATCGTTACATATATGTCATGTTTCAAAATCATTAAGTTAGTAGTCTTGTTTTTACATATGTAGTTCATTGTTAATATACTTAATGATATGTTTACTTATAATAATTTCACTTTAACTATATATATAACCATATATATGTCATCATATAGTTTTTACAAGTTTTAACGTTCGTGAATCACAGGTCAACTTGGGTGGTCAATTGTCTATATGAAACCTATTTCAATTAATCAAGTCTTAACAAGTTTGATTGCTTAACATTTTGGAAACACTTAATCATGTAAATAAAAATTTCATTTAATATATATAAACATGGAAAAGTTCGGGTCACTACAGTACCTACCCGTTAAATAAATTTCGTCCCGAAATTTTAAGCAGTTGGAGGTGTTGACGTATCTTCTGGAAATAAGTGCGGGTATTTCTTCTTTATCTGATCTTCTCGTTCCCAGGTGAACTCGGGTCCTCTAAGAGCATTCCATCGAACCTTAACAATTGGTATCTTGTTTTGCTTAAGTCTTTTAACCTCACGATCCATTATTTCGACGGGTTCTTCGATAAATTGAAGTTTTTCATTGATTTGGAATTCATCTAACGGAATTGTGAGATCTTCTTTAGCAAAACATTTCTTCAAATTCGAGACGTGGAAAGTGTTATGTACAGCCACGAGTTGTTGAGGTAACTCAAGTCGGTAAGCTACTGGTCCGACACGATCAATAATCTTGAATGGTCCAATATACCTTGGATTTAATTTCCCTCGTTTACCAAATCGAACAACGCCTTTCCAAGGTGCAACTTTAAGCATGACCATCTCTCCAATTTCAAATTCTATATCTTTTTTTTTAATGTCAGCGTAGCTCTTTTGTCGACTTTGGGCGGTTTTCAACCGTTGTTGAATTTGGATGATCTTCTCGGTAGTTTCTTGTATTATCTCTGGACCCGTAATCTGTCTATCCCCTACTTCACTCCAACAAATCGTAGACCTGCACTTTCTACCATAAAGTGCTTCAACCGGCGCCATCTCAATGCTTGAATGGTAGCTGTTGTTGTAGGAAAATTCTGCTAACGGTAGATGTTGATCCCAACTGTTTCCGAAATCAATAACACATGCTCGTTTGTATCGTCCTTTCACTCTACCCATCAGTTTGTGGAGGATAGGCAGTACTCATGTCTAGACGAGTTCCTAATGCTTGCTGTAATGTCTGCCAGAATCTTGAAATAAATCTGCCATCCCTATCAGAGATAATAGAGATTGGTATTCCATGTCTGGAGACGACTTCCTTCAAATATAGTCGTGCTAACTTATCCATCTTGTCATCTTCTCTTATTGGCAGGAAGTGTGCTGATTTGGTGAGACGATCAACTATTACCCAAATAGTATCAAAACCACTTGCAGTCCTTGGCAATTTAGTGATGAAATCCATGGTAATGTTTTCCCATTTCCATTCCGGGATTTCGGGTTGTTGAAGTAGACCTGATGGTTTCTGATGCTCAGCTTTGACCTTAGAACACGTCAAACATTCTCCTACGTATTTAGCAACATCGGCTTTCATACCCGGCCACCAAAAATGTTTCTTAAGATCCTTGTACATCTTCCCCGTTCCAGGATGTATTGAGTATCTGGTTTTATGAGCTTCTCTAAGTACCATTTCTCTCATATCTCCAAATTTTGGTACCCAAATCTTTTCAGCCCTATACCGGGTTCCGTCTTCTCGAATATTAAGATGCTTCTCCGATCCTTTGGGTATTTCATCCTTTAAATTTCCCTCTTTTAAAACTCCTTGTTGCGCCTCCTTTATTTGAGTAGTAAGGTTATTGTGAATCATTATATTCATAGATTTTACTCGAATGGGTTCTCTGTCCTTCCTGCTCAAGGCGTCGGCTACCACATTTGCCTTCCCCGGGTGGTAACGAATCTCAAAGTCGTAATCATTCAACAATTCAATCCTCCTACGCTGCCTCATATTCAGTTGTTTCTGATTAAATATGTGTTGAAGACTTTTGTGGTCGGTATATATAATACTTTTGACCCCATATAAGTAGTGACTCCAAGTCTTTAATGCAAAAACAACCGCGCCTAATTCCAAATCATGCGTCGTATAATTTTGTTCGTGAATCTTTAAATGTCTAGACGCATAAGCAATCACCTTTGTTCGTTGCATTAATACACAACCGAGACCTTGCTTTGATGCGTCACAATAAATCAAAAAATCATCATTCCCTTCAGGCAATGACAATATAGGTGCCGTAGTTAGCTTTTTCTTCAATAACTGGAACGCTTTCTCTTGTTCATCCTTCCATTCAAATTTCTTCCCTTTATGCATTAATGCAGTCAAGGGTTTTGCTATTTTCGGAGTTTTCGGGGTTTCCCACTTTTCAACAGTTTCTATCTTTGCCGGATCCACCTTAATACCTTCTTTGTTCACTATGTGACCGAGGAATTGAACTTCTTCTAACCAAAATGCACACTTTGAAAACTTAGCGTACAATTCTTTCTTTCTCAATACTTCTAACACCTTTCTCAAATGTTCACCGTGTTCTTGGTCATTCTTTGAGTAAATAAGTATGTCATCAATGAAAACAATGACAAACTTGTCAAGGTATGGTCCACACACTCGGTTCATAAGGTCCATGAACAAAGCTGGTGCGTTAGTCAATCCAAACAGCATAACCATAAACTCGTAATGACCATAACGCGTCCTAAAAGCAGTCTTTGGAATATCATCTTCTTTCACCCACATTTGATGATACCCGGAACGTAAGTCAATCTTTGAATAAACAGACGAGCCTTGTAGTTGATCAAATAAGTCGTCGATTCTCGGTAGTGGGTAGTGGTTCTTGATGGTAAGTTTGTTCAACTCTCGGTAGTCGATACACAACCTGAATGTACCATCTTTCTTCTTGACAAACAAAACAGGAGCTCCCCACGGTGATGTGCTTGGTCGAATGAAACCGCGTTCTAAAAGTTCTTGTAATTGACTTTGCAATTCTTTCATCTCGCTGGGTGCGAGTCTGTAAGGAGCACGAGCTATTGGTGCAGCTCCTGGTACAAGATCTATTTGAAATTCAACGGATCGATGTGGGGGTAATCCCGGTAATTCTTTCGGAAATACATCGGGAAATTCTTTTGCGACGGGAACATCATTGATGCTCTTTTCTTCAGTTTGTACTTTCTCGACGTGTGCTAGAACAGCATAGCAACCTTTTCTTATTAGTTTTTGTGCCTTCAAATTACTAATAAGATGTAGCTTCGTGTTGCCCTTTTCTCCGTACACCATTAAGGGTTTTCCTTTTTCTCGTATAATGCGAATTGCATTTTTGTAACAAACGATCTCTGCTTTCACTTCTTTCAACCAGTCCATACCGATTATCACATCAAAACTCCCTAACTCTACTGGTATCAAGTCAATCTTAAATGTTTCGCTAACCAGTTTAATTTCTCGATTCCGACATATATTATCTGCTGAAATTAATTTACCATTTGCTAATTCGAGTAAAAATTTACTATCCAAAGGCGTCAATGGGCAACTTAATTTATGAAATGTCCCGTTCTTATTGATTAAAAACGTTCCATATTAATTGATTTCGTTGCGAGGTTTTGACCTCTATATGAGACGTTTTTCAAAGACTGCATTCATTTTTAAAACAAACCATAACCTTTATTTCATAAATAAAGGTTTAAAAAGCTTTACGTAGATTATCAAATAATGATAATCTAAAATATCCTGTTTACACATGACCATTACATAATGGTTTACAATACAAATATGTTACATCGAAATCAGTTTCTTGAATGCAGTTTTTACACAATATCATACAAACATGGACTCCAAATCTTGTCCTTATTTTAGTATGCAACAGCGGAAGCTCTTAATATTCACCTGAGAATAAACATGCTTTAAACGTCAACAAAAATGTTGGTGAGTTATAGGTTTAACCTATATATATCAAATCGTAACAATAGACCACAAGATTTCATATTTCAATACACATCCCATACATAGAGATAAAAATCATTCATATGGTGAACACCTGGTAACCGACATTAACAAGATGCATATATAAGAATATCCCCATCATTCCGGGACACCCTTCGGATATGATATAAATTTCGAAGTACTAAAGCATCCGGTACTTTGGATGGGGTTTGTAAGGCCCAATAGATCTATCTTTAGAGTTCGCGTCAATTAGGGTGTCTGTTCCCTAATTCTTAGATTACCAGACTTAATAAAAAGGGGCATATTCGATTTCGATAATTCAACCATAGAATGTAGTTTCACGTACTTGTGTCTATTTTGTAAATCATTTATAAAACCTGCATGTATTCTCATCCCAAAAATATTAGATTTTAAAAGTGGGACTATAACTCACTTTCACAGATTTTTACTTCGTCGGGAAGTAAGACTTGGCCACTGGTTGATTCACGAACCTATAACAATATATACATATATATCAAAGTATGTTCAAAATATATTTACAACACTTTTAATATATTTTGATGTTTTAAGTTTATTAAGTCAGCTGTCCTCGTTAGTAACCTACAACTAGTTGTCCACAGTTAGATGTACAGAAATAAATCGATAAATATTATCTTGAATCAATCCACGACCCAGTGTATACGTATCTCAGTATTGATCACAACTCAAACTATATATATTTTGGAATCAACCTCAACCCTGTATAGCTAACTCCAACATTCACATATAGAGTGTCTATGGTTGTTCCGAAATATATATAGATGTGTCGACATGATAGGTCGAAACATTGTATACGTGTCTATGGTATCTCAAGATTACATAATATACAATACAAGTTGATTAAGTTATGGTTGGAATAGATTTGTTACCAATTTTCACGTAGCTAAAATGAGAAAAATTATCCAATCTTGTTTTACCCATAACTTCTTCATTTTAAATCCGTTTTGAGTGAATCAAATTGATATGGTTTCATATTGAACTCTATTTTATGAATCTAAACAGAAAAGTATAGGTTTATAGTCAGAAAAATAAGTTACAAGTTGTTTTTGTAAAGGTAGTCATTTCAGTCGAAAGAACGACGTCTAGATGACCATTTTAGAAAACATACTTCCACTTTGAGTTTAATCATAATTTTTGGATATAGTTTCATGTTCATAATAAAAATCATTTTCTCAGAATAACAACTTTAAAATCAAAGTTTATCATAGTTTTTAATTAACTAACCCAAAACAGCCCGCGGTGTTACTACGACGGCGTAAATCCGGTTTTACGGTGTTTTTCGTGTTTCCAGGTTTTAAATCATTAAGTTAGCATATCATATAGATATAGAACATGTGTTTAGTTGATTTTAAAAGTCAAGTTAGAAGGATTAACTTTTGTTTGCGAACAAGTTTAGAATTAACTAAACTATGTTCTAGTGATTACAAGTTTAAACCTTCGAATAAGATAGCTTTATATGTATGAATCGAATGATGTTATGAACATCATTACTACCTTAAGTTCCTTGGATAAACCTACTGAAAAAGAGAAAAATGGATCTAGCTTCAATGGATCCTTGGATGGCTCGAAGTTCTTGAAGCAGAATCATGACACGAAAACAAGTTCAAGTAAGATCATCACTTGAAATAAGATTGTTATAGTTATAGAAATTGAACCAAAGTTTGATTATGATTATTACCTTGTATTAGAATGATAACCTACTGTAAGAAACAAAGAATTCTTGAGGTTGGATGATCACCTTACAAGATTGGAAGTGAGCTAGCAAACTTGAAAGTATTCTTGATTTTATGAAACTAGAACTTTTGGAATTTATGAAGAACACTTAGAACTTGAAGATAGAACTTGAGAGAGATCAATTAGATGAAGAAAATTGAAGAATGAAAGTGTTTGTAGGTGTTTTTGGTCGTTGGTGTATGGATTAGATATAAAGGATATGTAATTTTGTTTTCATGTAAATAAGTCATGAATGATTACTCATATTTTTGTAATTTTATGAGATATTTCATGCTAGTTGCCAAATGATGGTTCCCACATGTGTTAGGTGACTCACATGGGCTGCTAAGAGCTGATCATTGGAGTGTATATACCAATAGTACATACATCTAAAAGCTGTGTATTGTACGAGTACGAATACGGGTGCATACGAGTAGAATTGTTGATGAAACTGAACGAGGATGTAATTGTAAGCATTTTTATTAAGTAGAAGTATTTTGATAAGTGTATTGAAGTCTTTCAAAAGTGTATAAATACATATTAAAACACTACATGTATATACATTTTAACTGAGTCGTTAAGTCATCGTTAGTCGTTACATGTAAGTGTTGTTTTGAAACCTTTAGGTTAACGATCTTGTTAAATGTTGTTAACCCAATGTTTATAATATCAAATGAGATTTTAAATTATTATATTATCATGATATTATCATGTATGAATATCTCTTAATATGATATATATACATTAAATATCTTTACAACGATAATCGTTACATATATGTCTCGTTTAAAAAATCATTAAGTTAGTAGTCTTGTTTTTACATATGTAGTTCATTGTTAATATACTTAATGATATGTTTACTTATCATAGTATCATGTTAACTATATATATATCCATATATATGTCATCATATAGTTTTTACAAGTTTTAACGTTCGTGAATCACCGGTCAACTTGGGTGGTCAATTGTCTATATGAAACATATTTCAATTAATCAAGTCTTAACAAGTTTGATTGCTTAACATGTTGGAAACATTTAATCACGTAAATATCAATCTCAATTAATATATATAAACATGGAAAAGTTCGGGTCACTACAGTACCTACCCGTTAAATAAATTTCGTCCCGAAATTTTAAGCTGTTGAAGGTGTTGACGAATCTTCTGGAAATAGATGCGGGTATTTCTTCTTCATCTGATCTTCACGCTCCCAGGTGAACTCGGGTCCTCTACGAGCATTCCATCGAACCTTAACAATTGGTATCTTGTTTTGCTTAAGTCTTTTAACCTCACGATCCATTATTTCGACGGGTTCTTCGATGAATTGAAGTTTTTCGTTGATTTGGATTTCATCTAACGGAATAGTGAGATCTTCTTTAGCAAAACATTTCTTCAAATTCGAGACGTGGAAAGTGTTATGTACAGCCGCGAGTTGTTGAGGTAACTCAAGTCGGTAAGCTACTGGTCCGACACGATCAATAATCTTGAATGGTCCAATATACCTTGGATTTAATTTCCCTCGTTTACCAAATCGAACAACGCCTTTCCAAGGTGCAACTTTAAGCATGACCATCTCTCCAATTTCAAATTCTATATCTTTTCTTTTAATGTCAGCGTAGCTCTTTTGTCGACTTTGGGCGGTTTTCAACCGTTGTTGAATTTGGATGATCTTCTCGGTAGTTTCTTGTATAATCTCCGGACCCGTAATCTGTCTATCCCCCACTTCACTCCAACAAATCGGAGACCTGCACTTTCTACCATAAAGTGCTTCAAACGGCGCCATCTCAATGCTTGAATGGTAGCTGTTGTTGTAGGAAAATTCTGCTAACGGTAGATGTCGATCCCAACTGTTTCCGAAATCAATAACACATGCTCGTAGCATGTCTTCAAGCGTTTGTATCGTCCTTTCGCTCTGCCCATCAGTTTGTGGATGATAGGTAGTACTCATGTCTAGACGAGTTCCTAATGCTTGCTGTAATGCCTGCCAGAATCTTGAAATAAATCTGCCATCCCTATCAGAGATAATAGAGATTGGTATTCCATGTCTGGAGACGACTTCCTTCAAATACAGTCGTGCTAACTTCTCCATCTTGTCATCTTCTCTTATTAGCAGGAAGTGTGCTGATTTGGTGAGACGATCAACTATTACCCAAATAGTATCATAACCACTTGCAGTCCTTGGCAATTTAGTGATGAAATCCATGGTAATGTTTTCCCATTTCCATTCCGGGATTTCGGGTTGTTGAAGTAGACCTGATGGTTTCTGATGCTCAGCTTTGACCTTAGAACACGTCAAACATTCTCCCACGTATTTAGCAACATCGGCTTTCATACCCGGCCACCAAAAATGTTTCTTGAGATCCTTGTACATCTTCCCCGTTCCAGGATGTATTGAGTATCTGGTTTTATGAGCTTCTCTAAGTACCATTTCTCTCATATCTCCAAATTTTGGTACCCAAATCCTTTCAGCCCTATACCGGGTTCCGTCTTCCCGAATATTAAGATGCTTCTCCGATCCTTTGGGTATTTCATCCTTTAAATTTCCCTCTTTTAAAACTCCTTGTTGCGCCTCCTTTATTTGAGTAGTAATGTTATTATGAATCATTATATTCATAGATTTTACTCGAATGGGTTCTCTGTCCTTCCTGCTCAAGGCATCGGCTACCACATTTGCCTTCCCCGGGTGGTAACGAATCTCAAAGTCATAATCATTCAATAATTCAATCCACCTACGCTGCCTCATATTCAGTTGTTTCTGATTAAATATGTGTTGAAGACTTTTGTGGTCGGTATATATAATACTTTTGACCCCATATAAGTAGTGCCTCCAAGTCTTTAATGCAAAAACAACCGCGCCTAATTCCAAATCATGCGTCGTATAATTTTGTTCGTGAATCTTCAATTGTCTAGACGCATAAGCAATCACCTTCGTTCGTTGCATTAATACACAACCGAGACCTTGCTTTGATGCATCACAATAAATCACAAAATCATCATTCCCTTCAGGCAATGACAATATAGGTGCCGTAGTTAGCTTTTTCTTCAATAACTGAAACGCTTTCTCTTGTTCATCATTCCATTCAAATTTCTTCCCTTTATGCGTTAATGCAGTCAAGGGTTTTGCTATTCTGGAAAAGTCTTGGATGAACCTTCTGTAGTAACCAGCTAGTCCTAAAAACTGGCGTATGTGTTTCGGAGTTTTCGGGGTTTCCCACTTTTCAACAGTTTCTATCTTTGCCGGATCCACCTTAATACCTTCTTTGTTCACTATGTGACCGAGGAATTGAACTTCTTCCAACCAAAATGCACACTTTGAAAACTTAGCGTACAATTCTTCCTTCCTCAATACTTCTAACACCTTTCTCAAATGTTCACCGTGTTCTTGGTCATTCTTTGAGTAAATAAGTATGTCATCAATGAAAACAATGACAAACTTGTCAAGGTATGGTCCACACACTCGGTTCATAAGGTCCATGAACACAGCTGGTGCATTAGTTAAACCAAACGGCATGACCATAAACTCGTAATGACCGTAACGTGTTCTGAAAGCAGTCTTTGGAATATCATCTTCTTTCACCCGCATTTGATGATACTCGGAATGTAAGTCAATCTTTGAATAAACAGACGAGCCTTGTAGTTGATCAAATAAGTCGTTGATTCTCGGTAGTGGGTAGCGGTTCTTGATGGTAAGTTTGTTCAACTCTCGGTAGTCGATACACAACCTGAATGTACCATCTTTCTTCTTGACAAACAAAACAGGAGCTCCCCACGGTGATGTGCTTGGTCGAATGAAACCACGCTCTAAAAGTTCTTGTAATTGGCTTTGCAGTTCTTTCATCTCGCTGGGTGCGAGTCTGTAAGGAGCACGAGCTATTGGTGCAGCTCCTGGTACAAGATCTATTTGAAATTCAACGGATCGATGTGGGGGTAATCCCGGTAATTCTTTCGGAAATACATCGGGAAATTCTTTTGCGACGGGAACATCATTGATGCTCTTTTCTTCAGTTTGTACTTTCTCGACGTGTGCTAGAACAGCATAGCAACCTTTTCTTATTAGTTTTTGTGCCTTCAAATTACTAATAAGATGTAGCTTCGTGTTGCCCTTTTCTCCGTACACCATTAAGGGTTTTCCTTTTTCTCGTATAATGCGAATTGCATTTTTGTAACAGACGATCTCTGCTTTCACTTCTTTCAACCAGTCCATACCGATTATCACATCAAAACTCCCTAACTCTACTGGTATCAAATCAATCTTAAATGTTTCGCTAACCAGTTTAATTTCTCGATTCCGACATATATTATCTGCTGAAATTAATTTACCATTTGCTAATTCGAGTAAAAATTTACTATCCAAAGGCGTCAATGGACAACTTAATTTAGCACAAAAATCTCTACTCATATAGCTTCTATCCGCACCCGAATCAAATAAAACGTAAGCAGATTTATTGTCAATAAGAAACGTACCCGTAACAAGCTCCGGGTCTTCCTGTGCCTCTGCCGCATTAATATTGAAAACTCTTCCACGGCCTTGTCCATTCGTGTTCTCCTGGTTCGGGCAATTTCTAATAATGTGGCCCGGTTTTCCACATTTATAACAAACTACATTGGCATAACTTGCTCCGACACTACTTGCTCCGCCATTACTCGTTCCGACACCATTTGTTCCTTTCGTTCTATTAACCCCTGGTCCGTAGACCTCACACTTCGCCGCGCTATGACCATTTCTTTTACACTTGTTGCAAAATTTGGTGCAGAACCCCGAGTGATTCTTTTCACACCTTTGGCATAGCTGCTTCTGATTGTTGTTGTTGTTGCGGTTATTATTGTTGTTGGGATGATTGTTGTAGTTACTGTTGTTGTTGTTGTTGTTGTTGTTGGGCCGTTTGTTGTAGTTACGATTGATGTTGCGATTGTTGGGATAATTGTTGCGATTATTGTTGTAATTGCTGTTGTTGTTGTATTGGTGATTCTTATCACCGTTTTCCTCCCACTTTCTTTTGACTTGCTTCACATTGGCCTCTTCAGCAGTCTGTTCTTTAATTCTTTCTTCAATTTGGTTCACGAGTTTGTGAGCCATTCTACATGCCTATTGTATGGAGGCGGGCTCGTGTGAACTTATATCTTCTTGGATTCTTTCTGGTAATCCTTTCACAAACGCGTCGATCTTCTCTTCCTCATCTTCGAATGCTCCCGGACACAATAGGCACAATTCTGTGAATCGTCTTTCGTACGTGGTAATATCAAATCCTTGGGTTCGTAACCCTCTAAGTTCTGTCTTGAGCTTATTGACCTCGGTTCTGGGACGGTACTTCTCGTTCATCAAGTGCTTGAATGCTGACCACGGTAGTGCGTACGCATCGTCTTGTCCCACTTGCTCTAGATAGGTATTCCACCATGTTAACGCAGAACCTGTGAAGGTATGCGTAGCGTACTTCACTTTGTCCTCTTCAGTACACTTACTTATGGCAAACACCGATTCGACCTTCTCGGTCCACCGTTTCAATCCGATCGGTCCTTCGGTTCCATCAAATTCCAAAGGTTTGCAGGCAGTGAATTCTTTGTAGGTGCATCCTACACGATTTCCTGTACTGCTAGATCCAAGGTTATTGTTGGTATGTAGCGCAGCCTGTACTGCGGCTATGTTTGAAGCTAGAAAAGTACGGAATTCCTCTTCATTCATATTCACGGTGTGTCGAGTAGTCGGTGCCATTTCCTTCAAAATAGTCAAATGGAACAAGCTAATCATACAGAATATTAAGAGTAGTTAATAGTATTTCGTAGCATAATATGAACTCATTTATAAAAGCTTTTTCTTCATATTAGCGTTTTATAAGTTTAAATTCGGGTAGTACCTACCCGTTAAGTTCATACTTAGTAGCTAATATACAATTCAACTACTACAATTCTATATGAAAAACTGATTATAATAATATTTCGCGTTCAAACTTTTATACAATATTTTACAAACTTACAATACCGCTTATTTTACATAAAGCATGAAATATAGCACACAATAACTTTGATACAAGATGGTTGTAAAGATAATTCTAGCTAGTAAACAAGTCGTTCAGCAAAGGCAATAAAGACACGTAATTCATACGTCCAGAAACAAGTCATGCATTCTGGTTTTACTAGGATTACTTCCCATCCTTGGTCTTGTGGAACATAACCGTTATGGCCGTTGATAAGACAGCGTGTTGTAACGTCGTCAAAGGGACGAGGGTTACGTAATGTCCAACAGTCCCGTAATAATCTAAAAACCTCATTTCTTACCCCAATTACCGACTCCGTCACTTGTGGAAACGTTTTGTTTAATAGTTGTAGCCCGATGTTCTTGTTCTCACTTTGGTGAGAAGCGAACATTACTAATCCGTAAGCATAACATGCTTCTTTATGTTGCATGTTAGCCGCTTTTTCTAAATCACGAAGTCCAATATTCGGATATATTGAGTCAAAATAATTTCTTAACCCGTTGCGTAGAATAGCATTTGGGTTCCCCGCAATATATGCGTCAAAGTAAACACATCGTAACTTATGGGTTTCCCAATGTGATATCCCCTATCTTTCAAACGAAAGTCTCTTATAAACCAAGACATTCTTGGAACGTTCTTCGAATGTCTTACAAACTGATCTCGCCTTAAATAGTTGTGCCGAGGAATTCTGGCCGACTCTAGACAAGATTTCATCAATCATGTCTCCGGGTAGGTCTCTTAAAATATTGGGTTGTCTATCCATTTTGTGTTTTTAAACTGTAAAATAGACAAGAGTTAGATTCATAAAAAAATACTTATTAATACAAGCAATTTTTACATATATCATAAAGCATAAGAACACTATATTACATATATTACACCACACGAATACAACTATCTTATTCCGACTCGCTCGTTTCTTCTTCTTCGGTTTTGGTTCGTTTTGCCAAGTTTCTAGGGATATATGATGTTCCCCTAATACGAGCCGTCGTTGTCCACATTGGTTTAGAAAAACCTGGTGGTTTAGAGGTTCCCGGGTCATTGTTACAACTTAAGGACTTCGGGGGTTGACGATACATATAAAGTTCATCGGGGTTGGAATTAGATTTCTCTATTTTTATGCCCTTTCCCTTATTATTTTCTTTTGCCTTTTTAAATTCAGTTGGGGTAATTTCTATAACATCATCGGAATTCTCGTCGGAATCCGATTCATCGGAGAATTGGTAATCCTCCCAATATTTTGCTTCCTTGGCGGAAACACCATTGACCATAATTAACCTTGGTCGGTTGGTTGAGGATTTTCTTTTACTTAACCGTTTTATTATTTCCCCCACCGGTTCTATTTCTTCATCCGGTTCCGATTCTTCTTCCGGTTCCGATTCTTCTTCCGGTTCCGACTCTTCTTCCGGTTCCTCTTCGGGAACTTGTGAATCAGTCCACGAATCATTCCAATTTACATTTGACTCTTCATTATTATTAGGTGAGTCAATGGGACTTGTTCTAGAGGTAGACATCTATCACATAATATCAAACGCGTTAAGAGATTAATATATCACATAATATTCACATGTTAAAAATATATAGTTTCCAACAAAATTTGTTAAGCAATCATTTTTCAAGTAAACACGGTCGAAGTCTAGACTCACTAATGCATCCTAACAAACTCGATAAGACACACTAATGCAAAATTCTGGTTCTCTAAGACCAACGCTGTGATACCAACTGAAATGTCCCGTTCTTATTGATTAAAAACGTTCCATATTAATTGATTTCGTTGCGAGGTTTTGACCTCTATATGAGACGTTTTTCAAAGACTGCATTCATTTTTAAAACAAACCATAACCTTTATTTCATAAATAAAGGTTTAAAAAGCTTTACGTAGATTATCAAATAATGATAATCTAAAATATCCTGTTTACACATGACCATTACATAATGGTTTACAATACAAATATGTTACATCGAAATCAGTTTCTTGAATGCAGTTTTTACACAATATCTTACAAACATGGACTCCAAATCTTGTTCTTATTTTAGTATGCAACAGCGGAAGCTCTTAATATTCACCTGAGAATAAACATGCTTTAAACGTCAACAAAAATGTTGGTGAGTTATAGGTTTAACCTATATATATCAAATCGTAACAATAGACCACAAGATTTCATATTTCAATACACATCCCATACATAGAGATAAAAATCATTCATATGGTGAACACCTGGTAACCGACATTAACAAGATGCATATATAAGAATATCCCCATCATTCTGGGACACCCTTCGGATATGATATAAATTTCGAAGTACTAAAGCATCCGGTACTTTGGATGGGGTTTGTTAGGCCCAATAGATCTATCTTTAGAGTTCGCGTCAATTAGGGTGTCTGTTCCCTAATTCTTAGATTACCAGACTTAATAAAAAGGGGCATATTCGATTTCGATAATTCAACCATAGAATGTAGTTTCACGTACTTGTGTCTATTTTGTAAATCATTTATAAAACTGCATGTATTCTCATCCCAAAAATATTAGATTTTAAAAGTGGGACTATAACTCACTTTCACAGATTTTTACTTCGTCGGGAAGTAAGACTTGGCCACTGGTTGATTCACGAACCTATAACAATATATACATATATATCAAAGTATGTTCAAAATATATTTACAACACTTTTAATATATTTTGATGTTTTAAGTTTATTAAGTCAGCTGTCCTCGTTAGTAACCTACAACTAGTTGTCCACAGTTAGATGTACAGAAATAAATCGATAAATATTATCTTGAATCAATCCACGACCCAGTGTATACGTATCTCAGTATTGATCACAACTCAAACTATATATATTTTGGAATCAACCTCAACCCTGTATAGCTAACTCCAACATTCACATATAGAGTGTCTATGGTTGTTCCGAAATATATATAGATGTGTCGACATGATAGGTCGAAACATTGTATACGTGTCTATGGTATCTCAAGATTACATAATATACAATACAAGTTGATTAAGTTATGGTTGGAATAGATTTGTTACCAATTTTCACGTAGCTAAAATGAGAAAAATTATCCAATCTTGTTTTACCCATAACTTCTTCATTTTAAATCCGTTTTGAGTGAATCAAATTGCTATGGTTTCATATTGAACTCTATTTTATGAATCTAAACAGAAAAGTATAGGTTTATAGTCGGAAAAATAAGTTACAAGTCGTTTTTGTAAAGGTAGTCATTTCAGTCGAAAGAACGACGTCTAGATGACCATTTTAGAAAACATACTTCCACTTTGAGTTTAATCATAATTTTTGGATATAGTTTCATGTTCATAATAAAAATCATTTTCTCAGAATAACAACTTTAAAATCAAAGTTTATCATAGTTTTTAATTAACTAACCCAAAACAGCCCGCGGTGTTACTACGACGGCGTAAATCCGGTTTTACGGTGTTTTTAGTGTTTCCAGGTTTTAAATCATTAAGTTAGCATATCATATAGATATAGAACATGTGTTTAGTTGATTTTAAAAGTCAAGTTAGAAGGATTAACTTTTGTTTGCGAACAAGTTTAGAATTAACTAAACTATGTTCTAGTGATTACAAGTTTAAACCTTCGAATAAGATAGCTTTATATGTATGAATCGAATGATGTTATGAACATCATTACTACCTTAAGTTCCTTGGATAAACCTACTGAAAAAGAGAAAAATGGATCTAGCTTCAATGGATCCTTGGATGGCTCGAAGTTCTTGAAGCAGAATCATGACACGAAAACAAGTTCAAGTAAGATCATCACTTGAAATAAGATTGTTATAGTTATAGAAATTGAACCAAAGTTTGAATATGATTATTACCTTGTATTAGAATGATAACCTACTGTAAGAAACAAAGAATTCTTGAGGTTGGATGATCACCTTACAAGATTGGAAGTGAGCTAGCAAACTTGAAAGTATTCTTGATTTTATGAAACTAGAACTTTTGGAATTTATGAAGAACACTTAGAACTTGAAGATAGAACTTTAGAGAGATCAATTAGATGAAGAAAATTGAAGAATGAAAGTGTTTGTAGGTGTTTTTGGTCGTTGGTGTATGGATTAGATATAAAGGATATGTAATTTTGTTTTCATGTAAATAAGTCATGAATGATTACTCATATTTTTGTAATTTTATGAGATATTTCATGCTAGTTGCCAAATGATGGTTCCCACATGTGTTAGGTGACTCACATGGGCTGCTAAGAGCTGATCATTGGAGTGTATATACCAATAGTACATACATCTAAAAGCTGTGTATTGTACGAGTACGAATACGGGTGCATACGAGTAGAATTGTTGATGAAACTGAACGAGGATGTAATTGTAAGCATTTTTATTAAGTAGAAGTATTTTGATAAGTGTATTGAAGTCTTTCAAAAGTGTATAAATACATATTAAAACACTACATGTATATACATTTTAACTGAGTCGTTAAGTCATCGTTAGTCGTTACATGTAAGTGTTGTTTTGAAACCTTTAGGTTAACGATCTTGTTAAATATTGTTAACCCAATGTTTATAATATCAAATGAGATTTTAAATTATTATATTATCATGATATTATCATGTATGAATATCTCTTAATATGATATATATACATTAAATATCTTTACAACGATAATCGTTACATATATGTCTCGTTTAAAAAATCATTAAGTTAGTAGTCTTGTTTTTACATATGTAGTTCATTGTTAATATACTTAATGATATGTTTACTTATCATAGTATCATGTTAACTATATATATATCCATATATATGTCATCATATAGTTTTTACAAGTTTTAACGTTCGTGAATCACCGGTCAACTTGGGTGGTCAATTGTCTATATGAAACATATTTCAATTAATCAAGTCTTAACAAGTTTGATTGCTTAACATGTTGGAAACATTTAATCATGTAAATATCAATCTCAATTAATATATATAAACATGGAAAAGTTCGGGTCACTACAATTTAGCACAAAAATCTCTACTCATATAGCTTTTATCTGCACCCGAATCAAATAAAACGTAAGCAGATTTATTGTCAATAAGAAACGAACCCGTAACAAGCTCTGGGTCTTCCTGTGCCTCTGCCGCATTAATATTGAAAACTCTTCCGCGGACTTGTTCATTCGTGTTCTCCTGGTTCAGGCAATTTCTAATAATGTGGCCTGGTTTTCCACATTTATAACAAACTACATTGGCATAACTTGCTCCGACACTACTTGCTCCGCCACTACTTGCTCCGCCATTACTCGTTCCGACACCATTTGTTCCTTTTGTTCTGTTAACCCCTGGTCCATAGACCTCACACTTCGCCATGCTATGACCATTTCTTTTACACTTGTTGCAAAATTTGGTGCAGAACCCCGAGTGATACTTTTCACACCTTTGGCATAGCTGCTTCTGATTGTTGTTGTTGTTGTTGTTGCGGTTATTATTGTTGTTGGGATGATTGTTGTTGTTGTTGTTGTTGTTGTTGTTGTTGTTGTTGTTGTTGTTGTTGTTGTTGTTGTTGTTGTTGTTGTTGTTGTTGTTGTTGTTGTTGTTGTTGGGCCGTTTATTGTAGTTGCAATTGATGTTGCGATTGTTGGGATAGTTGTTGCGATTATTGTTGTAATTGCTGTTGTTGTTGTATTGGTGATTCTTATCACCGTTTTCCTCCCACTTTCTTTTGACTTGCTTCACATTGGCCTCTTCAGCAGTCTGTTCTTTAATTCTTTCTTCAATCTGGTTCACTAGTTTGTGAGCCATTCTACATGCCTGTTGTATGGATGCGGGCTCGTGTGAACTTATATCTTCTTGGATTCTTT
This sequence comes from Rutidosis leptorrhynchoides, assembly GCF_046630445.1. NCBI lineage: Eukaryota > Viridiplantae > Streptophyta > Magnoliopsida > Asterales > Asteraceae > Rutidosis > Rutidosis leptorrhynchoides. Next base: position 263,051,414 of record NC_092342.1, on the reverse strand, counting down.
CTGGTAATCCTTTCACAAACGCATCGATCTTCTCTTCCTCATCTTCGAACGCTCCCGGACACAATAAGCATAATTCTGTGAATCGTCTTTCGTACGTGGTAATATCAAATCCTTGGGTTCGTAACCCTCTAAGTTCTGTCTTGAGCTTATTGACCTCGGTTCTGGGACGGTACTTCTCGTTCATCAAGTGCTTGAATGCTGACCACGAGAGTGCGTGAGCATCATCTTGTCCCACTTGTTCTAGATAGGTATTCCACCATGTTAACGCAGAACCTGCGAAGGTATGCGTAGCGTACTTCACTTTGTCCTCTTCAGTACACTTACTTTTGGCAAACACCGATTCGACCTTCTCGGTCCACCGTTTCAATCCGATCGGTCCTTCGATTCCATCAAATTCCAAAGGTTTGCAGGCAGTGAATTCTTTGTAGGTGCATCCTACACGATTTTCTGTACTGCTAGATCCAAGGTTATTGTTGGTATGTAGCGCAGCCTGTACTGCGGCTATGTTTGAAGCAAGAAAGGCACGAAATTCCTCTTCACTCATATTCAAGGTGTGTCGAGTAGTCGGTGCCATTTCCTTCAAAATAGTCAAATGAAACGAGTTAATCATATAGAATATCAAGAGTAGTCAATAGTATTTCGTAGCGTAATATGAACTTATTTATAAAAGCTCTTTCTTCATATTAGCGTTTTATACTCTTTAATTCGGGTAGTACCTACCCGTTAAGTTCATACTTAGTAGCTAACATATCATTTCAACTACTACAATTCTATATGAAAAACTAATCACAACAAAAAAAATATCATATTCAAACCTTTATACAATAACTTGCAAACTTACAATACCGCTATTTTACATATAGCATGAAATATAGCACATAAAACTTTGATACAAAGTAGTTGCGAAGATAATTCTAGTTAATAAATAAGGCGTTCAGCAAAGGCAACAAAGACACGTAATTCATACGTCCAGAAACAAGTCATGCATTCTGGTTTTACTAATACCACTTCCCATCCTTGGTCTTGCGGAACGTAACCGTTGTGACCGATAGTATGACAACGTGTTGTAACGTCGTCAAAAGGGTGAAGGTTACGTAATGACCAACAGTCTCGTAATAACCTAAAAACCTCATTTCTTACCCCAATTACCGACTCCGTCACTTGTGGGAACGTTTTGTTTAATAGTTGTAGCCCGATGTTCTTTTTCCCACTTTGGTGAGAAGCGAACATTACTAACCCATAAGCATAACATGCTTCTTTATGTTGCATGTTAGCCGCTTTTTCTAAATCATGAAGTCCTATATTCGGATACATTGAGTCAAAATAATTTCTTAACCCGTTGCGTAAAATAGCATTTGGGTTCCCCGCAATATATGCGTCAAAGTAAACACATCGTAACTTATGGGTTTTCCAATGTGATATCCCCCATATTTCAAACGAAAGTCTTTTATAAACCAAGCCATTCTTGGAATGTTCTTCGAATGTTTTACAAACTGATTTTGCCATAAATAGTTGTGCCGAGGAATTCTTACCGACTCTAGACAAGATTTCATCAATCATGTCTCTGGGTAAGTCTTCTAAAATATTGGGTTGTCTATCCATTTTGTGTTTTTATACTGTAAAATAGACAAGAGTTAGATTCATAAAAGATACTTATTAATACAAGCAATTTTTACATATATCCTAAAGCATAAGCACACTATATTACATATATTACACCGCACAAATACAACTATCTTATTCTGACTCACCCGTTTCTTCTTTTTTGAACTTGGTTCTTTTTGCTTAGTTTTTAGGGATATATGATGTTCCCCTAATACGAGCCGTCGTTTTCCACATTGGTCTAGAAAAACCTGGTGGTTTAGAGGTTCCCGGGTTATTGTTACAACTTAAGAAATACGGGTGTTGACGATACATATAAAGTTCATCGGGGTTAGAATCAGATTTCTCTATTTTTATGTCCTTTCCCTTATTGTTCTCTTTTGCCTTTTTAAATTCAGTTGGGGTAATTTCTATAACATCATCGGAATCCTCGTCAGGATCCGATTCATCGGAGAATTGGTAATCCTCCCAATATTTTGCTTCCTTGGCGGAAACACCGTTGACCATAATTAACTTTGGTCAGTTGGTTGAGGATTTTTTTCTACTTAACCGTTTTATTATTTCCCCCACTGGTTCTTCTTTCAGTTCCGATTCTTCTTCCGGTTCCGATTCTTCTTCCGGTTCTGACTCTTCTTCCGGTTCCTCTTCGGGAACTTGTGAATCAGTCCACGAATCATTCCAATTTACATTTGACTCTTCATTATTATTAGGTGAGTCAATGGGACTAGTTCTAGAGGTAGACATCTATCACATAATATTAAACACGTTAAGAGATTAATATATCACATAATATTCACATGTTAAAAATATATAGTTTCCAACAAAATTTGTGAAGCAATCTTTTTTTTTTCCAAGTAAACACGGTCGAAGTCCAGACTCACTAATGCATCCTAACAAACTCGATAAGACACACTAATGCAAAATTCTGGTTCTCTAAGACCAATGTTCGGATACCAACTGAAATGTCCCGTTCTTATTGATTAAAAACGTTCCATATTAATTGATTTCGTTGCGAGGTTTTGACCTCTATATGAGACGTTTTTCAAAGACTGCATTCATTTTTAAAATAAACCATAACCTTTATTTCATAAATAAAGGTTTAAAAAGCTTTACGTAGATTATCAAATAATAATAATCTAAAATATCCTGTTTACACACGACCATTGCATAATGGTTTACAATACAAATATGTTACATCGAAATCAGTTTCTTGAATGCAGTTATTACACAATATCATACAAACATGGATTCCAAATCTTGTCCTTACTTTAGTATGCAACAGCGGAAGCTCTTAGTATTCACCTGAGAATAAACATGCTTTAAACGTCAACAAAAATGTTGGTGAGTTATAGGTTTAACCTATATATATCAAATCGTAACAATAGACCACAAGATTTCATATTTCAATACACATCCCATACATAGAGATAAAAATCATTCATATGGTGAACACCTGGTAACCGACATTAACAAGATGCATATATAAGAATATCTCCATCATTCCGGGACACCCTTCGGATATGATATAAATTTCGAAGTACTAAAGCATCCGGTACTTTGGATGGGGTTTGTTAGGCCCAATAGATCTATCTTTAGGATTCGCGTCAATTAGGGTGTCTGTTCCCTAATTCTTAGATTACCAGACTTAATAAAAAGGGGCATATTCGATTTCGATAATTCAACCATAGAATGTAGTTTCACGTACTTGTGTCTATTTTGTAAATCATTTATAAAACCTGCATGTATTCTCATCCCAAAAATATTAGATTTTAAAAGTGGGACTATAACTCACTTTCACAGATTTTTACTTCGTCGGGAAGTAAGACTTGGCCACTGGTTGATTCACAAACCTATAACAATATATACATATATATCAAAGTATGTTCAAAATATATTTACAAAACTTTTAATACATTTTGATGTTTTAAGTTTATTAAGTCAGCTGTCTTCGTTAGTAACCTACAACTAGTTGTCCACAGTTAGATGTACAGAAATAAATCGATAAATATTATCTTGAATCAATTCATGACCCAGTGTATATGTATCTCAGTATTGATCACAACTCAAACTATATATATATATTTTGGAATCAACCTCAACCCTGTATAGCTAACTCCAACATTCACATATAGAGTGTCTATGGTTGTTCCGCAATATATATATATAGATGGGTCGACATGATAGGTCGAAACATTGTATACGTGTCTATGGTATCTCAAGATTACATAATATACAATATAAGTTGATTAGATTATGGTTGGAATAGATTTATTACTAACTTTCACGTAGGTAAAATGAGTAGTTTTTATCAATCTTGTTTTACTCGCCATTTCTTCGTTTCTAATCCGTTTTGAGTGATTCCAGTGGCCACGGTTTCGTATTGAACTTAAATTTATAAATCTAAACAGAAAAATTATATGTTTATAGTCAGAAATACAAGTTACAAGTCGTTTTTGAAAGAGGTAGTCATTTCCGTCGAAAGAACGACATCTTGATGACCATTTTGAAAAACATACTTTCACTTTGAGTTTAACCATGATTTTTGGATATAGTTTCATGTTCATAAGAAAAATCATTTTTCCAGAAGTATAGCTTTTAAATCAAAGTTCTTCTTAGCTTTTAATTATCCCAACCAAAACAGCCCCCGGTTTTACTACGACGGCGGATATCCAGTTTTATGGTGTTTATCGTGTTTCCGGGTTTTAAATCATTAAGTTAGTATATCATATAGATATAGAACATGTGTTTAGTTGATTTTAAAAGTCTAGTTAGAAGGATTAACTTTATTTGCGAACAAGTTTAGAATTAACTAAACTATGTTCTAGTGATTACAAGTTTATAACGTTGAATAAGACAGCTTTTTATGTATGAATCGAATGATGTTATGAACATCATTACTACCTCAAGTTCCTTGGATAAACCTACTGGAAATGAGAAAAATGGATCTAGCTTCAAAGGATTCTTGGATGGCTTGAAAGTTCTTGAAGCAGAATCATGACACGAAAACAATTTCAAGTAAGATTTCCACTTGAAATAAGATTGTTATAGTTATAGAAATTGAATTAAAGTTTGAATATGATTATTACCTTGTATTAGAAAGATAACATACTGTAAGTAACAAAGGTTTCTTGATCTTGGATGATCACTTGGAATGGATTTAGAAAACTTGGAAGTAAACTTGCAATCTTGGAAGTATTCTTGATTTTATGAAACTAGAACTTTTGGAATTTATGAAGAACACTTAGAACTTGAAGATAGAACTTGAGAGAGATCAATTAGATGAAGAAAATTGAAGAATGAAATTGTTTGTAGGTGTTTTTGGTCGTTGGTGTATGGATTAGATATAAAGGATATGTAATTTTGTTTTCATGTAAATAAGTCATGAATGATTACTCATATTTTTGTAATTTTATGAGATATTTCATGCTAGTTGCCAAATGATGGTTCCCACATGTGTTATGTGACTCACATGGGCTGCTAAGAGCTGATCATTGGAGTGTATATACCAATAGTACATACATCTAAAAGCTGTGTATTGTACGAGTACGAATACGGGTGAATACGAGTAGAATTGTTGATGAAACTGAACGAGGATGTAATTGTAAGCATTTTTGTTAAGTAGAAGTATTTTGATAAGTGTATTGAAGTCTTTCAAAAGTGTATGAATACATATTAAAACACTACATGTATATACATTTTAACTGAGTCGTTAAGTCATCGTTAGTCGTTACATGTAAGTGTTGTTTTGAAACCTTTAGGTTAACGATCTTGTTAAATGTTGTTAACCCAATGTTTATAATATCAAAAGAGATTTTAAATTATTATATTATCATGATATTATGATGTACAAATATCTCTTAATATGATATATTTACATTAAATGTCGTTACAACGATAATCGTTACATATATGTCTCGTTTCAAAATCATTAAGTTAGTAGTCTTGTTTTTACATATGTAGTTCATTGTTAATATACTTAATGATATGTTTACTTATCATAATATCATGTTAACTATATATATAACCATATATATGTCATCATATAGTTTTTACAAGTTTTAACGTTCGTGAATCACCGGTCAACTTGGGTGGTCAATTGTCTATATGAAACCTATTTCAATTAATCAAGTCTTAACAAGTTTGATTGCTTAACATGTTGGAAACACTTAATCATGTAAATAACAATTTCATTTAATATATATAAACATGGAAAAGTTCGGGTCACAACAGTACCTACCCGTTAAATAAATTTCGTCCCGAAATTTTAAGCAGTTGGAGGTATTGACGTATCTTCTGGAAATAAGTGTGGGTATTTCTTCTTTATCTGATCTTCTCATTCCTAGGTGAACTCGGGTCCTCTACGAGCATTCCATCAAACCTTAATAATTGGTATCTTGTTTTGCTTAAGTCTTTTAACCTCACGATCCATTATTTCTACGGGTTCTTCGATAAATTGAAGTTTTTCGTTGATTTGGATTTCATCTAACAGAATTGTGAGATCTTCTTTAGCAAAACATTTCTTCAAATTCGAGACGTGGAAAGTGTTATGTACAGCCGCGAGTTTTTGAGGTAACTCAAGTCGGTAAGCTACTGGTCCGACACGATCAATAATCTTGAATGGTCCAATATACCTTGGATTTAATTTCCCTCGTTTACCAAATCGAACAACGCCTTTCCAAGGTGCAACTTTAAGCATGACCATCTCTCCAATTTCAAATTCTATATCTTTTCTTTTAATGTCAGCGTAGCTCTTTTGTCGACTTTGGGCGGTTTTCAACCGTTGTTAAATTTGGATGATCTTCTCGGTAGTTTCTTGTATTATCTCCGGATCCGTAATCTTTCTATCCCCCACTTCACTCGAACAAATCGGAGACCTGCACTTTCTACCATAAAGTGCTTGAACCGGTGCCATCTCAATGCTTGAATGGTAGCTGTTGTTGTAGGAAAATTCTGCTAACGGTAGATGTCGATCCCAACTATTTCGGAAATCAATAACACATGCTCGTAGCATGTCTTCAAGCATTTGTATCGTCCTTTCGCTCTGCCCATCAGTTTGTGGATGACAGGCAGTACTCATGTCTAGACGAGTTCCTAATGCTTGCTGTAATGTCTGCCAGAATCTTGAAATAAATCTGCCATCCCTATCAGAGATAATAGAGATTGGTATTCCATGTCTGGAGACGACTTCCTTCAAATACAGTCGTGCTAACTTATCCATCTTGTCATCTTCTCTTATTGGCAGGAAGTGTGCTGATTTGGTGAGACGATCAACTATTACCGAAATAGTATCAAAACCACTTGCAGTCCTTGGCAATTTAGTGATGAAATCCATGGTAATGTTTTCCCATTTCCATTCCGGGATTTTGGGTTGTTGAAGTAGACCTGATGGTTTCTGATGCTCAGCTTTGACCTTAGAACACGTCAAACATTCTCCTACGTATTTAGCAACATCGGCTTTCATACCCGGCCACCAAAAATGTTTCTTAAGATCCTTTTACATCTTCCCCGTTCCAGGATGTATTGAGTATCTGGTTTTATGAGCTTCTCTAAGTACCATTTCTCTCATATCTCCAAATTTTAGTACCCAAATCTTTTCAGCCCTATACCGGGTTCTGTCTTCCCGAATATTAAGATGCTTCTCCGATCCTTTGGGTATTTCATCCTTTAAATTTCCCTCTTTTAAAACTCCTTGTTGCGCCTCCTTTATTTGAGTAGTAAGGTTATTGTGAATCATTATATTCATAGATTTTACTCGAATAGGTTCTCTGTCCTTCCTGCTCAAGGCATCGGCTACCACATTTGCCTCCCCCGGGTGGTAACGAATCTCAAAGTCGTAATCATTCAACAATTCAATCCACCTACGCTGCCTCATATTCAGTTTTTTCTGATTAAATATGTGTTGAAGACTTTTGTGGTCGGTATATATAATACTTTTGACCCCATATAAGTAGTGACTCCAAGTCTTTAATGCAAAAACAACCGCGCCTAATTCCAAATCATGCGTCATATAATTTTGTTCGTGAATCTTCAATTGTCTAGACGCATAAGCAATCACCTTTGTTCGTTGCATTAATACACAACCGAGACCTTGCTTTGATGCGTCACAATAAATCACAAAATCATCATTCCCTTCAGGCAATGACAATATAGGTGCCGTAGTTAGCTTTTTCTTCAATAACTGGAATGCTTTCTCTTGTTCATCCTTCCATTCAAATTTCTTCCCTTTATGCGTTAATGCAGTCAAGGGTTTTGCTATTCTGGAAAAGTCTTGGATGAACCTTCTGTAGTAACCAGCTAGTCCTAAAAACTGGCGTATGTGTTTCGGAGTTTTCGGGGTTTCCCACTTTTCAACAGTTTCTATCTTTGCCGGATCCACCTTAATACCTTCTTTGTTCACTATGTGACCGAGGAATTGAACTTCTTCCAACCAAAATGCACACTTTGAAAACTTAGCGTACAATTCTTCCTTCCTCAATACTTCTAACACCTTTCTTAAATGTTCACCGTGTTCTTGGTCATTCTTTGAGTAAATAAGTATGTCATCAATGAAAACAATGACAAACTTGTCAAGGTATGGTCCACACACTCGGTTCATAAGGTCCATGAACAAAGCTGGTGCGTTAGTCAATCCAAATGGCAGAACCATATACTCGTAATAATTGTATTAATACTAATTATAAATAGTAGTAATATTAAGAATCATAAAATTGATAATCTTAATAAGTTCACTAATAACCATCATAATAAAACAATAACAATAATATGTTTATTAATACTAATAATAATATAATACTACTCATCATAATATTGTTGATAATAATAATATTAATAATAATATAATAACTTATATCAAATTTCTTATATACCTATATATCTATATATTAAATATATAATGAATCATAATAACATTAATTATACAAATTTTAATATCTAATATTAATGAAATAGATAATAATAACAATGGAATTAATGATGATAATAAACTAATGTTAGTAATAATACTTGTACATGTCAAATTTCATATATACATTATATAATAATATTAATGATACCAATATTGATAATAATAGTGAAATTAATGGTAATACTATTAATATTACAAATATATTACTGTCAATTATATAACTTATTAAATCTTTAATATTTATAAATTACAATATATATAATATTACTTATGTATAGCATTTGTTTATACATATATATTTACATATTTATTTACACACAATTGCTCGTGAATCGTCGGAAGTAGTCAAGGTCAAATGCATTCATGATAAATAGTTCCAACATTTTGAGACTCAGTTTAATAGACTTGGCTTATCGTATCGAAATCATATAAAGATTAAGTTTAAATTTAGTCAGAAATTTCCGGGTCGTCACAGTACATACCCGTTAAAGAAATTTCGTCCCGAAATTCGATCGAGGTTGTCATAGCTAACAATAAAAATGTTTTCATGACGAATATGAGTTGGAAATTAGAGTTTTATCATCAGTGAATAATATGGATAAAACAATTTATTTATGTGAAGAGTACGAGCGAAGTTATTACAAAAGAGTTAAATGAGTAAATGCAGGTTCATCTTAACTTTTGACATAGTCTTGGTTGAATTTAGAAAATAAGGTGCGTCATAACTTTTGACATTGTCTTGGTTGAATTCCGGAATTCAAGGGGTTTAAAGAAAATCTTCGAAATCTAAAAGACTTGATTCTTCGGCGAATAAGGAAATTAAGATCTCTATAATTAAATACGGTGATCTGCCTCGATTACTCTGTCTGATATTTCCATTATACATTAAACTTTTTCCGTTCCATTATTCTCACCATTCCTATACTTTCTTTCTTAGTTCATACATCCAAAAGATTTTGAAAATGCTTAATCCATTTCTAATCCTTGATATTTTTCCAATTATCATTTCTGTCATCCCTCTTTTCATTCTTTCCACCAGAAAAATCTGTGTACTTCTATTATTACCTTGGGGTAATATTATTCTTAATTCTACCATGTCTTTATATTGCTATTTGTATTAATATCCACAGTTTGTAACCTCCGTGTTGTTATTGGGCTTTATATTTTCTCTTATATTTTGGATCTCTTTACCTTTCTATTATCTTCTCGACCTCAGGTAAAGCGAGTAACGGTCCATGATTTGTAAGTATGGAGTTTCGAATGAACATCATGTTCTAAACAAAAAGGAACGTATTAGTACAATTTGATTTGTCAAATTACCAGTATCACTGAGAATTGAACTATCAAGAATATACTTTCTTGATATGTTCAGAAGTTAAGCAGAATGAAAGAGTTATGTAACATGGCACATGATGACGTTATGATCTGTGAATCATCACGTTCCATTAGAAACTCAACATGACTTACTGTAATATAATCACGTTGATCAAGTGTCATTATATTATATTAACTCATGCATCAATTTCCAACACTACTTCAAAATCATTCATAATTCAAACTCGAATTTTAAAGGAATTTAGAAACTAAAGTAGTTTCCTTTATGATGTAATATAGATAGCACGAAGAGATAAATAATTTCGGATGAGAATATTCATGAAAATATCTTCAGAAATATCGAAGAAATTTATGATGATATTTTGGTATTTTTAAGTTCAATGGTTGATGGAGAAAGATTTTTCGCAAGATTTTAACATGATTTCGGAGCAAGATATTCTCTAAAGATTTCAACGGATACAGAATTATCTGGATTCTTTGAATATAGGGTATGGTCCTTGTATTTGTCCTTGGTCTCCTTCGTGGTTTGCTCAATCTGTTTTTCAGTACTAAATTTTCTATCGAGCGTTCCTAACACTCCATACTTTATCATCAAACTCTTGGCCATTTAAGCCATCTACAATTTTACTATTTCGTCTGCATTAAATGCAGCCATATCTGAATCGTCGGTTATCAATTCGAGGTGTTTTCAGGAGAATTGTGTTTTTAGATGATTAAACACTGATGGTAGTATGGTGGAATATAAAAGGTTCTCCAGTAACAATAAATGTGCACGCATATATATCAAGGTTATAATAAGGTTATTTCGAACGAAAAGTCGAAGTTAACTTGCTGGAGCTGTGACAAAATTTGCTACGGAGTAATTTGAAAAGGAATTACAAAGTTATTTTTGGTAATAACAATACTAAAGGAATTAGCACAGATACGTGTTAAACGTTTACTCAGGTTCCGAGAGTTTTCAAGTGCATAACTATATGCATCAATCTCTTCTTACGTAAATGAAGTGCGGTTGGTTCATTGATAGGTCAGATCATGTTGAGATTGAGAGAAATGATAAGATAAAGAGAGATTCGGTATGTAAGCATGAGACTTGGTATTAGAGAGAATCGGTACAATTACATTCCACAGCTTCTAGAACTCGGTTACAATGCAATGGCTATCTAATTAGGACTACTTAGGTTCCTTATATAGCCCTCTTCTAAGGAACCTTCATTTAAGCTTATTTTCACATTAACACTATACAACTTCGGGGTCCTAACAATCTCCCCCTTAGTGTTAAATGTGAACTTTACAATATAATCCTATTTTGAAACATCTAAAGGAACTTTGTTCCTCTGAAGTGAACTTTAGATTTGAATCCCATGAGAATCTCATATCTTCGTATATTCACTCTTGTTTTGAGACGACTTTTTAATCTTGTGAGAATGTATTTGACAATCTCAATATCTTCAGTTGAATAGCAGTTATTGATCAATCTCCATCTCATGTACTTGAAAGCATACATCAACGTTCCGTCTGAGTATCTTCTGAAATCTGAGACTCTGATGAAGATCTTTGTATAGTGAGAATTGACAAATACAAACCCATATGGATAGTCGCTCACTTCAAGTAAGGACGTGTATCTTAGCTCTTCAATCACTTGATTTGGTGGTTTGATTCCGAGCTTTTTGTGTCCAGATTCCAATCCCAACTGAAAATCATGAACTGACATCCATCTCATCGAATCAAGAATAAACCTGTAGACTGCCTTCATTGCAGTAGCATGATAAATTGTTGCAGATTCTTTCAAGTTAATCAGATAGTTGTAAATGAAAATAATGTCATCCATCTTCAGTTTATCAAAATCCGCTTCTGAGAATTGATAATCCTCATCATCCATTCTTGTAACTTGAAACAATGGCATCTTCACTCCATCCTTATTAATCTTCAAAATCTTATTTATGCTTTTAATCTGTGAACTCCACTGAATTTGAAGTTTCTCTTCATTCTTCAATTTGAATTTGTCACGAACACTCAGATAAGCTTTGAGAAATTCTGGTTTCTTATGATATTTCCATGCACCCAGAACACTCATTGATGCAGAAAGGACGAGATCAGAATCACCATAAATTCTATATGCTTGTTGTTCAATGAATGGTGAACGAAGAATATTTTTCTCTTCATCCTCACTCAGTTGGTAATTTGCATCACGTTCAAGAACAATCTCTGCAATTTGAAATGGAACATTCAAATCGGGAGGAGTCGTGGTATCTTCTTTGCCATTAGAGAAAATCTCCTTTTCGAAGTGTATTCCAAATTCGTCAGTTGGAGATGTCAAATTAACAAATTGATGATCATTGAATTCATTGGCGACACTCGATGACCCCTTCAAAATATCTTCAATGTTGTCAAAGTTTTGATTGTCCTCTTGAGTTAACTTTTTCTCTGATAGATCAGCTGAATCCATAATCATTAACATTCCTAAGTCACCCTCTCTCTGACTTTCCGATTCGTCTAGAAAACTTTCACACTGAATTTCTTCAATTTCATCACTGGAATCAGATATATCAACAACATCTTTATCCTTCTGTTGACTAGATGTACCAGCTTCATAAGTTGATCTTTGAAAAACACTGGACTGATAACCACCTTGTCTATTCTACCCCTCATGAAGATTGTCGGGATCGAAATCATCATGATCAGGCATGTGAATTGGTCCAGGTGACTTGCATGGAGATAAAGGATACACTATCCTTGCTTGCTCAAGATAAATCATCATAGTTTTGCGAACTTCATCAAGATCAGTTCGTTTAGCAAACTCAGCAAGATAGAGATCCTCCACCTCATTGTCAGAGAGATACTGTAATCCATATCTATTTGAACTTCAAGAAGGTGATCCAGTTGGTGAAACAACAGTGTAACCATGAACAAAAGCAGCATCAACAGCAACTGTTGATGGCGATGTCGGTGGAAGTGTTTGAGTTGCCGTGAGGGCAGGTAAGGATGATTGTGCGATATTATTCTTATATGTAGGGCTGTACATACTACTAGTCAGATTCGTGATATCCCCTTCTGATGGAGGTTGGGTAATAACCGGAGTTGTCACCGACGAAGTTTCTTTCGAAGCATCTGCCTCCATGACTTTGGTCTCATGGGACTCTGACAGAGTAGTAGAACTACCCGTCGGTTTAGTTCTCGCAGAGATATTGCTATCCCCGACTCCTGAAATCATTGATATACCATGAGGTGGCACATCTCTTTCAGTTAAAGACTCTTCCTCCAGACCCTGAGATTCAGAATCTGGAAGAGAAGTGGTTTGAACCAATGGATCACTTTCATGAACCAAGGGAACAGTCTGCTGGAAGTCTGATAAATATCCTGAAGGATTTTCATGTTGACTCGTTTCCATGGGATGCGGCAGATCTTCCTCATCAAAATAAGCCGGACCTCGAGACCCTGTGTACGTTGAAGTACAGGAGGATTTCCAGCCGATACGCAGGGTGCCTTTTCAAGATTTTTCAGCTCCCCTTCGGCCGTTCTGGACTTCAATGATTGAGTTTCCTCAATCGATTGAGTCAACGCAGACTTTACTGCAGAGGAAGACTTTACTTCCTTAGATGCCGAAGCATCTTGCTTTGAAGGATTTATTATTAAGTCCTGTTTAGATTGGATGGGCTTAGTGGTCGTTTTACCATCCGTGCGTTTAGATCTCTTGCCTACCGAAGCTTGCCCTTCATTTAGCGTAGGGCTTACTGTTATTCTTGAATGTGATACGGAGATGGGTGAGGGTGACCTAATTGGCTCTAGGTCTTGGTCGATATCACCACTGGTTGGAGTAACTGTTTGGTGGACGATGGGTGTCGAAGTCCTAGATCTAGTTACTCGTTGGGTTGGCGGAGTCTGAATCATCTCATCAGGCATGTATCGAGTCCTCTTAGGAGAATGTTCAGGAGATGATTCAGATGCTGTTGCTGAAGTGTCACTGCTTACTTTGGGTGTTGTGGAAAGGGTTGGTTCAATCCTAGTTGGACTAGGTTCCCTGATCCTCACGGGTTGAGCTTGGTGTGCTACCCTAGATCGTTTGAGGTTCACCCTAAGTGGAGGATTAGCTGGCCCGGGTGGTTGAACTACAGGTTCCTCTACAACCTCTGGGGCTGGAACCACGACAGGTTCAACTTGTTCTTGTTGTACCGGGTTCGGAAGAGGTATTCCTACAGCCTGAAAATAAGAACGCATACGAGCGTCTTGGGGTTCAGCTAGCCTCACTAGCCAATTTGGAATTGGCGCAGTGAATTGATTATCAGACACCATAGGGGTGTTCATCTTCAGCTCTCCAAACCTTTTCATCTGTAATCCATGTGTACCTGGTACAAATATATTTGCATTTCTGCAAGCATTAATAGCATCATGGATAAAGATACAGAAAAACCTTTCGCAAGGGATATATGAACCCCTTGGCTTTTCAACCTGTGCCTGAACCAAATCCCATATAAGTTCTGCATAATCAGGATTCTCTACTCTTGTGAATGAGTAGAAAAGTTTGAGCATCGGCACAGTTAAGCTATCAGATCCACTTCTTGTCATCAACAAGCATCTGTTGATGATTGAGAAGATCACATACCACCTTGAGTGCAGATATTTCTTCTGAAACTTAGCTGGTGGAACATTGGTAGCTCCCACATAACCAAGATCAAAGAAAGAAGTCATCATTTGCTGAGTAGCAAGAAAAGCAGGAGCATTCTGTACTAGAGGAAGTTTGAATATCCTCCTGAAGTCTGCTTTTGTGATACTCCTGAATCCTTGTACTCCTCTCAGCCTAAATTCAAATCTGGCTGGTTCGCCCTGTGGATTAGTAGCATTTGATTGTGTGGCCTCCACAAATCTGATTGATCTGTTAAGAATATCCAAGTCTGTTTCTGGCACACTAACTGTGGAGCTCAGAGCAGGCCATAAAGTATGCCTCTCTAGAATTGCAGTCCAATATTTGCAGGGAATATTGGTTTCAGAGTTGATAAAGTGATTGTTCGCCATTTAGCTGTATAAATAAGAAATAGAAGACCACAAGATATTTAACAAAAAGCATATATCTCTATTCTTATTTGCCTTTGAAATCCTTTTTATATTTTTAAATTTTAAGATTTTTATGGTTTTTCAAATATAAAAGTCTTTTATTCTCAAATATGAACAAATAATTGACAACCATGACATTCATATGATATTCATCTTAGTACAAAATCATCATGCAAAGTCAATTATATAACACAAGGAATCAAAACAACACTTAGTCAATTTCAGCACAATTCAAGCAGATTCGGTAGTTATGAAAACTTTAGATTCTGTAACCAAATAAGATTGAGTTTTCATATCAGAAAAATATAGAATAAACATGTTAAGTGTTTGAAGATAAAAATCAGGAAATTTCAAGGTACCAAATTTCAGACTCGGTATCAAGAAGGAAAACCAGATTCGGTATCTTCAACAATTAACAGAAAGTCACTCAAACATGCATATTCTATCACATATCATGTAATTTCACAACCATGATCAAACAACCATTCAATTACAAGCATATTAACATGTTAATTGTATGAACAAATTCGGTATCAAGATAAGAACACATTCGGTAGATACATAATCCATCAAATAAGCAATTAAACATGTAATCAGGCTCGGTCAAATGATAGATCAGTCAATTTATGAAAGGACCCATTCATATACATTATAAATGATTCACAATAGTTGATTACATTGCGAGGTATTTGACCTCTATGTGATATATTTTACAAACATTGCAATCGTTTTTAAAAGACAAACTTTCTTTACAACGAAAATTGACGGTATGCACACCATTTCATAATACATCCAACTATAATTGACTTAATAATAATCTTGATGAACTCAATGACTTGAATGCAACGTCTTTCAAAATATGCCATGAATGACTCCAAGTAATTTCCTTAAAATGAGCTAATGCACAGCGGAAGATTTCTTTAATACCTGAGAATAAACATGCTTTAAAGTGTCAACCAAAAGGTTGGTGAGTTCATAGGTTTATCATAACAATCATTTCAATATATTAATAGACCACAAGATTTCCGTTTATAAATATATGTACACGCGCAAGTGTATAAAAGTATTCTATAAGTTGTAGGCACCCGGTAACAAGCCTTAACGTTCATGTTTTACCCTCTGAAGTACACCAGATCAGGTGTGTTTAAAATAACCTCGAAGTACTAAAGCATCCCATAGTCAGGATGGGGTTTGTCAGGCCCAATAGATCTATCTTTAGGATTCGCACCTACCGTACAAAGACAAGTAGTTTAATGTTACCAAGCTAAGGGTATATTTCTGGTTTAAACCCACGTAGAATTAGTTTTAGTACTTGTGCCTATTTCGTAAAACATTTATAAAAACAGCGCATGTATTCTCAGTCCCAAAAATATATATAAAAGGGAGCAAATGAAACTCACAATACTGTATTTTGTAGTAAAAATACATATGACGTCATTGAACAAGTGCAATGTTGGCCTTGGATTAATGAACGTATCAATATTGAGATTCAATATTGCAGGAAAAGTACGTAGACGCAACGGAGATGATAAACACTAGTTTGACTCACGAGCAATACTCCCGAACCATACCCATAACCTCCATAGTTTTAACCCATAATTTCCTTAGCTCTATCCCGCTCGAAAAACAATTTCGAAATCACTCGGACAGCACTCCGTCATAATATTTTATGTATACTGATAATATCTTGAAATAATACGGAGTAAATATATATATGTAAATCGATTGAGAGAGTTTAGAGAAAATATTTTCAAGTTTCTATCAAATAATGAAACCTATTGAATTCTATTTATAATAGATTTTTGAATTATTAAAGTGAATTATTAAAGTATGAATTATTAAAGTGAATTATTAAAGTATGAATTATTAAAGTGAATTATTAAAGTATGAATTATTAAAGTGAATTATTAAAGTATGAATTATTAAAGTGAATTATTAAAGTATGAATTATTAAAGTGAATTATTAAAGTATGAATTATTAAAGTGAATTATTAAAGTATGAATTATTAAAGTTAAGGTAAAGTAAAAATAAAGTAAAGGTAAAGTTTAAGTATAGTAAAAGTATAAAACTATGTACGTATAATACGCATATAAATATATATAATATTAATTTAAATCGTTATATATATTTAATAAAATAAAATATTAATATCGTTATATATTTAATAAAATAAAATATAAATGTCGTTATCTTTATCATACTGGTTAAGTAATTAGTTGTTAAAAGTGGTTCTAGATATTTATAAAAGTTATATACGTTTTAATAATAAAGTTATTTTTAAACTGAAAATGTTTTTGTACGTTTGAAACTAAATCAAATAAATATGATAATTTTGTTTTCCAAAACTAAATATATTGAAGAAGCATTTTGTTTAAAGGTTAAAATAATGGAAATCGTTATATCGTAAAACGTTTTAGAAAAGTAAAATCATATATTTTCATAATAGGTTTTAAGTTTTTAAATTACAGTCTGTTGGTGAAGCATGCGATAAAGTTCAAAGGTTAAATAAACGTATGAAATAATCTTAATGAAAAATGTCGAGTTACTTAACTTGTCGATATCCAACATCTAAGTTATTTACACTCCACGTTCTTACTTATAAATCACTTTACCATTTTTCGAATGTCGTCAAAAAGAATAGATTTCTTAAATCACAGTGGACCTTATAACATAGACCCGTAATCATATTACAATGTATCTGATAAATCAATCATTTGATATTATCTTCTAATTCCATCGATAAACATATTGAAACAAATACGTTCATGTAAAGTATTATACGTTTAATACTTTATTAATATTTTTAAGTTATAATATATATATATATACATATATATACATATTTATTTATATATAACAGTTCGTGAATCGTCGAAATTTGGTCGAGGTTATAATGAATGTATGAACACAATTTAAAATTCTTGAGATTTAACTTAACAAACTTTTCTTATCGTGTCGGAATAATATAAAGATAAAGTTTAAATTTGGTCGGAAATTTCCGGATCGTCACAGTACCTACCCGTTAAAGAAATTTCGTCCCGAAATTTGAGTAAGGTCGTCATGGTTAACCATAAAACTGTTTTCATGACGAATATGTGTTGATAAATAGAGTTTCATCATTACTGAGTAATGTAGATAAAAGGATTCGATTGTGTGAAGCGTACGAGGGTAGCTGTCACAACAGTTTGAGATAGAAATTTAACTTTTGACGTTGTCACGGTGGATTTCTGGAATTCAAGGGATTTAAAGAAATCTTTAAAATCTGAATAAAATTTGATTCTTCGGAGATTAAGGAATAGGATCTTCTTTGGTTAAACGCGATAATCTGTTTTGATTTCTCTGTCAGATATTTCATTATAAATCCACCCTCTTTATTTCCTTTATATTTTGGAGTTCCATCCTTTTGTTTTCTCTTCTCGACTTTAAGTCAGCGAATAATGGTTCAGAATTCGTAAGTATGGAGTTTCGAATGAACATGACTAATGTTCTAAGGAAGAAATTGTAATAGCACGATCTTGATTGGTTAATTACCATAATTCAAGAGAAAAGACATAATTATCAAGAAATTATGTTCTTGATATGTTTAGAAATTAGATAGAATGTAAGAGTCGCGGAACATGGCACATGATGACGTTATGGTCTGTGAATCACCATGTTTCATTAGAAACTCAGCATGACTTACTATAATATAATCACGTTGATCAAGTGTCATTATATTATACTAACTCATGCTTCAGTTCCCAACACTACTTCGAAAACATTCATACTTCAAACTCGAAGATTTCATATTTTAGAAACTAAACAGTTTCCTTTATGATATAACACTGATATCGCGAAGAGATAAATGATTTCAGACAAGAATACTTATGAAAATATCCTCAGAAATATCGAAGATATTTATGATGATATTTTTGGAATTTCTTAGATCGAAGGTTGATGAAGAAAGATTTTCCGCAAGATTTTAACATGACTTCGAAGCAGGATATTCTCTAAAGATTTCATTGGATCTAGAATTTCCTGGATTCTTTGAATATAGGGTTTGGTCCTTGTATTTGTCCTTGGTCTCCTTCATGGTTAGCTCAATCTGTTTTTCAGTACCAAATTTTCTATCGAGCGTTCCCAACATTCCATTCTTTATTATCAAACTTTTGATCGTTTAGACCATCTACGATTTTGTTGTTTCCTCTGCATTTAATACTACCGTATCTGGGTCATCGGTTATCAATCCGAGGTGGTTTCAAGAGAATTGTGTTTTTAGATGATTAAACATTGATGGTAATATGTTGGAATATAAAAGGTTCCCCGGTAACAATAAAAAGCACGCATATATATATATCAAAATTATGATATGGTTGTTTCGAACGAAAAGTCGAAGTTGATTTGCTGGAGCTGTGACAAAATTTGCTACTTTGAAAAGGAATTGCAAAGTGATTTTCGGTAATAACAACGCCCAGGGAGCTAGCACAGATACGTGTTAAACGTTTACTCAGGTTCCGAGTGTTTTCAGGTGCATAACTATATGCATCGATCTTTTCTTCCGTAGATGAAGTGCGGTTGGTTTATCCTCTCGATTGAGGTGTTTTCAAGAATCATGAAAGATTTGAATGTAGATTGTAATCGTCAAGATACAAATGAAGTTTAGGATGAAATCAAGTGGCAAACTTGAAGAATTGTTTAGTTTCATATGTTATAATCAAAATTTTAATTCATTTTAATTGTCCAATGTTATTAGTCCACAATCGATAGTCCACAATTAACAGTCCAATAATTCTTATATAGTTTAATATATAATATTCGAATTAATTAATACGTATCGTGACCCGTATACATGTCTCAGACTCGATCACAACTCAAAGTATATATATTATTGTAGAATCAACCTCAACCCTGTATATCTAACTCCAGCATTACTGCATATAGAGTGTCTATGGTTATTCCAAATAATATATATATATGCGTCGATATGATATGTCAAAACCTTGTATACGTGTGTCGATATTTAAAGTGCGTAAAAATAAATAACAGAAATTAAATGACGATAAATAAAATTGCAAGAATATAAATTGCGATAAATAAAATGTAATCAGTTAGCTAGGAACAGTTAGCTAGGAACAGTTAGCGTGGATTCTTAACAAAATTTCTCATAGTTAATTTGTTTGTTTCTAACTAAATTTATTTTGTCCAATGTTTTCTTCATTATGCCACTTGTTGGATTCTGATAGGTCAAAATCCAAATATAAAATTGGATGAAAATGATTATTCTGCGGTGAACGGATACGTATATCGGTGGTTGTAAGTAGAATAGTAAATGACTGTTGAATCTGATTCGAAGAATGTACAATGTAACTTATTAATGTGAAATCTAAATATTCCTCTTGTATTACCTACCCGTTAAAATATTTTCACCATTAACAGTTTGTACGAAAGAATTTTTAATTACAATCTTTATGAAAAAAAAATATATATACCTATATATTTTTTTCGAATGTAATCATGGATTTAATGAGTCAATATGATATTAAACTCATTTGATTTACCGTTAGAATAAGAATATATAATCTCTAAAACATTAGAGATTACATAATCGCTATGTCGAATGAAAATAAATGATGTAGAACGTCATGTAGAACGATGATTATACTCGAGGTACAGAATGAGATGTCGAAGCTGGTGATGCGGATGTTGTTGTTGGTGATACTAGTGCTGTTGGTGCTGAGGCTGGTGATGTTACTGGTGTTGGTGATACTGCAGGTGCTTGCAAATTATGTACCGTGCTCTCTAAAGTTAACACTCGAGCTCCGAGTTCTTTAACTTCTTCTACTAACCCTGGTTGGTTATCGGTGTGAGGTAAAGATCGGATATCTTCTCTAGTTCCGTTAATGGTAGTCTCAAGACGAAAAATTCTTGCAAAAAGGGTATAAACGGTGTTGCGAATGGGTTCGCCGGTTAGCGGGTCAAGTACTCCAAGGTTAGGTGGTAGATTTGGTTCATGATATGGAGTACCTTCTTCCCTTCTCCATAGGGTGAGTATGTCACGAACCCACCCCCATTTTCTCCAGTAATCACGGTAGTTGATTGGTTGGTGTGCTCCTGTCACGCTGTCTTCGGAGTCAGAGGAACTTGGTCGATTCGTAGAGGCCATCTTAAGCGATCACAGAAAAGATTTTTGGTATGAAGAGTTTAGTGACAGAAATTGATAGTTGGATGGTATTCTCAATGCATAATGTGCATAGATATATATAGTACCAGGATCCCTTAAATTACGGAGAAATTTACAAGAGATATCAGGCAACGTCTACAGTAACAGATACGCTAAGATATGAATTTTGTCTATACACTTATTCATGCAATCAATGCAGTAAGAGGTGTCTAGACTAAGAATAATGAGCAGGTAATTTCCTAAAGATGATAAGCAGATGATTTCCGACAAAAATGATAAGCGAAACTTTTGACATGCAGACACGGTCGAAGTCCAGACTCACTAATGCATCCTAACGACTATCAGTTAGACACACTAATGCAGACCTGGTTCGCTAAGACCACTGCTCTGATACCAACTGAAAGGACCCGTTCATATACATTATAAACGATTCACAATAGTTGATTACATCGCGAGGTATTTGACCTCTATATGATATATTTTACAAACATTGCAATCGTTTTTAAAAGACAAACTTTCTTTACAACAAAAATTGACGGTATGCACACCATTTCATAATACATCCAACTATAATTGACTTAATAATAATCTTGATGAACTCAATGACTTGAATGCAACGTCTTTCAAAATATGCCATGAATGACTCCAAGTAATTTCCTTAAAATGAGCTAATGCACAGCGGAAGATTTCTTTAATACCTGAGAATAAACATGCTTTAAAGTGTCAACCAAAAGGTTGGTGAGTTCATAGGTTTATCATAACAATCATTTCAATATATTAATAGACCACAAGATTTCCGTTTATAAATATATGTACACTCGCAAGTGTATAAAAGTATTCTATAAGTTGTAGGCACCAGGTAACAAGCCTTAACGTTCATGTTTTACCCTCTGAAGTACACCAGATCAGGTGTGTTTAAAATAACCTCGAAGTACTAAAGCATCCCATAGTCAGGATGGGGTTTGTCAGGCCCAATAGATCTATCTTTAGGATTCGCGCCTACCGTACAAAGACAAGTAGTTTAATGTTACCAAGCTAAGGGTATATTTCTGGTTTAAACCCACGTAGAATTAGTTTTAGTACTTGTGCCTATTTCGTAAAACATTTATAAAAACAGCGCATGTATTCTCAGTCCCAAAAATATATATAAAAGGGAGCAAATGAAACTCACAATACTGTATTTTGTAGTAAAAATACATATGACGTCATTGAACAAGTGCAATGTTGGCCTTGGATTCATGAACGTATCAATATTGAGATTCAATATTGCAGGAAAAGTACGTAGACGCAACGGAGATGATAAACACTAGTTTGACTCACGAGCAATACTCCCGAACCATACCCATAACCTCCATAGTTTTAACCCATAATTTCCTTAGCTCTATCCCGCTCGAAAAACAATTTCAAAATCACTCGGATAGCACTCCGTTATAATATTTTATGTATACTGATAATATCTTGAAATAATACGGAGTAAATATATATATGTAAATCGATTGAGAGAGTTTAGAGAAAATATTTTCAAGTTTCTATCAAATAATGAAACCTATTGAATTCTATTTATAATAGATTTTTGAATTATTAAAGTGAATTATTAAAGTATGAATTATTAAAGTGAATTATTAAAGTATGAATTATTAAAGTGAATTATTAAAGTATGAATTATTAAAGTGAATTATTAAAGTATGAATTATTAAAGTGAATTATTAAAGTATAAATTATTAAAGTTAAGGTAAAGTAAAAATAAAGTAAAGGTAAAGTTTAAGTATAGTAAAAGTATAAAACTATGTACGTATAATACGCGTATAAATATATATAATATTAATTTAAATCGTTATATATATTTAATAAAATAAAATATAAATATCGTTATATATTTAATAAAATAAAATATAAATGTCGTTATCTTTATCATACTGGTTAAGTAATTAGTTGTTAAAAGTGGTTCTAGATATTTATAAAAGTTATATACGTTTTAATAATAAAGTTCTTTTTAAACTGAAAACGTTTTTGTACATTTGAAACTAAATCAAATAAATATGATAATTTTGTTTTCCAAAACTAAATATATTTAAGAAGCATTTTGTTTAAAGGTTAAAATAATGGAAATCGTTATATCGTAAAACGTTTTAGAAAAGTAAAATCATATATTTTCATAATAGGTTTTAAGTTTTTAAATTACAGTCTGTTGGTGAAGCATGCGATAAAGTTCAAAGGTTAAATAAACGTATGAAATAATCTTAATGAAAAATGTCGAGTTACTTAACTTGTTGATATCCAACATCTAAGTTATTTACACTCCACGTTCTTACTTATAAATCACTTTACCATTTTCCGAATGTCGTCAAAAAGAATAGATTTCTTAAATCACAGTGGACCTTATAACATAGACCCGTAATCATATCACAATGTATCTGATAAATCAATCATTTGATATTATCTTCTAATTCCATCGATAAACATATTGAAACAAATACGTTCATGTAAAGTATTATACGTTTAATACTTTATTAATATTTTTAAGTTATAATATATATATATATATACATATATATACATATTTATTTATATATAACAGTTCGTGAATCGTCGAAATTTGGTCGAGGTTATAATGAATGTATGAACACAATTTAAAATTCTTGAGATTTAACTTAACAAACTTTGCTTATCGTGTCGGAATAATATAAAGATAAAGTTTAAATTTGGTCGAAAATTTCCGGATCGTCACAATTTAACTCAGATTAGACAAGATTTCATGTTGATTTTCCAAATCAATTGAGTTTAATCAAAGATTAATTGAAATCGACTCAGACTCGGTATAATCAACAAGATTTCAAAAATTAAAGGTCATAATCCAGTTATTTTGAACTTTTCTGGTTAATAAAAACATAATAATCTCAGATCTACAATTATATATCTTAAACATTGATTAAAATGAACAATTACCAAGAATTTAAAGAAACAGAATGACGGACTCGGTAGAATTAGGCAGATTCGGTATAATCAACAGACTCGGTAGGTAATTAATAACAGTAAGAGTAATGTTTGACTTTGACTCTCCTTTTATAGACACCGAAGGTAAAATACCGAATGAGCTTTACAGAATTTGCCTAATATACCGAATTCAGTCCAATTTTTCAAAACATAAACAATTTAACTCCAAATCTTGACAAATTGATTTTTCCTCTTGAAATCCATTTCAATCTTTTCATGAAAAACAATTCTGAGACAATTTTTTGAAAACTTTGAACTTACCAAATCTGTACAGTTGGTTGTTAGACTCGGTAAAATGCTAAAAATAGCATTTATTCAGTAAAATTTAAATATTTTTGGATTTTATCTTTTCCAATTTTTATGAATTTTTCAAAATAAGATTTGTACTTAAAAGAACTTTGAATTTTATACAAAGTACAAATCTTCAGTGATACTAATTGTTGACACGGGTTGCATACTGAGATGTATACAAGCCATTGTGAATTATTTCAGATAAAAACAAAGAAATTTTGAATTCACTTTTGAAAAACAATATTTTTGAATAATTTTCTCATTTTCTCCCTTTTTCTCCCCCTCAAAATGTGATATACAAGAAAGTAAATCAACATTTTGATTATGTTCCCAAGAAAATGAATCAACTCCCCCTTGAAATAGGATATCAATGAGTTACCTCCCCCTTGCGTAACCATTGAACAAATGTACCTAGGAAGTTATCATTAATCTAAAGGCAGTCCCTTAAAGAAAAATTATCTAAAGCACTGAAACTTAGTTGCTCCCCCTAGAAAGTATCTACTCCCCCTAAACACAAGATCCCAAAAATAAGTCCCAACAGATCTAAGGAATATCAAGTACTATACTCTACCATGCCAATCTCTTTGATCAAGAATTTTAGCCTAAGTTCATCTAAAGGTTTAGTGAACATGTCAGCTAACTGCACTTTAGTAGGCACAAAGTATAATTCTACATCCCCTTTCTCTACATGGTCCTTAATGAAATGATAACGAATATCTATGTGTTTAGTTTTAGAATGCTGAACCGGGTTGCTTGTTATTGCAATAGCACTTTGTGAATCACAATAGATCGGGGTCTTAGAAATCTTAAAGCCATAGTCCAAGAGTTGAGTTTGCATCCACAAAACTTGCGAACAACAGTGAGCAGCAGCAATGTACTCAGACTCAGCTGTTGATAAAGACACACAGTTCTGCTTTTTGGATGACCAACCAACTAGCCTATTCCCCAACATCTGAATTGATCCAAATGTGATTTTTCTATCAACATGGCAACCACCATGATCCGCATCAGTATAAGCAGTGAGATTGAAATCGGATCCATGAGGATACCAGATCCCAAGGTTAGGTGTACCTTTAAGGTATTGAAAAATCCTAACAACCGCTTTGGAGTGAGATTTCTTAGGGTTGGACTGAAAGCGGGCACAGACAGTTATGGCAAGTGTAATGTCTGGTCGACTTGCAGTCAGATACATTAAAGAACCAACCATGCTTCGATAAAGCGTAATATCAAAGGGTTCCCCATTAGTATCAGCATCCAGTAAAGTCCTCATTGGGGTTGTCATTGGTTTTAAAGCAGTCATTTTAAAACGTTTTAGCATATCATTGATATACTTTGTTTGACTGATAAAAATCTCATTTGGTAATTGTTTTACTTGTAACCCCAAGAAGAAAGTTAACTGGTCAAGCATGCTCATTTCGAATTTGCTGGCCATAAGGTCACCAAATTCTTTGCATAAGGCCGGGGACGTGGAACCAAAAATAATATCATCAACGTAAATTTGAACCAAGAGAATGTGACCGTGGTTTTTACGGATGAATAGCGTTGTATCAATCATTCCAAGAGAGAAGCCATTGTCCAGCAAATACTTTATTAAGGTCTCGTACCATGCACGCGGTGCTTGCTTCAGACCGTATAAAGCTTTCTCCAAGTAGTAAATGTGGTTTGGATGAATGGGATCGACAAAGCCCTCTGGTTGATCAACATAGACTTCCTCTTAAAGATAACCATTCAGAAAAGCAGTTTTGACATCCATTTGAAACACCGTGAACTTCATATGAGAAGCAAATGCAAGGAAAAGATGAATTGCCTCAATCCTAGCAATCGGAGCAAACGTTTCATCATAATCAATGCCTTCTTGTTGTTGATATCCTTTGGCCACAAGACGTGCCTTGTTTCGAACCACAATTCCATCAGAATCTTTCTTGTTCTTGAAAATCCACTTTACCCCTATTGGTCGTTGACCCGTTGGGCTTGGAACTAATCGCCATACTTTCAATGGTTCAAATTGATTGATCTCGTCTTGCATTGCAACTACCCAGTATGGATCTAGTAAAGCTTGAGCAACCGTTGTTGGTTCAATCTTACTAAGAAAGGCTGTGAATAGACACATATTCTGAGTAGCCCTTCGAGTTGACACTGGAGCAGATGCGTCACCAATAATAAGATCTATTGGATGAATTTTAGTCCATCGGGTGTGTGGAAGAGGTTGTACATCAGTGGTATCCATTGAAACATCAACCGTTGTTGACGTTGAGCCTTGATCCGCTGGATCTGATGTAACATTATCTAATGGATTCAATAGAGTTTCTGGAGAAACAGCTGGAGTTGTATCAACTAATGAATCTTGAATTGGTTCAAGATTATCAGTAACTGGAGGTTTGAGGGAGGATGAAGAAGCAACAGGTGAATCAGTTGGTGTTGAATCTTCATCAAAAAGACTTTGAAGAGTCTCCACAGTAGTTGACTGTGATGGTGTAACCGGTACGGCTTGAACATTTGAATCCCGTTGAGGAGTATAAAGACTATCAAAAAAGATATCCAGTTCCTCTGATGTAACCGTAGGAACACCCTTCTTCGAGAAAATTGAGTTTTGCGCGGAAGAAGTAATAGCCAGGTTAGGATCGGGTTTTGAACTGAGTTGTTCAAAAGCCATTCCCGAAAATTCATCGAACTTGACATTAATGATCTCTTTAATCATCTTTGTCCACTTATGATAAACACGATAAGAAACTTTGTTCAAGGAATAACCAAGAAATATGGCCTGATCGCCATGAGGATCAAACTTTCCGAGGCTGTCAAAATCGTTAAGCATATAGCATATACAACCAAAAACACAGAAATATTTGACATTCGGGCGTCTACCATATAATAACTCATATGGAGTTTTATCAAAACGTTTGTTTACAATACAATGATTTTGGGTATAGCATGCAGTTGAAATGGACTCCCCCCACATTTTTGGAGGTAATTTGGAGTATGCAAGCATCGTTCGTGCTGCTTCGCACAACGTACGATTACGTCGTTCGACTACTCCATTTTGTTGGGGGGTCCAAGCAGCAGAGAACTGATGTTCAATGCCTTTGTCTTTCAAAAAACTATCAAGCGGGTCATTCTTAAATTCCGTCCCATTATCAGTTCTGATGCTCTTAACATGTTTGTTAAAAGAGCGTTGAATCTTTTTAATGAATTCAATGATAATGGCGGAGGTTTCTGACTTAGTTCGCAAAAGAAAAATCCATGTAAACCGGGTATAGTCATCAACAATGACAAGAACATGTTTCTTGCCACCGAGGCTAGAAATACGCATGGGTCCACATAAGTCCATATGCAATAACTGTAAAGACGATGAAGTACTGGGGTTTTGCTTAAGCGGATGATTAGTCCGTTTCAGCTTACCCATCGCACATGATGGACACACATGATGCTTATCATATTGAAAGGTTGGAATACCATCAACTAAATCTTTAGAGACTAGTCGATTGATACCCTTGTAATTCAGGTGTGACATCCGATGATTCCATAACCATGAATTTTTTTTGGTAGAACGAGTGGCCAAACACATGGTTGCATGTGATGGTGCATCATTGAGGTCAATAGTATATAGTGAAGCACAACGTTTACCAACAAGAAGATCATTCCCTCCGGTGGATTGCACCGAGCATTGTCGACGTTCAAACAAAACTTTGAGATCTCCATCGCAGAATTGGCTCACACTAAATAAACTGCACCCCAAACCCTTAACATATGAAACCCGTTTGATTGTTATGCCATTTTGCACAAAATCTCCGTAACCCGTTATTGTTGCAATCTCATCATTTCCGAATGTAACCGTTCCTAGGAATTTGTCAATGAAGTTGACAAGCAAGGATTTATCGCCCATCATGTGTCGAGAACAACCGGAATTGATATACCAAACACAGACGTCGAAACCCTGTAAATGTAAATTTCCTAGAGTTTAGGTACCCAAAGTTTTTTGGGTCCTTTTCGGTTAGTACCAACAATAAACTTTGGATTAACAACAAACTTTGGATCAATGATGAAATAATCACGTAAAGCATCATGCAGTTTAGACAATAAAGCATCATTTAAAACCACATTACATGAAGCATCATACGCAATATCAATCTTTACATCGTTATCAGAAGTCTTAACACACAATTTATTCCAAGTAGATGTTTTGTTCACACACAAAAATTGAAAAACATGAGATGATTTCCTAGGCCGACTAGCAGATTGCTTTGGTTTGGTTGCTACTTTCTTAGTCGTGGACTTAGGAACCCATACAGATTTGTAATTCAAGTTTGGATTATGACTTGTGACACGAAAAACACCTTTGTTAGTTAGACGTCCAAACTTTTCAGTTGACACATGAGATGACTGATTTTGCAGAATTTCCAATTTGATTGTACGTTCTTTTGCATCATACTCACTTAAATCAGGTTTAGAACTTGTGTGTGTTGTGGACTTAACTAATTTCTTTAAAAGACTCTCTTTTGAAGTTTTTGTCATAGGAATCATAGGAATATTTTCAGTTAACACAGAACCATTTGGAGAATGAACCTTTTTAACAATATACTGAGTTGTAGAAATAACTTTCGAACCATGATTGCCAAATTGAGAACGTAGAAGATTTTTAAGAATAGTAATGGGTTTTACATCCTTAGATGTTGTTGTTCTCTTCCCCTTCTTAGTAATCCCACCAGTACATTCAAGCACATTGGTTGCAACATTAGACGTTTGCTTAAGTGTGTTAGCCTGTTTCATTTGAATTATCTTTTGTTTTAAGCTTTTAATCTCAAGACATAATTCTTTAGCAGAAACTATCACTTCACCCTCCTTAAAAGCATAAGTACATTCTTTCTTAGGCAGTGAAGGCAATTTATCACACAAAGCAAGCATTTGTTCTAATGATTGGCACTTAAGTTGCAAGTCAATATTCTCCTGTTCAAGTTGAGCTACTATACGATTCAAATTACGTACAGCAGGCAAATGCAAGTAATAATCATGCAAAGGATCAAGTTGACTTTCAAAATCTATCAAAGGTTCAATGTTCGGTTCATCCTGAGGTTCTACTTTATCATCTAAAGAATTTTGACCTAGAAAATCTGTCTCAAAGAAGACAGTTAGTTCATGTGCTAGGTCTGCACGGAAAACATCATCTGGACATGCAGGTAAAGTTGGTAGAATTGGTTTCACATCAAAAATTGGTTCATCAAACACCTCATCTATTGCAGTAATGTTAGAACTAGGTTTGTTAAACACTTCATTCTCAAGCATTAAAATGTATTTCTCTAGCATGAGTGTTGGGATATAAACCAGTCTACGCTTAGGCATATAATCTTCACGTTGCATGTTCTTTTCAGTTTCAACAAGATTTTTCAAGAAATCAGGATTCGATTTACCTATCTTAGCATTGATTTTTTCATACATTAAGCTAATTTGATGGTATTTCCTAGATTTACGATTTACAATAATATTATCAAAATCAGCATCAGAAGGATGTACAAAATGTTATGGTAAACCAGCTTGAAAATAATCAGAATGATATAATCCTGGAATCTTTTTGGAAGCATCTTCCAAAATTTTCGGATCTTCATAACCCAACCCCCACTTTTCACCATGAATCGTTTTTGGTCTATTCATGAAAATCGTTTGTTTTGAAAGTTCCATATCCATGATAGCTTTGGATTGCTCTGTTCGATAGAGTTTTTCCTCATATCGAGCAAGTTGTGCTTTCATTTGAAAAGATTCTTTTGACAATAAAGAAATTTCAGTGTTCTTTTCAATTATGGTGTTTTCCAATTGAACGATTTTCTTGTTTAGTTTTGAAAGTGTGGGTTCATGTTGGTTTTTCAAATCAGAAAGATCTTTTTCTAAAAATTGAACTTTTTCTGCAAGTCGTTCCTATTTTAAACGATAATCAGTTCTTTCAACTTTAATTGGATGAATTGTCTTTTTCAGATCTTCCAACTCAGTTTCCTTAGAGTTGAGTTGGAGAGTCAATTGTTGCACATCCGTTTGCAATTTAGATGAGGAAGGTCTGGTCTCATCCATTTTGATTTTATCTTTTAAAACTTTGTTTTCAGATTTTAAGCCTTTGACCTCTTTTGACATTGAGACCAGATTCTTCGTCAAGTCATTTTGCATTTTTATAAAATCAGGTGAGATTTCAGATGATTGTACCTCATCATCATCGGATGTTGAGTCAGAATTCTCCATTGCTTCCTTAGCTTTGATGAGCTTTGTCACCTTGCAAACATTTGCATGTTCCACCTCTGAATCTGAATCGTCAGTCCAGTTAAACCAAGTATCATCAACCGGTTTTAGCTCTCCCCCAGTTTCCACAATCTTAGCCATCAACATTTTCTTCTTGTAGTAAGCTGCGTCCTTCTTCTTAGGCATCTTGCACTCACGAGAGTAATGACCAGCTTTGCCACAATTGAAACAAATTGAATTTTCCTTCTTGGAATCATCAGCACGTTGTTGTTTAGATTGATCAGCTTTCTTGTAGTACGAGGAAGATGATGAGTTTTTGCGTTGATTGCTTGATTTGCCTTTAAACTTGTGTTTGTTCAAGGCTTTTGTGAACATGGCTGCCATCTTGACTAATTCAAGATGAGAATCATCAACATCAGAAAGATTCAAATCTTCTGAATCAGTTGATTCTTCAACAAGCACTTTATTGGACAAGCTTTTGGAAGACGTCAACGATTTGCTCTTCTTTTTGGCAATTAGGGCAAGTGGATCGCCCGGAGAAGACTCTTTCCTTCCTTCTTGAAGTTTAGACACTTCAGGTTGGTAATGCATAAGAACTCCAACAAGCTCATGAATAGTCAACTTGTCAATCTCTTTAGTAGATCGAACAATGGTTCCATAAGGAAGCCAATCAGCATTGAGCTTTTTGAGAAACTTCATGTTGACTTCAGCATTTACTTTTATGATCTTGCACCTTTTCAACTCATTGAGAACACCATTGAAATAACGATAGGTATCCTTGAGTGGTTCATCAGTTTCCTGCTTGAAATCTTCATAGAATCCCAGAGCCTTATTCAATTTAGTAACGTCTGACATGTCATAACCTTCTTGCTGTCATTTGATCTCATCCCATATATCTTTTGCTGTTGTGTTGCTATCAACATTTTCAAACAATTCATACGGGATAGCTTGCATAACAATATTCTTTGCCTCTATGTCACCCTGAGCTCTCTCATGCTTATCACCAGAAAGTTCATAGACTGGAATTGGCATACCAGTATCCGGATGATAATCAACAACTGGACCATCTCTCAGAGAAGCACAAATGTGTTTTGATTTCTCACCCTTATAGTCTATGTACTGAGTGATATGGTGAAGCCACTGAGTGTATTTGCCATCAAACAACACTGAAGGACGGAAATCTGATCCAATAATCAAAGTATCTTGAGTAGACATCTTGAAAATGAGGTAGATTCGGTGAAGATTCTGTATTACACAAATCTAAGATGAAAAATCACAATAATCTGATCAGAATGTCAGATTCTGTAATAGATTCGGTACTGTAGCAGATTCGGTAAAGTAGCAGATTCGGTAAAGATTCTGTATATCAGATTCTATAAAAGAAACTGATCAGAAATACAAGAGACACACCCAGATTCAGTATAGATTCGGTAATCACAAGAATTGTAGCCTGTAACCACTTAAAATAATGGATTAAGTGATACAGAAACTCAGATTCTGTATTTTATTCGGTAGTCAGATTCTGTATGAAATTGAAGTTCAAACTCAATTCACTCCTTTTGAATTAGATTCTGTAACCTTGCTGCACAAGGAAACACGTTAGTATCACACAAAATATCAAAGATACCGAAAGTATAGGATACCGAATGTCAACTGTAGCAGTTGACAATACCGAGTCTAAGTTTAAAACTTAGAAATATGACAAAATCCTTTCTCAAACCACACCAATTAGCTGCGTATAATCAAACTGAATGTGATAGAATCACAATCACACCACAATCTGCAACACTTAAGATGAATTTAAGTAATGAAGCAGACTCGGTATGACAGTTACGATACCGAGTGTTGATCAAATCTTCAAAACTTAATGAATTGAAGAAATTGAACCGTCAGAAATGTGATTTAACACCTCATGAACACAACTGAATCCTTAAATCTACACAAAAATCCAGAATCAAGCTTGAATTAAGCAATACCGAGAGTTTTAGCCACAAACTCTAAAAATCAACTTGATTCTCCATAATTGAAGTTAAAAAGCTGTAATGATGATCGAAACTCTTTCTAAAATACCTAATGCACCTTTGCTGAACTTATCACAAGAATCAGAACGTCAGATTATCAAATTCGATGATACCGAATGTGATTCAAAATACCGAGAGTAATTAGATTCTGTAATCTACAATCTCTGGATCGATATAGTGATGTAGAATCACTTCCTGGAAGCTCTGATACCAAATTATAGGTCAGATCATGTTGAGATTGAGAGAAATGATAAGATAAAGAGAGATTCGGTATGTAAGCATGAGACTCGGTATTAGAGAGAATCGGTACAATTACATTCCACAGCTTCTAGAACTCGGTTACAATGCAATGGCTATCTAATTAGGACTACTTAGGTTCCTTATATAGCCCTCTTCTAAGGAACCTTCATTTAAGCTTATTTTCACATTAACACTATACAACTTCGGGGTCCTAACATTCATCCTCTCGATTGAGGTGTTTTCAAGAATTACGAAAGGTTTGAATGCAAATTGTAATCGTCAAGATACAAATGAGGTTTAAGATGAAATCAGGTGGCAAACTTGAAGAAATGTTTAGTTTCATATGTTATAATCAATATTTTAATTCATTTTAATTGTCCAATGTCATTAGTCCACAGTCGATAGTCCACTCTTAACAGTCCAATAATTCTTATATAATTTAATATATAATATTCAAATTAATTAATACGTTTCGTTACCCGTGTACATGTCTCACTCTCGATCACAACTCAATCTATATATATTATTGTAGAATCAACCTCAACCCTGTATAGCTAACTCCAGCATTACTGCATATAGAGTGTCTATGGTTATTCTAAATAATATATATAGATGCGTCGATATGATATTTCAAAACCTTGTATACGTGTCCCGATATTTAAAGTGCGTAAAAATAAATAACAGAAATTAAATGACGATAAATAAAGTGCGTAAAGTAAATAACAGAAATTAAATGACGATAAATAAAATTGCGAGAATGTAAATTGCGATAATTAAATTGCGATAAATAAAATGTAATCAGTTAGCTAGGAACAATTAGCCAGGAACAGTTAGCGTGGATTCTTAACAAAATTTCTCATAGTTAATTTGTTTGTTTCTAACAAATTTTATTTTGTCAAATGTTTTCTTCTTTATGCCACTTGTTGCATTCTGATAAGTCAAAATCCAAATATGAAATTGAATGAAAATGGTTATTTTGCGGTGAACGGATACGTATATCGGTGATTGTAAATAGGATACTAAATTACTGTTGAATCAGATTCAAAGAATGTACAGTGTAACTTATTAATGTGAAATCTAAATATTTCTAGGGTATTACCTACCCGTTAAAATATTTTCATCATTAACAGTTTGCACGAAAGAATTTTCAATTACAATCTTTATGAAAATATATATACATATATATTTTCTTCAGATGTAATCATGGATTTAATGAGTTAATATAATATTAAACTCATTTAGTTTTCGGTTGGAACTAGAATAAATATTTTAGAGATTACATATTCGCCATGTCGAACGAAGATAAATGAGGTAGAACGATACGTAGAATGAAGATCATACTCAAAGTATAGATGGTGATATTAAGGCATGGATTGTTGATGGTACTGGTGCTGTTATTGATGGTACTGTTGGTGCTGGTGATGTTGCTGAAGCTGGTACATTTTGCACAATATTTTCCAAGGCTACAACTCGGGCGCGAAGCTCGTTGACTTAATACTCCGGGATGATTGTCGGTAGGAACGAGCGAATGAATAAGGTTTAGAATTTTAGATATAATATAATCTTGGCGAGATATTCAGAAAATGAGAGTGAAAATGGTGTTTCGGATAGGTTCACCGGTAAATGCTTCAGATTCATCGCTAAGAGGACAATGTGGTGGATGGAAGGGATCGCCTTCTTCTTGTCTCCAATGATTGAGGAGGCTACGAACTCATCAGATGAATTGGGGATGACTGATTGGTTGATTCATTATGGTAATACTGCTTTCGGAGTTCGAGTGGAAATCCATATCGGAATAGCTGTCAGAATAACTATCGGAATAGCTATCGGAATTTGAGGGACTCGAACTGGTTGAGGGATTCATCTCGTATGATCAGATGAAGGATTTTCGATAAGAAATAGATTATAGGATGTAGATTAGTACCCTGCACTACATAATTTACATATGCATATATAATACTAAAATCTCATAAGTTACGGAGGAATCTACGGAAGTTGTCAGGCAAAGTCTACAGTAACAGATACGCTAAGATATGAATTTTGTCTATACACTATCTATGCAATAGAGGCAGTAAGACGTGTCTAGACTTTAAGGATGATAAGCAAATAATTTCCTATGGATGATAAGTAGATGATTTTCAACACGAAATGATAAGCAAAACTTTTGACATGCACACACGGTCGAAGTCCAGACTCACTAATGCATCCTAACGACTTATCAGTTAGATACACTAATGCAGACCTGGTTCCCTAAGACCACCGCTCTGATACCAACTCTAATTCAGTTGGGGACAACCACCGTCCCACCCAGTGGCTTCCCAGCTAACCGCCTGGTGACCACTGAGTGTACCTCAGATACTGATTTTAGGGCCTGCCTCTCGGCTACTGCCAACCCTCATAAGGGATCGCAAGGAGTAAGAGCCAATGCTTCGTCACAGGTAACACTGTGAGAACCTCCTTTACGACTAACCCGCCACACATGGACGGCGTTATACCAGCTCTGATGCCAACTCTAATGACCCGTCCTAATCCATCCGGACGAATACATTACAATTGATTACATCGCGAGGCACTTGACCTCTATATGATACATTTTACATACATTGCATTTGTTTTTGAAAAGACAATCTTTCATTACATCGAAAGTTGACGGCATGCATACCATTTCATAATATATCCAACTACAATTGACTTAATAATAATCTTGTTGAACTCAACGACTCGAATACAACGTCTTTTGAAATATGTCATGAATAACTCCAAGTAATATCTCTAAAATGAGCAAATGCACATTGAAAGATTTCTTTCATACCTGAGAATAAACATGCTTTAAAGTGTCAACCAAAAAGTTGGTGAGTTCATTAGTTTATCATAAATAATCATTTCATAATTTTAATAGACCACAAGATTTCATATTTCCATTTCTCATAAACATACGCCCCATGCATAGAGACAAAAATATCATTAATATGGATTGAACACCTGGTAACCGACATTAACAAGATGCATCTAAGAATATCCCCTATCATTCTGGGAAATCCTTCGGACATGATAAAAAAACAACATCGAAGTACTAAAGCATCCGGTACTTTGGATGGGGTTCGTCGGGCCCATAGATCTATCTTTAGGATTCGCGTCAATTAGGCGTGCACTAATTCTCAAAATTAGTGATGTTCCCTAATTCTTAGGTTACCAAGTAAAAAGGGGCATATTCGGCTTCGATCATTCAACCATATAATGTAGTTTCGATTACTTGTGTCTATTTCGTAAAACATTTATAAAAATTTCGCATGTATTCTCAGCCCAAAAATATAAAGAGTAAAAAGGCAAATGAAACTCACCTAATGTATTTTGTAGTAAAAATACATATGACTATATTGAACAACTGAACAATGCAGGGTTGGCCTTGGATTCACGAACCTATATCATTTGTATATTTATCAATACTCATAAACATAATCGAATAAATTATATATATATATATATATATATATATATATATATATATATATATATATATATATATATATATATATATATATATATATATATATATATATATATATATATATATAACTTATATATTATATTTAATTTGTGTTTATATTTAAAAATGGTTATTATTTATGTAGTTATATTAATATATTCATACTTGTTTAAATATTATATAAAAAAAATTGATAGTTAGCTATCTGTAAATATTTATATAACTAATATTAGTAAGTTTGATATATATAGTTATGTGAAATTTGAATATAATTATAGTATACGTAATAAGTATATTTTATGTACAAAATATTTATTTGCTTAAAAAAGTAATTTTTGAGATTAATAAAGATACTATTAATAATCATATTATTTAATAATAATATCTATTTTCATAATAATATTAGTAATAACAATAATAATAATAATAATAATAATTATAATTGTAACTAGGGTTATGATAATAATAACAAATAGTACTAATACTTACATTAGTAATAATAACAACAATAACTAATATTCGTCATA
This sequence comes from Rutidosis leptorrhynchoides, assembly GCF_046630445.1. NCBI lineage: Eukaryota > Viridiplantae > Streptophyta > Magnoliopsida > Asterales > Asteraceae > Rutidosis > Rutidosis leptorrhynchoides. The sequence goes on along the minus strand of NC_092342.1, from coordinate 263,014,587 downwards.
CCTAATAATAATAATTCTGATACTTAATGAATATAATGATAATATCCTAATCATAATAATACTTTTATCAATATTACTAATACCAATAATAATAACACTAATAATATTTAATGATGTTACTTGGTAACAAAATGTTAATAATATTAATATTATTTATAATTGTAATTATATTCCTAATAATAACTAACACTTACATTAGTATTATTAATAATATTAATTATAATACTTGAAATAATAATAATAACAATAACAATATTAATTTATAGTAACAATAATAATAACAAAAATGATAAGTGTAATAATATCATTAATAATAATATTAATAGTAATAATGCTTAAATGATAAGATTAACTATAATAACTATATTAATAATACTTATAAGACTAATAATAATAATAATAGCTATAATACTTATAATTATGATAATATTACTAATAATAATTATAATACCAATAATAACAATAATAACAATAACAATAATAATAATCTTGGTAATAACAATAATATTTGTAATCATAATAATAATAATAATAATAATAATAATAATAATAATAATAATAATAATAATAATAATAATAATAATAATAATAATAATAATAATAATAATAATAATGAAAATAATAATAATAATAATGATAATGGAAATGAAAATTAAAGTGTATACCCTTTCAAAATGCTTTCCTAAAAAGAATGTCCCGAGCAAGGCTCGAACCCGAGACCTCCTAAATACCCACAAACACTCCTTACCACCCAGCAATTTCTGTCTTTCTGAAATTATACGAACCATTTATTTATTTAACTACTCTCTAACAGTTTCCCTAATTCCTCTTCTTCTTCACTTATTTTGTTCGATCATTGCCCCAAACCAGTAACGTTTTCATTAATTCCAAGCCTAATTAAACTCCCCAATATATTTAGAACTAATCATTATCAAGAATTTTCAATAATATAAATCGAAAAAAAAATAAAAAAAAATGAGACTGCACTGCAGTCGCTGTTTAAAGAGAAAAAAAGAAATTTTGGTTTTTAATTTTTATAACATAATAGATAAAAGTTATAACACAAAATACTTTGAAAATCCATCCTAGAAACTATTGGATTCGTCAATTGGACTTGAAACATCGAAACAATAATGAATTTGATGAAGAACGATTCGTTTGATTTTTTATTCTTAAACTTTGACTCAAAAATTGGAATTCGATTTCAAAAATTATAACTCGAAACTTTGCAGATAGTTTAAAGACATGATTTCTAACCAAACTACATTTTTAGATTTTAAAATGTTATTCGAATCCGTGCTTTTGCTGAAAAGTTGAACATACAGGGTACCGAGTTAAAAAAATGAATTTGACAGATTTAACAATTATCGGTGGTTTGCATTTGATATTGAAAATGTAAAGTGGAAAGAGTTTATTAAAACCGCTGAGTATTTACTTGATTTATAACCAGAGATGTTGACAGGATTTTCCAATCACGAACATAAATATATATAAAAAATAAAGAAAAAATAGATGAAAACAACCCTCAACAGAATTTGTTTGCTTGTAAGACTAAATGTGATGGATCGTACCAATTTACAGATATAGAAATGATTCATAGAACAGTTGATAATGATAGGAACTGAATTTTACTTCTCTTAGGGTTAAATACATACATATATATATATATATATATATATATATATATATATATATATATATATATATATATATATATATATACACACATATATATATATATGTGTATATATATATATATATATATATATATATATATATTTATATTTATTTATAAATATATATAAGTGTATATTACATAAATATATATTTGTATATGTGCTTTTTTATATGTATATATCTGTATTTATATATATATATATATATATATATATATATATATATATATATATATATATATATATATATATATATATATATATATATATATATATATAAGTGTTTATATAAATCTGTTTATATATATTTGATTATATATAATTCATAAACTTTAATATTTGTAATGATATTAATAATAAAATACTAATACTAATAATAACTATAATAAATTTATGAATAAAATTTTGAAATACTAATAATAATAATAAAAATAATATTAATGATAGTTATATCAATAATAATAATAATTGTATTAATACTAATTATAAATAGTAGTAATATTAAGAATCATAAAATTGATAATCTTAATAAGTTCACTAATAACCATCATAATAAAACAATAACAATAATATGTTTATTAATACTAATAATAATATAATACTACTCATCATAATATTGTTGATAATAATAATATTAATAATAATATAATAACTTATATCAAATTTCATATATACCTATATATCTGTATATTAAATATATAATGAATCATAATAACATTAATTATACAAATTTTAATATCTAATATTAATGAAACAGATAATAATAACAATGGAATTAATGATGATAATAAACTAATGTTACTAATAATACTTGTACATGTCAAATTTCATATATACATTATATAATAATATTAATGATACCAATATTGATAATAATAGTGAAATTAATGGTAATACTATTAATATTACAAATATATTACTGTCAATTATATAACTTATTGAATCTTTAATATTTATAAATTACAATATATATAATATTACTTATGTATAGCATTTGTTTATACATATATATTTACATATTTATTTACACACAATTGTTCGTGAATCGTCGAAAGTAGTCAAGGTCAAATGCATTCATGACAAATAGTTCCAACATTTTGAGACTCGGTTTAATAGACTTGGCTTATCGTATCGAAATCATATAAAGATTAAGTTTAAATTTAGTTGGAAATTTCTGGGTCGTCACAGATTATATCTCTAGGTTAAGATCTCCGATCACTTACTCCGTTCATTCTTCTTTGCGTAGAATAACTTACTTGCTACTAAGGTGAACTTCATAGCCCCACTTTTTACTGTTTCATAACTGTTTTTATAACTTTTGGGGTGAGACACATGCTTGCTTTTAAACTGTTTTATGCTTAGACACAAGTACTCAACTGTTAACTATGCTGTCTTGCTTTGATTCATGCTAAATCCCTACCGTAATATCGTTAATTGCTACGTATAAATGCAAACTTAATTATTGTGAGTAAGCCTATTGAGAGTAACGTCTCTAACCATTCGACCGTTGATCTTTGGTTACATAATAATGATTCCACGACACTGACAGTATAAGGTGTCATAGGGTAAATTGTTTAGTAGCGATTTTACAAACTACAGCAACACATTTAGATTTATATATCTATATTGATCAACTTTAAACTAAATCTTATGGTCTAAAACTTTGGATATTATTTATAAACCTGTGAATTTCACTCAACCTTTTTGGTTGACACTTTAAGCACGTTTTGTCTCAGGTGATGATTGAGCTAGTTGTTTGTAACTTTGTGATGATAGATTTGATGCTTGCATGGAGTCCACATCGCATATTATATTTTAGTTCATAAACATTTATTTTACATTTTAATAATAATGTAAACATTTATTACTGCTTCCGCTGTTTTATTAACAAAGGTTTTATTTAAAAAGTCTCATATAGAGTCGTTCTCGTTTATACAACTGTGTTATGATATGATTGGTTACAATTACTCCTGGTCCATTTTGGGGGTGTGACAGATTGGTATCAGAGCAGGCTGTTGTAGAGAACCAGGATTGCATTTTAAGTGTGGCTTATACAATTAGGTACCTTAGCAATGTAGGACTACAACTTTCCTTGACTATAGTGCCTTTAATTGTTGCCTTTAACTGATAAATGCTACACTATACTTTAGAAACTTTACTTATCTTAGAATGCCGAGCCAATCTAAGAACTCTGCTCATTCTCCTAAGTACTATTTAATTCCGCCACCACATTTAAATGCGACACCGTTCTCGACATTCCTATGTCATCTATCATGGTTTTGTGTATTACATATGTATTACATGAAATATTATCCATGATTTTTGAAACTCCTATATTTGTTACTATTCATACTCAAACGTATATAACCTCCTTGTTATATCACGTTCCTATATGCTTTATGCCTTCATGCATCGGTTTGCGAACCAGAAAATGTCATTGAGTTATCGAGAATCTCAAAGACATTATAATGTCATCCCTACTCATATTCATTACTTTTAAATCTTTGATTTCTCGTTATTTTTGATCATTGAATTTTCTTGACGGATGGTGTCTACGAAACTCTAGAATGGAAGGGTTTGGATTACCAATTTAAAGGATCCTATAGCTCAAGCCCTAGACCTGAATAAGCCATTACGAATTGAAAGTCTTTAATCATTATCTGATTACATACTTATCATTTTTAATCTAGACACGTCATACTGCAATTATTGCATAAATGGAGTATAGACAAATCAAATCTTATCATATCTATCCCAATAAACTTTGTCTAACACTTTTCCTAAATTTCCTCCGTAAATTACGAAAATCTTTTTGCTACATATACGTATTCAAGGGGACGAATATATCATTCAGTATTCAACACCTACTCGTATCAAAAACCTTAATTCCAATCACATAAGATGGATTTCTCACTTGATTCCTCGAACTCCCCGAGCTCCAATGGCAGCGTAACCGGAACAAACGAACCAATTAGCCATCATCTATTTTGGATGAATTTGGGATGAGTTCGTAGTCTACTTAATCAATGGAGAAGTGAAGAAGGTGATCCTTTTCACCCACCACATTGCCCTATTGGCGAAGAACCTGAAGCACTTATCGGCGAACCAATCCGTAACACCATTTTCACCCTCATTTCCAGGATATCTCGTCACAAGTATATAATATCTAAAATTCTAGATCTTATTCATCCCCTTGTCCGAACCGCCAATCATCCCGGAATAATAGAAGAAGTCAACGAGCTTCGCGCTCGAGTAGTGGCTTTAGAAAATATGGTGCAAAACCTATGAGCACCAGCAGCAGCACCAGCAGCATAACCAGCACCACCAGTACCATCAACATCACCACCAACAGCATCAGCTTCACCAACAACAACATCAGCATCCCACGTCTCAACATCATAATCGGTACCTCAAACATCGACATCATACGCCCATAGATACCAATAAATATTAGTAATAATGAGTTAAGATGTATTGACTCATTCTTCCTGAAGAATTATATATGTATACTTTATATATATATATGGTTTGGAACAATAATAAATCTTTTCTTACTAAGCTATTACGTGTGAATCTTAACTAGTATGTACTACTTGGTTAATTCATATCACTAATATGCTATGATGTACATCCTTCGTTAATGACTTAACAATCATTAATCACTGCTTCAGCACAATAAACTCCATTTCATAATAAATCAAGTGTACTATTCAAATACATGTTTGATTTTACACTTCCATTTTCGATGTACTCGAAACTTTTTAGAAAACATTATTCGTGTCTTATGAATTTCACAAGAATTCCACGAGCACCAACATCATATACCGAGGTATATCAATAACAATGAATGATGAAGTATTGATTCATAACTCCATTAAAGAAATATTCCGCGACGATTATGTAATCTCTCAAGTTTTGAGGATTATTTATTGTCGTTCCAACCGTAAATCAAATGAGTTTAATATTATATTAACTCATTAAATCTATATTATATTTGAAGAATACATATATGAACGTATATCTCCATAAAGATTGTAATTAAAGTTCTTTTGTACATACTGTTAATTGTGAAAATATTTTAACTGGTAGGTAATACCCGAGAAATATTTATATCTCACGCATTGTACATTCTTCAATTCTGATTCAATAATCAGTAACTATACTACTTACGTTCACAAGATATATGTATCCGTTCACTAAAGAACAATCATTTTCATACAAATTCAATTACATATTCTGATTTTGACATATCAGAATCCAAGTAAAGCTTTAGCAGGTGTTATCTTCCTAAAGATTACTAAATTCATATATATATTCATTCGTATTCTGTGATGAATTATCACGTCAAACCACCGAAATTAGAACCATTGATGGTTACATCCTACGCTTAAACACTTCAAATTCAAAATTCTTGAAAACACCTCGGATTGATAATCAATGATTCAAATTCGTTAACCTTGAGAATGCTGACGAAGCAGCAAAAGCTATAGATGGTCTTAATGGCCAAAAGTTTGATGATAAAGAATGACGTATTGAAAAAGCTCAGATTTGGAACTGAAAAATGGATTGAGCTAACCATGAAGGAGACCAAGGACAAATACAAGGACCAAACCCTATATTCAAAGAATCCAGGTAATTCTGGATCCGATGAAATCTTTAGAGAATATCATGCTCCGAAGTCATGTTAAAAGCTTGCGGAAAATTTTTCTTCATCAACTTTCAAACTTAGAAATTCCAAAATATCATCATAAATATCTTCGATATTTCTGAAGATATTTCATAAATATTCTTGTCCAAAATTATATACCTCTTCGTGCTATCTGTATTACATTATATTAGAAACTTTTGTAAAACCTAAGTATAAATTATGAATGAATTATGGAGAAGTGTTGGGAATTGAAGCATGAGTTAGTATAATATAATGACGTCGGGCCAACGTGATTATATTACAGTAAGTCATGCTGATTTTCTAATGGCACGTGATAGAGGTTCACAGATCATACCCCCATCATGAACCATGTTGTATAACTCTTTCATTCTATTTAACCTTTAAACATATCAAGAAAATATTTTTCTTGATGATTCGGTCTTTTTCAGATATTCTGGTAATTTGACAAATCAAATCGTGCTATTACCTTTCCTTTCTGCTTTGTATATTATGATCATTCGAAACTTCATACCTACGAATTCTGGACCATTATTCGCTTGACTTGAAGTCGCTAAGGAAAAACAAAAGCACGGAGCTCCGACATATAAGGGAAAATATAAAGCCCGATAACAACACGGAAATTACAAACCGTGTATATCAATACGTATTGCAACGTAAAGACACGGGAGAATTAAAAATATTATAACCCCAAGGGAATAGTAGAAGAAAACAAATTCCTCTGGTGGTAAATGAAAAAGAAGAATGACTGTATATATGGTCAATATAATAACAAGGATCAAGACGGGATTGAGCATATTAACAAATCTTTTGAAAGTATGAATTGAGGAAGAAAGTATAGAAGTGGTGAAGATAATGAGACGGAAGAAGCTAATTTATAGCAAAATTCTAAACACATCAATCGAGGCAATTCACCGCATTTAATCAAAGAAATCCCAAAATTCCTTAATTATCGGAGAATCAAATCTTATAAAGATTATGAAGATATCTTTAAGTCCCTTGAATTCCGAAAATCAACTTTAGCTATGTCAAAAGTTAAGACGAACATTTATTTTTCTCATTTCACTTTTTTACGATAGCTTCACTCATACTCTTCACGTAATCGAATTATTTTATTACTCTATAGTGATAAAACTCTATTTTCCAACTCATATCCGTCATGAAAACATACTTATTGTCAACCATGACGATCTCTGTCAAATTTCGGGATGAAATTTCTTTAACGGGTAGGTACTATAACAACCCTCACATTTCATACTTGAATTAACTAATTTGCCCCTAGGGTTGTTATTCATACTTAATATATGATTAAATTCGACGTTGAGTAAATATTTATTTTTTGTCGACACGTTTTGTTAACTAAAGTTTATACTAATTATATAAAATAACTTTAGTTAATATTAATATTAATGTGTATTATATATAAAACTATATGTAACATAATTATTAATTAAATGATAAGTTATTTTAATCATTATTTATATTTTTAGCTTATAAAAAAAATGAAATAAGATTTTTTTATAAATTAAATAATGAGCCCATGAATTTTGACTAAATATTTTCAAAGACAAAACATATTAAAAATATTTTTAACATGTTTTCTTTTTTTGTCAAAATTGGCACCTTTATTTTATTTATATTTTTTCTTTTCACCAACCATTTTTTTCCTATAAATACCCACTTCCATTTCATAAAAACTTGTATCAAATCTTTAGAAAAACTCTCTCACAAACTTGGGGAACTACTTGAGGTATTTTCTATATTTTTTTATCGAATTGCTTTTATTTTTTGTATATTCTTTATAAATTTGAAATTAATATATATAAATTATGTTTATATGTTATAATTAATATTATAAGTATTATGATGTATAAAAATAATTTTTATAATTTATGGAATATTATTTATAATTAAATACGAATTATGTAGTATTTAAACGTAAAAACAATGTAAAATTTGTAATAAATATTTTTAACCAAAAATAAAATATATATTCTTTTTTTTGAGTTTATAAAACTTATATAGATCTGAAAAAAATTATAAAAATAATTACTTGGGTCGAATTGGTAATTATTATATAATTAAACTCTATTATTATGTAATTCAAAGGTAAATTAAGAATAAATATAAAATAATAAAAATATTTTTTAAATATTTTTTTTACAGGTTATTAGACTGATAGAAACTTATAAAAATTATAAAAATAATTTTTTGGGTTTATTTTGTAATTATGTAGAATTAAACTTATTTTATGAATAAATTAAGGGTAAAAACAAAAATAAATACAAAATATAATAAAAATGTTTTCTTAAATTTTTTTTACTGATTTATATGATTAACTAAGACTATAAAAATTATGTATATAATTTTTAGATATTTAATTAAGTATTTAAACATTTTTAGATAATGTTTGATTAATAAAACACTATTATCTTTAAAGTAATTTAGGTATTTATTTAAAGGTAATTATATTTAATATATATAAGACATACTAAGGTATAACTAAATATTAAATAATACTTAGGTTATATTATCACATATATAATTATTAAGTACATTAATAATTCGTTGTGTGTATACACCTATAACGCGAAGGTTAAAATTAAAGATAACATACAAAGACTACAAACATCACCGCTACTTATGGCCTAGGGTGATCCTTGTTACCATTATGGGACACTTGTGGATCTCGAATGCCAAGACTTAGATTCTGGTCAAGAGATCCTGAGCCGCTCGGTAACAATAGATCATTCGAGTGACTTGCATGTTAGCAATGAAGTTTGGGCGAGATTGTACAACGTCTTTGCTGAGGATTATAACCCGAACATTCTTAAACTAGAAGCTTACTATAAGTGGAAGCTTTCCATAAATAGTAGGTTTCTAAAAATAGAAACTTTTGAGAAATAGGAACTTTTCTCGAAAACCGTCACTGTTAATATAGTTGCTATATTAATAAACAAACTTTATGTCTGTTAGACATTAACTAATCAAAGATTATATCTTTAGGTTAAGATCTTCGATCACTTACTCCGTTCATTCTTCTTTGCGTGGAATAACTTACTTGCTACTAAGGTGAACTTCATAGCCCCACTTTTTACTGTTTCATAACTGTTTTTATAACTTTTGGGGTGAGACTCATGCTTGCTTTTAAACTATTTTACGCTTAGACACAAGTACTCAACTGTTAACTATGTTGTCTTGCTTTGATTCATGCTAAATCCCTACCGTAATATCGTTAATTGCTACGTATAAATGCAAACTTAATTATTGTGAGTAGGCCTATTGAGAGTAACGTCTCTAACCATTCGACCGTTGGTCTTTGGTTACATAATAATGATTCTACGATACTGACAGTACAAGGTGTCATAGGGTAAATTGTTTAGTAGCGATATTACAAACTACATCAACACTTTTAGATTGATATATCTATATTGATCAACTTTAAACTAAATCTTGTGGTCTAAAACTTTGGATATTATTTATAAACCTGTGGATTTCACTCAACTTTTTTAGTTAACACTTTAAGCATGTTTTGTCTAAGGTGATGATTGAGCTAGCTGTTTGCAACTTTGTGATGATAGATTTGATGCTTGCATGGATTCCACATCGCATATTATATTTTAGTTCATAAACATTTATTTTACATTTTAATAATAATGTAAACATTTATTACTGTTTCAGCTGTTTTATTAACAAAGGTTTTATTTAAAAAGTCTCATATAGAGTCGTTCTCGTTTATACAACTGTGTTATGATATGATTGGTCACATTTACCCGTGGTCCATTTTGGAGGTGTGACATGAGGCTATTGGTGCTGTTGATACTGGTGGTATTGTTGATGCCGGTGATGCTGCTGGTGCTTGTAATCTTTGCACCATATTCTCCAAATCTATTATTCGAGCGCCAAGCTCGTCGACTTCTTCTATTACTCTGGGATGATTGGCGGTTGGAACGAGAGGATGAATAATGTTTTGAATTTGAGATAGTATATAATCATGGAGAGATATTCGGGAAATGAGGGTGAAAATGGTGTTTCAGACTGGTTCGCCTGTAAGTGGTTCAGGTTCTTCGCCAAGAGGTGAATTTGGCTGATGGAAATGATCGCCTTCTTCTCGTTTCCATTGATTAAGTCGACTACGAACTCAGCCCCAATTCATCCAGAATTGATGATGGCTGCTTGGTTGATCCATTCCGATTACACTGCTTTCAGAGCTTGAGTGGAAATTCATATCGGAATAGCTGTCGGAATCCGAAGATCTTGAACTGGTTGCAGAATTCATCTTGCACGGTTAGATAAATGATTTTCGATATGAAATGATTTTTGGATATCGGATGATATTCTAATTGCATAGAATACCTAATACCTATATATAGTACAGAGTATTCTGTAGATTACGGAGGGAATTAAGAAAACGTGTCAGACAAGGTTTAATGTGATGGGATGTGAATTTGTCTATACACTATCTATGCAATAAAGGCAGTAGGACGTGTCTAGACTTAGGAATGATAAGCAGGTAATTTTTCCACTAGGAATGATAAACAAAACTTATAATATGCAGCTAAGGTCGAAGTCCAGACTTGCTAATGCATCCTAACGACTATCAATCTGACTCACTAATGCAAGACCTGGTTCGCTAAGACCACCGCTCTGATACTACATGAGAAGAACCACCCTAATCCACCTGGACGATGTCATCAACATTTGGTCCCATTGCGATGATTGACTCCATGTAATATCTTTAAAATGAGCAAATGCACAGCGGAAGATTTCTTTCATACCTGAGAATAAACATGCTTAAAAGTGTCAACCAAAAGGTTTGTGAGTTCATTAGTTTATCATAATTATCATTTCCATAATTTTAATAGACCATAAGATTTCATATTTATAAACAGAACCTCTCGTCGGTACAAAAATAAAATCATTCATATGGATTGAACACCTGGTAACCGACATTAACTTTAATGCATAGAATATCCCCAAACAGAACCTCTCATCTGATAATATAAACCTCGAAGTACTAAAGCCATCCATAACCTGAATGGGAGTTGTTAGGCCCAATAGATCTATCTTTAGGATTCGCGTCAATTAGGAACAGAACCTCTCGTCTGCCTAATTCTTAGGTTACCAAGCTAAAAGGGGCGATATTCGGTTTAATAATCCAACCATAGAATGTAGTTTCGATTACTTGTGTCTATTTCGTAAAACATTTATAAAAGCAGCGCATGTATTCTCAGTCCCAAAAATATATATTGCAAAAGCATTTAAAAAGGGAGCAAATGAAACTCACAATCGAATATTTTGTAGTAAAAATATTCATACTACGAAACTGAACAATGCAAGGTTGGCCTTGGATTCACGTACCTATATCATTTATATATATATATATATATATATATATATATATATATATATATATATATATATATATATATATATATATATATATATATATATTAACACATATAATAGTAATCGAACAAATTTATATTATTATTAGTGATATAATTGTTTTATGCTTCATTAATTCATTTATTAATATAAAAAATAATTTCTTATTAAGGTAGTTTAATAATTTATTTATAAAAATAAGAACTTTACATTAAGGTCTTTACGATAAAAATATATAATTTAATTAATAATATTTTATTGATAGATTATATTAATATGTAATATTAATATAATTGTAATGTATTTTTTTATATAAAAATATCTATTTGTAATAATACTAATAAGAATGATAATAATAATGTTAGTAATAATAGTAACAATAATAATAATATAAATGTTAATAAAAAATGATAGTTTTAATAAAGATAATAACTTTACTAAAAATGTTAAGTTTTAATAAAATTATAATTTTAATAAAAATGATTGCTTTGATAATTGTAGTTATAATGATACTGTTAATAGAAATGATAATAATAATAATAATAATTCTAATAATAATAATAAAGATGATAATTTTGTAAAAGTGATAATAATTATAATAATTCTTAATAATGACAATACTTATTAATGATAATCATATTAATAATAGTAATAGTATTATCGATAATAATACTTATGTTAATCATAATAATAATAATGATAATAATATTTATAAAAAAATAATAGTAATCCTAATATTAATGATAATAATAATCATATTATTAATATTAGGGATAATAACAATTAACATAATAATAACAACAATAATTAATAATAATAATAATAATAATAATAATAATAATAATAATAATAATAATAATAATAATAATAATAATAATAATAATAATAATAGAAACTACCTCAAAGAATAAGTTCCAAAAAAATAAGTGCCCTTGCCCGGGCTCGAACACACGACCTCCCGCTTAGCAAACACCCACCAAACCGTCTACTCTGCCTTTCTTTTCTATTTTAATTCAATTTTTAATTTTTATAAACTCGTATTTTATGTTGTCTCATACCTCCTTCTTCGTAAACAACATTAAATCATAAACGGCCCAACAAAGTTTACGGCCGAAATACAAATAATGGCCCAAGTGAGAAGTGATAATATTAATTGGCCCAATAAATGAAACCTAGTTAGCCCTAGTCCAATTGTATTAAGATCTGCGTGGAAATTTAATCAAGGGAAATGGCAGTAACAATCGACCCTAGAATTTGAAGAGGAACTTGCGGTGGTTTTTCAAGTAACTTAATCAAGTAGCAGTAGTAAGCGCAGCAGAGAACAATTCGATAATAGCAACAACAGTTAGCTAGGGATTAATGGTGGTGGTCTTTGTAGTTATCGAACCCAAAACAGAAACATAAGTATGCACCATTTCATCACCATCCTAGTCGTGAATCAATATCGTCATATCATCATTATCACTAACGTAAAACATCATTTTATATCACTTATCATCATCGTGAATTATCATCATAATGCATTACGTCCCTCATCATTATTTATTAACATAATCGTTCCCATGATCATTATTAATTCTTTACATTAGAACCGAATCAAGTTTGGCTTATTGGGGTTGTTTATGAGATGAGTTGGCTATCCATATAATTTAAGATATCAATTATTTGCCCAACCAAATGTTAATATTACTTTGGCTCTAGTGGTGATATTTTATTAATACACTAGCACAATTTGGGTCCTGGTTTATATGGATAGAGTTTGTCATCGACTAGCAAAATATAAAATCTAACAATAGGTAGGGTCTTGATTAGCAATTTTCTCCAAAAGGTCATAAACAGCCAGCTAATAAAGGGTATAAATTGAATAGAAGTTGAATAAGTGGATTTCGGTTCTGTATTGGTTCGAATGATAGAATAATTAATAACATAACATTAATATTCTAACGGTAGGGTTGTTATTGATGGTTGTCGAGTTGCACAAAAAAAGTAATAGTTATTTGAAGTAGCAGTAGGTACGAAGAAATATAGAATAGCATGGTGGTTGTTTCATGGTTCTTGGTTAGAAGTTTTAGGAGAGAGAGAGATGACAATATATGGTGAAAGGTATCGATGATGGTGGTGATTTATGGTAGCCGGGAGTGGTGGGGGCAGTTACAAGTGGTTTCGTGGGATGGTTTTGAGTTGCAAAACAGTAGCAACATCAGCTTAATTTTTAATCTGGTTTTGATTGATGTTCATCTAGAAAGAAAAAAAATTAAGAAGAAACAAAAGGATAATAAGTATGAAACAAAACCTTGGCTTTTTGGATTAATAACCGAGCAGAACCAGAAACATGTTATACTTGTTGTGATTCGCGAATGTACAAGTATAGAAAAAATATTTTAGCATGATGGTTCCGGTTGTTATCACAAGTCAAGCAACAACAAGGAACAAACAGTAACAGGGAGCTATGTTTGGGTTGTTGTGGTGTTTAAGGGGTGTTTCTCGATTGCAAAGGCATAGTGACAGGTTTGTAGTTCGAATGTGTGTTGGTTTTTGAGTTTATGGGTTTCGACCTATAGCATCAACGAGTAATTTTTTTATGATGTTAAAATCGAATATAACCAGAAAGCTAGCAGTAATATGATGATCATGTGGGGGTTGAGGATGGTGAATGGTAGCATCATAGTTGTAGGTTAAAAATGATAGGATTATGGTGATCGATGTTTATCTAAGAGTAGAGTAGATGATCTTACATAAATATAATCTGATGATTAGGCAAAAACAAAAACACTATATCCCACTTGCTTAGGAACGTGATAAGAAACAGTGTGATACTCAGAAATAATCATATAAAGATAATAATATAATAATAAATCATATTTCAAAGAAAGTACAGTAATATTATATCAATCACAATTCATGAAACACATTAGTCGCCCCTTAATTGTTTTCTTGTACCGACAGTTTACACGGATAATCGTGGTCCGTTGATAATCAGTGGCGGATAATAGTCTCAGAAAAATTCCATATTTTTAAATTAACTATATTTATTTATTTTGATCATTATGGTATAAAATTCGATCATTAACTATTAAATAAAAATTAACATCAACCGTCCCTCTTGATTCTGGGTAAAATATAAAAAATATTAAAATTTGAAAACTAGATCCTAAATACAATTTTAGTAAACCTAAAATTTATAGAACTCATTTTCGGATCACTATTTATTTTAAAATCATATAAATTCGAATTAAACTTCTCTAAATAATAATCGAAACGTCCAACGAGTATTACAATTTATTAAATAATTATATTTGATATACTATATATATATATATATATATATATATATATATATATATATATATATATATATATATATATATATAACAATTTAATTATATCGTATATTATTTTATATTTTCAGTTCTAACGATTAAATCGTATATTATTATTTTAAGTTATTATATATATATACATATATTTATATTTATATGTATACACATTTATTTAAAATTAATGGTTCGTGAATCGTCGAAGATAGTTGAAGGGTAATTGCACATATGAAACAGTTCAAAATTTTTGAGACTCAACCTAACAGACTTTTCTTATCGTGTCAAAAATATTAAATCGTATCGAGAGTTTGGTTTAAAATTAGTCGAAATTTTTCGGGTTACTACACATCTGTTGCTGCCTCTTCAAGCAAACCAGCAGATAGGAAGAGATCATCAAAGATGACCCTTCCAAAACCCATCCTTGGATGGGTTCCCAAAAAGAACTAATCTCTTAGTTACTGTGCAGGGCATTCAAAACAAGCAAATCTGGTATCTCGATAGTGGTTGTTCGAGACATATGACCGGATGTAAGTCCCTGCTGATAGACTATCAAGAAAAGAATGGTCCAGTTGTATCATATGGAGATAATTCGTTGGGTTACACAAAGGGTTTTGGTACTTTAACAAATGGGAATGTTACATTTTCAAATGTAGCATATGTCGTTGGGCTTAAACTTAATCTACTCAGCATAAGCCAACTGAAAAACAAAATTAAGATAGTCCAGTTCAGAAGGAAGATTAGTTCTATTTTTGATAAGACAGGGAAGCCACTGCTGACAGCAAAAAGACATGAGAACATGTATCAAATTGACATGAACACAGCAGTCACAACAACTGATACTTGTTTTTATTCAAAGGCAGCAGACAACCTTAAGTGGTTATGGCACAAGAGACTCTCACATCTCAACTTCAAATATATTCATAAGTTATCTAGTAAAATTTTGGTGTCTGGGCTACCCACAATGTCTTATGTGAAGGACAGATTGTGTCCTGGTTGTGAAAAAGGGAAGCATCACCATGCCTCATTCAAGTCAAAGTAGATTTCATCTGTTGAGAACCCATTTCACCTACTTCATATGGATCTTTTTGGTCCTGTTAATATAGCCAGCTGTAGTGGAAAGAAGTATACACTGGTGATTGTTGATGAATATTCCAGTTACACTTAGGTATTCTTTTTTAAGCAAAAGAGTGAAGCTGCTGATGAAATCATCAATTTTATCAAAAGAATGGAACTACTGAATAGGCAACTGGTGAAGCAGCTTAGAAGTGATCATGGTACAGAGTTCAGAAATGCTACTTTAGAAGAATTTTATGCTGACAAAGGTATTTCACAGAACTTTTCTACTGTGAGAACACCTCAACAGAATGGTGTTGCAGAAAGAAGAAACAGAACTCTCATTGAAGTAGCAAAATCTATGTTGGCTGATTCTGGGCTGAAAAATTCATATTGGGCAGAAGCTGTGAACACTGCATGTTTTACCCAGAATAGATCTTTAATAGTGAAAATACATCAGAAAACTGCTTATGAAGTTCTCAAAGGTAGAAGACCCTCAATTTCATTTCTTCATGTATTTGGCACTCCCTGTTTCATTCTAAACAATAGGGATCAGCTAGGCAAGTTTGATGCTAAGGCTGATGAAGGTATATTTTTAGGATATTCCAACATGTCAAAGGCATACAGGATTTTCAATAAAAGAAGGGGCTGTTTTGAAGAATCCATTAATGTTACATTTGATGAAACTGCCCCTACTTCATCTTCTGATCAAGAAGATGAGGAGTTACTATTTGAAGAGCCTACTCAGCAAGCTCTTGATGAAGAAGAAGAAGAACCAGTAGCAAATCCCTCTCCAATCCAAGTTGTTGGGTTCTCTGATGATGAGATGGAACTCTCTGTTCCATCTGTGTCTAAACCATGTGGACCTACTGGCTTTATTGAGGTGTTACAACTTGAGCATAGGTCTATTGGTTCTGAAGGATCTCAAGCTGGTATTGGTTAAACTCATAATGAACAGCTGTCTCCCACTGCTGCTCATTCCTCTGATCCAGCTGATGATCAAGATGTTGTGTGTTCCACAACAAACTCACCTGTTCATAACACTAGATGGACAAAGGAGCATCTAATTGAACAAGTTATTGGTAATCTGGCAAGCAGTGTTAAAACAAGAAGACATGCAACCAACAACTTTTGTATGCATGTAAACTTTGTGTCTACCATTGAACCTACATGTCCTGATGAAGCAATCAAAGATCCAAGCTGGGCAGGAGCTATGTAAGAAGAGATCTCCCAGTTTTATAGGAATAAGGTGTGGACATTGGTACCTAAACCTGATGATGAAACTAAAAAGATCATTGGTACCAAGTGGGTTTTCAAAAACAAGATGGATGAAGATGAGATTGTGATCAGAAACAAAGCTAGATTGGTAGCTCAGGGTTTCAAACAGGAAGAAGGATTGGATTATGGAGAGACATATGCACCAGTGGCTAGGATAGAAGCTATCAGATTATTCTTGGCATATGATGCTAAGATGAACTTTAGAGTATTCCAGATGGATGTTAAATCTGCATTTCTAAATGGAAAGCTGCAAGAAGAAGTTTATGACAAACAGCTGATAATGCTAAAAATGAACATATATTTCATAGCATTATCCCTCAAGAAAGACAAGCTTTTAGTTGCAATTGTTCTATTTACAAGTGATATCCGTTTAAATAATAAAAGGTGAAGACAAAAGACAGATTCGACGAATTGAAGATGCAAACGACCAAAAAGATAAAAAGTACAAATTACAATCAAAGTGGTTCAAATTATTGGTGAGAAACGTCTCAAAATTACAAGAGTACAAGACGCAAAACGCAAAATACAAGATATTAAATTGTACGCAAGGACGTTCGAAAATCGGGAACCGGGACCAGAGTCAACTCTCAACGCGCGACGCAACGGAGCTAAAATTACAAGTCAACTATGCACAAGAATATAATATAATATTTAAATAATTCTATAAATTATTTATATATTATATTATTATTAAATACAGTCGGCAAGAAAGCAAACAAACTCATGTGAGCTGGAAAAGCAGGCCATACGATCGCATGGCCTGGCAGTTATAAATCCATGCGATCGCATGGTGAACAGTATCTGGTAACATCCTATAAATTTCACGTGTTTTGGCCAGTTTAAACACATCTTTTTCTTTCTTCATTCTCTCAATGTATATATATATATATGTATATGTATGTATGTATATATATATATATATATATATATATATATATATATATATATATATATATATATATATTATAATTTTAATTATAATTTTAATTTTAATAATAAGGGTATGTTAGCGAATGTTTTAAGGGTGTAAGTCAAAATTCTGTCCGTGTAACGCTACGCTATTATTAATCATTGTAAGTTATGTTCAACCTTTTTAAATTATTGTCTCGTAGCTAAGTTATTATTATGCTTATTTAAGCCGAAGTAATCGTGATGTTGGGATAAATATTAAAATTGGGTAATTGGGCTTTGTACCATAATTGGGGTTTGGACAAAAGAACGACACTTGTGGAATTAGACTATGGGCTATTAATGGGCTTTATATTTGTTTAATTAAATGATAGTTTGTTAATTTAATATAAAGATTTACAATTGGACGTACCTATAAATAACCATATACACTCGATCGGACACGATGGGCGGGATATTTATAAGTACTAATAATTGTTCATTTAACCGGACACGGGAATGGATTAATAGTCAATGGACTTATTAAAACAGGGGTGAATTATATACAAGGACACTTGGTGTAATTATAGTTTAAGTCCCCAATTAGTTGGAATATTTAACTTCGGATATAAGGATAATTTGACGAGGACACTCGCACTTTATATTTATGACTGATGGACTGTTATGGACAAAAACCAGACAGACATATTGAATAATCCAGGATAAAGGACAATTAACCCATGGTAATAAACTAAAATCAACACGTCAAACATCATGATTACGGAAGTTTAAATAAGCATAATTCCTTTATTTCATATTTAATTGCACTTTTAATTTTCGCACTTTAATTTATTGTCATTTTATTTATCGCACTTTTATTTATCGCAATTTCATTATCGTTATTTATTTTACGCTTAAAATTAAGTTATATTTATTTTTAATATTTTACATTAGGTTTTAACTGCGACTAAAGTTTTAAAATCGACAAACCGGTCATTAAACGGTAAAAACCCCCTTTTATAATAATAATACTACTTATATATATTTATATTTTTACAAATATAGTTTTTAAAAATATAGCGTTTAACTTGGCGAATTCCCTGTGGACGAACCGGACTTACTAAAAACTACACTACTGTACGATTAGGTACACTGCCTATAAGTGTTGTAGCAAGGTTTATGTATATCCACTCTATAAATAAATAAATAACTTGTGTAAAATTGTAACATATTTAATAGTATTTCATAGTAAAATATAAACTATTTTGTATACACCTCTAAGCACATCAAGTATTTTTGGCGCCGCTGCCGGGGAAACTAAAACGCCGAAAGCGCAATGCTATAAAAAAAGATTCTTAGTTTACTTTTGTAAAAATACGCTTTTGTAAAAATACATTTTAATTATTAAAAAAATATATATATAAAAAGAAAATATAAAAAAAATCTATATATTTGTTTTTAAGAGTTGTTAAATATATATAAAGTTAAAAAGTATTTTTATTTTAGTTTTTAAAATTAAATTTTTATTTAATTTATATATATATATTATATAATCTAAAAATAGAAAGAAAAAAAATAATAAAACACTCGGCCTAGTACTGTAGTAGCCCAGATTCTGGCCCGGAACCCTAGCCCATGCGATCGCATGGAAATATAACTTCGAAGCCATGCGATCGCATGGCTTGAAAAGACAGGCCTGGTAACCTCAGCCGACAGGATTAGGGTTAATTTAATTAACAATATATAATTAATAATAATTAGGGTTTAGTTTATTTATTATTTAGTTTTAGTTAATTTTTATTTTTAGTTTAATTTTAGTTTTATTAAATATATAAACTTAATACTTTTATATAATAATAATAGAAAAATAATATTTTTATAAAAATTGTATTTTTATAAACTTTTAGTTTTATTTCTATATTTCGTATCTTTTTGATCATTTATTCATAATATTTGTATTTTTCGTTCGTATTTAGTTTTAAGTTATAGTTTTTGCCGTAGTTCTTTTTATTTCTAGATTTTTAGGCTTTGCCGTAAAATCCCTTAAGTGCTTTTTTTTTAGACTAAGATTTAAGTGCTTTAGAATTTTGCGACGTCGTTTTATAAATTTTAGTACTTTTTAAGTTATTGCCGTTTTGGATATAGAATTCCTTTTAAGCTTTAATACCTTTAGACGCAACTTTTAATTCTTAGTTTTTAGACTTTTAAGTTTCGACGCGCTACGTTCTTTTTATTATTTTTCGATCTTTTATTTTTTGACGTTTTCCGACGCGCTCTTTTTCTTTCTTATTTCTCGCCGCTCTAGTTTTTAGGACATAGAATTTTCTATTTCTTCTCTAAAATTTCTTTAAACTTCGACGAAAAATTATTTTAAGTAGTTAAATTGATAGACATCCTAAATTTTCTGGTTCGTAGTAATAGCTGGATTTGTTAGTGGCGAGTTGTGGGCTTCCGATATAAAGGGTCCTGGCTACCTGCTGCATCTATTGGCTATTCGAAACGTGGGCAAAATCAGAAAAGTCTATTAATTTGATAACTTATATAATTTTTATCTCTTATAACTAATAGGATATTCAGTGAATGCACCGAGCAAAACGTTCACCACCTGTAACTCGATCAAGACATCTAGCCAATATTGTCGCCGTTGATTTTTCTTTAGAATCGTCATCTAGTCGACCAAGTACTCCAATTCAAATTTTCGATAATCCATTTTTTGAACCAGACCTCACAATTGAGAATCCGGAGGATATTCAGGGACAATTCAGAGATCCTGAACCACTAATCTTTCCTCCGGAACCACCAATTATTCAAACAGAGATTGTCGAGGAACAACCCATTAAATCAGAATCCTCTAGTGATTCAGATTCAACAAATTCAATCATGGAAAATCTGGAATCTCTAAGTATAGAAGACCGAATGCGAGCTAAACACACTGGCCAAGGTCACGCAATTACTCAACCAGACATTAATGCGCCAGATTATGAAATCAAAGGACAAATTCTACACATGGTAACAAATCAATGTCAATTTAGTGGTGCGCCGAAGGAAGACCCAAATGAACATCTTCGTACCTTTAACAGGATTTGTACTTTATTCAAAATAAGAGAAGTGGAGGATGAACAGATATATCTCATGTTATTTCCCTGGACTTTAAAGGGAGAAGCTAAAGATTGGGTAGAATCGTTACCTGAAGGGGCGATTGATACATGGGACGTTTTAGTTGAAATTTTTCTTAAACAATTCTTTCCGGCATCTAAAGCCGTAAGACTTCAAGGAGAAATTGTTACGTTCACACAAAAGCCAAATGAAACTCTATATGAGGCGTGGACAAGATTTGTAAAATTATTGAGAGGATGTCCGCAACATGGTTTAGACACTTGTCAAATAGTACAAATATTCTACCAAGGATGCGACATCACCACACGAAAAGACATCGATATAGCAGCTGGTGGTTCCATTATGAAGAAAACCGCAACTGATGCTTACAAAATTATTGATAACACTGCTTCCCACTCACATGAGTGGCATCAAGAAAAAGATATCGTTAGATCATCTAAAGTAGCTAGAGCCGATTCTAGCCATGACTTTGACTCCATTTCTGCAAAG
This sequence comes from Rutidosis leptorrhynchoides, assembly GCF_046630445.1. Lineage (NCBI taxonomy): Eukaryota > Viridiplantae > Streptophyta > Magnoliopsida > Asterales > Asteraceae > Rutidosis > Rutidosis leptorrhynchoides. The sequence continues at coordinate 262,992,715 of NC_092342.1, read as the reverse complement.
ATAGATGCTGTCGAGAGACGAATGGAAAAGATGACTAAAGATATCCACTCAATACGAATTAGTTGTGAGCAGTGTGGAGGACCACATTTGACAAAAGATTGTCTCAGTATTGAACCAACAATGGAACAAAGAGAGAATGTTTCATACATGAACCAAAGGCCTGGAAATAATTATCAGAATAATTATCAACCACCCAGACCAATCTACAATCAAAATCAGAATTATAACCGAAATGTTTCATACAACAATCAACAAGGTCCTAGCAATCAACAAGTATCTAACAATACTTACAATCAGCAAAGACCTATTTTTCAAAACAAATCACCACAAACCGATGATAAAAAGCCAAATTTAGAAGACATGATGTCGAAGCTAGTTGAATCTCAAACGCAGTTTTTCACATCTCAGAAATAAACCAATGAACAAAATGCTCAAGCATTTAGAAATCAACAAGCTTCAATTCAAAATTTGGAACAAGAAGTAAACAACCTAGCAAGGTTGATAGGTGAAAGAAAACCGGGAAGTCTACCTAGTGATACAAATGCTAACCCCCGGAATGAAACAGCTAAAGCCATTACCACAAGAAGTGGTATTACACTTAAACCACCTGAAATACCTATAATTTCTGATGACGCTATTCCTACTCCACAAGAACCACAACCTGAGCAAGATAAGGAAACAGAACCGGTAGTTGAAAAGGTTAATGAAGATAACACAATTAAGGCTAAACCTTATGTTAAACCATACCAACCACCACTTCCTTACCCGAGTAAAATGAGAAAAAAAAAGACTTGAAGCCGAGCAATCCAAATTCTTAGATATGTTTAAACAAATAAATGTCAATCTTCCTTTCATTGACGTGATTTCTGGAATGCCTAGATATGCTAAATTTCTGAAAGATCTAATCACAAATAGAAAGAAAATGGAAGAACTCTCAGCTGTTACTATGAATGCTAATTGTTCTGCAGTGCTGTTGAATAAGATACCAGAAAAATTATCAGATCCAGGAAGTTTCACGATTCCATATTTTCTGGGAAGTCTTAGTTCAATAGAAGCATTGGCAGATTTAGGTGCTAGTATAAATTTAATGCCGTATTCACTATACGCTAAACTAGACCTTGGAGAATTGAAACCAACACGAATAAGCATACAACTAGCAGATCGATCAGTAAAATATCCTAGAGGGATAATGGAAAACATGCTAGTTAAAGTTGGTACTTTAGTATTTCCAGTAGATTTTGTTATTCTGGACATGGAAGAAGATTCTCGAGTTCCTCTCATATTAGGAAAACCATTCTTAAACACGACTAAAGCAATAATAGACGTGTTCGGAAAGAAGCTAACCCTAAGTATAGAGGACGAGAGTGTTACCTTTTCAGTTGATAGAGCCATGCAACAACCGCAATCTGCAGAAACCATAGATTCACATGAAGAATTGTTAGAAGAATTTCCAGAATTACAAGGAACAGGAGAATGTTCTTTAGGAGAAGGAACTGAACCAATTGATGAAGCTGAAATGTTAGCTACACTTATGGCTAATGGATATGAACCTACAACAGAAGAAATTCAAATGCTAAAAGAGGAAGACAGATATCGATATAAATCATCGATAGAAGAACCACCGACATTAGAGTTAAAGCCACTTCCAAACCATTTGGAATACGCTTATTTACATGGTGAATCTGAATTACCTGTAATAATATCGTCTTCTCTTACTGAAAATGAAAAATCTCAACTCATTTCTGTGCTAAAAGCTCATAAACCAGCTATTGCATGGAAGATTCATGACACTAAAGGCATAAGTCCTTCGTATTGCACACATAAAATTCTTATGGAAGAAGGTCATAAAACGTATGTGCAACGCCAATGAAGACTAAATCTGAATATGCAAGATGTTGTTAAGAAAGAAATAATTAAACTGCTAGATGCAGGTTTAATTTATCCAATCTCTGATAGTCCATGGGTAAGCCCAGTTCAATGCGTACCTAAGAAGGGTGGCATGACTGTCATCACAAATGAGAAAAATGAGCTTATTCCTACTAGGACTGTAACAGGATGGCGCGTTTGTATTGATTATAGAAAATTAAATGACGCCACCAGAAAAGATCACTTTCCCTTACCTTTCATTGATCAAATGTTGGAAAGATTAGCCAGAAATAGTTACTATTGTTTTCTTGATGGTTTTTCCGGATATTTTCAAATTCCAATTGCACCCGAGGATCAAGAGAAAACCACATTCACGTGCCCTTATGGTACTTTTGCTTACAAACGCATGCCATTTGGACTTTGCAACGCCCCTGCAACCTTTTAAAGGTGCATGATGGCGATTTTTCACGACATGATAGAAGAATGCATGGAAGTTTTCATGGATGACTTTTCAGTCTTCGGTGATACATTTGAATCATGTTTAGTTAATCTTGAACGAATGCTTATTAGATGCGAACAATCAAATCTAGTACTTAATTGGGAGAAATGCCATTTCATGGTTAAAGAAGGCATCGTTCTTGGTCATAAAATTTCAAAGGAAGGAATTGAAGTGGATAGAGCTAAAGTAGATGTAATTGCTAAACTTCCACATCCCACCAATGTTAGAGGAGTTAGGAGTTTTCTAGGGCATGCCGGTTTTTACTGATGTTTCATAAAAGATTTTTCTAAAATTGCCACTCCTATGAATAAACTCCTAGAAAAGGATGCTCCATTCATCTTTTCAGATGAATGCATCAAATCTTTTAATATTCTTAAAGAAAAACTCACTAATGCGCCGATCATGATAACTCCAAATTGGAATCTACCGTTTGAACTAATGTGCGATGCAAGTGATTTTGCAATGTGAGCCGTTTTAGGACAAAGGATTGAAAAACGATTTCAACCTATATATTATGCTAGTAAGAAATTACAAGGATCACAAACGAATTATACAACTACTGAAAAAGAACTCCTTGCTATTGTCTTTGCTTTTGACAAATTTCGTTCATATCTCGTTCTAGCTAAAACGGTTGTCTATACCGACCATTCTGCTCTTAGATACCTATTTTCGAAACAAGATGCCAAACCACGATTAATCCGTTGGATCTTACTCTTACAAGAGTTCGATATTGAAATCCAAGATAAAAAAGGAGCAGAAAATCTCGCCGCTGATCATCTTTCTCGTCTTGAAAATCCTGAATTAGAAGTTCTAAATGAATCGGCCATACAAGATAACTTTCCTGATGAATATCTATTGAAGATAGATTATAGTGAAATTCTATGGTTTGTAGACTATGCAAACTATTTAGTATGTGGATTCCTTGAAAAAGGATTATCGTACCAAAAACGAAAGAAATTCTTTAGTGATATAAAACACTATTTCTGGGAAGATCCACATTTATTTAAAAGTTGTCCCGATGGAATAATACGCCGATGTGTATTTGGAGATGAAGCTAGTCAAATTTTAAACCATTGTCACACAGGACCAACATGAGGGCATTATGGGTCTCAGCTTACTGCAAGAAAAGTTTACGATGCTGGATTCTATTGGCCTACAATTTTCAAAGACGCACACCTTTTTTGCAAATCCTGTGATGCTTGTCAAAGGGCCGGAAAAATAAGTCAACGTGATGAAATGCCACAAAATGTCATTCAAGTATGTGAAGTATTTGACATATGGGGTATTGACTTTATGGGTCCATTTCTAAAATCTCATAATAATCTCTACATTCTCGTTGCAATTGATTATGTATCTAAATGGGCGGAAGCACAAGCTCTCCCAACTAACGATGCACGAGTTGTAGTCAACTTTTTAAAACGTCTTTTTGCTAGGTTCGGAACACCGAAAGCTTTAATAAGTGATCGGGGTACTCATTTTTGTAACAATCAACTTGAGAAAGTTCTCAAAAGATATGGAGTAACTCATAAAATTTAAACCACTTATCATCTACAAACAAGTGGACAAGTTGAAAATACCAACCGAGCTTTAAAACGTATTCTAGAGAAAACCGTAGGATCAAATCCGAAGGAATGGTCCATGAAATTAGAGGATGCACTCTGGGCTTTTAGAACAGCCTACAAAACTCCAATTGGAACCACACCTTTTAGACTCGTTTATGGAAAAACATGTCATCTTCCAGTAGAAATTGAACATAAAGCATTTTGGGCTTTGAAGACATGTAATCTTGATTTTCATGAAGCTGGATGTCTACGGTTAAGTCAACTAAACGAATTAGAAGAATTAAGACATGAAGCATACGAAAATTCATTAATCTATAAAGAAAGAACGAAGAAATGGCATGATAAAAGAATCATAAGTTCAAAAGAATTTAAAGAAGGAGACAGAGTTCTTCTTTTCAATTCACGATTCAAGCTATTTCCTAGAAAATTGAAATCAAGATGGTCTGGACCATTCATAGTCAAAAGAGTTTTCCCATATGGAACAGTAGAATTAATAAATTCAAATGGGATTGAATTTAAAGTTAATGGTCACAGAGTTAAACATTATATAGATAATCCAATGGAAGTTGAAGATGAAGTTAATCACAATTTCGACACCACAGCTAACTAAGTGTGGGAAGGTTGGAATCTTTTTACGGTAATATATATTTTTGTTAGAGTTAGATATTCTGTTTTTGTGTAGTTCTCGAGAATGGAATCCGAATGGTCTTTCCCTAGCAGACCCTAAAGAACTAGTCTTCTCCCCCCATTCTAAAATTTTATTTTTTTTAGGTTTATGAGATGAAGAATTCCTTTGATCTAAACCATGGTCTAATGCTACACGCTATGATTACTAAACGTAATAATGACACACTTCCGAGTGAATTGGTATCATTCATAAGAGAAAAAATGGACGGAGTAAGAAAAGAACTCAGAAAAGATCATCATAAGATACATTTTGGTAAAGAAAAATCAAAATCCGCAACAAAAAGATGAGCACAACACCATGAAAGATGTTATAAACGTGGAAAATTGTCACACGAAGGTAAATGTTCAAATAATCAAACATATTCAAATTCCGAATTTGTTACTCTATGCAGAGAAGGACCGTTTATATGTTTAGAAGAAAATATATTGAAGATTCGAGGTTATTCTTACGTATCTATGGAGAACCAAATCACACGACTCTCCTATGAGTCGGATAAAGCAGGTCTCTGAGAATTCTTTCTCACATGTAAGTATGTACAGTTTTTATTTTTATTTTTATTTTTATTGCTTTTAACCTTTTGATAATAAACGCTGAATCATTCACTATAAAGTATTAAATTGGTATTCAATAAAATTAGGTATGCGTAACCGAAATTATTGATATCATACAAAAATTTATTACATCACTGCGAAATTTACCGTTTATTCTTAAGGTATAAATATCTTTAATCAATCAACCCAAAATATTTCAGAAATTCGTCAGGAGTAAAACTAGGTCGTTGAACCAAAATTACTTTACCGAAAAGAGGGGAGTATATTTTTGATAATATTTGATTGATTAAAGTGGGATAAAAGACCAAAAAGATTTTTTATTTTAATTTTTTTACCTTGTTTTTAAAATTAATATATAAATATTAAATTAATATTGTAAACTTTTTAAAATCAATATATTTAAGTTTATAAAATATTTGAAAAATTAATATTTTTAATATAAGTTTGTATGTATAAAAACAAAAATATAATATAAATTTGGTGTGAATTTTTAATTTTATGCATTTTAAATTTAAGTTTGGTGTGAATTTAAAAACAAAAATTAATTTACTTTATTTCACTAAGTTAAAAATATGATTTTTAAAATTCGTCGTGAGTTGAAAACTAGGTCGTTGAACCGAAATTGCTCTACCCAAGGGAGGAACGAGAACTTTTATTATCATTATTTTTAATCTTATTGAATTAAAGTAAGCCAAAAACAATAAAAAACCCAAAAATCTTTACTTTTAAAACCGCGCTTAAAACGTAACAAATTTTTAAAATTTTATCGAGGGACGGACTAGGACAACGATCCGAAATGCCCTCATCCTAAAAAGAAACAAAATTTTAATTTTTATATATTTTATTAGTAATGGTTTTTATAAAAAAAAAAAAAAACCCGGAACCCATGCGATTGTATGGGGTTTACACTTCAACCTCATGCGATCCCATGAGGCCTAAAATCTGGCCAGGATCAAAAGCTCAGTGAGTCTGCTGCTGCATCACAAAACACACATACATACACGAACCATCTCTCAAAAACACCCCTAAATTCGCCATTTTTCACCAAAATTCACCAAATTTCTTGCTATAATCCGCTCTAATCATGAATTTGATAAGAAGTTTATCAAGAAGGGTAACAATTACATCCCTAAACCTCGTTAAATTTGATTTTTAGTGTTCTTGAGCTATAATTTACCTAATTTGATTTTGCTAATTTCTAGTGTAATTAGAGTTAAATTGTTAGTATATTATGCATGTATAACCTAGATTCATGCTATTTAACATGATTTGAAGCCAAAAACTTCAAAATTTTTAGGAATCTAGGGTTTGTGTTCTTGAGCAATTTGGGGCTTTTTGATATAAACAGGTTATGGCCGATTTTTGTCATGAATTATTGTTAAATTAAGTAGTGTAACATGTTTAGGTAGCTAAATGATCCAAACTTTGATCCTAAACATGATTTTTGAGAATTAAAGTGGACTTTTTAGGTATAAAATTCATGAACTTGATTAAATTGATGTAAATGCCATTTGAAACTTGTTTAATTGCTAGTAAAGGTATTTTAACATGTTATTTGAGTTGAATGCTTATGAACTTTGTAAACATTTTCATATATGCTTATTTGAAAATGTGTATAAGTTTAATTTTGATTAACCATGTTATTGTAATTGTTTTAAGTTGTTATTTTGCTAACACTAATGCATATTTGGATGCACAAAATTTGTGTTTAATGTGTTTTGCAGAGATTTACTAATATTGATGGTGCATCATCATCATCTAGACAACCTGCTCCAGAACCTGAACCAGAAATGCAATATGAACCTGAACATGAGCAACAACAGGAACAACAACATCAACCTGATCAACACGTTCCATATTATGATCCGCAGCTAGAATATATTGATGCCTACGTAGTATTTCCGATGCATCCGATAGTACAACACCCAACGATTCATGAAGAACAGTTGCATCCTAATCTGAGGTTTGATCGAAGTTGAAGAGATTACCTGTCATAACCCGTCCTTAACCATAAGAACGTGTTAGATAACGTATGATTTCATTGCGAGGTATTGACCTCTATATGCGACATTTTTAAAAGAGAAACTGCATATATTATACATTACAAACCATAACCATTATTTTTGTTACAAGCTTTAGACAATAAAAAGATGATTATCGTTTAGCGATAATCTTCGACTTACAAACTTTACATATAATGATAACAACACGATTTCGAGCATATTTTACAACACAAATCCTTGGGTATGCAGTTTTATTTTTGACACAAATATGCGTACGCAAGATCCTGCTCAAATTCAACATAATGCAGCGGAAGCTTTAGTAATCACCTGAGAATAGACATGTTTTAAAAGGTCAACATAAAGTTGGTGAGATATAGGTTTAATGCCGGCAGCAATATATATATATAGACCACAAGATTTCGTATATAAACAGTTTAATAAAAATATTCTAAGTGGTTGAGCACTTGGTAACCATACTTAACATTTAATCACGTCGCATATTCCCTTTATTATGAAATCTTACTACACCGTACCAAGTGTAGTCACGAAACGAAGTACTGTGCAACCGTTGAATACTGGTCGTCCAGTCCGGTTGGGGTTGTCAGGCCCGATAGATCTATCAACAGGATTCGCGTTTACAATACCGCTGTAAATAACAGTTACCAAGCTACAGGGAAGTATGCCAGTGGTACAACTCAACGTAGAATATATTTTTCAGTTACTTGTGTCCATAACGTAAAACATAAAATACATGTATTCTCATCCCGAAATATTTAGAGTTTAAAAGTGGGACTATATACTCACTTTCGTCTTGAAGATATATATATAATTTGACTTGGTCTCCGGTTGATATCACGAACCTATCCATATATAATATATCAATAGCTTTTCTTTTTAAACAAACGTCACATATATATACTTGTTATACTTTTAATACTTTGAATAATTCCTTAGTCCGTAGTTAGCAGTTCGTTGTTAGTAATTCAATTTTAATGGTTCATTTTTAGATGTTTAATATACCCGCAATGAAATAAATAAAACCCTCAACGAAATAAATAAAACCCCATCGTATATGTATTGGTCGAGATTAATCTTGACCAATGGTACCGGTGTTGTCAAATGACGTGTTGCGTACATAAAGTACCGGTGTTGTCAAATGACGTGTTGCGTACAATCATGGGATCTTATGATTAATCTTCTCGTGTTGTTTACGGGTGATCCTGAGCCATATAAAATTGAATTATAAGTACATATATATAAAATATCATGTTAACTTAAAAAGATGTGATTTATTTAATTTTTTCCCAATTATTTTCGTGGCTAAACTAGTCTTGGATATCCGATTTTGTTTCGGTCATAGTTTCTTCGTTACAACTCCGTTTTCGTTGATTCAACTTGCCATCTCCTTGGATCGAGTCCCTCTTTAAGACTATGAACTGTAAATACCTTAGTTTGTATTCAAAATCACACGGCATAGGTCAAACTTTAGTGAAACTTATGTAGTTAATCATTTTCCATCATGTAAACAACCTCAAATGATTATTTTTCTAAAAATACTTATACTTTGAGTTAAATCATGAAATTTTTATGTGTTATCATATTCATAGTAAAAATCATTTTTCCAGAAAATAAACCTCCAATTCAAAGTTTAAGATGGTTTTTAATTATCCAACCCAAAACAGCCCCCGGTTGCACTCCGACGTCGTAAATTCAGTTTTTAAGGTGTTCTTTGAAAAACCAAGTTATACCTTGTTAAGTTAGCATATAATTAAGATATGTTACAGGTCTTGAAGTATTTTAAAAGTTAAGTTAGAAGGATCTATTTAGTTTGCGAACAAGTTTGAAATCATTCAAACTATGTTCTAGTTTATAAACTCTTATATATATAGCTTTAAATATATGAATTGAAAAAGAGTTGAAGTAGAGTTTTTACCTCAAGTTTAAAATGTAAAGTTGCTGGAAAGAAGTAGTAAAATAAAAGTTGAGAGAGTTCTTGCAAGTGTGTGTGAAAATTGGAAGTAAAATTTGGAAAATGAATGTGTAAAAATGAGTTAGAAATGGTGCTTATTTATAGGCTTGAAAATTTGGTTTTTAGTGAAAATATCTAAGATAAGTTAAAATTTATTATGTCATGAATGACATATTATTCCAATAATTGAAGATTTCTATTGGTATATACCAATAGTAAATACTTCTAGAAGCTGTGTATAGTACCCTAGATATACGTATAGGATTATTGAGGAAACGGAACGAGAATTCAAATATAACTATCTTTTGTAAATATACTTATATTGTTTTATGTATAAAAGCCCTTTAAAAATGATTAAATACATTACTTATACGATATATGTATAAACATTATAAATCATCAGTATTTATGTCAAATAACGTTACGTAGGTTATTGTTTTGAAAACTTAAGTTAGTAGTTTCAAAATATACTTATGACTTTTTGTTATTAATACAAAATGAGATATTAAAACATCCTTAGATCATGTTAAATATGTATGTATAATTATCATATATTGTATAGTTCGTGATATCATCGGTCAAACTAGACGGTCAAACGTTGTGTAAAACTCTTTTCAAAAACATAAGTCTCAACAATTTGGATTGCTTATCATGTTGGTAAGGTTTAATTTATGTAAATATTAATCTCATAAGTATAGAACGATCGGAAAAGTGCGGGTCGTTACAGTACCTACCCGTTAAATAAATTTCGTCCCGAAATTTTAAAATTGTACCTATTTTGCGTCATCGAGAAACAAGTGTGGATACTTTTGTTTCATCTGATCCTCTCGTTCCCAAGTAAACTCAGGACCTCTTCGAGCATTCCAACGAACCTTAACGATTGGTATGTTGCTCTGCTTGAGCTATTTAACTTCACGATCCATGATTTCGATTGGTTCTTCGATGAATTGTAGTTTCTCATCGACATGGATTTCTTCAAGAGGAATGGTGAGGTCTTCCTTTGCAAGACACTTCTTAAGGTTTGAGACGTGAAAGGTATTGTGTACTCCGGCGAGTTGTTGCGGTAACTCGAGTCGATAAGCTACCGGTCCAATGCGTTCGATGATCTTGAACGGGCCTACATATCTTGGGTTCAGTTTACCTCTTTTACCGAAACGTATTACACCTTTCCAAGGTGACACCTTTAGCATAACCATGTCCCCAATTTGAAACTCTAATGGTTTCCTTCGGACATCGGCGTAGCTCTTTTGGCGACTTCGGGCTGTTTTCAATCTCTCCTTGATTTGTACTATCTTCTCAGTCGTTTCGTGTATGATCTCGGGACCAGTTAATTGCCGATCTCCTACTTCATTCCAACAGATAGGAGATCTACACTTCCTTCCATACAATGCTTCGAATGGTGCAGCTTTAATGCTTGCATGATAACTATTATTATACGAAAATTCTGCTAACGGTAGATACTTATCCCATCCGTTTCCAAAATCGATCACACATGCCCTGAGCATGTCTTCAAGAGTCTGAATCGTTCTTTCACTCTGCCCGTCGGTTTGCGGATGATATGCGGTACTCATATCTAAACGAGTTCCTAGTGCCTCCTGCAGTGATTGCCAGAACTTTGAGGTAAATCTACTATCACGATCGGATATAATGGAAATAGGTATTCCATGCCTTGAAACAATTTCCTTTATATACAATCGTAATAGTTTCTCCATTCTATCCGTTTCCTTTATAGGCAAGAAATGGGCAGATTTGGTAAGACGATCAACAATCACCCAAATGGTGTCGTATCCCCAGGCAGTCTTTGGTAACTTCGTGATGAAATCCATGGTAATACCATCCCATTTCCATTCTGGGATTTCTGGTTGTTGAAGTAACCCTGATGGTTTCTGGTGTTCTGCCTTGACCTTGGAACAAGTTAAACACTCCCCAACATATGTTGCAACGTCTGTCTTTAAGTTAGGCCACCAATAATGTGTCTTAAGATCTTGATACATCTTTCCAACTCCAGGATGTATCGAGTATCTTGTCTTATGTGCCTCGTTCAATATCAACTTCCTTAATCCACCCAACTTCGGTACCCAAATACGGTTTGCAAAATATCGAATTCCATCTTCCCGTATAACGAGTTGCTTCTCATACTTCTTCATTATTTCATTTCCTATATTTTCTTTAGTAAGTGCTTCTCGTTGAACTTCTTTGATTTGTGAGTTGAGATTCATGCGAATTTTTATGTTCATCGCTCGTACTCGAATTGGTTCTCGTTCCTTTCTGCTTAGTGCGTCAGCCACCACATTCGCTTTCCCGGGATGATAACGAATTTCACAATCATAGTCGTTTATTAACTCGACCCACCTACGTTGCCTCATGTTCAGCTGTTTCTGATCAAAAATATGTTGAAGACTTTTATGATCAGTAAACACAGTGCATCTAACCCCATATAAGTAGTGTCTCCATATCTTTAACGCAAACACGACTGCTCCCAGTTCTAGATCATGCGTCGTATAATTCCGCTCGTGAATCTTCAATTGTCGAGATGCGTATGCAATAACTTTCTTTCGTTGCATAAGAACACAACCAAAACCTTGTCGCGAAGCATCACAATATATTTCAAAATCATCGTTCCCTTCAGGTAACGATAAAATAGGCGCCGTAGTTAACTTCTTCTTCAGTAATTGAAATGCGTTCTCCTGCTCCGAGGTCCATTCGTATTTCTTCCCTTTTTGCGTTAATGCTGTCAACGGCTTAGCTATTCGGGAAAAATCTTGAATAAACCTTCTATAATAACCGGCTAAACCCAAAAATTGGCGTATCTGCATTGGTGTTTTAGGAGTCTCCCATTTTTCAATGGCTTCAATTTTTGCTGGATCAACCTGAATTCCTTTGCTACTAACAACGTGGCCAAGAAATTGCACTTCTTTCAACCAGAAAGCACATTTAGAAAATTTAGCATATAGCTGTTCTTTTCTCAACAACTCTAATATCAACCTTAAATGCTGCTCATGCTCTTGCTCACTCTTGGAATAGATAAGAATATCATCAATGAAAACGATAACAAACTTATCTAAATATGGACTACAAACTCGATTCATGAGGTCCATGAATACAGCTGGCGCATTCGTCAATCCAAACGGCATGACCAAAAATTCGTAATGACCGTAGCGTGTCCGAAAAGCAGTTTTCGGTATATCTTCTTCTTTGACACGTAATTGATGATAGCCCGATCTTAGGTCAATTTTCGAGTACACACATGATCCTTGGAGTTGATCAAATAAGTCGTCAATTCTCGGTAGTGGATACCGATTTTTGATAGTTAACTTATTTAATTCACGATAATCTATACACATTCGGAAAGATCCGTCTTTCTTCTTGACGAATAAAATTGGAGCTCCCCACGGTGAAGTACTTGGTCGTATGAATCCACGATCCAGTAATTCTTTTAACTGACTCTGAAGTTCTTTTAACTCGGACGGTGCAAGTCTATATGGAGCACGGGCAACCGGTGCAGCTCCTGGTACAAGATCTATTTGAAATTCTACAGATCTAAATGGAGGTAATCCCGGCAACTCTTCCGGAAATACTTCAGGAAAATCTCTTGCCACAGGCACGTCATTGATGCACTTCTCTTTTTCTTTCTTTTCGACTTTATTAACATGTGCTAAGATAGCATAGCACCCTTTCTTCAAGCACTTTTGAGCTTTCAAATAACTAATGAGTTTTAGCTTTGAGTTACCCTTCTCTCCATAAATCATTACTGGCGTTTTATTCTTACGAGGAATGCGAATTGCCTTCTTGGCGCACACAACTTCAGCTCCTATTTTGGACATCCAGTCCATGCCGACTATTACATCAAAACTTCCTAATTCTACGGGTATCAAATCAATCTTAAATGTTTCTCCGGCTAAATTTATTTTACAATCACGGCAAATTTTATCGGCTTTAATTAGTTTACCATTAGCTAACTCAATCATGTACTTAGCATCTAGAGGTAATGATGAACAATTCAATTTAGCGTGAAAGTCTCTACACACGTAACTTCTATCAGCACCAGTATCAAATATAATAGATGCGGATAAGTTATTAATGGTAAACGTACCCGTAACAAGCTCCGGGTCTTCACATGCCTCTCTAGCATTAATAACAAATGCTCTCCCACGTGCAGGTCCGATATTCTTCTCTAGATTCGGGCACTGGCTCTTATAGTGACCTTGTTTTCCACACCCAAAACAAGTAATGGTAGCCAAAGTAGTTCTATTTGCATTGGTGGCAAGAGTCTTGGTACCATTTGTATTTGTAACGAGAGCCCTACAATCTTCAGCAAGATGACCCTTTCGATTACATTTGTTGCATACCACATTACAGTAACCAGAGTGATGTTTGTGGCATCGGTTGCATAAAGGATTTTGTCCTTTGTAACCAAAGCTTGAACCACCACCTGCACCTTGTATGGTTTCTTGTTTCTTAAAAGATTGTTGTTGGTTACCTCGATCATAATTTCCATTCCACTTTCTTTTGTTACCTGATACCTTCACATCAGTATTGGATGCTTTCTTATCCATGATGACCTGGTCCATTAGCTCGTTTGCCATGGTTATAGCTTCATGAATTGTCTTAGGTTTCGATGCTGTAATTGCCTTGACCTTTTTGGGCAAACCATCTTTGTACATTTCAATCTTCCGTTCTTCGGTTGGAACCAATTCAGGACATAGCAAAACTAATTCCATGAATCGCTGATTGTAGTTGGTGATTTCAGTACCAATAACCTTCAGACTTCGTAACTCATCTTCCAACTTCCTAACCTCGTTCCTTGGACAATATTCGTTGATTAACATTGTTTTGAATTCTTCCCACGGAGTATCATAAGCTACATATCCTCCTACAGCCTTCACATAATTTTTCCACCACGTGAGTGCACTATCTTGTAAAGTGCACGATGCATACTTGGTCATGTCCTTTTCAACACAACCACTGATTTTAAACACAGTCTCCATCTTTTCTATCCACCGGGTTAAACCGATCGGTCCTTCTGTTCCACTGAATGATGAGGGCTTGCAAGCTTGAAAAGTTTTGTAAGTGCACCTCACACGAGGATTTGGGTTAACTGCAGCACCTCTTGCAGCCTCGACCCATAACATTCTGTCGTTCACTCGCTGATTGATGAGTTCCTGGATTTCTTGTTCCGTCATTCGGTTCAATCGCGCCATATTCTTCTATAAGAATGAAAAGAAAATAATTATTCACATGGAATATTATAGATGTAGTGTATATTTACAGTACATTATAGCTTATTAATAATATGAACCAGGTATTATTATAAAAGCCTTTTCTTCTTATTAGCGTTTTATAATTATATCTAGGGTAGTACCTACCCGTTAATGTCCATACTTAATAGCTTAGTACAGAATCAATTACTACCATCTAAATAATACTTAACCATGGAAAATTATTGCATTTCACACTTCACTATTTTACATATGCTTATCTTATATCGAACATTAAGCAAACCACACTAATAATATTATACAAAACATTATATGATCCCATGGTTTAATACGGCAGCGCATCGTTTGGTCTATTTTCTAGGACGTTTAGGTTCAAGGAATGGCCTAACGCTTATCCTAGCTGTCTGCCTATATTTTGGCTGTGGGGCTGAAGAACTGGATGCCGGGACAGCACGAATAGGAATAGCGGGAATAGGGGTGGTAGTGTCTAGTGGAGTTGGTGCCACATCATCCTTACTAAACTCGGGATTTGAATTTTCTAATTCATTAGCCTTTCGTTTCTTTCCTAGTTCGAACTCGTCTTTTGTAATTTCCTGTATTTCTTCCTCGGGTTCACTTTCCTCCTCGGGTTCACTTTCCTCCTCGGGTTCACTTTCCTCCTCGGGTTCACTTTCCGGGTTCTCTATAGTCGGTTCATCCGGAATTTGTGAGTCTTCCCCAAAGATATTATTTTCGTCATCGGATAGGTTAATGACTGGAACACCATCTGAAGATTCTGGTTCGGAGTCGCTGAACGTGATGACAAGTTTTGAACCCGACATCTATCACACAACAACTAACCCATTAGTACTACATAATATTTACATATAAATTTTAACCAACAATGATAAGCAATGGTTTTTAAATCAGACCCGGTCAAAGTCCAGACTTACTAATGTATCCTAACGACTTATCGGTTAGACACACTAATGCAAACCTGGTTCGCTAAGACCACCGCTCTGATACCACATGTCATAACCCGTCCTTAACCATAAGAACGTGTTAGATAACGTATGATTTCATTGCGAGGTATTGACCTCTATATGCGACATTTTTAAAAGAGAAACTGCATATATTATACATTACAAACCATAACCATTATTTTTGTTACAAGCTTTAGACAATAAAAAGATGATTATCGTTTAGCGATAATCTTCGACTTACAAACTTTACATATAATGATAACAACACGATTTCGAGCATATTTTACAACACAAATCCTTGGGTATGCAGTTTTATTTTTGACACAAATATGCGTACGCAAGATCCTGCTCAAATTCAACATAATGCAGCGGAAGCTTTAGTAATCACCTGAGAATAGACATGTTTTAAAAGGTCAACATAAAGTTGGTGAGATATAGGTTTAATGCCGGCAGCAATATATATATATAGACCACAAGATTTCGTATATAAACAGTTTAATAAAAATATTCTAAGTGGTTGAGCACTTGGTAACCATACTTAACATTTAATCACGTCGCATATTCCCTTTATTATGAAATCTTACTACACCGTACCAAGTGTAGTCACGAAACGAAGTACTGTGCAACCGTTGAATACTGGTCGTCCAGTCCGGTTGGGGTTGTCAGGCCCGATAGATCTATCAACAGGATTCGCGTTTACAATACCGCTGTAAATAACAGTTACCAAGCTACAGGGAAGTATGCCAGTGGTACAACTCAACGTAGAATATATTTTTCAGTTACTTGTGTCCATAACGTAAAACATAAAATACATGTATTCTCATCCCGAAATATTTAGAGTTTAAAAGTGGGACTATATACTCACTTTCGTCTTGAAGATATATATATAATTTGACTTGGTCTCCGGTTGATATCACGAACCTATCCATATATAATATATCAATAGCTTTTCTTTTTAAACAAACGTCACATATATATACTTGTTATACTTTTAATACTTTGAATAATTCCTTAGTCCGTAGTTAGCAGTTCGTTGTTAGTAATTCAATTTTAATGGTTCATTTTTAGATGTTTAATATACCCGCAATGAAATAAATAAAACCCTCAACGAAATAAATAAAACCCCATCGTATATGTATTGGTCGAGATTAATCTTGACCCATGGTACCGGTGTTGTCAAATGACGTGTTGCGTACATAAAGTACCGGTGTTGTCAAATGACGTGTTGCGTACAATCATGGGATCTTATGATCAATCTTCTCGTGTTGTTTACGGGTGATCCTGAACCATATAAAATTGAATTATAAGTACATATATATAAAATATCATGTTAACTTAAAAAGATGTGATTTATTTAATTTTTTCCCAATTATTTTCGTGGCTAAACTAGTCTTGGATATCCGATTTTGTTTCGGTCATAGTTTCTTCGTTACAACTCCGTTTTCGTTGATTCAACTTGCCATCTCCTTGGATCGAGTCCCTCTTTAAGACTATGAACTGTAAATACCTTAGTTTGTATTCAAAATCACACGGCATAGGTCAAACTTTAGTGAAACTTATGTAGTTAATCATTTTCCATCATGTAAACAACCTCAAATGATTATTTTTCTAAAAATACTTATACTTTGAGTTAAATCATGAAATTTTTATGTGTTATCATATTCATAGTAAAAATCATTTTTCCAGAAAATAAACCTCCAATTCAAAGTTTAAGATGGTTTTTAATTATCCAACCCAAAACAGCCCCCGGTTGCACTCCGACGTCGTAAATTCAGTTTTTAAGGTGTTCTTTGAAAAACCAAGTTATACCTTGTTAAGTTAGCATATAATTAAGATATGTTACAGGTCTTGAAGTATTTTAAAAGTTAAGTTAGAAGGATCTATTTAGTTTGCGAACAAGTTTGAAATCATTCAAACTATGTTCTAGTTTATAAACTCTTATATATATAGCTTTAAATATATGAATTGAAAAAGAGTTGAAGTAGAGTTTTTACCTCAAGTTTAAAATGTAAAGTTGCTGGAAAGAAGTAGTAAAATAAAAGTTGAGAGAGTTCTTGCAAGTGTGTGTGAAAATTGGAAGTAAAATTTGGAAAATGAATGTGTAAAAATGAGTTAGAAATGGTGCTTATTTATAGGCTTGAAAATTTGGTTTTTAGTGAAAATATCTAAGATAAGTTAAAATTTATTATGTCATGAATGACATATTATTCCAATAATTGAAGATTTCTATTGGTATATACCAATAGTAAATACTTCTAGAAGCTGTGTATAGTACCCTAGATATACGTATAGGATTATTGAGGAAACGGAACGAGAATTCAAATATAACTATCTTTTGTAAATATACTTATATTGTTTTATGTATAAAAGCCCTTTAAAAATGATTAAATACATTACTTATACGATATATGTATAAACATTATAAATCATCAGTATTTATGTCAAATAACGTTACGTAGGTTATTGTTTTGAAAACTTAAGTTAGTAGTTTCAAAATATACTTATGACTTTTTGTTATTAATACAAAATGAGATATTAAAACATCCTTAGATCATGTTAAATATGTATGTATAATTATCATATATTGTATAGTTCGTGATATCATCGGTCAAACTAGACGGTCAAACGTTGTGTAAAACTCTTTTCAAAAACATAAGTCTCAACAATTTGGATTGCTTATCATGTTGGTAAGGTTTAATTTATGTAAATATTAATCTCATAAGTATAGAACGATCGGAAAAGTGCGGGTCGTTACATTACCCAACATATCAAAGTAACAAATTTAAACTGGTAAGGAAAAATGTAGAAGTGCCAAGGGTAATCTATTGGGAGCCTTTGGAAAGGGTCCAACTTGCTAACTCAGTTAGACAGCATCTGATCCAAAGGTATGGCAGCTCTTCTTTTCCCGATTGGGAACGTTTTTTCACCATTCGTAGGCATGTATATAAGGAATGGTGCGTTGAGCTTATGAGTACAATTTCACTTAATGCGGATGTAGTTAGGTTAGATGATAGAAGTTTTCTTAGATTTATACTTGGCCGTAGGATGTACAGGATGTCCTTGCTGGACATGGCCAGGGCTTTACAGATATATACGCCCACTGAATTACTACTACCTGATTATATGAATTTAATTTATCATGGTGAAAGGGTAGATAGGAATTTTGATGCTAACGCCATCTGGAGACGTATGTCAGATTATAATGTTTTTTGGCGGGAAAGAACTCACACCTACTTACATATTCACAGAGCCGAGCTTCGTATAATTCATAGATTTCTGGCTAACTCGATTACACAGAGAGGTCACAATAAGGAGAAAATGACCTTACATGATTTATTCTACCTTAAGTGTATTCGAGACCCAAGAGGCTTTGTTAATATCCCCTACTGTGTTGGTTTTTATTTGTCTAAGATAGTGGAAAGAATACAGGAAGGGGGAATAATAGGAGGAGGTATTTTTGTTACTCTCATTGGAGAGTATTTGGGTGTAGATAGGGATCAAGGGGGTCCACTTATGGTATGTAGGGAACAGGATGATACCTTAGGATTAAAGGTCTATCAGGGTGTTAAGGTATTGAAAAGCAGACGCAATCAGGCAGTACCCTATGTTGGTCGTCATCCACAGGTAGAGGGAGGTTCAGATGAGGAAATGGAGGAAGCAGATGACATTAGGGATGTCATTAGGGAGGCTATGACTGACGTCTACCAGCGTATAGATGAGGTAGAAATGACAAACCAGGATAGACATAATCGATACGAGCAGTGGCAAGCCCGGAATGAGTACGAGCATTCTAGGCAACGACAGCATGATAGATGAGACTATCATCAGCGTCAGATCATGAGTCGGCTATCACCTCAGGATCATTACGTACCGACCCGACCCGCTTACTATCTTCCACACCAGCCCGAGATGAGACCACCATATACTCTCTACGACCCTAACCAGGCCTACCAGTACACCTATCACCAACCATGGAACCCGACCGATGACATGAAGTGGAACTCCTATCCAGATTGATATAGTTCCCGTTGGTGATTTCTATGATTTTTTTTATTATTTCTATTTATTTATGTTTAAACCTATGATATTGTGATACTTTTATTGTAATGTTTAATATTTTTATTATGTTGTACTAATATTTCATATTTGATTTGAAAGTGGGATGTTAAGTCCCATTTCAAATTACCATGCATGTTATTATTTGTATATATGTATATTGTCAATTGTACACAACAGGGTAAAACAGCGCATTTTCAAAGACTGGCATTAAGTTCAGCAAAAGCTACTAATTTTGACGACAAAACGAAAAAAAATGTGATGTAACAACAAGACGGAATGAACAAATGATGTGCACCATTTATCATTCAGCAAACAAACGCCAATATGTTTGGAAACTTTGGTAAAATTTAATCATTTTTCTACGCTAATCACCCTCAATAATTTAAATTGTTACTGATTTCTTGCAAATGAGGGTATTGCAAGATCTTAAGTGTGGGAAGGGATTAAATTCTTTCGGATTTTTAAAATTTTAACTTATACACTTGATTACCATTAAAAATACTAGTAAAGCAGTAGTTGTATTAGAATCTAGTGCTCTCTGATAATAAAAAACAGCCCTAGTCTTATATACTGACTACCCAATTCTAGTAAAATTTTTAAAAATTTTCAAATAAATGAATTCAAAATCATGTTTATACATATTTATGAACGGTAAAACTAGGAGTTAACACCGAAATTATTGTTACCTCGGAAAGGACATAAATTGAGAAACAACTCAAAATGTTAGAATTCATTTAAAATGGAATAGAGGACAATAAAAAGGCAAAGAAAGGAAAATAAAAGCCAAGTGTGGGAAAATTTACCAAGTTATTTAAAACATATATCACATATTTTTGTACAAATAACTGAAGATACTTTTGTTTTGGACAATTTTATCAGTTTTACCCAAATTTCTTATAATATATTTGAAAGAAAAGGTGGATCTACACGATGAATCAATTCCATCATTAAAAGGAAGTAAAGTCTTCCGAAAAAGACACGCGCTTCTTGATTTAGGTCAGGAAGTTGTCGTCCAGTCCAGTTGTAGAGTCTACGAAAAACCTTGAAAAGTTTTCTCAAAAATCAGCTGTAAATCCACGGACCTCAGCATCAAACAGGGTCGCCAAGTAGTCAGACTTATCCTAACCATGAGAGGATCTGTCTCGTAAAGTGGGGAGGGCACCATGCAAATTAGCTTGATAAGACTAATGAATCAGATCCCCAGAAAAGGATAATCTCCTTAAAAGATTAAAAATCAGCTTTTAAGCCTGATATTACTCAATCCTAGAGATTGACTTTTAAAGATTGAGAATTACAAACTCATGGAATTCGATGATATCTAAACTCGAGCTTGAACGAGAAAATATTTTAATCAAAATTACAAACCGATTTGTTTTCTGAAAACCCATTTTTAATGCGTTCATTACCATTGAACGCAAAATCCTAGGAATTCACCTGGAATTCATTAGGTCGCCTGAACCAAATCGGGTGTCAATCGTAAGAACGGTGGTTGCATAGCATGGTCAAAGACAGGACCTTGT
Organism: Rutidosis leptorrhynchoides; assembly: GCF_046630445.1. Lineage (NCBI taxonomy): Eukaryota > Viridiplantae > Streptophyta > Magnoliopsida > Asterales > Asteraceae > Rutidosis > Rutidosis leptorrhynchoides. The sequence goes on along the minus strand of NC_092342.1, from coordinate 262,971,817 downwards.
GCGAGACCGAAAAAACTATAGGGTGATCTTTACTATTGCTCCTACAAAGGATAGTAATTGCATCCGACACGATATAGACCATAATTAAAAGCATGTCACGGGACATTACCTTAACAGTTGCTTGTTCAACGTTTTCCTTTATACCGGACGGTAGTTTACCGAAAGGTAATATACGGAGCAAGTATACTGGACGTGTTGCTTTCCCAATACAAGGTTAGCAAGTGGGTGACACAAAACCGCAAGTTTTGAGCTAAAATTTTCAAATCTGAAACCCACCAAACCCACAAAAACAATTTGCAAACACCGGTGAAGGGTTATTCCGGAAAACTTATCTAGGGTAAAAGCTAGATTGTATTTTCAAAAGATCAAATGTTTTTATAAAGATCCAATTTCCTTAAGGATCTAAATTTTCATAGTCATGTGGGACTGTAAACCACAACGTTACTACCATTATTCATACCGCCGTATAAAAATCACTGATGTACAAAGTGTGAAGAATAAAGAAGTAATTCTAGTATTTGTATTTCAAGACTATATTGCTTGAGGACAAGCAACGCTCAAGTGTGGGAATATTTGATAATGCTAAAAACGAACATATATTTCATAGCATTATCCCTAAAGAAATACAAGCTTTTAGTTGCAATTGTTCTATTTACAAGTGATATTCGTTTAAATAATAAAAGGTGAAGACAAAAGACAGATTCGACGAATTGAAGATGCAAACGACCAAAAAGCTAAAAAGTACAAATTATAATCAAAGTGGTTCAAATTATTGGTGAGAAACGTCTCAAAATTACAAGAGTACAAGACGCAAAACGCAAAATACAAGATATTAAATTGTACGCAAGGACGTTCAAAAATCCGAAACCGGGACCAGAGTCAACTCTCAACGCGTGACGCAACGGAGCTAAAATTACAAGTCAACTATGCACACGAATATAATATAATATTTAAATAATTCTATATATTATATTATTATTAAATACCGTGGGCAAGAAAGCAAACAAACTCATGTGAGCTGGAAAAGCAGGCCATGCGATCGCATGGCCTGGCAGTTATAAATCCATGCGATCGCATAGTGAACAGTATCTGGTGACATCCTATAAATTTTGCGTGTTTTGGCCAGTTTAAACACATCTTTTTCTTTCTTCATTCTCTCAACGTATATATATATATATATATATATATATATATATATATATATATATATATATATATATACTATAATTTTAATTTTAATTTTAATTTTAATTTTAATAATAAGGGTATGTTAGCGAATGTTGTAAGGGTGTAAGTCAAAATTCTGTCCGTGTAACGCTATGCTATTATTAATCATTGTAAGTTATGTTTAACCTTTTTAAATTAATGTCTTGTAGCTAAGTTATTATTATGCTTATTTAAGCCGAAGTAATCGTGATGTTGGGCTAAATATTAAAATTGGGTAATTGGGCTTTGTACCATAATTGGGGTTTGGATAAAAGAACGACACTTATGGAAATTAGACTATGGGTGATAATGCTAAAAACGAACATATATTTCATAGCATTATTCCTCAAGAAAGACAAGCTTTTAGTTGCAATTGTTCTATTTACAAGCGATATTCGTTTAAATAATAAAAGGTGAAGACAAAAGACAGATTCGACGTATTGAAGACGCAAACAACCAAAAAGCTCAAAAGTACAAAATACAATCAAAGAGGTTCCAATTATTGATAAGAAACGTCTCGAAATTACAAGAGTACAAGATTCAAATCGTAAAGTACAAGATATTAAATTGTACGCAAGGACGTTCGAAAATCCAGGACCGGGACCAGAGTCAACTCTCAACGCTCGATGCAACGGACTAAAAATTACAAGTTAACTATGTATATAAATATAATATAATATATAATTAATTCTTAAAATTAATATATATTATAATATATTTATAAAACGTCGGCAAATTAAAAGACAAACCTTTGTGAGCTGGAATTACGAACTCCGCGAGTTGCGGAGTATGGAGGCCAAAAATACCGCGACTCGCGGAGCAGGCAAATACGAAAATCCCTATAAAACCCAACGAATTCTGATCATTTTTATCATCCAATATATCAATCTCTCTATATCTATACGTAATATTTATATTTATATTTATATTTTAATTTTAATTTTAAATCCTAATAATAAGGGTATGTTAGCGAATGTTGTAAGGGTGTAAGTCGAAATTCTGTCCGGGTAACGCTACGCTATTTTTAATCATTGTAAGTTATGTTTATATTATTTTCATTAATGTCTCGTAGCTAAGTTATTATTATGCTTATTTAATCCGAAGTAATCATGATGTTGGGCTAATTACTAAAATTGGGTAATTGGGCTTTGTACCATAATTGGGGTTTGGACAAAAGAACGACACTTGTGGAAATTAGACTATGGGCTATTAATGGGCTTTATATTTGTTTAACTAAATGATAGTTTGTTAATTTTAATATAAAGATTTACAATTGGGCGTCCCTATAAATAACCATATACACTCGATCGGACACGATGGGCGGGGTATTTATATGTACGAATAATCGTTCATTTAACCGGACACGGGAATGGATTAATAGCCACTAGAATTATTAAAACAGGGGTGAAATTATGTACAAGGACACTTGGCATAATTGTTAACAAAGTATTAAAACCTTGGGTTACACTCAGTCGACATCCTGGTGTAATTATTAAACAAAGTATTAAAATCTTGTTACAGTTTAAGTCCCCAATTAGTTGAAATATTTGACTTCGGGTATAAGGATAATTTGACGAGGACACTCGCACTTTATATTTATGACTGATGGACTGTTATGGACAAAAACCAGACGGACATATTAAATAATCCAGGATAAAGGACAATTAACCCATGGGCATAAAACTAAAATCAACACGTCAAACATCATGATTACGAAAGTTTAAATAAGCATAATTCTTTTATTTCATATTTAATTTCCTTTATTTTATATTTAATTGCACTTCTAATTATCGCATTTTTATTTATTGTTATTGTATTTAATTGCACTTTTATTATTCGCAATTTCATTATCGTTATTTACTTTACGCTTTAAATTAGGTCTTTTATTTATTTAATATTTTTACATTTTGTTTTAACTGCAACTAAAGTTTTAAAATCGACAAACCGGTCATTAAACGGTAAAAACCCCCCTTTATAATAATAATATTACTTATATATATATATTTGTATTTTTATAAAAGTAAACTAATATAGCGTTAAGCTTTGTTTAAAGATTTTTCCTGTGGAACGAACCGGACTTACTAAAAACTACACTACTGTACGATTAGGTACACTGCCTATAAGTGTTGTAGCAAGGTTTAAGTATATCCATTCTATAAATAAATAAATATATTGTGTAAAATTGTATCGTATTTAATAGTATTTCCTTGTAAAATTTAATAGTATTTTATACCCCTTAGCTTTGACATCAAGTATTTTTGGCGCCGCTGCCGGAAAACTTAAACGCCGAAAGCGCAACGCTAAATATTTAAAAAAAAAAGATTTTTATTTTTAGTTTACTTTTATAAAAATACGTTTTTGTAAAAATATGTTTTAAATATTCGAAAACATAGAAAAGAAAAACAAAAATATAAATATTTTTAAGAGTTTATTAAATATTTAAGTTTTATAAAGTTTCTTTATTTGTATTTTATAAAAATATAAGTTTTATTTAAATATTTTGTGTTTATTTAGAACATAAAATTAAAAACTGAAAATATATATATATATATATATATATATATATATATATATATATATATATATATATATATATATATATAAATCTAGTTTTAAGATTTTTATTTATAAAATTATAAAGTATTTCTATTTTTATTTTAGTTTTTAAATATAAGTTTTTATTATATTAATAATTTTATTTAAACAGAAAATATAAAATAGAAATTTAAAAAAAAAAAAACTGAAACGAACGATTTTTGTCCTGCACCTGATCTGAAATTTGAAACCCCGCGACTCGCGGAGTTTTCCAGCTTCGAGCACCGCAACTCGCGGAGTTGTCCCTGACGCGCCTGACAGAACCCTAATCTGCATTTAATACGGGGTAATTATTATTTTTATTAACTTTAAACCTAATTAGGTTATTTATATTATATTAATTAGTTTAGTTATTTTATTATTTGTATTATTTAGTTAAATTAGTTTAAATAAAATATAAAATTAATAGTTTTATAAAATAAATAATATAAAAATAATATTTTTATAAAAATTGTACTTTTTACAACTTTTAGTATATTTTTATATTTTGTCTTTTTTTTTATTGTTTTAGCGTAATATTTGTATTTTTCGCTCGTATTTAGTTTTAAACTTAGTTTTTGCCATAGTTATTTTTACTTCTAGATTTTTAGGCTTTGCCGTAAAATCCCTTAAGTGCTTTTTCTTTAGACTAAGATATAGGTGCTTTAGAATTTTGCGACGCCTTTTTAAGTTTTAGTTCCTTTTTAAGTTATTTCCATTTGGGATATAGTTTTACTTGTAAGCTTTAATATTTTTAGACACCTTTTACCTATGTATCAATTATCATTCCAATTAGTAATCTCAATTTGCGATTATAATTTTAAGTTAGTGATAGTAATAAGGTTGAGTTAGTCGAGTGTTTTTAAAGTTTTATAAGTCACTCTTTTTCTTTCTTATTTTCCGACGCCTTTTTCAATTTTTTTTTCTTTTTCGACCTTTTTCGACGCGCTCTTTTTCTTTTTTATTTCTCGCTATTCTAGTTTTTAGGACATAGATTTTTATTCTACTTCTTATCTAAATTTCTTAAAATTACGAAAATTTATTTTAAGTGGTTAAATTGATAGACATCAAAATTTTCTGGTTCGTAGTAATAGTTGGATTTGTACGTGGACCGGGTTATTGGAGCCAAACAGTCCTCAATTATATTGAGACCAAATGAATCCTGCCCCTCTGCTGCATCGTTTGGCTATTCGAAACGTGGGCAAAATCAGAAAAGTCTATTAATTGGATAACTTATATAATTTTTCTTTCCTTTTAAAAACTAATAGGATATTCAGTGAATGCACCTAGCAAGACGTTCACCACCTTTTGTACGTTCACCACCTGTAACTAGATCAAGACATTTAGCAAATATTACCGCCGTTGATTTTTCTTTAGAATCGTCATCCAGTCGACCAAGTACTCCAATTCAAATTTCCGATAATCCATTTTTTGAACCCGACCTCACAATTGAGAATTCGAAGAATATTCAGGGACGATTCATAGATCCTGAACCACTAAACTTTCCTCCGGAACCACCAATCATTCAAACAGAGATTGTTGAGGAACGAACCATTAAATCAGAATCCTGTAGTGATTCCGATTCAACAAATGTAATTATGGAGAATCTAGAACCTTTAAGTATGGAAGACTGAATGAGAGCTAAACGTACTGGCCAAGGTCACGCAATTACTCATCCAGACATTAATGCGCCAGATTATGAAATCAAAGGACAAATTCTACACATGGTGACTAATCAATGCCAATTTAGTGGTGCGCCGAAAGAAGATCCAAATGAACATCTTCGTACCTTTAATAGGATCTGCACTCTATTTAAAATAAGAGAAGTTGAGGATGAACAGATATATCTCATGTTATTTCCCTGGACTTTAAAGGGAGAAGCCAAAGATTGGTTGGAATCGTTACCTGAAGGGGCGATTGATACATGGGACGTTTTAGTTGAAAAATTTCTTAAACAATTCTTTCCTGCATCTAAAGCCGTAAGACTTCAAGGAGAAATTGTTACGTTTACACAGAAACCGAATGAAACTCTATATGAGGCGTGGACAAGCTTTGGAAAGTTATTAAGAGGATGTCCGCAACATGGTTTAGATACCTGTCAAATAGTACAAATATTCTACCAAGGATGCGACATCACTACAAGGAAAGACATAGATATAGCAGCTGGTGGTTCTATTATGAAGAAAACAGAAACTGATGCTTATAAAATTATTGATAACACTGCTTCCCACTCACATGAGTGGCACCAAGAAAAAGATATCGTTAGATCATCTAAAGCAGCTAGAGCCGATTCTAGCCATGACTTAGATTCCATTTCCGCAAAGATAGATGCTGTCGAGAGACGAATGGAAAAGATGACTAAGGATATTCACTCAATACAAATTAGTTGTGAGCAGTGTGGAGGACCACATTTGACAAAAGATTGTCTTAGTATTGAATTAACAATGGAACAAAGAGAGAATATTTCATACATAAACCAAAGGCCTGGAAATAATTATCTGAATAATTATCAACCGCCAAGACCGATCTACAATCAAAATCAGAATTATAACCGAAATATTCCATACAACAACCAACAAGGTCCTAGCAATCAACAAGTATCCAACAATACTTACAATCAGCAAAGACCTAATTTTCAAAACAAACCACCACAACCCGATGATAAAAAGCCGAATTTAGAAGATATGATGACGAAGCTAGTTGAAACTCAAACGCAGTTTTTCACATCTCAGAAACAAATAAATGAACAAAATGCTCAAGCATTTAGAAATCAACAAGCTTCTATTCAAAACTTAGAACAAGAAGTAAGTAACCTAGAAAGGTTAATAGGTGAAAGAAAACCGGGAAGTTTACCTAGTGATACAAATGCTAACCCCCGGAATGAAACAGCTAAAGCCATTACCACAAGAAGTGGTACAACACTTAAACCACCTGAAATACCTGTAAATTCTGATGAAGCTATTCCTACTCCACAAGAACCACAACCTGAACAAGATAAGGAAAAAGAACCGGTAGTTGAGAAAGTTAATGAAGATAACACAGCTAAGGATAAACCTTATGTTAAACCATACCAACCACCACTTCCTTACCTGAGTAAAATGAAAAAAGAGAAACTTGAAGCCGAGCAATCCAAATTCTTGGATATGTTTAAACAGATAAATGTAAATCTTCCTTTCATTGATGTGATTTCAGGAATGCCTAGATATGCTAAATTCTTGAAAGTTCTAATCTCAAATAGAAAGAAAATGGAAGAACTCTCGGCTGTTACTATGAATGCTAATTGTTCAGGAGTGCTGTTGAATAAGATACCAGAAAAATTATCTGATCCAGGAAGTTTCACAATTCCATGTTTTCTGGGTAGTCTTAGTTCAATAGAAGCATTGGCAGACTTAGGTGCTAGTATAAATTTAATGCCGTATTCACTATACACTAAACTAGACCTTAGAGAATTGAAACCAACAAGAATAAGCATACAACTAGCCGATAGATCAATAAAATATCCTAGAGGGATAATGGAGAACATGCTAGTTAAAGTTGGTACTTTAGTATTTCCAGTAGATTTTGTTGTTCTGGACATGAAAGAAGATTCTCAAGTTCCTCTCATATTAGGAAGACCATTCTTAAACACGGCTAAAGCAATGATAGACGTGTTCGGTAAGAAATTAACCCTAAGTATAGAGGACGAGAGTGTTACCTTTTTAGTTGATAGAGCAATGCAACAACCACAATCTGTAGATGATACATGTTATTATATTCAAACTATAGATACACATGCAGAATTATTAGAAGAATTTCTAGAATTACAAGGAACAGGAGAATGTTCTTTAGGAGAAGGAACTGAACAAATTGATGAAACTGAAATATTAGCAACACTTATGGCTAATGGATATGAACCAATAACAGAAGAAATTTAAATGCTAAAAGAAGAAGACAGATATCGATATAAATCATCGATAGAAGAACCTCCGAAATTAGAGTTAAAGCCACTTCCAAACCATTTGGAATACGCTTATTTACATGGTGAATCTGAATTACCTGTAATAATATCGTCTTCTCTTACTGAAAATGAGAACTCACAACTCATTTCTGTGTTGAAAGCTCATAAACCATCTATTGCATGGAAGATTCATGATATTAAAGGAATAAGTCCTTCGTATTGCACACATAAAATCCTTATGGAAGAAGGTCATAAAACGTATGTGCAACGCCAACGAAGACTAAATCCGAATATGCAAGATGTAGTTAAGAAAGAGATTATTAAACTGCTAGACGCAGGTCTAATTTATCCAATCTCTGATAGTCCATGGGTAAGCCCAGTTCAATGCGTGCCTAAGAAGGGTGGCATGACTGTCATTACAAATGAAAAAAATGAGCTTATTCCTACAAGGACTGTAACAGGATGGCGTGTATGTATTGATTATAGAAAATTAAATGACGCCACCAGAAAAGATCACTTTCCCTTACCTTTCATTGATCAAATGTTGAAAAGATTAGCCGGAAATAGTTACTATTGTTTTCTTGATGGATTTTCCGGATATTTTCAAATTCCAATAGCACCCGAAGATCAAGAGAAAACCACGTGCACATGCCCTTATGGTACTTTTGCTTACAAACGCATGCCATTTGGACTTTGCAACGCCCCTGCAACCTTTCAAAGGTGTATGATGGCAATTTTTCACGACATGATAGAAGATTGCATGGAAGTTTTAATGGATGACTTTTCAGTCTTCGGTGATACATTTGAATCATGTCTAGTTAATCTGGAACGAATGCTTATTAGATGCGAACAATCAAATCTAGTACTTAATTGGGAGAAATGCCATTTCATGGTTAAAGAAGGCATCGTTCTTGGACATAAAATTTCAAAAGAAGGAATTGAAGTGGATAGAGCTAAAGTAGATGTAATTGCTAAACTTCCACATCCCACCAATGTTAGAGGAGTTAGGAGTTTTCTAGGGCATGCCGGTTTTTACCGACGTTTCATAAAAGATTTTTCTAAAATTGCCACTCCTATGAATAAACTCCTAGAAAAGGATGCTCCATTCATCTTTTCAGATGAATGTATCAAATCTTTTAATATTCTTAAAGAGAAACTCACTAATGCGCCAATCATGATAACACCAAATTGGAATCTACCGTTTGAATTAATGTGCGATGCAAGTGATTTTGCAATGGGAGCCGTTTTAGGACAAAGGATTGAAAAACGATTTCAACCTATATATTATGCTAGTAAGACGTTACAAGGAGCACAAACAAATTATACAACTACTGAAAAAGAACTCCTTGCTATTGTCTTTGCTTTTGACAAATTTCGTTCATATCCCGTTCTAGCAAAAACGGTGGTCTATACCGACCATTCTGCTCTTAGATACCTATTTTCGAAACAAGATGCTAAACCAATATTAATCCGTTGGATCTTACTCTTACAAGAGTTCGTTATTGAAATCCGAGATAAAAGAGGAGCAGAAAATCTCGCCGCTGATCATCTTTCTCGTCTTGAAAATCCTGAATTAGAAGTTCTAAATGAATCGGCCATACAAGACAACTTTCCTGATGAATATCTATTGAAGATAGATTATAATGAATTACCATGGTTTGCAGACTATGCAAACTACTTAGTATGTGGATTCCTTGAAAAAGGATTATCGTACCAAAAACGAAAGAAATTCTTCAGTGATATAAAACACTATTTCTGGGAAGATCCACATCTATTTAAAAGTTGTCCAGATGGAATAATACGCCGATGTGTATTCGGAGATGAAGCTAGTAAAATTTTAAACCATTGTCACACAGGACCAACAGGAGGGCATTATGGGCCTCAACTAACAGCAAGAAAAGTTTATGATGCTGGATTCTATTGGCCTACAATTTACAAAGACGCACACCTTCTTTGCAAATCCTGTGATGCTTGTCAAAGGGCCGGAAAAATAAGTCAACGTGATGAAATGCCACAAAATGTCATTCAAGTATGCGAAGTATTTGACATTTGGGGTATTGACTTTATGGGTCCATTTCCAAAATCTCATAATAATCTCTATATTCTCGTTGCCATTGATTATGTATCTAAATGGGTGGAAGCACAAGCTCTCCCAACTAACGATGCACGAGTTGTAGTCAACTTTTTAAAACGTCTTTTTGCAAGGTTTGGAACACCGAAAGCTTTAATAAGTGATCGGGGAACTCATTTCTGTAATAATCAACTTGAGAAAGTTCTCAAAAGATATGGCGTAACTCATAAAATCTCCACCGCATATCATCCACAAACAAGTGGACAAGTTGAAAATACCAACCGAGCTTTAAAACGTATTCTAGAGAAAACCGTAGGATCAAATCCGAAGGAATGGTCCATTTGTAGTGACCCGAACTTTTCCATGTTTATATATATTAATTGAGATTGATATTTACATGATTAAATGTTTCCAACATGTTAAGCAATCAAACTTGTTAAGACTTGATTAATTGAAATATGTTTCATATAGACAATTGACCACCCAAGTTGACCGGTGATTCACGAACGTTAAAACTTGTAAAAACTATATGATGACATATATATGGATATATATATAGTTAATATGATACTATGATAAGTAAACATATCATTAAGTATATTAACAATGAACTACATATGTAAAAACAAGACTACTAACTTAATGATTTTTAAACGAGACATATATGTAACGATTATCGTTGTAAAGACATTTAATGTATATATATCATATTAAGAGATATTCATACATGATAATATCATGATAATATAATAATTTAAAATCTCATTTGATATTATAAACATTGGGTTAACAACATTTAACAAGATCGTTAACCTAAAGGTTTCAAAACAACACTTACATGTAACGACTAACGATGACTTAACGACTCAGTTAAAATGTATATACATGTAGTGTTTTAATATGTATTTATACACTTTTGAAAGACTTCAATAAACTTATCAAAATACTTCTACTTAACAAAAATGCTTACAATTACATCCTCGTTCAGTTTCATCAACAATTCTACTCGTATGCACCCGTATTCGTACTCGTACAATACACAGCTTTTAGATGTATGTACTATTGGTATATACACTCCAATGATCAGCTCTTAGCAGCCCATTTGAGTCACCTAACACATGTGGGAACCATCATTTGGCAACTAGCATGAAATATCTCATAAGATTACAAAAATATGAGTAATCATTCATGACTTATTTACATGAAAACAAAATTACATATCCTTTATATCTAATCCATACACCAACGACCAAAAACACCTACAAACACTTTCATTCTTCAATTTTCTTCATCTAATTGAACTCTCTCAAGTTCTATCTTCAAGTTCTAAGTGTTCTTCATAAATTCCAAAAGTTCTAGTTTCATAAAATCAAGAATACTTTCAAGTTTGCTAGCTCACTTCCAATCTTGTAAGGTGATCATCCAACCTCAAGAAATCTTTGTTTCTTACATTAGGTTATCATTCTAATACAAGGTAATAATCATATTCAAACTTTGGTTCAATTTCTATAACTATAACAATCTTATTTCAAGTGATGATCTTACTTGAACTTGTTTTCGTGTCATGATTTTGCTTCAAGAACTTTGAGCCATCCAAGGATCCATTGAAGCTAGATCCATTTTTCTCTTTTCCAGTAGGTTCATCCAAGGAACTTAAGGTAGTAATGATGTTCATAACATCATTCGATTCATACATATAAAGCTATCTTATTCGAAGGTTTAAACTTGTAATCACTAGAACATAGTTTAGTTAATTCTAAACTTGTTCGCAAACAAAAGTTAATCCTTCTAACTTGACTTTTAAAATCAACTAAACACATGTTCTATATCTATATGATATGCTAACTTAATGATTTAAAACCTGGAAACACGAAAAACACCGTAAAACCGGATTTACGCCGTCATAGTAACACCGCGGGCTGTTTTGGGTTAGTTAATTAAAAACTATGATAAACTTTGATTTAAAAGTTGTTATTCTGAGAAAATGATTTTTATTATGAACATGAAACTATATCCAAAAATTATGGTTAAACTCAAAGTGGAAGTATGTTTTCTAAAATGGTCATCTAGACGTCGTTCTTTCGACTGAAATGACTACCTTTACAAAAACGACTTGTAACTTATTTTTCCGACTAGAAACCTATACTTTTTTAGTTTAGATTCATAAAATAGAGTTCAATTTGAAACCATAGCAATTTGATTCACTCAAAACGGATTTAAAATGAAGAAGTTATGGGTAAAACAAGATTGGATAATTTTTCTCATTTTAGCTACGTGAAAATTGGTAACAAATCTATTCCAACCATAACTTAATCAATTTGTATTATATATTATGTAATCTTGAGATACCATAGACACGTATACAATGTTTCGACCTATCATGTCGACACATCTATATATATTTCGGAACAACCATAGACACTCTATATGTGAATGTTGGAGTTAGCTATACAGGGTTGAGGTTGATTCCAAAATATATATAGTTTGAGTTGTGATCAATACTGAGATACGTATACACTGGGTCGTGGATTGATTCAAGATAATATTTATCGATTTATTTCTGTACATCTAACTGTGGACAACTAGTTGTAGGTTACTAACGAGGACAGCTGACTTAATAAACTTAAAACATCAAAATATATTAAAAGTGTTGTAAATATATTTTGAACATACTTTGATATATATGTATATATTGTTATAGGTTCGTGAATCAACCAGTGGCCAAGTCTTACTTCCCGACGAAGTAAAAATCTGTGAAAGTGAGTTATAGTCCCACTTTTAAAATCTAATATTTTTGGGATGAGAATACATGCAGGTTTTATAAATGATTTACAAAATAGACACAAGTACGTGAAACTACATTCTATGGTTGAATTATCGAAATCGAATATGCCCCTTTTTATTAAGTCTGGTAATCTAAGAATTAGGGAACAGACACCCTAATTGACGCGAATCCTAAAGATAGATCTATTGGGCCTAACAAACCCCATCCAAAGTACCGGATGCTTTAGTACTTCGAAATTTATATCATATCCGAAGGGTGTCCCGAAATGATGGGGATATTCTTATATATGCATCTTGTTATTGTCGGTTACCAGGTGTTCACCATATGAATGATTTTTATCTCTATGTATGGGATGTGTATTGAAATATGAAATCTTGTGGTCTATTGTTACGATTTGATATATATAGGTTAAACCTATAACTCACCAACATTTTTGTTGACGTTTTAAGCATGTTTATTCTCAGGTGATTATTAAGAGCTTCCGCTGTCGCATACTTAAATAAGGACAAGATTTGGAGTCCATGCTTGTATGATATTGTGAAAAAAACTGCATTCAAGAAACTTATTTTGTTGTAACATATTTGTATTGTAAACCATTATGTAATGGTCGTGTGTAAACAGGATATTTTAGATTATCATTATTTGATAATCTACGTAAAGCTTTTTAAACCTTTATTGATGAAATAAAGGTTATGGTTTGTTTAAAAATGAATGCAGTCTTTGAAAAACGTCTCATATAGAGGTCAAAACCTCGCAACGAAATCAATTAATATGGAACGTTTTTAATCAATAAGAACGGGACATTTCAGTTGGTATCAGAGCGTTGGTCTTAGAGAACCAGAAAATTGGCATTAGTGTGTCTTATCGAGTTTGTTAGGATGCATTAGTGAGTCTGGACTTCGACCGTGTTTACTTGAAAAATGATTGCTTAACAAATTTTGTTGGAAACTATATATTTTTAACATGTGAATATTATGTGATATATTAACCTCTTAACGCGTTTGATATTATGTGATAGATGTCTACCTCTAGAACAAGTCCCATTGACTCACCTAATAATAATGAAGAGTCAAATGTAAATTGGAATGATTTGTGGACTGATTCACAAGTTCCCGAAGAGGAACCGGAAGAAGAGTCGGAACCGGAAGAAGAATCGGAACCGGAAGAAGAATCGGAACCGGATGAAGAAATAGAACCGGTGGGGGAAATAATAAAACGGTTAAGTAAAAGAAAATCCTCAACCAACCGACCAAGGTTAATTATGGTCAATGGTGTTTCCGCCAAGGAAGCAAAATATTGGGAGGATTACCAATTCTCCGATGAATCGGATTCCGACGAGAAATCCGATGATGTTATAGAAATTACCCCAACTGAATTTAAAAAGGCAAAAGAAAATAATAAGGGAAAGGGCATAAAAATAGAGAAATCTAATTCCAACCCCGATGAACTTTATATGTATCGTCAACCCCCGAAGTCCTTAAGTTGTAACAATGACCCGAGAACCTCTAAACCACCAGGTTTTTCTAAACCAATGTGGATCACGACGGCTCGTATTAGGGGAACATCATATATCCCTAGAAACTTGGCAAAACGAACCAAAACCAAAGAAGAAGAAACGAGCGAGTCGGAATAAGATAGTTGTATTCTTGTGGTGTAATATATGTAATATAGTGTTCGTATGCTTTATGATATATGTAAAAATTGCTTGTATTAATAAGTATTTTTTTATGAATCTAACTCTTGTCTATTTTACAGTTTAAAAACACAAAATGGATAGACAACCCAATATTTTAAGAGACCTACCCGGAGACATGATTGATGAAATCTTGTCTAGAGTCGGCCAGAATTCCTCGGCACAACTATTTAAGGCGAGATCAGTTTGTAAGACATTCGAAGAACGTTCCAAGAATGTCTTGGTTTATAAGAGACTTTCGTTTGAAAGATGGGGGATATCACATTGGGAAACCCATAAGTTACGATGTGTTTACTTTGACACATATATTGCGGGGAACCCAAATGCTATTTTACGCAACGGGTTAAGAAATTATTTTGACTCAATATATCCGAATATTGGACTTCGTGATTTAGAAAAAGCGGCTAACATGCAACATAAAGAAGCATGTTATGCTTACGGATTAGTAATGTTCGCTTCTCACCAAAGTGAGAACAAGAACATCGGGCTACAACTATTAAACAAAACGTTTCCACAAGTGACGGAGTCGGTAATTGGGGTAAGAAATGAGGTTTTTAGATTATTACGGGACTGTTGGACATTACGTAACCCTCGTCCCTTTGATGACGTTACAACACGCTGTCTTATCAACGGCCATAACGGTTATGTTGCACAAGACCAAGGATGGGAAGTAGTCCTAGTAAAACCAGAATGCATGACTTGTTTCTGGACGTATGAATTACGTGTCTTTATTGCCTTTGCTGAACGACTTGTGTACTAGCTAGAATTGTCTTCACAACTATCTTGTATCAAAGTTATTGTGTGCTATATTTCATGCTTTATGTAAAATAAGCGGTATTGTAAGTTTGTAAAATATTGTATAAAAGTTTGAACGCGAAATATTATTACAATCAGTTTTTCATATAGAATTGTAGTAGTTGAATTGTATATTAGCTACTAAGTATGAACTTAACGGGTAGGTACTACCCGAATTTAAACTTATAAAATGCTAATATGAAGAAAAAGCTTTTATAAATGAGTTCATATTATGCTACGAAATACTATTAACTACTCTTAATATTCTGTATGATTAACTTGTTCCATTTAACTATTTTGAAGGAAATGGCACCGACTACTCGACACACCGTGAATATGAATGAAGAGGAATTCCGTACTTTTCTAGCTTCAAACATAGCCGCAGTACAGGCTGCGCTACATACCAACAATAACCTTGGATCTAGCAGTACAGGAAATCGTGTAGGATGCACCTACAAAGAATTCACTGCCTGCAAACCTTTAGAATTTGATGGAACCGAAGGACCGATCGGATTGAAACGGTGGACCGAGAAGGTTGAATCGGTGTTTGCCATAAGTAAGTGTACTGAAGAGGACAAAGTGAAGTACGCTACGCATACCTTCACAGGTTCTGCGTTAACATGGTGGAATACCTATCTAGAGCAAGTGGGACAAGACGATGCGTACGCACTACCGTGGTCAGCATTCAAGCACTTGATGAACGAGAAGTACCGTCCCAGAACCGAGGTCAATAAGCTCAAGACAGAACTTAGAGGGTTACGAACCCAAGGATTTGATATTACCACGTACGAAAGACGATTCACAGAATTGTGCCTATTGTGTCCGGGAGCATTCGAAGATGAGGAAGAGAAGATCGACGCGTTTGTGAAAGGATTACCGGAAAGAATCCAAGAAGATATAAGTTCACACGAGCCCGCCTCCATACAACAGGCATGTAGAATGGCTCACAAACTCGTGAACCAAATTGAAGAAAGAATTAAAGAACAGACTGCTGAAGAGGCCAATGTGAAGCAAGTCAAAAGAAAGTGGGAGGAAAACGGTGATAAGAATCACCAATACAACAGCAACAGCAATTACAACAATAATCGCAACAATTATCCCAACAATCGCAACATCAATCGCAACTACAACAAACGGCCCAACAACAACAACAACAACAACAACAGCAACTACAACAATCATCCCAACAACAATAATAACCGTAACAACAACAACAATCAGAAGCAGCTATGCCAAAGGTGTGAAAAGAATCACTCGGGGTTCTGCACCAAATTTTGCAACAAGTGTAAAAGAAATGGTCATAGCGCGGCGAAGTGTGAGGTCTACGGACCAGGGGTTAATAGAACGAAAGGAACAAATGGTGTCGGAACGAGTAATGGCGGAGCAAGTAGTGTCGGAGCAAGTTATGCCAATGTAGTTTGTTATAAATGTGGAAAACCGGGCCACATTATTAGAAATTGCCCGAACCAGGAGAACACGAATGGTCAAGGCCGTGGAAGAGTTTTCAATATTAATGCGGCAGAGGCACAGGAAGACCCGGAGCTTGTTACGGGTACGTTTCTTATTGACAATAAATCTGCTTACGTTTTATTTGATTCGGGTGCGGATAGAAGCTATATGAGTAGAGATTTTTGTGCTAAATTAAGTTGTCCATTGACGCCTTTGGATAGTAAATTTTTACTCGAATTAGCAAATGGTAAATTAATTTCAGCAGATAATATATGTCGGAATCGAGAAATTAAACTGGTTAGCGAAACATTTAAGATTGATTTGATACCAGTAGAGTTAGGGAGTTTTGATGTGATAATCGGTATGGACTGGTTAAAAGAAGTGAAAGCGGAGATCGTTTGTTACAAAAATGCAATTCGCATTATACGAGAAAAAGGAAAACCCTTAATGGTGTACGGAGAAAAGGGCAACACGAAGCTACATCTTATTAGTAATTTGAAAGCACAAAAACTAATAAGAAAAGGTTGCTATGCTGTTCTAGCACACGTCGAGAAAGTACAAACTGAAGAAAAGAGCATCAATGATGTTCCCGTCGCAAAAGAATTTCCTGATGTATTTCCGAAAGAATTACCGGGATTAGCCCCACATCGATCCGTTGAATTTCAAATAGATCTTGTACCAGGAGCTGCACCAATAGCTCGTGCTCCTTACAGACTCGCACCCAGCGAGATGAAAGAACTACAAAGCCAATTACAAGAACTTTTAGAGCGTGGTTTCATTCGACCAAGCACATCACCGTGGGGAGCTCCTGTTTTGTTTGTCAAGAAGAAAGATGGTACATTCAGGTTGTGTATCGACTACCGAGAGTTGAACAAACTTACCATCAAGAACCGCTACCCACTACCGAGAATCGATGACTTATTTGATCAACTACAAGGCTCGTCTGTTTATTCAAAGATTGACTTACGTTCCAGGTATCATCAAATGCGGGTGAAAGAAGATGATATTCCAAAGACTGCTTTCAGAACACGTTACGGTCATTACGAGTTTATGGTCATGCCGTTTGGTTTAACTAATGCACCAGCTGTGTTCATGGATCTTATGAACCGAGTGTGTGGACCATACCTTGACAAGTTTGTCATTGTTTTCATTGATGACATACTTATTTACTCAAAGAATGACCAAGAACACGGTGAACATTTGAGAAAGGTGTTAGAAGTATTGAGGAAGGAAGAATTGTACGCTAAGTTTTCAAAGTGTGCATTTTGGTTGGAAGAAGTTCAATTCCTCGGTCACATAGTGAACAAAGAAGGTATTAAGGTGGATCCGGCAAAGATAGAAACTGTTGAAAAGTGGGAAACCCCGAAAACTCCGAAACACATACGCCAGTTTTTAGGACTAGCTGGTTACTACAGAAGGTTCATCCAAGACTTTTCCAGAATAGCAAAATCCTTGACTGCATTAACGCATAAAGGGAAGAAATTTGAATGGAATGATGAACAAGAGAAAGCGTTTCAGTTATTGAAGAAAAAGCTAACTACGGCACCTATATTGTCATTGCCTGAAGGGAATGATGATTTTGTGATTTATTGTGATGCATCAAAGCAAGGTCTCGGTTGTGTATTAATGCAACGAACGAAGGTGATTGCTTATGCGTCTAGACAATTGAAGATTCACGAACAAAATTATACGACGCATGATTTGGAATTAGGCGCGGTTGTTTTTGCATTAAAGACTTGGAGGCACTACTTATATGGGGTCAAAAGTATTATATATACCGACCACAAAAGTCTTCAACACATATTTAATCAGAAACAACTGAATATGAGGCAGCGTAGGTGGATTGAATTATTGAATGATTACGACTTTGAGATTCGTTACCACCCGGGGAAGGCAAATGTGGTAGCCGATGCCTTGAGCAGGAAGGACAGAGAACCCATTCGAGTAAAATCTATGAATATAATGATTCATAATAACCTTACTACTCAAATAAAGGAGGCGCAACAAGGAGTTTTAAAAGAGGGAAATTTAAAGGATGAAATACCCAAAGGATCGGAGAAGCATCTTAATATTCGGGAAGACGGAACCCGGTATAGGGCTGAAAGGATTTGGGTACCAAAATTTGGAGATATGAGAGAAATGGTACTTAGAGAAGCTCATAAAACCAGATACTCAATACATCCTGGAACGGGGAAGATGTACAAGGATCTCAAGAAACATTTTTGGTGGCCGGGTATGAAAGCCGATGTTGCTAAATACGTAGGAGAATGTTTGACGTGTTCTAAGGTCAAAGCTGAGCATCAGAAACCATCAGGTCTACTTCAACAACCCGAAATCCCGGAATGGAAATGGGAAAACATTACCATGGATTTCATCACTAAATTGCCAAGGACTGCAAGTGGTTTTGATACTATTTGGGTAATAGTTGATCGTCTCACCAAATCAGCACACTTCCTGCCAATAAGAGAAGATGACAAGATGGAGAAGTTAGCACGACTGTATTTGAAGGAAGTCGTCTCCAGACATGGAATACCAATCTCTATTATCTCTGATAGGGATGGCAGATTTATTTCAAGATTCTGGCAGACATTACAGCAAGCATTAGGAACTCGTCTAGACATGAGTACTGCCTATCATCCACAAACTGATGGGCAGAGCGAAAGGACGATACAAACGCTTGAAGACATGCTACGAGCATGTGTTATTGATTTCGGAAACAGTTGGGATCGACATCTACCGTTAGCAGAATTTTCCTACAACAACAGCTACCATTCAAGCATTGAGATGGCGCCGTTTGAAGCACTTTATGGTAGAAAGTGCAGGTCTCCGATTTGTTGGAGTGAAGTGGGGGATAGACAGATTACGGGTCCGGAGATTATACAAGAAACTACCGAGAAGATCATCCAAATTCAACAACGGTTGAAAACCGCCCAAAGTCGACAAAAGAGCTACGCTGACATTAAAAGAAAAGATATAGAATTTGAAATTGGAGAGATGGTCATGCTTAAAGTTGCACCTTGGAAAGGCGTTGTTCGATTTGGTAAACGAGGGAAATTAAATCCAAGGTATATTGGACCATTCAAGATTATTGATCGTGTCGGACCAGTAGCTTACCGACTAGAGTTACCTCAACAACTCGCGGCTGTACATAACACTTTCCACGTCTCGAATTTGAAGAAATGTTTTGCTAAAGAAGATCTCACTATTCCGTTAGATGAAATCCAAATCAACGAAAAACTTCAATTCATCGAAGAACCCGTCGAAATAATGGATCGTGAGGTTAAAAGACTTAAGCAAAACAAGATACCAATTGTTAAGGTTCGATGGAATGCTCATAGAGGACCCGAGTTCACCTGGGAGCGTGAAGATCAGATGAAGAAGAAATACCCGCATCTATTTCTAGAAGATTCGTCAACACCTTCAACTGTTTAAAATTTCGGGACGAAATTTATTTAACGGGTAGGTACTGTAGTGACCCGAACTTTTCCATGTTTATATATATTAATTGAGATTGATATTTACATGATTAAATGTTTCCAACATGTTAAGCAATCAAACTTGTTAAGACTTGATTAATTGAAATATGTTTCATATAGACAATTGACCACCCAAGTTGACCGGTGATTCACGAACGTTAAAACTTGTAAAAACTATATGATGACATATATATGGATATATATATAGTTAATATGATACTATGATAAGTAAACATATCATTAAGTATATTAACAATGAACTACATATGTAAAAACAAGACTACTAACTTAATGATTTTTAAACGAGACATATATGTAACGATTATCGTTGTAAAGACATTTAATGTATATATATCATATTAAGAGATATTCATACATGATAATATCATGATAATATAATAATTTAAAATCTCATTTGATATTATAAACATTGGGTTAACAACATTTAACAAGATCGTTAACCTAAAGGTTTCAAAACAACACTTACATGTAACGACTAACGATGACTTAACGACTCAGTTAAAATGTATATACATGTAGTGTTTTAATATGTATTTATACACTTTTGAAAGACTTCAATAAACTTATCAAAATACTTCTACTTAACAAAAATGCTTACAATTACATCCTCGTTCAGTTTCATCAACAATTCTACTCGTATGCACCCGTATTCGTACTCGTACAATACACAGCTTTTAGATGTATGTACTATTGGTATATACACTCCAATGATCAGCTCTTAGCAGCCCATGTGAGTCACCTAACACATGTGGGAACCATCATTTGGCAACTAGCATGAAATATCTCATAAGATTACAAAAATATGAGTAATCATTCATGACTTATTTACATGAAAACAAAATTACATATCCTTTATATCTAATCCATACACCAACGACCAAAAACACCTACAAACACTTTCATTCTTCAATTTTCTTCATCTAATTGAACTCTCTCAAGTTCTATCTTCAAGTTCTAAGTGTTCTTCATAAATTCCAAAAGTTCTAGTTTCATAAAATCAAGAATACTTTCAAGTTTGCTAGCTCACTTCCAATCTTGTAAGGTGATCATCCAACCTCAAGAAATCTTTGTTTCTTACAGTAGGTTATCATTCTAATACAAGGTAATAATCATATTCAAACTTTGGTTCAATTTCTATAACTATAACAATCTTATTTCAAGTGATGATCTTACTTGAACTTGTTTTCGTGTCATGATTTTGCTTCAAGAACTTTGAGCCATCCAAGGATCCATTGAAGCTAGATCCATTTTTCTCTTTTCCAGTAGGTTCATCCAAGGAACTTAAGGTAGTAATGATGTTCATAACATCATTCGATTCATACATATAAAGCTATCTTATTCGAAGGTTTAAACTTGTAATCACTAGAACATAGTTTAGTTAATTCTAAACTTGTTCGCAAACAAAAGTTAATCCTTCTAACTTGACTTTTAAAATCAACTAAACACATGTTCTATATCTATATGATATGCTAACTTAATGATTTAAAACCTGGAAACACGAAAAACACCGTAAAACCGGATTTACGCCGTCGTAGTAACACCGCGGGCTGTTTTGGGTTAGTTAATTAAAAACTATGATAAACTTTGATTTAAAAGGTGTTATTCTGAGAAAATGATTTTTATTATGAACATGAAACTATATCCAAAAATTATGGTTAAACTCAAAGTGGAAGTATGTTTTCTAAAATGGTCATCTAGACGTCGTTCTTTCGACTGAAATGACTACCTTTACAAAAACGACTTGTAACTTATTTTTCCGACTAGAAACCTATACTTTTTTTGTTTGGATTCATAAAATAGAGTTCAATTTGAAACCATAGCAATTTGATTCACTCAAAACGGATTTAAAATGAAGAAGTTATGGGTAAAACAAGATTGGATAATTTTTCTCATTTTAGCTACGTGAAAATTGGTAACAAATCTATTCCAACCATAACTTAATCAATTTGTATTATATATTATGTAATCTTGAGATACCATAGACACGTATACAATGTTTCGACCTATCATGTCGACACATCTATATATATTTCGGAACAACCATAGACACTCTATATGTGAATGTTGGAGTTAGCTATACAGGGTTGAGGTTGATTCCAAAATATATATAGTTTGAGTTGTGATCAATACTGAGATACGTATACACTGGGTCGTGGATTGATTCAAGATAATATTTATCGATTTATTTCTGTACATCTAACTGTGGACAACTAGTTGTAGGTTACTAACGAGAACAGCTGACTTAATAAACTTAAAACATCAAAATATATTAAAAGTGTTGTAAATATATTTTGAACATACTTTGATATATATGTATATATTGTTATAGGTTCGTGAATCAACCAGTGGCCAAGTCTTACTTCCCGACGAAGTAAAAATCTGTGAAAGTGAGTTATAGTCCCACTTTTAAAATCTAATATTTTTGGGATGAGAATACATGCAGGTTTTATAAATGATTTACAAAATAGACACAAGTACGTGAAACTACATTCTATGGTTGAATTATCGAAATCGAATATGCCCCTTTTTATTAAGTCTGGTAATCTAAGAATTAGGGAACAGACACCCTAATTGACGCGAATCCTAAAGATAGATCTATTTGGCCTAACAAACCCCATCCAAAGTACCGGATGCTTTAGTACTTCGAAATTTATATCATATCCGAAGGGTGTCCCGAAATGATGGGGATATTCTTATATATGCATCTTGTTATTGTCGGTTACCAGGTGTTCACCATATGAATGATTTTTATCTCTATGTATGGGATGTGTATTGAAATATGAAATCTTGTGGTCTATTGTTACGATTTGATATATATAGGTTAAACCTATAACTCACCAACATTTTTGTTGACGTTTTAAGCATGTTTATTCTCAGGTGATTATTAAGAGCTTCCGCTGTCGCATACTTAAATAAGGACAAGATTTGGAGTCCATGCTTGTATGATATTGTGAAAAAAACTGCATTCAAGAAACTTATTTTGTTGTAACATATTTGTATTGTAAACCATTATGTAATGGTCGTGTGTAAACAGGATATTTTAGATTATCATTATTTGATAATCTACGTAAAGCTTTTTAAACCTTTATTGATGAAATAAAGGTTATGGTTTGTTTAAAAATGAATGCAGTCTTTGAAAAACGTCTCATATAGAGGTCAAAACCTCGCAACGAAATCAATTAATATGGAACGTTTTTAATCAATAAGAACGGGACATTTCACCATTAAATTAGAGGATTCACTCTGGGCTTTTAGAACAGCCTACAAAAATCCAATTAGAACCATACCTTTTAGACTTGTTTATGGAAAAGCATGTCATCTTCCAGTAGAAATTGAACACAAAGCATTTTGGGCTTTGAAGACATGTAATCTTGATATACATGAAGCTGGACGTCTACGATTAAGTCAACTAAACGAATTAGAAGAATTAATACATGAAGCATACGAAAATTCGTTAATCTATAAAGAAAGAACGAAGAAATGGCATGATAAAAGAATCAGAAGTTTAAAAGAATTTAAAGAAGGAGACAGAGTTCTTCTTTTCAATTCACGATTCAAGCTATTTCCTGGAAAATTGAAATCAAGATGGTCTGGACCATTCATAGTCAAAAGAGTTTTCCCATACGGAATGATAGAATTAATAAATTCAAATGGGATTGAATTTAAAGTTAATGGTCACAGAGTTAAACACTACATAGATAGTCCGATGGAATTCGACAATGAAGTTAATCACAATTTCGATACCACAGCTAACTAAGTGTGGGGAGAATCAAGTCTTTAAAGGATAATATGTATTTCTGTTAGAGTTAGATTTTCTGTTTTCGTATAGTTCTCGAAAATGGAACCCGAATGGTCTTTCCCTAGCAGACCCTAAAGAACTAGTCTTCTCCCCCCATTCTGAATTTTTATTTTTTTTAGGTTTTTACGAAATGAAGACTGCCTGTGAACTAAACCATGGTCTAATGCTACACGCTTTGATCACTAAACGTAATAATCACACACTACCGAGTGAAATAGTATCAGTAATCAGAGAAAGATTGGACGGAGTAAGAAAAGAATCCAGATGCGAAGATAATTAGTTACAATTTGGTAAAGGAAAATCAAAATCCGCAGCAAAAAGAAGAGCACGACACCTAGAAAGATGTCACAAATGCGGAAAATGGTCACATGGAGGTAAATATTCAAATAATCAAACCTATTCAAATACCGAATTTGTTACTTTATGCAGAGACGGACCGTTCATATGTTTAGAAGAAAAAACACTGAATGCTCGAGGTTACGCCTATGTAGCCATGGAAAACCAATTAAACTGACTATCTTATGAATGGGATAGATCATATAACTAAGAATACTATCTCACAGGTAAGTCTGTACAGTTTTTTGTTTTTATTTTTATTTTTAACCTTTAGATAATAAACGCTAATTTGTTCGCTATAAAGTATTAAATTGGTATTGAATAAAATTAGGTTTGGCTACCGAAATTATTGATATCATTCAAAAATTTATTACATCACTGCGAAATTTAACGTTTATTCTTAAGGTATAAATATCTTTAATCAATCAACCCAAAATATTTCAAAAATTCGTCATGAGTTAAATTAGGTCTTGGAACCGAAATTACTTTACCGAAAAGAGGGGCGCATATTTTTGATAATATTTGATTGATTAAAGTGGGATAAAAGCCAAAAAGATTTTTAATTTTATTTTTACCATGTTTTTAAAATTAATATATAAAAATTAAAATAATATTGTAAACTTTTTAAATCAATATATTTAAAATTGTAAATATTTGAAAAATTAATCTTTTTAATATAAGTTTGTATGTATAAAAACAAAAATATAATATAAGTTTGGTGTGAATTTATAATATGAATTTTTAATTAAGTTTGGTGTGAATTTTTAATTTTATGCATTTTAAATTTAAGTTTGGTGTGAATTTAAAAACAAAAATTTACTTTATGTCGCTAAGTTAAAAATATGATTTTTAAAATTCGTCGTAAGTTGAAGACTAGGTCTTTGAACCGAAATTGCTTTACCCGAGGGAGGGACGAGAACTTTTATTATCATTATTTTTAATCTTATTGAATTAAAATATGCCAAAAACATTAAAAAACCCAAAAATCTTAGCTTTTAAAACAATCACTACAAAAAGACAAATTTTAAAATTTTGTCGAAGGACGGACTAGGACATCGATCCGAAACCACCTCGTCCTAAATAACAAGGGAAACAAAATTTTAAAATTAATTACTTAATTATTTTAATTAGTATAAGATGTTTAAAAAAAAATACAAACTCCGCGACTCGCGGAGTTTGAAGGGTCAAACACCGCGACTCGCAGAGGGACCAAAACCTAGAAAAAAATAAAAACGTAAAGAACAGCTCAGTTGCACACTACCACACCAAATACTGCAAAATAAAACCCGAAAAAACCCGAGAAAACACTCCCAAATTCTCAATTTTTGACCGTTAATCATCAAATCTTTTACTAAAATCATGTTAAGAAGGATGTATCAAGGAATTACTCAAGAAAAACGGTAAATTTCTACACCTAAATACCATTTAATCCGAAAATTGGTGTTCTTGAGCAATTTTATACCCAATTTGATTTTGATGCTTTTTAGTGTAATTATGCTTAAATGGTTTATGTATTATGCTTGTATAACCTAGATTGATGCTATTTAACATGATTAGAAGCCTTAAACTTCAAATTTTGAGTAATCTAGGGTTTGTGTTCTTGAGCAATTTGGGGCTTTTTGATATAAACAGGTTATGGCCGATTTTTATCATGAATTGTTGCTAAATTAAGTAGTGTAACATGTTTAGGTAGTTAAATGATCCAAACTTTGAGCCTAAACATGATTTTGAGAATTAAAGTGGACTTTTTCAAGTCTAAAATTTATGAACTTGATTTTTAAGAGATAATGCCATTTGAAACTTGTTTAATTGCTAGTGATGATTATTTTGACATGTTATTTGAGTTGAATGCTTATGAACTTGGCGAACATTTTCGTATATGCTTATTTGAAAAAGTGTAGATTTGATGAAAATATGAAAATGAGCTTAAGTTTGATATAAATTAAACATGTCATTGTAATTATTTTGATTGATGATTTTGCTGACACTAATGCATATTTGGATGCACAAAAATTGTGTTTGATGTGTTTTGCAGACTGAAAGGGGTGAATCTTCATCCCAAGCTCGCAATGCTCCTGCTGAGAATGCGGAACAACAGGAGGTGGATAACTACTACAAACAAGATATACCTCATCCAGTCATGACATTTTCTGATATGCACTTGGAAGATTTGCACCCGAACCTGAGATTTGACAGACTTTGGATAGATTATCCAAAATACCAAAGGAGTTTGCATACTCTTCATTCTAAAGCTGTTGAAGTACCTAGGGTCATAGAATGGGGACCATTAGAAGCTGTAGAATTGGCCGGGCCAATTAGGGAATTACTTGCACAGAGGTATGGTAATTCTACTTTTAACGATTGGGTACGGTTATTCAACATGCGTAGACCTGTATATAAAGTATGGTGTGAAGAATTGTTGTGTAGTATAGAATTAAATGATCGGGTAGCTAGTTTAACCGATCGATCTTTTATTAGATTTTTGTTAGGAGGTTCGATGCACCACATGTCTTTACTAGACATGGCTCGAGCTTTACGTATATATACACCTGAGGAGTTAGCATCAGCCGATTGTAGAGGGTTGATATTGAACGGTAGGAAGATAGACGAAAATTTTGATACGCATGGTGTATGGAGTCAAATGACTAGCCATCACCTATTTAAAGGAGAAAATTACTCTTATTTGGATATAGATAGAGCTGAATTAAGAGTAATTCATAGGTTTTTAGCCAATTCGATTACACAACGAGGTAAGAACAAGGAAAAGGTAAATGAACAGGATTTGTTTTACCACATGTGTATTCGAGACCCACAAAGCGCTGTAAGTATACCTTATTGTGTGGGTTATTATTTATCAGCTATGGTTAGGGGGATGAGACCGCATAGCATAATAGGAGGTGGTATATTTATTAGTTTGATTGCTGAATATCTCGGTGTGGATATAAGTCGGGGGGATTACTAATTGAAGAACCAGAACCCCGAGATACAATAGGTTTAAATGTATACCATGGTGCGAAAGTTTTGAAGAGGCAAAATAACGCCGCAGTACGATATAATGGTAGACATCCACAGGTTGAGAGAAACCAACAGCAAGGTAATGTAGAAGGGGGAAATGAAATGGCAGAAATGCAAAGGTTTATAGCTTCACAAGAGTATGAAAATGCTAGACATAGAGTATTTGAAGATTGGCAAGTTCATCAAAACCAAATCATAGCTTATTGCCAACATATAGGTAGAAACTATATTCCTACTCCATCGCCCATATTCCCTCCCTGGTCTATAGAGATCCAACCACCGTATCCTACGTATAACCCAGCCGAAGCATTTTATAGCACATATGGTTATGCATGGAACCCCTTCTGGTATCAGTATCATCCCTAGTCTACTTAGTTTTTTTTTATTTTATTATTTGTAATGTTGATACATTTAATACTTATGTTGGATTTGTAATAGTTTTATAATTTTCTAAATTTTATTATTAGATTTTAATAATTTTTGAATGTGGGGTAATATACCAAACTTCAAAAATATGTATATATGTTTGCAGTTTATCTTATGTACACAACAGGGAAAAACAACACATTTTCAAAGACTGGCATTAAGTTCAGCAAAAGCAACTAATTTTGACGACAAGATGCAAAATATATGTGAAATAACAACAAGACGGAATGAACAAATGATATGCACCATTTATCATTCAGCAAGCAAACACAAATATGTTTGGAAACTTTGGTAAAATTTAATCATTTTCACACAAATCACCCTCAATAATTTAAATTGTTACTGATTTCTTGCAAATGAGGGCATTGCAAGATCTTAAGTGTGGGAAGGGGTTAAATTCTTTCGGATTTTTAAAATTTTTATCTTAAACACTTGGTTACCATTTTTAATACTAGTAAAGCAGTAGTTGTATTAGAATCTAGTGCTCTCTGATAATAAAGAACAGTCCTAGTCTTATATACTGACTACCTAATTCTAGTAAAAATTTTCAATTAAATGAACTCAAAATCATGTTTATACATATTTATGAACGATAAAACTAGGTTTTAACACCGAAATTATTGTTACCTCAGAAAGGACATAAATTGAGAAACAAACCAAAATATTAGAATTCATTTAAAATGGAATAGAGGACAATAAAAAGGAAAATAAAAGCCAAGTGTGGGAAAAATTACCAAGTTATCTTAAACATATGTCACATATTTCTGTAACAAATAACTGAAAATACTTTTGCTTTGGACTAAACTAAACTGTTTTACCTGATGAAAGAAAAGAAGAGATGGATCTACACGATGAATCAATTCAATCATTAAAAGGAAGTAAAGTCTTCCGAAAAAGAAATGCGCTTCTTGATTTAGGTCAAGAAGTTGTCGTCCAGACCAGCTGTAGGTTGACGAAAAATCTAGAAAAGGCATAACTAAAATCAGCAGGAAATCCACGGACCTCAGCATAAAATAGGGTCGTCAAGTGGTCAGATTTATCCTAACCATGAGAAGGATTTATCTCGTAAAATGGGGGGCACCGTGCAAATTAGCTGGATAAGACTAATGAATCAGATCCCCAGAAAGGATAATCTCCATAAAGATTAAAAATCAGCTTTTAAGACTGATATTACTCAATCCTAGAGATTGACCTTAAAGATTGAGAATTACAAACTCATGGAATTCAATGATATCTAAACTCGAGCTTGAACGAGAAAATATTTTGATCAAAATTACAAACCGATTTGTTTTCTGAAAACCCATTTTCAATGCGTTCATTACCATTGAACGTAAAATCCTAGGAATTCACCTGGAATTCATTAGGTCACCTGAACCAAATCGGGCGTCAACCGTAAGAACGGTGGTTGCATAGCATGGTCAAAGACAGGACCTTGTGCCAGACCGAAAAATCATAAGGGTGAGCTTTACTATTGCTCCTACCAAGGATAGTAATTGCGTCCGACACGTTATAGACCATAATTAAAATCATGTCAGGGGACATTGCCTTAACAGTTGCTTGTTCAACGCTTTCCTTTACAACCGGACAGTAGTTTACCGAAAGGTAATATACGGAGCAAGTATACTGGACGTGTTGCTTTCCTAATACAAGGTTAGCAAGTGGGTGACACAAAACCGCAAGTTTTGAGCTAAAATTTTCAAATCTGAAACCCACCAAACCCACAAAAATAATTTGCAAACACTGGTGAAGGGTTATTCCGGAAAACTTATCTAGGGTAAAAGCTAGATTTAATTTTCAAAAGATCAAATGTTTTCATAAAGATCCAATTTCCTTAATGGATCTAAATTTTATAGTCATGTGGGACTGTAAACCATATCGTTACTACCATTGTTTATACCGCCGTAAAGAAATCACTGATGTACAAAGTGTGAAGAATAAAGAAGTGATTCTAGTATTTCAAGACTATAATGCTTGAGGGCAAGCAACGCTCAAGTGTGGGAATATTTGATAATGCTAAAAACGAACATATATTTCATAGCATTATTCCTCAAGAAAGACAAGCTTTTAGTTGCAATTGTTCTATTTACAAGCGATATTCGTTTAAATAATAAAAGGTGAAGACAAAAGACAGATTCGACGAATTGAAGACGCAAACAACCAAAAAGCTCAAAAGTACAAAATACAAATAAAGAGGTTCCAATTATTGATAAGAAACGTCTCGAAATTACAAGAGTACAAGATTCAAATCGCAAAGTACAAGATATTAAATTGTACGCAAGGACGTTCGAAAATCTGGGACCGGGACCAGAGTTAACTCTCAACGCTCGACGCAACGGACTAAAAATTACAAGTTAACTATGTATATAAATATAATATAATATATAATTAATTCTTAAAATTAATATATATTATAATATATTTATAAAATGTCGGCAAATTAAAAGACAAACCTTTGTGAGCTGGAATTACGAACTCCGCGAGTTGCGGAGTATGGAGGCCAAAAATACCGCGACTCGCGGAGCATCCAAATACGAAAATCCCTATAAAACCCAACGAATTCTGATCATTTTTATCATCCAATATATCAATCTCTCTATATCTATACGTAATATTTATATTTATATTTTAATTTTAATTTTAAATCCTAATAATAAGGGTATATTAGCGAATGTTGTAAGGGTGTAAGTCGAAATTCTGTCCGTGTAACGCTACGCTATTTTTAATCATTGTAAGTTATGTTTATATTATTTTCATTAATGTCTCCTAGCTAAGTTATTATTATGCTTATTTAATCCGAAGTAATCATGATGTTGGGCTAATTACTAAAATTCGGTAATTGGGCTTTGTACCATAATTGGGGTTTGGACAAAAGAACGACACTTGTGGAAATTAGACTATGGGCTATTAATGGGCTTTATATTTGTTTAACTAAATGATAGTTTCTTAATTTTAATATAAAGATTTACAATTGGGCGTCCCTATAAATAACCATATACACTCGGTCGGACACGATGGGCGGGGTATTTATATGTACGAATAATCGTTCATTTAACCGGACACAGGAATGGATTAATAGCCACTAGAATTATTAAAACAGGGGTGAAATTATGTACAAGGACACTTGGCATAATTGTTAACAAAGTATTAAAACCTTGGGTTACACTCAGTCGACATCCTGGTGTAATTATTAAACAAAGTATTAAAATCTTGTTACAGTTTAAGTCCCCAATTAGTTGGAATATTTGACTTCGGGTATAAGGATAATTTGACGAGGACACTCGCACTTTATATTTATGACTGATGGACTGTTATGGACAAAAACCAGACGGACATATTAAATAATCCAGGACAAAGGACAATTAACCCATGGGCATAAAACTAAAATCAACACGTCAAACATCATGATTACGAAAGTTTAAATAAGCATAATTCTTTTATTTCATATTTAATTTCCTTTATTTTATATTTAATTGCACTTCTAATTATCGCATTTTTATTTATTGTTATTGTATTTAATTGCACTTTTATTATTCGCAATTTCATTATCGTTATTTACTTTACGCTTTAAATTAAGTCTTTTATTTATTTAATATTTTTACATTTTGTTTTAACTGCAACTAAAGTTTTAAAATCGACAAACCGGTCATTAAACGGTAAAAACCCCCCTTTATAATAATAATATTACTTATATATATATTTGTATTTTTATAAAAGTAAACTAATATAGCGTTAAGCTTTGATTAAAGATTTTCCCTGTGGAACGAACCGAACTTACTAAAAACTACACTACTGTACGATTAGGTACACTGCCTATAAGTGTTGTAGCAAGGTTTAAGTATATCCATTCTATAAATAAATAAATATCTTGTGTAAAATTGTATCGTATTTAATAGTATTTCCTTGTAAAATTTAATAGTATTTTATACCCCTTAGCTTTGACATCAATGGGCTATTAATGGGCTTTATATTTGTTTAATTAAATGATAGTTTGTTAATTTAATATAAAGATTTACAATTGGACGTACCTATAAATAACCATATACACTCGATCGGATACTATGGGCGGGATATTTATAAGTACTAATAATCATTCATTTAACCGGACGCGGGAATTGATTAATAGTCAATGGACTTATTAAAACAGGGGTGAATTATATACAAGGACACTTGGTGTAATTATAGTTTAAGTCCCCAATTAGTTGGAATATTTGACTTCGGATATATGGATAATTTGACGAGGACACTCGCACTTTATATTTATGACTGATGGACTGTTATGGACAAAAACCAGACGGACATATTGAATAATTCAGGATAAAGGACAATTAACCCATGGTAATAAACTAAAATCAACACGTCAAACATCATGATTATGGAAGTTTAAATAAGCATAACTCCTTTATTTCATATTTTATTGCACTTTTAATTTTCGCACTTTAATTTATTGTCATTTTATTTATCGCACTTTTATTTATCGCAATTTCATTATCGTTATTTATTTTATGCTTAAAATTAAGTTATATTTATTTTTAATATTTTACATTAGGTTTTAACTGCGACTAAAGTTTTAAAATCGACAAACCGGTTATTAAACGGTAAAAACCCCTTTTTATAATAATAATACTACTTATATATATTTATATTTTTTACAAATATAGTTTTTAAAAATATAGCGTTTAACTTGGCGAGTTCCCTGTGGACGAACCGGACATACTAAAAACTACACTACTGTACGATTAGGTACACTGCCTATAAGTGTTGTAGCAAGGTTTAGGTATATCCACTCTATAAATAAATAAATAACTTGTGTAAAATTGTATCATATTTAATAGTATTTCATGGTAAAATATAAACTATTTTGTATACACCTCTACGCACATCAACAGCCTCTTGATTTTGTAAGCAGTAAATATCCAGACCATGTCTACAAGCTAGACAAAGCTCTTTATGGCCTCAAACAGGCACCAAGAGCATGGTATGAGACACTTCATGTGTATCTCACTGGTATAGGTTTTAAAGTTAGAACAATTGATACCACTCTATTCTCAAAGGAGATAGATGGTGATCTCTTGCTAGTACAGATATATGTGGATGATATTATTTATGGTTCTAAAAATGAGAAACATTGTCAAGATTTTCAAAACTTATGTCTAAGACATATGAAATGAGTTTACAAAGAGATCTGCAATACTTTCTTGGGTTGCAGTTTAAACAACTTGATGATGGAATTTTTATAAGTCAAGATAAATATAACAAATATATGTTAAAAAAATTTGGTCTGACCTGTTTAAAAGATATAGGGACCCCAATGGCAGCATCTATTAAAATAGATGCTGATCCCAATGGTGAACCAGTTAATATCACTGAATATAGAGGTATGATTGGATCCCTACTTTATCTTACAGCCAGCAGACCAGATATTATGTTGGCACATGTCTCTGTGCCAGATATCAAGCTGATCCTAAAGAGTCACACTTGCTAGCAGTAAAAAGGATATTTAGGTATCTGAAAGGTACTGCTAAACGTGGTCATTGGTATCCCAAAGACCAGGATTTTGAGCTAATTAGGTATTCAGATGCTGACTTTGCAGGGTGTAAAATAGACAGGAAAGGTACTACTAGTGGTTGCCAGTTACTAGGTGGTAGGCTAGTCCGCTGGACGAGCAAAAAGCAAAATACTGTGTCCACATCTACTGCTGAGGCAGAATATGTTTCTGTTGGTAGTTGTGCTGCTCAAGTACTATGGATGCAAAGCCAGCTGAAGGACTATGGTGTTCATGTTACAAAAACTCCAATCTACTGTGACAATACAAGTGCTATTGCTATTACCAACAATCCTGTGATGCATTCTAGAACAAAGCACATTGACGTTCGATATCATTTCATAAGGGATCATGTTCAGAAAGGAGATGTGGATCTACATTTTATTTCAATAGACCAGCAGTTAGCAGATCTCTTCACAAAGCCCTTAGATGAGAAACGTTTTAACGATCTCATCTCTAAGTTGGGTATGCTTGAACTTTAAGATAAAAGGAAACTTTGTTGGTATGCTGGCTCCACAACATGTAGGGCAAACCAGTAAGTCACAAATTCTTTCACTTACTGCATACATGTCAAACAATCAGCACATCAAGGTCTTTTATATCATGGTTATTCAATGTTCAAAACGAAATAATAAATAGCTCACAATACTTAAATGGTACCTTAAATCTGAAACTCATTTACTTCCAATGATTTAAAATTAAATGCATAACATATTAAATGTCACAAAGAATTTTTGTATTTAATACAAAATTTATCTTATGATTTTTAACTTCATTTTGAATTAAAAACTGCTGCATTTAATGCTTAATGGGAGGTATGAGTGTTCAAACTGATTAAACGTCATGTCAACAATATGTGTCCCCTCCAAAACGTGCCAGTCTATCACATCTGCCCACGCGCCTGCAGATGACAGTTGCCATTTTCTCTCTCCTGCACTTTTTCCACCAATCCGAAAGGTTAAATAAGGCGATCCTTTTCACATAATAACCTTCGGTTATTAACTTTTTGATTTACCTTTCTAAAGCACACTCTTCTCTCTAAATTCACAAATCTTTAAATCTTTCATGCATCCATCTTCAACGATTTCATCAATGGCAGAACAACAACACCAATCATCACCTGTTGAGAATCAGCTAGAGGAACAACAACAACAACAACCACCGGTGGAACCACAACAACCGGAACAACATCCATTACTGGTCATAGAGGAACAAGTTGTACAGGGTCCTCTGTTCAACATGTACCCCAACCTGATCAGGGCTGCTAATGCACCAGATCATGCACTAATTCGCCTATCGAGAGGCAATGCTGCTCATGTCCTGTCCATTCCCAAATCTAAAGCCAACATGGGCTATGAAACGTTGATCAATTATATACGGCAATCACCTCTGGCTTGAGCTATTACAAGTGTACCTTCACGTTTATATCCAGCCTGCCTGGCCAGATTCTGGTATACTGCCACCATGGCCACCACTCCACAGAACATTTCATGTAGCATGGTGACTGAAACCTTAACCTGCTCCATCACTACTGACGCTATCCGATGTGCTCTTCAATTACCCGGTGGTCCATTTGTTAATTCACCGACCAGTGAGTTTAGAAGGAAGGTATTGGAAATTATACAGTTTAATCGACCAGTGGCTCATACGCCCTTAAAGAAGCATATGCCACCCCTATGGTATTACTTCTTTGGATTGCTGATTCAGTGTATCAGCCAGAAGTCTGGAAGTTTTAATCAGTGCTCAGATTTTGAGCTGAAGATTGGTCACGGGATGCTGTTCAACCGTAATATTGATTATGCCGGTGAAATTTATTTGAGGCTAAGGGAAATGGTGCTAGCACCCAAATGAACACATCTAATCCCCTTTTCACGGTTCTTGAGCCTTGTTTTTGAAAATGAGCTGGGTGAAGCTTACCAGCAGATTGCTGATGAATCATTCGACCTGCCTCCAAAACAAGGGGGAATGCCAAAAGATGCTCCTGCTACTCCATATAATGGTTTAACACCAGGCATGCTCGAGTATCTTGCTACTTGGGGTGGAGTAAACCAAACGACTACCTTGGTGTTGCACCAGCTGAGGGGGAGGGACCTCAGCGAAAGCCATCTGTAAAAAGGAAGAAGCCAGCTGCCTCAACTAGTACAGGCACCGTCTCACATACTGGTAAAGCAGTAGTTATAATAGAATCTAGTGCTCTCTGATAATAAAGAACGACCCTAGGCTTATATACTGACTACCCACTTCTATTATTGGAATCCATTGCTTAACTATTTCTTGGTAACAGGTAAATCCAAATGAGCTAAAGCTGGCTCCAAGCACACCACAGGAGGGATTGCCCTAGTCTCAACTGCTGCTTCTGAAAATAAAGCTGCTATGGAACCTGGTGCGTCTCTAGACCAAACATCAGAAATCTCTAACTTAATTAAAAATCTTTTCACTCCTGACTTGAAAAATGAAAATGGAGTTAAAAGTATAACCTTGACTCCCAAGCTGTCTGGTTTTAAAACTAGTGTTAAGAAGAGTAGCAACCCATACTCTTCTAACCAGGCACTTCCACATTTATCTAAATTGAACATCATGCAATATCCTCTGCTGACAGTACAACCAGCAGAGAACATAAATAACCCCCAAAGCAGTCTTGAGCTGGTTCCTCATCGTGTTAAATCAACTCTGGTCACTGCACAGCCTAAATGTTACTTGGATCATGTTAAGAGTCTCACTCTTACATCATTACCAACCAAAACTCTTACACTATCTAGGTCAACATGTGTTGCCAATGAGTCAGCATAGTCACTGCTGTACTTACAGACACCTAACTCTGTCTCAATTAAAGGGCTGACTAAATCACCAATTTGTCCCCAGAGACCAACAACAGATGCAATTGTTGAGTCAAATTTATTTGGTTCTACAGTTGTTAACATAAAATGTTCTTTTGTTTCAGTTCTTAGCAGGGTAGATGAACAGGCAGAGGGGGAGCAAAAAAATGATGTAATTGTTTCTACTAATGAGCTCTTCGTTTCTGCTACTGGTGTTGGTGCTACTGATTTGTCTACTGGTGGTACTGATACTCGTACTGTTGCCTATACTGCTGCTGGCTCTACTGGAGACAATGTGGCTGCTGGTTCCACTGTTCTTACTGATAATGAGGAGCTAGCTACTACTGATATTTCTTCTACTCCTCCTACTATCTCCGGTATTGCTACTTCAACCACTGATTCTGAAGTGGTTGAGGAGATGATAATGGAACCTCCTCCTGTACTCGAAAAGGTCATTGATAATATTGTTAAGGAGGTTCTTGATGTTGATGCTGCTGCCACTACCACTGTTACTACTCCAACTGCTACTACTACTGAAGTGGTTACTGGTAGTGGCTCACATGATGATGATGACGACTCTTCCTGGCCTTCACTTCTTCATGATGTTGGCTATCTTCCCAAAGAACCACAGATGGATACTGATGCTTCTGCTACTGCTATTCCATCTTCTGAGCAGTTATCAGTTGCTACTACTGGTTCTACGGAACCCATTATGGATGCTGGTACCTCTGCTACTGCCACTACTGATTCTTCTCAGGCTACTGCTTCTGCTGAGAAGAATCCATATGTATGCCAGGTACCAGATCCTAATGAAGTTATACCTAACTTCATCTTCAGGGGAGCTTCTATTACTCCCTAGATTTCCTTGCTAGTGGATGAGCTGACTATTGATCCTCAAAGTGCTTTAATCTCAGCCAGCAAGCTACCAAGGGAAGAGCTGGTTGACCTATTGTCTCAGCTTGATCGACCAGCAAGAGTAGAGGTTTATGAGAGGCTGGCCACCCTGCAACAAATCAATGAGCAGCCATACTACCATTACTTTAGTATGGCTCCAGCTGCTTCTCCATGGCCTGGTACTTGGAGGCCTCTCAAGTTCATCATCGATCCTACTACTGGTAAGTGTGTGATGCAGAATGTCCCTGATTCGCCAGTACTTTCTGATTCTTCAGCTTCTTCCTCATCATCTTCTTCATCTGATGGTCATGCTGATAAAGGTGCTGGTATGGGTGAGCCAGTCACTAATGATAATGTGACTGATAATGTGACTGGTTCCAAAGACACACTAATGGATCTCACTGATGATGCTGATAATGATGCTGACAAGGATACCAGTGTGTCACACCCCTAAATAGGGCCTGGGGTATTTGTGACTAATTATATCAAATCACAGTTGTATAAATGAGAATGACTCTATATGAGACGTTTTACTGAGTTTTACAGCAGAAGATAAATAGATTACATTGTATTTAGAGCATTAAATGTCTTTATTTGATATGATATGTAATGAAGACTCCAAGCATAGCAAGCAATCATTATCAAAGTAGCAAATATACAGCGGAGGCAATATTTAAGTACCTGAGAATAAACATTCTTAAAAAGTCAACACTAGGTTGAGTGAGTTCATAGGTTTATCATAAATCAATAGTTCAGTATAGCATTAGACCACAAAATTTCAGTTTAAAGTTGATTAATACCAAATATATCAATAGAAAGAGTTGATGTTTGTAATATCACGACTAAACAAAAGTTACCCCGTGACACCTTGTACTATCAGTGTCGTTGAATCATTATTATGTATCCAAAGACCAACGGTCAAATGGACAGAGACGTCACTCTCAGTAGCGCTACTCACAATAACTAAGCTTGCATCTTATACCTCAGCAATTAACGATATTACGGCTGGGATTTAGCATGACAAAGCACGTATATAGCATAAAAGTTTGAGTACTTGTGTCTAAACGTAAAACAGTTATAAAATTTGTGCATGTATTCTCAGCCCAAAAATATATATAAAAAGGAGCTATGAAAACTCACGATACGATACGATAGTTTGTAGTAATTATGCATAGGATGGCACTGAACAAGTGCAGGGTTGTCCTCGAATTCACAAACCTATATCAGTTTTATATATATTAACACATATACTTGTAATCGAATAAGTTTATGTGTGTATATATATATATATATATATATATATATATATATATATATATATATATATATATATATATATATATAAGTTTATTAGTTATGCCAGTTTTATATTAATAACATATAAGTTTCTCATATTCATTTTATATATCTAAGAATATAAATTTAATTATGTTATGTGTAAATAATATATATATATATATATATATATATATATATATATATATATATATATATATATATATATATATATATATATGAATATATATCATTTGTTTGTTAAAATAGTAATTGTAATACTACTAAAATAATATCAGTAATGATAAAAATAACAATGATAATACTTAATGTTTATGTTAACAATGTTAATAAATCTATTAGTGATAAAAATAATGATATTAATAATAATAATAATAATAATTGTAAAAATATTAATTTTACTGTTAACGTTAGTTATGATAATGATTTTAGTAATTACATAATAATAATACTCATTATAATATAAATAATAATACTTATAATAATAATATTAGTAATATCAATAATAATAATAATAATAATCATAATTGTAATTATAGTTATGATAATAATAAAAATAAAATAATAATAGTAATAATAAATATGTTAATTTTAATAAAAATGATAGTTTAATAGTAATTTCAATAATCTTATTAATAATAACACTAAAATTAATGTAAAATGGTAATTCTAATACTAATTGTAACAACCCTACTTTTTCCGTTATCTTTTACCGTTAATTATTTAATGATCGTTAACTGTTATTCGTGCCACATCATTTCTATGACCTATATTATTATTTTTGTAATAATATATTAATTATTATGTGTTATATGAATATTTGTATTCATATCTTTAATTGTACATTTCTACGTGTCGCGGATTTCTATCCGGCGAATCTTTTCGGTTTTCAAACCAACGGTCAAGCTTTTGGGCTTTTTAAATCCAAATTATTTTAAATATGATATTTTTATGTCATATTATTATATTTAGTGTTTATATATTTTATTCGTCGTGTATTTGTTATCTCTCCGAAAAATCAATCGCGTAGTAGCGTTTTCGCGTTTCTGGCTTCGATCGGGCGTTCGGGCTAAAAGCAATTACACATTTTATGAAATTAGCCCACTAAGGGGCCCACCCATCAAATTTTTGGCTGAACTTGGCCATACACCATCCCATTTTTCATTTTCCATTTTACTTTCATTTTATTAATTTTTCCCATTTTCTAATTCAAGACCTAAAACCTCTCACTTCATTTTTCTCTCATTTCTTCCTCCCTTTTTCTTTTTTTCAATCCATCACCTTCATCATCAACATCATCATCATTCTTCATCAATTATTGCTTGGATTTTAGGGCTTTTAGCATCAACGGATTCTACGCGATCTCCTCTACACATCTATACCACTTGATTCTTGGTTAGGGTATAAACCCTAACTCTAGATTTTTAATTTTTCTTTATTTTTCTGGATTTTGATGTTATATTGATAGTATGATAGTTACATGTTGTTGTTATGATGATTGTATGCGTAGAATTGCTTGATTATACATGTTTTCGGTTTGATAAAATTGGGACAGCAGCTATTTCGTGTATTTCTGATATTGTGACTGTGATAAAAGTTAAAATAAAGTATCTAGATTAGTTCCTCTCATCAATACATTAATTTTAGACTCCGGATTCATGTCGTTTCGATTCCCGGAGCCCTAGATATGATCAAAATGGTATTTTGTTAAGATTGAAATGTGAAATTGATATGAACCAGGTTTGGTCCGACTTTGTGACCATTTTTAGAGTCTTTAGGGTGTGTTAGTGTGTTAGGATTAAAGATGGGATGAACATTCATGTTCGGGTCATCTAAATCTGAGCCACAAATCACCCGTTGCTTCTAAAACACGATTTTGATTGAATTAAAGTTTCAAGTGATGTCTTGGCTGATCACCATGACTTGTGGGCTGTTATTGGTGTGTTCTTGAGTGTACCAAAGTTTCGGGTGGTTTGATTAGGCGGAGATATATGTAAGGCTCGCCGAAAAATGACACACGGGGCTCAAGATACGACCCGATGAACTTTTGATTTAAAACTTGTGATTAATTATTAAACTTATGATATAAATAATGAATTTCATTATCATTTAATTACTTATGATATAAAAAGTAATTATTATAATTTAAGACTTATGATATATATTTATTATATCATTTAATTATTACTTATGATTTAATTAACATTTTAATTAAACTTATGATTAATAATACTTTTATTATTAATGGAAAATACTTATGATAAGTATTAAAATTATATTATAAGATTATTATTATAAGACTTATAATAAAGATTAATTAATTATTTAATTATTATAAGGCTTAGTTATTATTTAATTATAATTTAATTATTAAATACTTATGATTTAATAATTATAATTAGAAACTTATGATATGATTAATAATTCATTATTAAT